>NC_048596.1:236339493-236986324 GCF_003668045.3 Cricetulus griseus | reverse complement strand
CAAGAGCAGAGGAAGGGATGCTGTTTGGATGACAAGGCTAGGTTGGAAAAGGTCATTTAGCTTTTGTCTATCTCTCTCAGGATACTTACCTTTGGATTCTTGAGCAGCCAAATAGTATGTGAGGAAGCCCAAACCAGGCCTCTTGGAGACACTTTCTGGAAAAGCACAGATCAACTGAAGGGAAGGGACCTGTGGATCTGCCACTCCCCTTGCCCTAGTGGCCTGAGCTCTGACTGCAACAAAGGACATTTGGTTGACCTGGACTTTGCAAAAACTGTGATAAATAACAAATTTATTGTTGCTTTGAGTCACTAAGTATTGGAGTGATTTATCATAAAGCCATAAAAGAGTCAGAGAAAACAGGCAGTAAATTTAAATGAGGTTCAAACTGAAATGACATGTGTGTTTCCTCCAAGCTGCAGGTGCTGATATTTGACATATACTTTCATATTAGTACAATGATTGTGCCTCTGGAGCTCTAAACTGAAGTGATTTTAGATAGGCAACATGATGAAACAGCTCCAGGGTAATTAGTAGGCTGAGTGTATTAATAATTTTCTAAAAGCCTCAGTAGACAGCATACAATAATATTCTAAGTTGTTTTGTTTAACACTGGCTTACCTAGAGATATGTCTCAATTTCATATACTCCTAAGAGTCATATGAAATTAAGGAAAACAACTCAAAAGTATCCATCCCAGAGTCGATCGAGCTTCAAAAGGGTGGTCAAAGTCAGTGGTCACTGACATAGAAGCACTGTATTTTATCCTCCAGAAAACTGTTTAACTTTTGATTATTAGATAGTTCTTAGAAAGTTTTCCTTTGCTGCTTTTTCTTTTTCCTCCCATACTCTGGATTACAGGCATGTACAACCACATGTGGTTACGTGGTGCATGTTAGGAGAGCACAGTCCTAACCGAGTTACAGCTCTAGCCCCAGACTTATTTCTCTATTTCCTCATAAAATTATTCAGATTGTATTCATAATCAACAGGCCTCTACTTCCTAGTGGTGCTTTCCTTATTGTCAGAAAAGAAACAACCACACTGACTTGAAAGACATGAGTATTTGGAACAAAGATTATTTCTGGATTTCAAAAAAAATCATTCAGATTTTGGTTAATTTACATTTTCAATGAATTGCTTTTTACCCTTACTTTTTAATGAGTGTAACTTTTATAAACAGGAAAAAATTGTGTAATAAAGTTAAAATACATGTTACAAATAACTTTAGTTAAAAACACAGTTCTCCTAGCCAGGTGGATCTCTGTAAATTCAAGGCCAGCCATCCTTGTCTGCAGAGGGAGTTCCAGGATAGCCAGGGCTACTCAAAGATATCCTATCTTGAAAAACCAAAACAAAAAACCAAACCAAAACAAAACAACCCAACAACAACAACAAAAACACCGCAGTTCCCTAAATGTAGACAGTCTTATAAAACATCATAAATTCTCAAGCTCAACTGGAAATAAAATTATACATTTAATGAAGTGAGTCTCTCCTATCTGGGAATTCAAATTTCAAGTCTTAGAAAAGCTACTTTTATTCCTGGAAAATTATAACTCCATTGCACAGCCTTCAAAATATGCGAAAAATGATTTGTTGTGTACCTTCACGGTTCACTAGGAACTCAGGAAGATAGAAAAACTCTGGAATCAGCTCCTTCACATCAGTCATGGATTCAAAAGATGACAGGCGCCAAGTTGTGTTTGTAGAATGAAAAGTTCTGTCTGGAATGTCGAAACTTTGATCTAAAAAGAAATTCCAATAATACAATGAAAACACAAAGACTTTATTCCACTTGAAGCTTCCCATAACTTTTGTTGCTTCAAAAATGATTGAAGAAATGGTCCTTTGACTTATTTAAAATAGGATTCAAATTCTTGAAATGACATTATTTTCAATTGTATTATGATTTCATTGTCTCTAAATTTCTATCATTTACTTGCTTAAGTGACTATTATCTTCTACCTAGTTAAAATGAAAATTTTACAAAAGCAGGAGTCTAGGGACCACCCATACTCAGCACATAAGAACACATAAAAACGATCTCTTTATTAAAGTGAACGTATAATTTCAAAGAAGGGAAAATTATGGGTTGAGGAGATGGCTTGTGTGGCAAAGTACCTACTACAAAAGCACAAGGACAGAAAGTTTGATTCGAGCTTTCCTGTAAAACCAGGTGGGATGATGTGTTTTTGTAATTCCAGCATTAGGGTAATCAATGTGTGGGCAACACACAGAGATTCCTGGATCACTGGCTATGCAGGTTAGCTGACTTGGTGAGTTCTAGGTTCAGTGAAAGATCGTGTTTCAAAAAATGGGCAACAGTTGAGGACATCTGTTGGTGACCTGTGGCCTCCATAAGCAGGCACATACATGCATGCACTTGAAAACACACACACACACACACACACAGAGAGAGAAAGAGAGAGAGAGAGAGAGAGAGAGAGAGAGAGAGAGAGAGAGAGAGAGGGGGGGGGAGGGAGGGAGGGAGGGAGAAAGAGAGACAGAAAGATGGAGAGAGAGAGAGACAGAAGGATAGAGAGAGAGAGAGACAGAAGGATGGAGAGAGAATGAAGTTTGATATATGGCTCTATGGCTCTTTTCTTTACCAATACTATTTTTTAAATGTCTGCTTTCTAGAATTAAACTTCTTAGAGTACAAAATAATGTTTCATTATGACCTTTTTTAATACTACACTTCACTATAATTTTCTTCTATTTTCCTCTCCTATCATCCCCCACCTTTCCTTTCTCATTCCAGTTGCTGTCACCCATGGGTTCCCCTGCAGATAGTCAGTTCCTCTTCTGTTTTTATGTTGTATGTATGTGTTGATACATTAGATTCTTCATGTAAAAGAAAACGTGCTAAATATTACATTTGTTTTCCTCCTCTGCCCTTCAGACCACTTCTTCCCCTTACAGAGTCCCCTCCTACTTCTATACCAATACATATAGACACACATATTTAAATCTAAATTCTGCACGAGAGAAAACATGCCATACTGACACTGCTTTTCAGATGCACCAATTCTGAGCTTAAGCATTAACTAAGATTTTTATCAATTAATATAAAACTGAGCATACTCACTCTTGTTCATTTTTTTTATGGAATCGACTATTAATGAAAAAGAACTGAATTTTGTCTCTGTATCTTTTCTGAGAACAATTACCAACCTTTCCAGTCACAGGCTTGGAATAATAAGTGACGTGCAAAGGCCAGTTCCTAAGAAAAGCAGCTGTATGTATGGTTCTTAGGGATTGTGATATATTGTCTGAAGCTCCTCCGCACTTGGTGAAATCTAAGCATATCACAAATCTGAGAATATCACAAACTAATCTCAGCACCAAGTACAGCAGTTTCAAAAGGATGAGCTCATTTCTTTCTCCAAGCCTGCTTGCTCTGCTGAGCTACATTTTCCATTATTTTTATCGCTTTTCATCTATTACACTGAGCCAGTTAGCACTGGCTGGCTACTAAATCAAATCTGGAGAAAAAATAAGATTTATAATATTTTTCAAGAAAGTAAGAAATGTTAGGTCATCATTGAGTCATTGCATATAGAGCTTAATCTAAGCCACTGTATAACAAGAGTAGCATACAATAGGTTCTGTTTGGATTATACAACTCTCTGTAGTTTCTGTTTTTTTAAAAAAAGTCCCACTGCAAAGTACTAGAATCTAGAATATGCATATATTAGATCAGTGGCTCTCAATGGGTAGTGCTTTTACCCTCTAGGTGTTATTTGGTAATGTCTAAAGTTATTTTTGGTTGTCACATATGGTAGGATTCATGTACCACTAACACTGGTTGGTAGAAGTTAAGGATGCTGCTAAAATGTCCTGCAATGCACAGGGAAACCCTTGAGACAAAATAAATGTAACTTAAAGTAACAATAGTGCTAAGGTTGAGAATTCCTGGACTAACTGATTAGGTTAAGAAAAAAATTGAAAAGCCAGCAAAAATTTAATGAAATAAAAAATGATGAGGATTAAGGTAGTATGTTAGAGTTTAAAAATAATCTATGAATAAATATGCAATGAAGATTTAGGCATGGCAGTGAATTCCTGTAATATCAGAACTTGGGATATAGAGGCAGGAGGATTAGGAATTCAAGGCCAATCTCAGCTTCTTAGTAAGTTTAAGGCCCACCTTGGTTACATGAGACTTGGTTTCAAAACAACAATGAACTACTTAATGAAGAAAAACTAATATTGTATATGTTCCATTCATAACAGCAATATAATAAATATTGATGGTAGACTGGAAATTTTTATATTGAGAATTCTTATGCTCCACTGAAACAAATGGTTTTAGTTGGAGGGATGTTAATATTAATAGCACTGCAATATTTCAAACTACATTAAAATATTGTTTCACTGTCATTTTTAACAAAATGACATTCACAAATGAATGTTCTTATATCCAAAAAGATCTTCAAACAATGACACACTTTGAATCCACAGCAAGCAAGAATGGTATAGACATCAGTTCTGAATGATCTTCCTTAACAGGGATGCTTATTTGTTTATGGGAATTCCTTGTACCAGCTGGAATGGTACAATCATACATACTCAACCTGAGATCAAGTTAACTAGGGATAATTGGTCAAGGGAAAGCAAGACTGAGAGGGAAGAAAGGGACGTGACAATTGCCTTGGGAAGCTAGAGAAATGGTTCAGTGGGTAGGAGTGCTTATAACATAAGCATTGAAGACCTGAGTTTGGATCCCAGCACCCATGTAAAATAGCTTGGAGTGGTCACACATCTGCTTGTTACCCAGTGCTGTGGGACTGGGGAGAGAAAGAAGTATCTCTGGGGCTTTTTGGTTGCCAGACTCACTTAAGGTTTAGTGAGAGACCCTTTCCTAAAGAATAAGGTACAGGGTAATAAAGCAGGATACCTGAACCTGAAGTCCTCTTCTGACTTCTGCAAGCATGCTCACTGGCCCATGCATATATAATTCTCCCTCTCTCTCTCTCTCTCTCTCTCTCTCTCTCTCTCTCTCTCTCTCTCTCTCTCTCTTCCTCTCTCTCTCCCTTTCATTGAATAACCATTTTGTGGGACATTTACTCTGTAAGCTTACTAGGCAAATATTAAAAGCCCCATTCATAGACTAAGCATAGAGAATACAAATTTATTCCTCTAAAAGGTTGTTTTAAGAATAGAAGTCAAAGAAGTCCAAGAAGGGTAGGAAAACTGAATGGACAATGATTTCTTAAACAGATGTCATGAGGACCAATTACAGAAGCAATACCTCAGTTCTCACTGGATAGCATGGTGAGTTTGTCCCCACTGGTATATAGTGAATTCCCTCTGTCATCTACAGGCTGTCATGCAAAGTGCTGAGCTAGATTACTAACAAGTTAGATTACTAACACAGTGATAGTGCCAGTGTGTTCTTTATTGACTGGTTATCATAAATAATAACAATACTTTTTCTACAACAGATTTTTATATAAAAATTATATAAGCTGCAAAACTGCTGTACTTTGAAATAATTACTGGGTCGCAAGTCTTTAAAAGAGAGCTGGGATGGGCATTGTGATATATGCCTTTAATCTTATCACTCAGGAAGCAGAGGCAGGTAGATCTCTGAGTTTGAAGCTAGCCTGGCCTACAGAGTGAGTTCCAGGACAGCTAAGGTTACACAGGAAAAAAACACTGCCTCAAAAAAAAAAAAAACAAAACAACAAAAACCAACCAAAAACCAAAATAATTAAATAAAATAAAAGGGAGAAGAATATAATTTAGTTGGTCATTTTGCAGTTTGTGAATTAGATCTTAATTTTTAAAAAGTCAATTTTGATAAACTTAGACAAGATCTAAAGCTAAAATCTCAGACAGGAGCAAGATTTGACTAACTACCAATTTTTAAAATGAAGGTTTTAGTGACTGGCTAAATGGAATTCTTTTTCCTAGGCTTGGTTAGTATAAATTTTCAAGCTAGTCAAGTTTTTTTTTTTTTTTTCTAATGATATACATGACTTTTGGGGTAGTTACAAAACATATCCTTACCTTGATAGGCTAGAAACATTTTAGTGAAAGGAGGCATCCTGACCAGGAAGTGGAGCACAGTACCACTGTTGGAGTAGTGGGAGCCATAGTGGTAGGGCTGCACAGGAGGCATGGGGTCATCCTCTCGGGCTCCTTTGCGGTATTCTTCCTCCAAGTACTACCGAACAAAGAACAGGCAAATTCACAATTGTGTACTCCAAATATGACTAGTTTTCTCTTCCATTATCCCCCACCTTTTCAGCACTATTGTCTTCCCAATTGTGTCCAGAGCCCACAGCCATTTTGGGTTCTAGGAGTGTCCAACTGACCCCTGGCCAAATGAGAACCACCACCCAGTTCTCTCTACCTCCACTCCTCTTCCCTCATAAGAACACACCTGCTTTGTAATCTCACTCCTAGTTAACAGCTCCAAATAGCTAAACTAACAGGTGTGCTCAAAGCCCAAGAGCTGATCCTACTGCCACAGATATCTGCAATGAAGAGCTTCATGATGTATGTTGAATGCTTCTCTAGGAATGGGAATGTGGTAAGACACCATACATCACCACTACTAACACAGTGGTGTGTGATGGTTTTGGAGAGCATGTACACAGGGTTAGAAAGAAAATGATGATCTCTCCCACCTCCAACTCTCCCCACCACAAAGGAGGAAGCTCAGTCATGCACTTCCTATCTGAGACTATACTCATCTTTATAGTTCTGTCTGCCTGATAGCAAAGTTGGATGTAGTGAATATTCACATAATGTCTTGACTCCCACAGACTGTCATATTTCAAATTGCAGAAGAATCAAATGGTGAATTTCAGGTACTTAGAAGGACATCTCTGGAACTGGGACATGAATGATGTGGGAATATGAGAAAACTGCTTCTGCTGCTCCTATCATTACACTATTATGAAGAATATACTATGTCATAAGTCAGTTTTCTAAGCTTCCAGTTGAATTCCATTAATATTAACATTCTCAATATGGGTAACTCATTTTATTTAAATAGGTAATTTCACTTCTATCTAACATACATACTTTTCTGAATATGCCTAGTGTTTATAGCAGAAATAAACACATCAATATTCAATATACACAAACTAACATGATCATATTAATGTGTTACTATTATAAAGATACCACTATTTCTATATAAATAAAACTGAGAGGCATGAATAGTTGGGTCTCTGGAAATTTGTGATTTTTATAAGAAATATAATTTTTTATGTATCTGAAAATACAATGGACTAATTAGTTTTCAAATTGTGCTAAAATGAGAGTATAATTTTTCTATTCTTGGAAGGTATTTCCATAGAACTAAAACAAAAATGACTTTAAGTTCATGTAATTTCTAGTTCTTAAAGAACAAGGAAACAAAACACAGAAAAATAAATACTACAAACTTAAGAAACATAGGTCCATAAAGCTCCATTTTTCACATATCAAAGTATTAATAGAAACTAAAGCTACCTTGTATGTGTCAACATAGCGGTCTTCTTTTTCTTTATACTGCACAGCTATAGGCTTAGATAGGTTTCTACAAAGAAAGAGATGATAGAAAAATATGAAGTAATTTGATACTGCCAGTATTCAGCTGCTCATGTCTTCATCCTGAAAACAAGCAATTAGCAAAATGAGCAGCCCTTAATTCACATAAGCATGTTGCTTTGCAACCAACAGTCACCATTCAAAATCATGACTTTACAAATTGTTAAGGAAATACAAGTCCAGATCTGCATCTAATGTCGGACCTGCAGGTTGTTTCTAGATTTTAGATACTTTGAAAAAATTACAGGAGCACCACAATCCTAGCTAAATCTTTGCATACAGTGCCAGATGCTAAAGCAAGCAAAGAATCAGGCAAGTTCTAGCCCAAGCCCTCACGAAACAAAAGCTGGTTAAGTTGCAACCTTTTTGCTGAACATATGTCCCAAGAATAATTCCTAGAAGCCACTTGCTAAAACAGAGTGTGCACATCCAACAGATTTTTTGGATACACATTGTCAAACTGCTTTCCAGAAAGGCCACATCTATTTATACCAGCAATGTGTAAAATGTTCAAATGTCCAACAGCAGTGTATATGGTATCTAAAAGACAATGTACCATTGTGCATTAATTTAAACCTGACTTCTTGATTAAGGAAAAAATCAGGGCTATTTTGGGAGAGTTATAATTAAAATATTTGTAACATCCTGAGTGGAATATTTGAAGTCAATTTTTCTTTAAATAAGAGAACTTTTTTTTTCTGAACTAAATAAAATATTTGCCAATGAACTGGGACTATCTGGTTTCTTTAAAATAATACTTTGTTCAAGAAAGGCAAAAATACTTTTCCTTTAATTCTCTAACTTCAAATTAAGGAATTACCTCCATAGGTACCAACCTTTGTCTCATGACCCCTCCCCATGTGTGTTTACGTGCATTTGTGCACATGTATGTGTTTCAATTTTTTTAAAGTATAGAATGAAATTCTGAATCTGGAGAATTGAAATCTAAAATGATCCTAAATTTAAAGCTTCATACATACCATGCATCAAAACAAGCCATACTTTAGAGCACCTTAGAGTTCACAATTTTAGATTTGGGATGTTCAACTGGTAGTCTGCAAATATTCTAAAACTCAGAAATCCAAAACCACTTATGATCCTAAACATTTTCGATAAGGGATATGCAGACTATAAAATGACTAAATAATGTATGTTTTCATTTCAAGGGGTTTCAGCTACTTGTTCTTGCTTCCATTATTCTCTTGGATCCTCAGACTGTCCTGTCTTTGGTAATGAGAATCTATTAAGTTTGTTTCTATGTTGTTTCCTTGCTCTCCAATACAGTAAGATATCTTAAGCTCAGATTCTATGTTTTCTTCTCATAGATTTAGAAGAAATGAAAGGATTACTGTGCTGGTTAGTCTTGACACAACTAGAGTTTTCTGAAAGGAGGAAACCTCAATTGAGAAAATGCCTCCATAAGATCCAGCTGTAAGGCATTTTCTTAATTAGTGACTGATAGGGGAGGGCCCAGCCCATTGTAGGTGGTGCCAGGCCTAGATTGGTGTTCCTGGGTTCTATAAGAAAGCAGGCTGAGCAATCCATGATGAGCAAGCCAGTGTGCAGCACCCCTCCATGACCTCTGCATCAGCTTCTATGTCTAAGTTCCTGCCCTGTCTGAGATTCTATCCTGGCTTTCTTTGATGATGAATAAACCCTTTCCTTTCCAAATTACTTTTTGGTAATGGCATTTCATCACAGCAATAACAAAACACAACTAAGACAGATAGAAAACCATCCTTATACAATTTCTACTGAAATAATTGATTCAAGCAATAAAGCCATGGATGAAACTATTAGATAAAAGTTCAGTGTCAACCTGCACCTACAAATCATCATAAGCATCTTCAGAGAGGGACATTATGGCCCTCCTGATGATAGGTAGTGACATCAAGTTCACACAACCATCTATGGTGGATTCTGTCCCAAATAAAGGATAAGCTGAATACAAGTAAGCCTTTTGAACTAATCCCTGCTCTCTAGCAAACAGAGACTACTGGAACAAATATTATGCTGCAAAAAAAAAAAAAATCCATATAAAAACTTTAAGGTCTTTCTAGATGCATTTTTTACTTATCACCAATAAATGTAACAACAGACCTGATTCAAAATAACCAATTATAAAAGGCATTGTCAAGATAATCAGGAGACAGTGAATATGGTTGGTATGTTAGATATTATCAGGTTTGTTAATTTTCTTAGATAGGATATTAGCACTGTAAAAAATGTAAGGAAATATTGTTACAAAAGACGTATACAGTAGAACTAAGGTGTGACTTAACTGGATATCTGAAATAAAAACAAGAAAGGATGCAAGTTTGGTAAAATTCTTCATAATTCACATTGCTTAATTGGGGAAGGTGAATTATAAAGGCTTCATTAATCATTAAATTTTTGTACATATTTGAAATTTTTCAAAGTAAAAACTTTAATGGCATAAATTCAGCATGCAGATGAACCCAAAATGTGATGCTTTTACTTGCCTATAGATAGATGGATCATTGAGGTCAAGAGTCTCATTAACATAGTCAGAGAGGATAAAGGGGAACACAGGGTATTGCATGAGATCATTGAAGGATCGGCCGGCATGCTTGTTTAAATGAGTCAAATATTCAAAATTGGTAATTTGTCCAGTATACCACAGGTTTGTCAGAGCAGTAATATTGCCATACTCCAGAAGATTGGGAAGGTTATTTGTGAGAATGTTCTGGTACACATCATCACGAACCTAAAAGGGAAGGAGAAAAAAAAAAAGACCAGATATTTTTTAGCTTTATTGATATGTCCCTAGAGAAGCAGAACATTGTAGACATGTTATTAATCTGAAATCCTCCAAGAAATTTGCATTAAATGGCAGAGAACCAAAATCTGACTGCAGTTTCCTTCCATAAGCAGGCTCTTAGTCATTAGGCTTACTGCTAGATAAATCTTCTAGTAAAATTATCTGGCAGAAATTTCTGTGTTATCTGATCATAATTTCCAAGGGAAACTTATACACAGATGTCACGTAGATATAGATAATAAAAACAAAAAAAATCAATAAAGGTGCAACATGATTGTATAGAAAGAGCGTGGTGTCATTCTGCACTGACAATCTGATTGTATCAGAACATATCTGGTCTGTGTATTCCTGCTAAACCTTTCATGCTGTTATTGTATTAGTAATATGGAGGTGGTAATGTTTATCTCATAAGAATTAAATACAATATCCTATGTAAGTAGGATACAAACCCACTGCTGATTGAAAACAAATAGGGTCAATCCCCCAGCTCTTGTGATTCTTGGGATTAGACTCAGGGCCTTGTTCATTCTAGGTAAACATTCTACCACTGAGTATATGCCAGTTCCATAAAAACTTTTTTTTAGATATTAATAAAAGTTCTGTCATGTAAAAGGGGTTTTCTGATTCTTCCAAAACAAATGAAAACCCAAACAAAACAAACTAAATGGGTTTGGAACACCCATCTCAAAGTCCATATGTTCAGTTGTAGGAAGAAGACGTCCTGATTTGACAATAAGAGACTGAACAAAATGACAAGAAAGAGAAATGTAGGAATAGACAGAAATGCAATGCTAAACAACAGAAACTGTCACCTAAAACCAAAGGGTGCCAAACATCGATGCCAAAACAGATGGATAGGAATTTGTGACAGTGTATACTAACTCTGGAAGGAAAAAAAGCTTTCATTCAACCAACACATAATGACGCCTACATGCCAGTAGGTCCAGATGTAGGCAATGGAAAACCAAATAAAGGCAGGTCTAGACATTCTGCAGGGACACCACAGTACTGGGGACTAAACAGCCATGTGGAGAAAGACAGCACAGTGAAGATGGCAGAGGTTCTGGGTACTGGGTTTTAGAGGGGCTGCTTGTGGTGGTTTGAAAGAGAATGGCCCCCATAAACTCATGTGTTTATGAATTTGGTCACCAGGGAGTGGAGCTGTTTGAAAGGATTACAAGGATTAGGAGGTGTGGCCTTTTTGTAGTAGGTGTGTCACTGGGGGTGGGCTTTGAAGTTTCATAAGTCCATACTAGGTCCAGTCTCTCTCTCTCTCTCTGTCTCTCTCTGTGTCTCTGTGTGTAGCATGATGTAGCACTCAGTTACTGCTTCAATACCATTCATCCTACCATGTTCCCTGCCATGATGATAATTGACTAAACCTCTGAAACTGTAAGTAAGCTCCAATTAAATGCTTTATAAGAGTTGCTGTGGTCATGTGTCTCTTCACAGCAATAGAACAGTGACTAAGACATTGCTATTTTATATAGTAAGGATTAAGAGGGAGGGATACTATTTGGTATAATAAAGGGACTCTGCTGAGGAAGATCAAGGGGCCTGAAAACAGTGACAGTGAGTCATTGGGAGTTCAATGGAGAAAAGCATTCCAGGCAGCAGTTAAGTACAAAGGTTCTACAGCATCAGTGTGTCTGATATATTCAAAGAAAACCACCACAGATAGACTATGAGTAAGGAAGAGAATAGTAGATGAAGTCAGGAGATAATAAGGTTCTTGACTAACTGGGGCTTTGTTAGGATCTCGAAAGAGCTTTGACTTTTAGTGAGTGGCATGAGAAGCGACTACAGAGTTTTGAATAGAGAAATGAAACAGACTGAAGAGGTGGGGTGTGGATATAGCTGGGGCAGTTAGGAGGCTGCTATAAATGCTTTAGGTGAGAAATGATGGTGGCTCAGAGCAAAACTGCAGTTTATTCAGGTCAAGGGTATAATTAGATGGAGTAGACATGCAGGGTGGGATAAATGGCAGTCTACTAGGATACTCTCAAGGTTTTTGGTTTGGGCAACAGAGAGATGGAGGTTCCATTTATGGAAAGGGAGAAAACTGAAAGGATATTTTCAAGGAGAATCATACATGTAGTTCAAGATAATAACTGGAAACTCCAAGTGGAGATGGTAAGGCAGAGGTAAATAATTGGGTGTGATGTGAAGGGTAGAGACTTGGGCACCAACACAGAGCTGAAAGTTGTAGGATAGAGATTGCTTTGAAAGCCATGAGATGAATAAGAAGAGATTGAAGAATGAGTCTGAGCTACTCAAGAAGGATCTGCAAACATGCTGAGTGGGAATGCTGATGAGGAAAAAAAAATGGAAACCCAGGAGCCTAGAAAGGAAGGTGTCATGAGTGTAAAGAAAAGGCTAGTCAGCATGTCAAATACTTCTGGTGGGACAAGCAAACTGAGGAACACAGAGTTTGTAATAGAGGCTATGGTAACCTGGACAGAATGATGAGAAGAAAGCAGGAGTGGAGCATTTATGGAGAGAACTTCAGGTTCCAACAGCAGGAGAAGGGACTGCAGGGATAAGCTGGTGGTAGCCAGCCAAGTAACTCCTCCCAAGGCTTTCCACAAAGAAAGTAGGGCTATGAGGCAAGCAATGGCATGTCAAAGATGGATCACAGCCTAAGCAAGTACTAGCTACTCCTTTCAGTGTCCTTGAGGATTTCAAATTTAACACTTTAGAGGACACAGAGAATCTTTATAAGAGTATAAGAGTAAGGACTTCCTTAGTTAAGATTAAGATATAAAGTATATTTTTATATAATTTAAAGTAACAATTTAAGAAAATTAACCTTCATTTAACTAAATGTCATATAATCAGTAGCATCATTGGCCACATGATCATTTCAACAGTTACAAATCTAATAATAGTGGATTTACCTTGGTATTGTCAAATGCCAACAGGAGTGTTCTGCCATTTGTTAAAAAGATTTCTACAGCATTATCTCTCAGTTGCCACCAGCGCCTGTGAACTTCTTTAATTTCCTCATATGTCCAGGAAAAAGATGCTGGTTCTAACTCCCCCTGAAGGCTCTAAGACAAAGGAAACAGACAAAAGTATTTCAATTACATGAAACTAGCTATTTTGGTTTTAAATATCAAAACAAAACACATAATCTTCCATGACAAAAAGGTAAGATTATCTGGAAACCCTTCTTACATAACATTGCATATCTTAGAAAAAATTTAGGAATAAAAAACAAAGAATATTTCTAAATCTGTTTAGGTGATGTGGGATGTCCTTCTGTATATGTGTTTCTCTTATTGGTTGATGAATAAAACACTGTTTGGTCAAAGAGGTGGGGAAAATAAGCGGGCTAGGAGATGAGGAGAATTCTGGGAAAGGTAGGCAGAGAGAGAGCCCACCAAAAAACAGTCACCACGTAGCTGATCAGGAAGATAGGACACGCCGGGTGTTCTCTGGTAAGATAAAGCCATGTGGAAATACATAGATTAGTAGAAAATGGTTAATAATTAAGACAGAGGTAGACAATAAGAAGCCCTAGCCATCAGCCAACAGTTTAATAATTAATATAACGTTTCTGTGTGTTTATCTGGGGCTGGGAAGGGTGGTGGGATCTAGTGGAACAAAGAACCACCAGCAATAGTTTAGGTTTATAGAATACTGAGCAGCTTCATCCTATGTGATATGAGAACTCAGTCTTCTTGGTCATTGTTATGGCAAATACTAGCATATCCAGAAGAACCATTACTCATTAATGTAGACATCAGAATGGCTTAGTTATTCAATAATACAAAAATTTCCTTTCATTTTGATAGCAAAGGTACTCAACTGTGAATTGGGAGGGGCAGGGAGCATTTACTTGTTGCTGTTCAGGACTAATGAGGAAGAATGACATGGGATAATAGACGTGTGCTAGAATTTGAATCATAACTCTATCTGCTGAGACACAGACCAAAAGGAAGAGGAGATGGCAGTCTTCCCTTTAAAAGGACCTTTTAAAAAGTGGTTGCAATTCACACTCATCTACACACAGAGTGATAATGGGTAAACTCTCTCACTATACTGGATTTATGTAGTTTTTAAATTTTTTTCTAGGTTTAAATAAACATAAACTTAAGCCTCCACTCACCGTACTTTCAACTGTATCAGAAGCATTGTCTTCCACAAAATACATTCCACATTTACCTGTAGGAAGTAATTGGACAGATGGGTTTGAAAGTACGCACTGTTCTAACTGGTGAAAGGTGGGCCCTCTGAAGACTTCTGGCTTGAGTTTGAAAACCAGCAGCTAGAAACAGTTCCACACACTCAATAAATACTTTAAAAAATAGTACTCATAAGATCTCAGTTGTTAATCTTTCTGTGCCTTAGTTTTCTTACTTAAAAAGGAGTGTGTGAGAGCTGGATTTCCAAAACTACTGTAAAAATAAAATTAGAATATATACAAAGCATGTATCCATACTGCCTGTCTATTGGCTTATTCAACTATTACCTTCTCCTTATAGTACAAGTGCACTGATTTGCATTACTCTGTTACTCTACGAAGTCAAAGGAATGATTGAATATATAAAAATGTTTACCCATAAAGTCAACTTAATAAAATATTTTGAACATGTACTTTCAGAAAATGTTATTTTTTCAAATTCATTAGAGTAGTCCCCCATCACACTTTATTTGTGGTTTTGTATTTATTTATAGCCCAACAGCTGTTTCCCCTCTTTCCTCTCCTTCTAGTCCTCTCCACCTCTACTCTGCTCCATGCCCATCCACTCCTCCTTCATTTCTATTCAGAAAAGGGCAGGTCTCCCACATGTAGCAACCAAATATGACATATCAGTAAGACTAGGCACCCCTCCTTGTATTAAGGCTGGATAAGGCAACCTATGAGGAATAGTGTCATAAAAGCTAGCAAAAGAGCCAGAGACAGGGCCCCTGCTCCCACTGTTAGGAGTCCCACAAGAAGACCAAGCTACACAACTGTATCATATATGCAGAGGGTCTAGGTCAGTCCCATGTAGGCTCCCTGGTTGTCACTTCACTCTCTGTGAGCCCCTATGAGCTTAGGTTAGCTGATTCTATGGGTTTTCTTGAAGTGTCCTTGACCCCTCTGGCTCCTATAATCCTTTCTCCCCCTCTTCTGCAGGATTCTCTGAGCTCCGCCTAATGTTTGGCTGTAGGTCTCTGCATCTGTTTCCATCAGTTGCTGGATGAAACCTCTCTGATGACAATTGGACTAGTCTGTGGTTTTGTGTTTTGAGGCTTCAGCTACTTATAGTCAACCATGATCTGAAAATATTCCATTGAAAATATAGAAAATAAATACTTTAAAATTTTCAATCATGTTACTCTAAGTGCATGATGAAATCCAGTCCTGTCCTGCTCCATGCTATCTGCAACATGAAGCATCTCTTCAGGTAGTGTATCCAGGCCTACTAGTCAGCCATCAGCTGGTCATCAGGTTTATTGCTACAATGTTGAACACTTTATGACCAAATAACCTTTATTTCATTTTAATAATGGCCCCTAAAAACAAGAATAGTAATGCTGGCTATCCACATATGCCAAGAGAAGCCATGAAATTGTACTTTTAAGTATAAAGTTGATAGTACAATAAAGTATTTTGAGAGGCCTCATATTCATAGAACTTTGATGGTAGTGTTGTTATTTTGTTAGTTATTTTTATTAACCTCTTTCTGTGGCCAGTTTATAATTTAACTTTATCATGGCATGTGTACATGGGAAAACAGTACTATCTGTGCTTTCAAACATCTACTTGGGCCCTGTAGGTAAGTGGGGGCTATCTCTATAATGTCAAAGCAAAGCCACCTACATGATAATAAAGACATTTTACCTCTGTATGCAAAATGCTTCAAATTATTTAAGAATAAAATAAGGAAGGGTGAATATGAGTGAAATTCTTTTGAAGTCAACTTACCTAACAACAATTCCCCAGCTGTCTCTCTGGATGGTGCAACACTGATACATCTTCGATTCACTCTGTCAAAACATGTTGAAAATTGCTATGATTCAATTTTTTGCTCAATTTTAGATTTCAAGCTTTTTAATCTAGTAAAATATTAATGCAAAGCAGATTAGAGTTTAAGTAGTGTAAGCTGGTGTCTCAAAACCCAAATGACAATCCTGTGCTATTTATAACACTCATCAGAGAAGTGATGGAAATCTTTAGGAAAGACTAAGGATTCCTGCAGCTGCCTATAGAATATATGGATTAGATACCTAAGAAACACCAATGTTTCATAGTTTAAGTAAGCAACTGACACTGTGTTAGGTCACTGATACTTCAATGTGTGAAAGAAATCTAGTTTTTTATTATTCTTGTTGTTTTTAGGAAAAACAGGGACATTGGGTTCAGAAAATTTCTGTTCTGAAGTCATTGATTTTTTAGAGTGTAAGGTTTCTAACTATAAAATGGTACAATAATAACCACAACAAGAATATGGCAACACTGTTAATAGCTAAAACATACTGACACATTTAATATTCAATAATAGCATGAAAAGCCTGTATATGATAATTTCCCTTACTTAGGAAGTGGGGAAACTGAAGCAGAGAGGCTAAATAACATGCCCAAGATCAGGCAGGCAGGCAGGGTAGAAACTGGAATTTGACCCTTTATGTCACTACATTCCACTCCTGTGGTGGCACCAGCAGCAGCTCTATCTACTTTACAGAGACTGAAAAGTCAGTTATAAAATATAAATATGCTAGGTAGGGTCTGAGTATGATATTAAACCCCCATGTTAGAAATGGCATTTGGAGTTTGTCATTCATTCTTGTCTTGTCTCAAGCCTCTTTTGTTTAAGACTTTCCTAACACCACAGCATTAGCTGAAACCAACACTACGCAAAACCTACAATGAGCTATTTTTGTACATTCATCAAAGACTGAAGGGAGGCATGTACTCAGACCTACCTTATGGATTCACTTGCAGCTTTGTCTTTGACAGTAGAGGAGAAGGAAGAATGAGTTTTATCTTCAAATAGGTAAGAAAGTGGTGGTTTGACCACACCTGTTGAGAAAAAAAAAAAGTACATAACACTTATCTAATAACAAGTTATCTGCCATAACTACAGTCAAGACCAAAGTTACTATTACCTTCTGACTTTTGTCTGTCCCTAAGGAGATACTTATTTGGAATAGTTAAATAACATCTCTGCAAACGTCTCCTCTCTCGGTTTGGCCCTTCTGTTGGATCCAACTGCCATGAAGTTGGATAGTAGATTGGATCATACCAGACTGCTCTGCAAGTTGAAATAAAACAATTTGTGGTCATCCAAGGACATACAGCCTTAAAGTCATTATAGAGTAATGCAATGGACCTGTTTAATTACAAAACAGCAATTTGTACATTAGGGGAAGCATATACCTAGGATAAAGACTAACACAGAGAATATCTGTCCCTGAGTCCAGTTCAAGTTCCCTTCAGGAGTAAGTGCTGCTTCTAGTTTCTTGTATCTACTAAATTTTATTTTCTGCTCCAAAATTCAAAGAAAATTTCTGAGTTAGGTCATTGATAATTACATCATTTCCCCCTTCTCTTTCCTCCTTCCAACCCCTCCCACATACTCTTCCTTGCTTTTTCAAATTCATGGTCTCTTTTTAAATTATTCTCTCTCTCTCAATCTCTCTCTGTCTCTCTGTCTCTGTCTCTGTCTCTGTCTCTGTCTCTGTCTCTCTCTCTCTCTCTCTCTCTCACTCTCTCCCTCCCTCCCTCCCTTCTCCCTTCCTCCTCCTCCCTCCTCCCCCCTCTCTCCTAAATATATAAATGCAACCTGCTCAGTCTGCATAATGTTACTTGTGTGTTTATTTTCAGGGCTGACAACTTGGTATTGATAAACAATTGCTGTACTTTTCCTCAAGGAAAACTATTTTTCGCAATCTCAGTATTCCTTAGTTGTCTGTGGTTTTTTGTCAAACATTGAGACCTCATGAGATTTTCCTCTTCCATGTTAACTATACTAAAATTTTAAAAATATGTATCCCTACTACCACAAAACTTTATTAGCATTATACAACACACTATACTTAACTTGGTTACTAGCTAATGGAAAAATTTCTGCAAATTAGTTTAGAGTTCCCATTTTTTCTACTGATCAATAGTTCCTTTTTTGCAGTATATGCCACATTTAAAAAAATTAGATATTAGATGAAAGAAAGGAGTAAAACTATAGTAAGTAATTTTTAGAAAGCAGATAAAAAAAATCACTCTTAATTCTATTACCCAGAACATAATTTTCTGGCATCATTATGTATCTACCATGCTACTGTAACTATTCCTTTGTTGTTCCCAATTAATTTACTGCTGTCTGCATTTTGAAACCTTTCCTTAGGATAGACTCACTAAGATATTTCCAGAGAAAGAAATATTTGTAGGGCTCCAAACATGCACTTATCTAGGGTACACCACCACCAAAGCTCTGAAGAACAAAAGCTAACATGTCCAGCTAATGTCCTATTGTCCATATTGGCACAAGAAAAAAATCTAAACAAAAATTAAAGTATAGTAAATAATGGTTTTAAAAATAAAATTCACAGCTGAGACTGATGGCACATGCCTGTAATCACAGTAATTGATAGACAGAGTAGGAAGATTAAGAGTTTAAGCCCCTCTCAGTTACACAGCAAGTTCAAGGTCAACCAAGGCTACATAAGACTCTGTCTCAAAGAACCATAATGCAAACAAAAAGATCAAATTACCCTCTGTCAATTCTAAGTATTTTCAATTTGTTTAAAAAGTCTAACATACATCAAGTGAGTACTCATATTTTTTGCTCTTCAGGGATAGTGGAATTATACTTTTATATCTATGTAAGTTTTCAAAATAAAAAATATTAATTTTTCAATATATTTTCTGAAAACAAATTTTCTTGCTTTTTGTCATTAAATATAATAAACACCCATTCAAATTAAATGAATTATTTAATTCAAAACCACTGAATTATTTCCTTTTTTCTGTTGTAATCAGTAGAGAATATATACCCCAGTTTCCCAATTTCATGTACTTAAAAAAATTTTTTTTGAGGGGGTACTGGGGAATGACCTCAGGGTTTAGCATAGCCTAGGCACATGCTATTTTATAAACTTTTCTAAGTGTAATTCTTTCTGTTTGCAATTTCCATTATTATATAATTATTAGTGTATTTTAGCACTCAAAGTCAAAGCACTAACAAGCTTATCTAAGCACTAACAAGCTTATCTTTTTTTTTTTTTTTTTTTTTTTTTTTTGAGATAGAGTCTCACTATGTAGCTCTGGTTATCCTGAAACTCACTATGTAGACCAGGCTGGCTTTGAACTCACAGAGATTTGCCTGCCTCTGCCAACCAAGTGCTGGGATTAAAGGAATGCATCACCATGCCTGGCTGTAACTAGTGATGTTAAATATAAAGAATGACACATTTTCTTTTTTGTCATTTGTAATTTGTCTTTAAAAAAAGATTAATTTTTAAATGTATGAGCATTTTTCCTGCATGTATGAATGTGGACCATATGTGTACCTAATGCCTGTGAAGGCCACAAGAGAGCATTGAATCTCGTGGTACTGGAGCGACTGATGGTTTGTGAGGTGCTCCACATGGGTGCTGGGGAACTGAAACCTGTCCTCTGCAAGAGCATAAGCTCTCTTAACCACTAAGTCACCTTCTTTTCTTAGCTTCCTCATAATGCATTTTTAATATCATATTAATAAAATCTAAGCTAGAAAAAGATCCATTTTCAACCATACTCTTTTGACAATTTCTCTATCCTTTAAAAAAAATGTTTAAAATTGAAGTTGATTTTACTATCTGAAGAGCTACTGCTTTTGTTTTTCTTCAATAATTAAAAAAAACTCATGTGATTATTTTAAAAGATTAAAAAATGGGGGGGGGGGCTGGCTCAGTGGTTAAGAGTACTCATTGGCTGTTCTTCCAGAGATACTAAGTTCAATTCCCAGCAACCACATGATGGCTCTCAACCATCTGTAATGAGATCTGGTGACCTCTTCTGGCACGTAGCATACATGCAGACAGAACACTGTACGCCTAAAAAATCTTTAAAAAATTGAAAAAAATGGTAATTAGATAAAAATGTTTCCTTAAATAGATTTACAAATCTGAATTCTATATTGAAAATGGTATTAACATCACATCTAAAAGCTGAATGAACCCAGACGTGTTCCCAGCACACACCTGTCATGTGTCAGCTGCTGGATGAGTTCCTGCCAGTGTCTGCTGGCACTCAGATCGACTTTGTACATCCCTCTGATGTGCTGAATCACTTTTTTTCTTTCAATTCCTTGGGATAGAGATATGGCCTGGGTGATATCTGCAGCTATTTTAGATATATCCTTGGATTTTAAATCGAGCCGCTGAAAGAGACTAAGCAAGATTGTTCCAAAGTTAACCATCCATGGAACATTAAATAATACTTTAATAGTACATCTGAGGGCTGGGGGTACAGCTCAGTGGTATAGCATTTGGACAGCATGCACAAGAACTTGAGTTCCATCTCCAGCATTCCACATATATACATACACATGCACACAGATTCAAACACACAGACATAAACACATTTGCATACACACAAAAAATGACCTCAAAAGTTTTGAAAATCAATCCCACTCCCCCTACCCCCTCCAAAAAAAAAGGGGGGGCTAAATGTACAGGATTGAATGACTTCTGAAGAACAGACTTTGGAATACATTATAACTCACCTTTGTTGATTATTGTTGACTGTTTTCTGCCATGAACCTTTACTCACACTCTCTTCATTTTCATATTTCTTTTGTTCCTAAAGATTTAAACAATAATATATAAAACTTATTTTCTTTCTTCTTTTTTGGCGACAGGATTTCACGAATGTCAGGCTGGCACTGCACTCACTATGTAATCACAGATGACCATAAACTCCCAACCCTCCTGTTTCAGCCTCCCTAATACTGTAATTACAGAAGTATACCACTACATCCAGGCCCTTTAGGTAATTATTCTACAAACTGATCAACATTCTGAGCCCCAAAACTTGTTACTTGTCATATAATATTGGCATGGGGCTTAACAAAGTAATTTTGAAACCAAGCTAATAAAGCAAAAAATTATTACTCTTAAGAGATCAGACTACTGAAATATAAGCCATTTAAACAACATTATAATCTCCCTGTTTTTTTTTTTGTATAGTTTGAGCCACTGAAATTAGAACAACAAAAAAGTTAAGTATGTTCCCCAGCCTGCTGACTTTACATAGCTGCTACCTGCTCATTTTACTTGCTTGTTAAAGAATCCTTTAGTTCAGATATGTACTGACTTATTTGTCACTACAAAATCTGTCCTTCATGGGGATATAAAAACAGCTGAGTGGCTAAGAGCATTTGTTGCTTTTGTCAAGGACTGGGATTCATTTCCCAGCACCTGAATGATGACTCACAACCACCTGTAACTCTGATTCCTCTTCAGCTCTCCAAGGTGTACATATGTGGTACACAGTCTTACATGCTGGCAAACATCCATACACATAAAATCAGTAAATCTTAAAAAAAAATCTTTCCTTCATTGTAAGCTATAGATAATGGATGACAAGAACCAAAGAGAATAGAAAGCTCTTCAA
Organism: Cricetulus griseus; assembly: GCF_003668045.3. Lineage (NCBI taxonomy): Eukaryota > Metazoa > Chordata > Mammalia > Rodentia > Cricetidae > Cricetulus > Cricetulus griseus. Next base: position 236,964,407 of record NC_048596.1, on the reverse strand, counting down.
AATAAGTCTATTTTTTTTCTATCTTGATAAAAAATTCTTGTAGTAAAAACGAAAGAATCATTGCAAGCTCATCATCAATGTTACCCAATAATGAAAAAAATCTTTAAGTCACTGTGTTAAGTATGTTCAGCAGGATTTCCTAAAAAAACAACTCTGATTGATAGACTCACCTCTTTGATCATTTTAATGAGCTCTGGTTTAGAAGGGGCACTGGGAGGAATGCACTTGTGACCACATAATTTTAAAGCATTCATAAGCATTTCTGCTGTGTCCAGTTCTTCTTCATTTAACTCATCTTGATGATTATGTATCAACTCTGACAAATACAGAACCAACTTGGCTCCATGCTTTAAAAAAAGTAATAATGCTTTAGTCATAAAGAATTTTTATTTCTTCCATTTAAGTTATTTAATAATAAAGTCAATTATATTTCTATATTTGGTTTAAAATTATTTAATAATAAATTTAAATGTATTTCTAAAATTAGCTTGTTGGGTCTGACTTCAATATAGCATGCTAGAGTAGAAAAAAATTTAATTATGCAGTAGATACTGCTAATTTTATTTGTTTTGATAATAGAAAAAAGTGTCTTAAAAAAGAATCTAGAAAATGTCATGATTTCTACAAGCCACCTTTAAATAAATTAGAAATAGAAGAAATGACACCACCAGTGTGAGATAGATGCTATCAAATATTAAACCTATATTTAATATGATGGTTATGTGGTATTCATTAGATTATTCTATTTCTCTGTGTATATTAGAAACTTTTCATAAATGGTTGAAATGAAGCAATTAGTTAGCCAACTTCTGGGGAGAATTGTTAAGGAAAAAGTGGGGATAAAGGAAAAGACAAAAACACTGAACTAGAAGAGAAACCTGTCTTTTAATTTAAAGTAAAAGTACATCTCCATCCCCTTTCCTTTGAGTTTCACTCAGAAGAAAATGGTAAGATTTCAGGAAATAAAGACTGTCCCTAGCTTGTCATCACAAGAGGCAAGAAACTAAAGGCAGTAAGATCCTGCTCCTCATGAGTTCCACATGAGTGTCAAGGAGAGGGCTATTGTAGGCCAGTCTATGAGCAGACCTAAAGCCAAAATTAGAGTTCTTAAGATGATGACAGCAGTCCTTTGAAATGCAAACTCAAACCAAAGTTTTGTTCCTACTTTGGTTAGGTGGGTGTTCCACATTATGTCTATCACATTTGACTGTCATGTGTACATACATGTTAAACAAAAATTATGCCAACAAATTAAACACATGCCCTTTAAAAATCTTCAATGATGCAAACATCACTGAATTTGGCTTTATGGCATTTTAAATTGTGAACAGAATTAAATGTCAACAAATGGGTCTAGAAATGATTGGTGATATTTAAACTAACATGCTGAATCATATCATGTTGCTATGAGCCCAAAATGAACACGAAACAGTGAAAGTAGCAAAGCTTATTTCAATGCAGCATTTTAAATTAGTCAGAAAACAGCTGCTACCTGACCAAAAGAAGAAAAGTAACAGATGCTATGAGAGTAAAAGCACTGAAGAGTTGGCAAATAAAGAAAAGCTGTCCAAGACTGGGGTATTTTCTTATGTGTCTTAAAAGTAATGTTCGTTTTACATTAAAACTATTTCAGCTTAGTATTCAATGACATTCTAAGCTGTCTTTAAAGAACTATATGGGGAAAAAAGCCAGAAACAGTGGCTTACACCTCAGCATTTGTAGGCAGACGCTGAAGGATTGCTACCAGTTTCTGGATAGTCTAGGCTACAACATGAGAACATGCCAAGAAACACGTATTTTCTCAAACACTAAGCTGTTCCTACTATCTCATTTTTCTATCCTTTGATCAATAATTTTTCCGATGAGAAAAGGTGTTAGGTCACATGTAGAAAGTTCTTTTTTTTTTTTTCTTTCAAAAAGTAGACATCTTGGGAGGCAAAGACAGAAAAATCACTTTAGCCCATAAGTTTAAGATCTGTCTGGACAACAGTTTCCATCTCAAAAAAAACCCAAAACAAACCAAACTAACTTAAGAAACTGAATCTATTATAAATCTTTATAAAATAACAAGAGTGTATAAAAGTAAAGCTTTCAATGACGGTTCTCAGATTGAAGTTTTCTGAATGTACTAAAGGAAGAGAGAAGAAATTCAGGGTGAGCTAGTCAAAGGCTAAGTGGTGGATAAAGGAGAAAACAGAGTGCCCTGTTTTTGGTGAGCCTCACAAGATGGAAAGAGGTTGTGAGGGGCAGTGATGAGAAACTATCTTGAAAGGAGGAGAATTTGAATGGAGAAATGCAGCTGTGAGCTTTGCAACCCCAGGAGAAAGCTAACAGAACAAAACTAGTATGCAGCCATGAAAAGCATAAAGAACATTCTATAGAGGACATGCTATCTAGTTAAGAACAAAAGGAGAATGAAGAGCTCTCAACAACAAAACCAGACTCAGCAGATTATGTTTATATATTTATACATATACACACATATATGGAATAATAATAAAGAAAAGGGCTATTAATTTAGAGTGTGGGAGGAAGGAAATAGGGAGGGACTGGAGGGAAGAAAGTAAAGTGGGGAGAGTAATATAATTAGATTTTAATTAAAAATATATTTTAAAAAGGAAAATACTTTACAATATGGCAATAAGTAACCATTTAAGACTGTCTAAGAACTTAAAGAACATCTAAATCCTGGAAATAAGTAGGAATTTGAAAGGCTTTATCAAATGCTAGGATACTTACTTGCGGGGATGGGCTAAGACAGTCTCGAAGTATATCCTGATGAGCTGGTTCATGAACTATTTCAAATATTTGCTTCCTTTCTTGGACAGTATGAGCTGGTGACAAAATATGTGCTAGCAATCTTCCAAGCTGGATTCGGAAAGTTTCTTTACAGGACCCCATGATTTTAGTCCACTGCTGCTTACAACCACTGGTTTTATTTGAACCCTAAGTCAAAATAGGAGTGAATTAGGATCAGATTTTAAAGAACTAAATATTATTAGTAGCAGCAGCAGTAGCAATAGTATGTGTAGGGAGAGTGTCTATGTGCTACAGCATGCATGTGGAAGTGGAAGGACAACTTTGTGGGGTTGGTTCTCTTATTTCATGGGTTCGAGGCATCAAAATTAGTTTGTCAACATTTGCATGGTGTTTTTTACCTGCTGAGCAAGCTGGGTTGCTCAGGATCAGACTTCTTAAGCAATACTATACTAACTTCACACAACTCAAGGAAGGCAATAGAACATGATTCATTCTAGATTTAATATTCTAAGTTAGACACTCATATACATATCTACACAAATGAGTTTAAGATAGATTTACAACAATATTCAGAACTTTATGTACTTTTGCCACAAGTAGAAAAAGAGGTAAGTTTTCTTTTTGACACAAGGACAAGCTAATGTCATGAGCCATTTTTCAAAAACTACCAAGGGCTTACAGACTGTGAATTAAAATCAAATCAAACAACTAGAGAACAATGGTAGATAAGGTCACCTTGATTCTATAATATAAAAGACAAAGAACTCATAATAAAAAGTTGAGTCAGTACTACCACAGTAAGAACAATAGTTACAAATTTAGAATTATATAGAAATTGATCATCAATTTTCCCTAATGTATAATCAACCAGTAGCCTAGTAATGAACAAGTCACCTGGGTTTAATACTGGAATCAGTGTATTTTAGAGTTTATTCAGAACTTTAGAAAGGCTTTCCAATTACTCCTACTCTTAAGATCTCTGTTTGAGTGATTGAATTCTAAGTGCATCTACAGTTTATTTAATGATCAAAGACGGACACTATAATCTAGTTTAGATTCAGAGATTGACAATGATGACTCATGGTATTCTAGAATTAGATTGGCCTTTTGTACTACTGACAGAGTGAACTGATTGATTTGTTCCCCACAGTGAAGTGTAAATGATCCAAAGAAGCTCAAGTGAGATGATGGTATGTGAAGCCAGACATTCATCAATATTCTCTATATCATTTTGAAGGCACCAGAAGATAAGTTGGTTCCAAGATCCAAATGTTGTGATAATTAAGAAACTCAAGAATATAACCATAAATAAAGCCCTTTAAAAATAGGCTATTCATTTACAGCCACAGTAATCATCAAAAACTTACTCTTCCCTGATGCTATATGAGGGTCTTCATTTTGTAACAGGTAATTCAGCAAAATATATTCAATTACTCTGTTACTGAAAGCCCAAGCCAGGCATAATGGCACACACCTGCAATCTCAATTAATAGGAGACTGAGACATTAGAAATATAAGTTCAAAGTCAACCTAGGCTACATAGTGAGTCCTTACTTCAAACAAACAAACAAACAAACAAACAAACAAAACAAAATCCCACAAAGTAAAAAAACCCATCTAAAAACCAAAACAGAAAAATGAATTCAAATTGCTTCAAATGCAGAAAAATACTGAATAGCTAAGAAGAAATATGATTTTGGAAACCCATAGTTTAGACATGTAGACCTCTATTCAGTTTCTATAAATGGACACCTTCCAAGTAATTAATTTACTTACAATAGACACTTTGAATCCATCTATCAGATATGTGAACATTTCTTTCTGAAATGGATTGTATACGGAAGGTTGCTCATGATGCATATCTTCTTCAGAAATTTCAGTCTGGGAAATGGAGGTCTTGCTTTGGACTGCATTTTCCGGAGTTCTCAAAATGTCAATAATATCTAAATTCAACTCTTTGAATTAAAAAAGAATTAAAAAATTAGTTAACTCACTGATATACATAGTAATGATGCTGGTAAAACAACCCTCTTGGGATAAATAACACTGAGGATTGTAGATGGAAGTTTCTGTCCTGCCTGGTCCTGCAGCCTTTCAGTCCCAAATAAACACACAGAGGCTTATGTTAATTATAAACTGTTTGGCCTATTGCTCAGGCTTATTACTAACAACTCTTACATAATTCTTATCTATGTTTAGCCATGTGGTTTGGTACCTTTTCTCAGTAAGGCATTCTTATCTTGCTTCCTCTTGTGTTTGGCAATCTGTCTCTGCCTTCCTTTTCCCAGAATATTCCTAGTCTGGTAGTCCCCTTCCTGCTACTGGCCAATCATCGTTTTATTAAACCAATAGGAGTGACAAATCTTTACAGTATACAAGAGCATTATCCCATATCAGAGGATATTTGAGATAGCCATAGAAAATTATTTTACATTTACCTAAAATTACTTATAATACATATAATTGTATATATTTTAATGAAGTTATGCCACCTGGGATCCCCAAGAGCCATGCACAAAACCTAACTAAAAAGCCTAATAAAAACCTCAGTATTGGGCCATATGTTGGTGGCACATGCCTTTAATCCCAGCACTCAGGAGGCAGAGGCAGGTGGATCTCTGTGAGTTGGAGGCCAGTCTGGTCTACAGAGCAATTTCCAGGACAGTCTCCAAAGCAATAAAGAGAAACCCTGTCTTGAAACAAAACCAAAACCAAAACAAAACAAAAAACCACCCCCCAGTATTGGGCATGAAAAACCTCCTTTCAAGTTGGTGGTTAGGGGAGTCCAAGAGACACTCAAAACAATATAGGTTACTGCTATTGCCCTTGGTTGACTTCTAGAAGTCTGAAGGAAATTCCACATTACTGAAGATACCATGCACTTTAGACACAGGATTTGGAAGATTCTGGCGTGATCTGATCTGAAAGCCTCCTTCCTGGGGACTAGCTTTCATCACACAGGAAGATGATTCAAGCTGCCAAGGAAGAAAAGCAATCTAGCTGTGACACCTATGATCCACAATGATCAGCACAGTAAGATATTCTTAAAGGTGTATCTTGGCAGTAATCAACTTCTGTCAAACGGATTTAAGGACTGCTCAACAGGAAAGAAATCATGCCTGGTACTATAAATCTAGCCAACCACCAGTGGCTAGTGATGCCATGGATTTTGGAAGAGAACCTGCAACTGCCATTTTCCTAAACCAGTATAATTCCTAACTGCATTCTAAATAGTTATCCTTACTCTCACAGAGATTGTAGCTCCTATCCCTCATCAAAGAAACTTCTTTTTGCATCATATGGAGATCATTTCAGAAAGCCACAACTAATCAAAATGAATAGAATTCATGAAGTACCCAACCCCAGTGGATACATATACAACACCACCTTACATCTACAGCTTAGAGAACATTATGGAACTTAGGGTAGGAAAACTGTAATAGCCAGAAGACCAGGAAGTCTTCTGTAAGATTATGTCTTCTAGATATTACATGGAAGAGACACTCAAGAAATTTCAACAATATGATTGCTTAAGCAAGACTTGAACAATGACAACAACAGTTGACATGTCAAAGTAGATGGATGGGAGAAATTGAAGAGCACTGCGCCTAGATGAAGAATTACAGGCAATTAACAACTGTTGAGTGAGGGAGAATTAGCTTTCCCAACATGAGCACTTTAAATGGTTATGTGAAACCAAGTAGTCAATACTGAAAACATACATACAAGCAATACTAAATGGATTCAGAAAGTTGTGTTTATATATTTATTTACACACATAATCAAAGAAAAAGAAGGCATGAATTTGAGAGGGAGCAGCAAGGGGGAGACATGGGAAGGGCTGGAGGTAGGAAAGAGAGGAGGGGGATGATATAATTATATTTTAATTAAATTTAAAAAATCCTCTTGCCAGGTATGGTGGTGCATGCTTTTATTCCCAGTATTCAAGAGACAGAAACAGGCAGATCTCTGTGAGTTTGAGGTCAGCTTAGTCTACATAATGAATTCCAGGACAGCCAGGGATTATAGAGAGACCCTGTTTTACACAAACAAAACATAAATAAAAATTTAAAAATCTCTTACCATAGTATAAATGTACTAATTAACGTAGATAAAATGTGACAGAAGAGTTAATTCACTTAAAATAATATAGACATCTAAAAATACTTAAGACATTATAAAGGCCAAATTTGCCAATGAAACAAAAGGTTTTAAAAATTACTAAGACCATATGACTCTTGTACAAATCAACTGAAAGACCACATGACACATACTGAATACATACTGAATGGATCTGTGATGGATGGGTACATGTACTAGCCTTTTTTTCTGTTTGTTTTCTTGTTTTTTTTTTTTTGTTTTTTGTTTTTCCAGACAGGATTTCTCTGTAGCATTGGAGACTGTCCTGGAGTTCGCTCAGTAGACCAGGCTGGTCTTGAACTCATAGACATCTGCCTGTCTTTGCCTCCCAAGTGCTGGGATTATGCACTAGCCTTTTAATGCTGTAATGTGATAATCCTGCTTCAGTTTTAGATTTAAGTCTGGAAGTCTGTTGTCCCAAATATAAATTAGAAGAGTTAAAACAGAACCACAGTAACAAAATTCCTCTTGGGCTTAACATGTTTTTAGGGACAATTCTTTCTTCTTCTTACCTTCCTAGGATAACCAGAATAACTCTTTAAATAATTTCTTAAGATTTTGTAAAAAAATGTATTTTGTATGTGTATGAATGTTTGGCCTATGTGCACTACATACATGTCTAGTGCTCTTAGAGGCCACAAGAAGGTATCAGATTCCCTGAATTGGAGTTACAAATGGTTGTGAGTTACCATATGGGTTCTGGGTCCTCTGCAAGAGCAACGAATACTCTTAACTCCTGAGCCATCTCTCCAGACCCCTTGAATAGATTTTAGAATTCTATTTTGACTCACCAATAGTGCTTTAATTTTTCCACTTTACTGAGGCCTAACTGAAAGAAATTATATTCTGTATATAAAGTGTATGGCTTGGTGCTTTGATATACATACATACAGTTGAATGATATAGTTAAGGAATGTTCATTAGTCCTGACCTCCAACTCACATAGATTTGCCTGCCTCTGCCTCCCCAGCACTCTGGAATTAAAGGCATGGGCCACTACATCTGTTGTTTTGTTTTGTTTTTCACTGCTGTGTTGCTGCCAGGGCAGTCTGGAACTCTTAGGCTCAAACAGTCCCACTTCAGTGTCTGAGTGCCTGGATCAGAGGCACAAACCACTGTGTCTGGCTGTCTTGGAAAAAAAAAATGATAGAAACAAGGAAATGTAGGGTAAAATGGAAGTAGGTAGGGCCTAGGAGTAGGAAGAAAGTGAGTTTGGCCATAACAGGGCAACATGGTAATTCCTTCTGGGGATGGAAATGTCCTCTTTGGCTATATCTATGTCTCCTTCCTGACAGTGACACTGTATTATAGTTTTGCAAGATTCCATGGGGGAAACTGCAGGATCTTTGTATTATTTCTAATAATAGCCCATGAATATATTACTTTGTCAAAAGAAAAGTTAAAAAATTATCATTTTGAAATCAATGGCCAACCCAGACTAGTACTTAATACATTAGGAACCTAAGCCTCCTTTACTCCGTGGGTTTTTTGTTGTTGTTGTTGTTGTTGTTTTGTTTTTTGTTTTGTTTGTTCTGTTTTTATTTTTCTCAAGACATGGTTTCTTTGTGTAGCTTTGTAGACCAGGCTGGCCTCAAACTCAGAGATCCCTCCACCTCCCCAGTGCTGGGATTAAAGGCATCTGCCACCACGGCCTGGCTACACTGTGGTTTTTAAAAAGAGAAAAAAAAGTCTTAAAAAAAGGAAACCTAATCACCTTCATACTTCCCTTGTGAATCTGCACTGAAGGGAGAAAAGCAAGTTCTGGGCTACCTTGGTAAATGATCCTGTTCACAGCCAAGATGGTGAGTCTCTGCAGTCTCTGGGCAAGTTCTGCCTCTGAGGCCTGGCTGGGGTGTTCCTGGCTCATCCTCCTCTGCATCATAGTGTACAGCTCATCACTGGCCACCGAGCGCATCTTCATCAGGAGAGACTCTGTCTGAGCCATGGGGAATTTTCGAGGACCTTCAAGTACATAAATCATCCAATGCTACAGTTAATGATGACCAATGAACTTACTTTCACTACAATTTTTTGATTATTGGTCATGAAAAGAAAATTTTTTATTACAAAATTAATTTATATTAAGGAAAAGAAAGTAAGAGAAGTTAGTACTCTTTCCTTCTACAAGGAAGTGCAACAGTACTTCTTATTTCAAAGTTCAAAATAACAGCACTGAAGCCAGTGACACAGGACCATGCTTACATTTGTCCAAGTCTAAGTCTTCTGAAAAACTCAAAGTATCAGATGAGTATGTGTGGCTTTGGTACCAGATAGACTATTTTCACTGTTTCACTTCCTTGTATTCCAAAATCATTAACAGTTTTAAAGAACAAGACATTTTAGCAAAAAAAAAAAAAATAAGACCATATAATTTGGTAATGTTACTCTGTCTTGGTAATTTCTGTTGAATCTTACAGTTTGGAAAATCATGCATAATGACAAATAAGAAATCAGCCAATGAGAGTGAAGAGATCACAAAGTAGATACAAGTCCAGTGATTTTTGCCAGCATAGTGATTAGGGGTGAACACTTCATTTGGAAAACATTTCCTGAGAAATTTCCCCAAACTGAAAAAGGCAGAGTGCTGTTCCTGCATCTACTGCACCTGCTCTGGGAGGCACTGCACACATGGTGCATCCAAGAGAGATCTGGGAGGAGTCTTGATTTAATGAATTGAAGAAGGGCATTGGAAGTTGACCATAGGAACCAAAATGACGTCTTGGTAGATGAGGAGTAATAGAACCCTTCACTGGAATTGAACCTTTGTTTTTAAATTAGGAAAACAAATATCAATTTCCATGAACTTTTTTTTTTTTTACAAATTACTTACATCTGACTAAATTATGATGGTTTTAATAACTTACCCTAAACGATATTTAAAATTTTAATAGTTTTTTTTTAGATTGCCCATTAGTATTTTTAATCAGCTAATAATTTTGGTGGGTAAAGCCACCTTTGAGGCAAAAAAAAAAAAAGAAAAAGAAAATTTCTTAGAGACATTAAAAATAATATTGTTGGACAATATTCCTACTTGTCAAGGTAGACTCATTCTCTTATTATCCACAGATTCCTTATGTAAAACTCATTGACAATCATAATCCGAGGATGGCAAGGTATTAAGATACTAAGACTCTCAGTCTGCATTAGTGAGTGTGGAAGTGTACTTCAGGACTCATGCCTTAAAGCCATACAGTTCTGGCCCCATTCACTGGGTTGACAGGAACTTAGGACTGCCAAACAGAACAACACACATGTGAGGCTGAAGGAAGACTGGAACATTACAGTGTCAATCTCCTCTGTGAGTTTAAGATTATAAAACCTATGTGTGACACTGCTGGAGAAACAAGATTCCAAGCCATGGCATATAGGAAGCTGATATTTAAAAGGGCACAATTTTTACCTGGGACAGAAGACATGTATAATGGGAGAGTGGTTGAAGAAGAGAGACTCTGTCTAGATATTAAACAAGGAAGAATACATAGAAGCAGCAAGTTTAGTTACAGGAATGTTTTATAAGTTTGATTTAGTGCAATTTAAACATTACTACAAACATTTAGAAGTATTTTCTATGGCTGGGCTTTTTATCACATGACTTTAAAATTTTGCATAGCACTGAACACAAAGAAGAAAATTAGTACAAGGAGAGAAAGGTTTGAACTTAAACCCCTTTATAACTGTGAGAGTAACTCTAAGAAATATACCAAGTACTCTGTTCATATGTATCCAAGTGTATGCATAAAACTGGTGCTGCAGATACTATTGTGAAAGCAGCAGCTGGACTAACATTAATTCTTACGCATATTTATGTATATACATTGCATATAGATAAGACACATATATATGTTTATGTGTATATTAACATAGATCCTACATTATCTTTCTAGTTTATATTTCTATAAAAGCAGCAGCAGGTTTTTTGAAAAACATGTCAGTATTTATTATTTTATGATTAATACAAATTCACAGTAATCTCTGACACCATGTGCATTCCTGCTGCCACAGCCCCGACATGGATTCTGCACGTTGCTTTCTTCTAGTCCATACTCCCCACAGAAATCAGAGTTCTCTCTATACAAGGAACATCCATCTAATCATATCATGACTTCCATTAGGATAAAACCTGGACATGGTCTATGTAGCCTCTTCTGGTAATGGTTTCTGCTTAGAGGAAAACTTACACAGATTTTATAATTTGACTTTTTTTTAAACCAAGAAATACATTTTAATTCCTTGGCTCCTGGAGATGAGACTCAGAATGTTAGATTAGGCTGGCCTCAAACTCCCAGAGACATACCGGACTCTGTTTCCCTAGCATTGGGATTAAAGGCATGTGCCTCCATGCCAAGCAAGAAAAATACTTTTAATGTAAATGACATCAGAATACAGGAAAGTATAGCTACCTTCAATTTGCAATTATTAAAATGCCATTTGAATACTCACCAGCAATGCTTCTCCGCTTCTGAGATACTGTATGGTGGTGAGCAGAAGGTGACTGGACTGTATCTACTGGACTTTCAGAGTCATGATTTGCTGTGCTCCTTATAAATTCCAAAGCAGCCTGGAGAACTTTAAGCTGCATGACCAAAGCCATATCTAAACCCAGAAGAAACTAGAATGTTTTCAAGCTATCATCATTGTTTGAATCTTTTAACTAAATTAATTTAATATATAATCTACTGCATAAGAGATACCTAATACTCAAACTATAATAATCAGTATCTAAACAAAAAGTTCTTAGACATTAAGTTAAAATTGCTTACCAACATAGGCTTTTGTATCAGTATTTCTAACTATATTTAAAAATAATGTTAAAGTAAATTCCTATATTGTCACTATAATTTTTTTGTTATTTTTTGAGACAATGTCTCCTGTAGCCCAGGTTGATCTTTAACTTGCTATGTAGCTGAAGATGACCTTGAACTCCTAATCCTCCTGCCTCTACTCCTTGGATATGTATCACCATACTTAGCCTTCCTATAGAAATTTGAATGGAAAAATAATAAATTATAAATGTATTTCATTTTAAATATTTTTTCAAAAACAGTAATTTTGTATAAAGCAAAAGCTTCAATAATTTGCATGTTTTCAGGTTTCATAGTCACTTTAGAATTTCCCATTAAAGAAAATTAAAGATCATTCCTCTTCAACATAAGCCTTTGCATTCTACTTGGTTAAAAAAAAAAAAGTTACTAGTTTCTGCCAGTGATACATGACCAGCTACTAATTACATCAAGTCATCAATTACTCTATTTTCAACAATTCAAAGGTTGCTTTTAATACCAACTAATACCAACACATAATTAAGTTCAAACCTGCAGGAAAAGAGATATGAGAAAAATTCCATAAAATTTCATTCTTACTTTGTGTCCTCTTGTTTTTGCTATTTTGAAGATATCCAAGAAGTACAATAAGATCTTCAATAACTCTAAAATATTGTGAGCCCGAGGAACTACAAGCATGAATTGTAACTGCTATGAAAAGTTGCTGTATATCACATGCAAGCAATTTGTATTCGTTCAAAGGAATGCTAAAGTGAGCCAAAAACAAAACAAACAAGACATGTATAAGCACAATAGCTAACAATTTAAGACAAAGAACTGGTTAAATTCTATGCTGCCAGCATACATTAATTTAATATTTACTCATGCTTACTCTATGGCAAGCAATATACCCTGCATACCAGGAACGGAAATAAGACATTTTGACTCCTGTCAAAAATACAGTTTTGCAGATAACTAGACAAGTTAAGAGGGCATCTTATACAGCAGGCAGAGATTAACACAAGATACTAAGGGAACACTCACACAGGTTCCTAGCCTAGAAGGGTGAAAGATGGAGTGTAGTAACAATACTAAGGGCTAATGAATTTAAATAAATTAATTAAGCTCTTTGCATTTCAACTGTATAAATTAAAGTTATTTTGGGGATTATAAGTTTGAATGTATACTGAACTTGAATTAAGGATAATAAGCTTGAATGTGTATTAATCACTTTATAAACACACACTAAATATGAATCAGTTACTCTGCCCACAAGTTTAACCTTAACAATCTACTCAGGTATATGACACCAAACCCAAACACTTTTCTATATTTAGTTTTTTCAAATTAAGTAAGGGTTGGAAATATAACTTTCTTAGGGCCAATTAATACAGACAGTATCACAAGGAAGTATCAGTATAATTTATTTTTAGGAAAAACTACTTTCAGAACAAACCTATAGGTACCTTCCCAGTTTTACCAATTTTATGCACTGCACTGCAATCAAGACTAAGTGCACTGAGGAACTACAATACTTTGCATTTCTACTTTTCACATGCATAAGCACATGAACCTTACATATAATAAGTGTCCAGGAAAAGATGAACTGAGTATAAAGTCTATCTTTGCCCCAGACAATCTGGGTACATATATGCTATATAGTCTGCAAAAATATGGACATTTAGTGCTTTGGTGTACAATAAGATTCATATTTTAATATTATGCTAGTAAAATGGTAAACTCTATCAGATGTGGAGACATCAAAAATACAAAGTCTAGTTAAGAATTTACTTTTTGAAGCTCTTACTCAACTGGCAGGCAGCCCTTTCTAAGTGTACTTTTGACTTTTAGAAGTTAGTTTGTACTAGCAGTGCTAACAGTCTCTATTATCATGATAACAGAGTATCATGCAACAGTGATACAACATCAAGTGGATTCACTGAGATGAGACAAGTCCTTTGCTATTCCTGAGCTGTATGTGGATCAGTGAGTTGCTGTAGCTCTATCTAATTTATTCCTAGTGGGGGGTTGAACTACAGAGACTACAGTGGATGCTTGATAAACATAGCTGAGAGAAAACTTATTGTCTTCAATTCTAAATCCCTAAAACCGTGTCATATAAACATCCTATTCTTAACCAAACACTATTGAAAGTGATGAAAACATGCCATCTCCAAGTTAATTTAATTTTGTGGGAAAGAAATTCTTTGAAAGTATTACAAAAAATCAATTCTTTAAGGTAACCTATTAAGTATTTCCCCTTCTAATGATCTTATCAGATGTAATTTTAAAATTAGATGTAATTTAAATTTTAATTACCAGATGTAATTTAATGAACTTACTTCTTTTCTAATCCATTGAGGGCTGCTACTGTATTACATAACACATAGAGTAGACCATTATCCAACAACATGTCTGCTACCTTAGAACAAGAGTTTAAAACTTGAAGAAGAAGTAAGAGAGCATTATGCAAGAGTACATTGTCATAAAGAGAGGTCTCTATTAATCCCAGCACTGGAATGACAGACCACTTCTGGAAAAGTTCCATGTGTTTCACCTCCTCCAGATCAAATCTGTAATAAATAAGACACAGGAAAGAACATGTTAGTAGAAGTCAGTCACAAACTGGGAAAAGATGCTTGACACCACAAAGCTGTTTTTAAAACTTGATTTTAAAGTTATCAAAAAACATTGTTGGGAATAAGGATTCTTAATTTAAAAAGATTATAGTTTCTAATAAGGTAAAACCTGAGATAAATGCATAAATACTCAGGTGAAGTACACATACAATTTCATAGCTTCAATGGATTCATTGGAATTCATCAACTGACAATCTTGTGTTCAAAGAACACCTGCTATATGGGGCTATACAAGTGTAAAGGAAAATTATGAGTTTGTGTATTTGCTTTATCTTACAAATAGGTAAGATGATGTCTGTCCAGCTTTCCTTACAAGAGTGTTGTGAGAATAAAATAATTCATGCAGAATTGCTCTAAAAATAAACAAAATTAAAAATTCATGCAAGAGCCCATTCCTTATGGAGGGATACTATTGTAGCCCAGATACAGCAAGGAGGGCCTAGGCCCTCCCCCAAACGATATGACAGACTTTGAAGGTCCCTGGTGGGAGGCCTCACTATCCCTGGGGAGGAGTTGGGGACAGGGTTGGTGGGGAACATGGGAGGATGGGAGGGTGAGGGAATGGGGGGATGGATATGTAAATATGAGTAGTAATTAAAGAATAAAAAAAGAATGGTTATTAAAAAAAGAAAACTGAAAAAAATTCATGCAAATGAAAACTACTACCAAGATTACCATGGCTGGGCTATAACTCATTGGTAGAGCACTTGCCTGGTACATGTAAAGTCCTAGATTTGATCTCCAGCAATACACACACATATATAAAATGACCACAGTAATAATTTAAGTTCCCCAAGGTCTGGATTTGCCCACTACACTGAAGAAGTATATATTTTTGTCTATCAAACCAAAATAATTTGTGCCAAACTTTCAGTTTCAGTGGATTTTTTTCTTTTATCTTTGCATGTATTGTCTTTAAGCATTTCACCAAAGTCAAATCTGAACAATTCCAAAGGAAGACTCTGAGGGGACTGAGGAAGTCCTGTATGAGTCACAAATATGTCATTGAGACTACAGGGACCACCTCTCTTTTGGGGTAGCCTTCTGATGATAGTACTATATGTAAAATCTTATGTCACTTTCATTTTCTTCTACAGTTATTTGTTTCCAGTTTTTAACTAGTGAATAAAATACTAAGAAGGAAGTACTATTAGAAAGATTGTCATAAATAAAATAATAAATCAATTCCCTAGAAAATGATTTACACCAGATTTTTTTCTGGTGACCCAAAAGAATCACCTAATTTTATATTTAAGACAAAAGATGCTTGGTTATGGTAGCAAGAACTCACTCTTCATCCAGTCCAATTCTTCGACCAAAGAACATTTCAGTGAAGCATTCCAACAATTCCTGAGTTCCCCGATGAAGATATAACTGGTTGGCTAGTAAAGAAAAGCCACGGTTCTTCAGAAACTTGTCCTTTTGCTCTTTAGATGCTCGGTTAATATATGCATGTAACAGCTGAAGAAAAAAATTAAGACCATTTAGATGTTAACATTTAATATATACAAATCAGACTATATATATTCTTTTATTTGTAAGTTATTATTTGTTATTCATATACATAGTCACATATAGAGAAAGCTAATAACTGTAACCTGCATAGAAAAATTAACTGGCCATTGTGGGATGCTAGTGATGACACTTTCTTGGGGATTTCATATTTCTCTGAGGATGTCCTGTGGCTAAGCAAAGGACCTGGTATCTTGGGAGCCATGGCTGAGTATAAGCAGAATATTATGTCTAATTCAAAAGGAAAGAAACCAGTGCACTGTTTTTCTCTTCTTATCTGTGCACTGTTAAGACAATGAATTTATTGGTAAACTGGTATAAATCAATATACAGGAAAAACTTAAGATTAAATTGAATACTACATACAAAATGCCAGTGTAAAGTAAAACTATAGATTGTTATTTTTATTAATTATTTTATTTTAATTTCTTTATGTATATAGGTGTCTTGCCTGCATGTATGTCTATACACTTTTGTGCTCCTCATAACCACAGAGGCCAAGAAAGGGTGTCCCTAAAACTGGAGTTACAGATGGCTGTGAGCCACTATGTGGGTGCTGAGAATTGAACCTGTGTCCTCTGTAAGAGCAGCCCAGCGCTCTTAACCACCAAGCCATCTCTTTAGCCACAACAGTTTACTCTTCTTAATTGTAAGATAAACTTTAAGTCTTAACATATACTAAACAATTTAAATTACATATATACTTGTAATAGAATTATAACAGGATATGGAATAAGAATGATGTTGGTTATTTATTGTGGAAGATTACTTACACCGAAAACCCAACTGGAACCCCGAAAGACAGTGTGTCCCCTCTTTCTTAGCCCTTTATTCTACATGTCTCTTATGTACCTGTGACCATGCCCAAATGGGTGTGATCAGCGGTACAAGTATGTAGCAATCTTCTTCCTACATATACTTATTTTCCTGATGAAAATATCATTTATGTAGTTTGTGCCCTTACTTTAATTACTCCTTGCTGGATAGCAGGTGATGGGTGGTTAACGAGGACTAGAAGAGTATCTGCTTGAATAATCTTGTCCATCACATCTTCAAGCATAGCATCAGGCAGGATAAGAAGAACTCCACTTAAGAGTTCATATAACCCACAGCAAATAGGTATCAAACAGTCTTCAGTGACACTGTGACAGAAACCAGAAAAGTCTTACTAACACCATTAGAAAGAAATCCACATGAAGAATACCTTAGAAATTGCAAAGAGCAGCAACATTAACATGCAAAACAAATGCTCAGAAAGTTTTCAAATGTTTCCTTTTTTTCCTTTTTTTTTCAGTTTTTTTGAGACAGGGTTTCTCTGTGTAGCTTTGGAGCCTGTCCTGGAACTAGCTCTTATAGACCAGGCTGGTCTCAAACTCACAGAGATCTGACTGCCTCTGCCTACCAAGTGCTGGGATTAAAGGCGTGCGCCACCAACCAGTCTAAAAATGTTTCCTGATTTAAGCATGATAAACAAACTTACATACCCTGCCCCAGTAGATAGTATACTAAAATGCAGTCACCACTGACACATATGCTACTTAAACTATTTGAAGTTAAAAATCCAGGTCCTCCTGTATAACATCAGGGTAACTCAACAGCCCAGCAGGGAGGGAGAAGGACTTAAGAGTCTTCACCCCTAACTGAGCATCTATGGACTGTTGATGGCTTCTGAGGGAGGCAGGGTCAGTTTCTTTAAAAGTTGTGGCCCTGGTAGGTTGAGCACTCTCCAGTGGATGCCAACATACTCATGTATATAGGCAGCACAAATTGGACTTGGGTAAAAACAAAAATCAGAGAGAGAACACAAAAGGGGAGGATAGAGCGTAGAGGGTGGATCTTGTAGGAGTTAGATGCATAAAATTCTCAAAGAATTAATAAAAATATATTTTAAAAAAGATCAAGGGCCTTTATTCCTCTGGCTGCATTTCAAATGTCTCATAGGTGAACATTTCACTATCACAGAAAGTTTCATCACTCAGGACCCTGGACATGATCTAGCAACATCAATCTGATGATTTCTCTGAACTAAAGATTTTTTCTGTCTAAAAAACCACAAGACATATTTTTTTATAGTTATTTGGCTTTTGGGTGAATATAGAATTCAGTATTATCTAACAGCAAATAAATGGGAAGGCATCTTTTGTCCTGGTATTAATGGAATATGATCAGAAATGGCATAATGAAGACATTTCTAGTGCAGTGATTCTGAGGCAAGAAAACATTAAGTACCTGTGAGCACTTGCACCTCGGTTGTAGTTTGCCTCATAAGCAGCAGAAAAGGCAAAGTTTTCCCAATCATCAGCATTCCTATCAACAAGACTCGGCCACCTGCTAGCAGCTGCAGTTCCATTCTGAGAGGGAAATGCAAGTCCAAGGCTTCCAATAGTGCTGTGGCTTCGCTGGAATGAGGCCAGTCCCTTGAGATTATCAGGTCGACGTGGATAAGACTCATCCACAGGACTGTCATCCTCTGATCTGGGCTCGGTTCCCAAGTCTCTGTGATCTACTCTGGGCATGGGAAACCCCAGTGTTCCTCTGGAGACCCCTCTGACAGAGTCCTGGGCTGCAAGAAGTGTCTCCATTTCACAAACAGTTCTTGCAGACTCACAGCTACTGATGAATGCTTCCTCTTTGCTTGTTTTCAGTGTACAGGGACTCCCTAAAGGATTCCGTTTCTCTGGTTGGACATCGGCAACATTTAGTAACTTGTCAATACTATAGCCCAAACTGCCAGCCAGTTTTGGTGCTTGCATTAGTGGTGAATAGGTAGGAAATTCTGGTAGACTTTTAGATCGAACCATTTGGGCAGCCATTCGCTGAGGAATAATATTGGAAGAACCGGTTCCTAGTAAGTGTAGACAGAAAAATAATACTTAAAAACCTATTAAATAACACCACTTTTCTTCTGTAATGTAAGTCACAACCATAAAAGAGACTACCTGCATTAAGGGCAATTTTCTTAGCCAAAAATACTTAAAATACATACATGTCAAAGCTATTTTTATTTTAACTACATTTTATTAAGCTTTCAAAAACATGTCTTTTCATGTTTCCTTAAGAAAATACAATAATGATGGCATGGCTTGAAGTCATTAGGACTAATGGGTTCAGCTTCAGTGAATCAAATGAAATTTAATTTACTTAGGCCAACAGTCACAGGGTACAACTTGACAACATGGAAAGAGTTCAGGCTTTGCAATAAGACATGACTGATTCAAATAAAGTTCTGTTAGTTCAGTGGCCATAGGTAAATCACTTAATTACTACATAAGTGGTAGTTTCTGAAAATGTATAATGAGAGTTTAGATATTCACTCTGCAGGGTGTTTTAAGTATGAAGAAAGGTCTTGTATGATATACCTGGACTATAACAGGTGCTTAATAAAAGGTAGTACTTGTCATCACAAAAATGGCCCTCAGACTATTCTCTTCTTTCCCTATTATTTCTGCAGCTACTTACTAATGAGAGGTAATAATCTCTCTTCTTCATGGCTCTCCAATTTAATGACTCTAACACTATGTTCAGGAGACCAGAAAAATCCTTTAGGACAAGAGCACAGGATATAAGCACAGATTTCCCAACATTTGGCCATGAACTTCAACAATGGAGCAGCAGTACCAGTCCAACAGCTAAGAATTCACATACACTATGGCCTACACCTACTCTTCCAGAATACAGTAGAGAGGTACACAGTGTTGGAGTGAGATGATCAGGTACTTGTATGCATGTTCAAGTTTTATAAGTATGACAGAAAAAAAAGAGCTCCTGAATGAATTATTTTAGAGGCAAAGTTTTGTGCCAATAAAAGAGATGCACAGCTTGGAACTCACTCCTAGTAATTCTTGATTTGTGCTGGCTGGCTAAAGTTGCCAAAAGACTGTCAAAAAAATCCAGCAAAAAATGGGGTATGATTATATTTGAAAATGTTTCAGACTGATACAATTTTTAAAAATACACTTCCTACAAAATACTAGATGAAACTAATTAAAACATGGCCTTAAAATATTATAATAAATTACCATAGAATGAACTAGAGAATAACTGAAATGCATTGGAAAATAAGCATGATTGGAAATTAAAACCTATACATCTTGTCCTCCTTTTCCATAGCTCTACTTTGCTTCTGAGACTTAATAGTTGTTTGTAGTAAAGCTACAGAAGATGAGGCTGTCCTTGACTTATATGCCATCCGATAGCCTTCACCCAGCATCTGGTGGAAGTGGAAGCAGACAGCCACAGGATAGGACACTGAAGATAGCATCAAAAAAACTGCTGCAGTTTCTGGCTAACAGGAACTAGTCTTAACTAATACAAGTAGAAGCATAGGGAACTGGGGCAGTAGAGTGGTTCAAAAGAATGACTGCCTCCTCTTCTAGCTACCAGAAATTCCCAGAGGATGTTCTTTCTAGATGGAGGGCCAAAGCTACTTTAAAAATTCTATTCAAAAGACCTAGAAAAAAATGAGGGTACAACTGCATCTGAAATTAGAGTGATGCAGGCAACTGAAAATCAATCTCACAGATAGAACAGGAAAGAGCAATAGGGTTCTAGAAGTACTTGGAAGCCTTCATAATTAGTCACATTGAAGAAATATGCCAACAGAGGGGACAGTGAACCTGACAAGTGAGCTGTCTGGCAAAGGGGAGAATAAGACAACCAATATTTTTTGAGTTAAGTTGGAAAGCAAACCAGAAGCTTAATGAAAATATAAATGACTATGGTAAGAGGACATATAATGCAATGGTGAGATATTTTGGGATCCTCCAAAGACCTGCTCTAGGTGTGTCGTTATTCTGAGTGTAAAATACTGATACCAGATATTGTGAAAATGGATTTATTTTATTTTTGCTAAATCTCACCCCAACCCTGCAACTCCTTCTAGTTTCCTTCTCCCACATTCTCCTCTTACTCCCATTTCTTGTGTGTGTGTGTGTGTGTGTGTGTGTGTGTCAGAGAGAGAGAGAGAGAGAGAGAGAGAGAGAGAGAGAGAGAGAGAGAGAGAGAGGTGTATATATTTGTCTATGTGTGTGTGAGAGTGTGGGTGTATATATATTTCTCTATCTCTGTGTGTTGTGTGTGTGTGTGTGTGTGTGTGTGTGTGTGTGTGTGTGAGTGTGTGTGTGTGTGTGTGTGTACACAAAATGTACTAAACACACTTTGGCTATATCAGGTTATATTATATTGCTACAACATGCACAATTTAACTGTTCATGAATAGTCATAACTGAAATAAGATGATCTGTGGTTTAATCTTTGCTATTATTACCTTCAGAAGGTGATGCAGTAAAGGCAGATGGACTTATTACCAGAAATCCAGGGCTGGGAAAAGATTGCCCTCCACTGCTAGAATGCCGCAGGTACATGATTGACTGCACTTTCTCCTGAAAGATCTTGCCATCTGGAATTCAAAATGGTTTTGAGACAGCAAAAATTTAAAATAGGATTTGGCAAAAATGTTCAAATAGAAACAAATAAGGCCTGCTTCCTACTGTCAAGTGTAGTATGTAAGGATTCACTCTACAATTTCTCACTATGGATTTTGTGGATGTTGATTATCATAGCCCACATTAACTTCCACATCATTTGTACTCCAAGTGTATTAACAATTATTTCTGAGGTTTCACATTTTACTATTCCCCTTTCATGTATAATTATGAATTCTCCAAATAGACTGTTTACTGGTTTATTCCTTGAGTAAGGACTGTGTCATATGCCTGTATATTAGATTTATGTTTTAATTTATGTGTATGTATGTGTGCCTGCCACATGTTTACTTGATGCCGGCAAAGGTCAGAAGAAGTTATCAGATCCTCTGGAGCTAGAGTAATAGGCAGTAGTGGGTGCTGGAAACTGAATTTGGGTCCTCTGGAAGAGCAGCAACTAAGTCACCTCTCCAACCCGACTCTTATGTTTTTATAAATTACCTTCAGTGTATGATACGAATCCTAAGTAATCTTTCAGTTTAATCATGCTTTTAGGCTTCATACTTTGAAATTTCCCACCTTGACTTTTTAAATGTACCATAAGCACACAGCTACACTATCTTTCTGCTCTTATTCACAACTTTTGTTTGTTCTCTGGATACTGTGGGAGAATTTCTCACTCATCCCCTGTTGAGAGTTGGAAATACCTGTGTACCTGCTGTCCTTCACCCATGTCACTAGGTTCTCCCAATTTTCAGGCTTGATCATTTCTCTATTCAATCATCTCCCTACTGGATCAGTATCATAGCTTTCTAAGTCATAACTGGTAGGTGTCTTGTCCATCCCAAGATCTTCAGAGTTCCAGAATTTGGACAAATAATGGCATGACTTAACATACTCCAGAGGCTTCCTGTTGCCTTAATATCTTAGATAAAGCTCAAGATTCTTGTTTTCAAGAACCTCCATGTCTTTCATGCCTCTCTCTAATTGTGGGTCTTAGTTAGGGTTACTATTACTGTGATGAAACACTATGAACAAAGCAACTTGGAGAGGAAAGGGCTTATTCAATTTATACTTCCATATTACTGTTCATCACCACAGGAAATCAGAACAGGAACTCAAGTAGGGCAGGAACCTGGAGGCAGGAGCTGATGCAGAGATGATGGAGGGGTACTGCTTACTGGCCTGCCCTACATGCCTTGCTTAGTCTGCTTTCTTATAAAATCCAGGACCACTAGCCCAGGGCTGGCCCCACCCACAAAGGGGTGGGCCCTCCCCCATCAATCACTAATTGAGAAAATGACCCAGGTTTGATTAAAGCAGGATGTCCTGCTGCTCCACTCTGCTGCTGCTTACAGCAGGATCTTATGGAGACATTTTCTCAGTTGAGTCACCTTCCTTTCTGATGACTCTAGCTTGTGTCAAGTTGACATAAAACCAACCAGTACATTGTGCTTCTTATATTTTAGCAACACCAACCCCTAGGTTCCTTGTCAGTTTTTGCCTGGATGCCCTTCCATTGTTCTTTTCTTATTTCTATTAAACTCTAAGCAAATGCCTTCTTTTTCAGGAAATAGACCTCAGTCCCCTAGCCCCTGCTCTATACTACCAGAAAAAAGCCACATATATCCACATAAATAATGGCTTCTATATGTCGGTGCTGTCCACAATCCTAGTATAACTATCTGTTCATTTCTCTGTCCTTCTACCAGACATAAGCCTCTTAAGGAAATATTTTACTAATCTTTGAACTATTTTGATTCTAGAATCTTGTGCAGTACTTTACTAACTGTGCTAACCTAACACAAAGTCATGCTATCTAATTTCATTTGAAGTTTTATTGATGATCATTCATTTTATTTATACATTTCTTTAAATGGTTGTTGTACAACCAGATTTCTATTTTAGATTCACTACCTAGCTCTCTCAAAGTTTCACCCTTGCTTACTTTCTTATCATGTTTTATCTCCCTAGTTTTAAAAAAGCTGGCTAGGTTACCTACTATTAATTGCTTTTTTTTCAATATATGCTCTTCCTTCCTCCTGGTATTCAAGCTCTGGAAGCAGAGGCCAATTTGGTTTATCCTGTAACTCACTGCCTTCTATCCCCAAGATAAAATTAGGGCCATTTCCAGCACAGAGAAACTACTCAATGAATATCAAAACAAATGTGGATCAGCAGGAAAAACACAATAGAAACAATGACCAGCAATGATCATACTTACCTATGTGCAAAGAGAAGTAAAAGTTTGTGGGGTTGTGACAAACATAAGTATTAGTAGGAGGGTGTACTGCTAACAGGAAATTGAAAATAATTGTCAACAATTCCAAGTCTGGAGGAGATCCAAGGACTTCCGCAATGATTTTCACAAATGATCTACAGACCTCTCGGGGCAAGGATGTAAGTTGCCCCT
Organism: Cricetulus griseus; assembly: GCF_003668045.3. Lineage (NCBI taxonomy): Eukaryota > Metazoa > Chordata > Mammalia > Rodentia > Cricetidae > Cricetulus > Cricetulus griseus. The sequence goes on along the minus strand of NC_048596.1, from coordinate 236,940,760 downwards.
CTCTATGTTCCTGAAAAAATAAAAGCCAAAACACTTTTTATATTTAGAGAACTATCAAATAATATTTCTCATTTAAACAAAATGGTCTTTTAAGAATAATTATTATTATCATTATTATTAGTGTATGCAGCGGTGCACATGTAGAGGTCAGAACACAATTCTGTGGATAGTTTTCTCCTTCTACCCTTATGTGGGTTCTGGGGATTAAATTCAGGTCATCAGGCCTACATGGCAAGCACCCTACCTGCAGAATCATATCATTGATATTATCTTAAGATAGAATTTTGTTGGTTTACTACTTTAGTGTGAAAATATTTACCATTAGAATTGAGGCTCAAATAATCTTGCCATTAAACATTCATTAAAAGTGATGGTGATTTAATTCTAACCCTCTTAATTTAGTTAACTGAGCCAAGTTATACTGCCAAACTCACAAACATGGACTCAAAAGCTAAAGTGTCTAAGGGTGCAATGTTAGGTTATTACATTAACATTGCCATGCTGTCTCTGTCTATATGAATAATGCTAATGCTAGTATATAAGATCATTTTAAGAATTAAGTGACACAGTCTCTTAGAACATTGCCTCAGACACTAAGTCCTATGCAGGGTAACCATCTTGTAATTTAAAAAGCTGGAAGAAAAGCTTTAGATTTCAGGTTTTTGGATTTGGGTATCTTGATTTCATAGATGAAGACCTATAATCCCCAAATTAGAAATGTTCCAAACTGATTTTTTTTTTAGTGCATAAAACTTACTTCTTTTACTACTAGCATCACTCTTAGTACTATGACTCCACTATGGTTACTAGATCTGGAAGGACCTCTTGCAATAGAGCAAAGTAGTTATAGTGATATACTGTGCCCTGGCTTACAAAGTCCTTTCTCACAATGGTTTTTGCAGTGGTCTTATCTTTCACTCCTAGAATATGGGCTTAAAGTAGTTATTTATCTAGCATGAACCACACAAATAAACAAATAATTGTTCTACTATGACCTAAACTCAGGCCCCCCAGCATCTTTGTGCTGTACTATCAGTTGCTTAAATTATAGAACTTGGTAAGATGTCTTGCATTACTAAAAATAGAGGCTGACATAACTTGTTTATGGCCTTCAACTCCATCTTCCCAGAGGCTAGTAATTAACCTCCTGATTAAGGGCACAGAATATAAAACTGCCTTGTCTTCTGTCTCCCTATGTCCAAATATAATACAAAGTTCTCCCTCCACTCTATTTACTCTGGTATACTGCTGAATCAAAATACTTAAAAGTTGTTAATTCTGAGATAATTTAGTCATCTAACTAGCTCAGATTTTAAGAACAAAATCTGTTAAGATCTCTCAACTGTTCAGACCAATACAAGAAGTTACGCCTTCTAACTTCCAACTCAGAGCACATTTCTGCTATAGTCACCTGACTTTCTTTTAATTCATGCCTCTTTTACCTTCCCAACTCTCTTGCTTGTATCATCACTGAGCTTGCTCCATCACATGGCCCCTTGTGCTATCTCTTTGTCCCTTGCTCATTCCAGCTTTCACTCTCCTGACCTTCCAGGTTCTTCTCTTTGTTTAGTCTTTCTATAGTTCCCATTTTCTGTTTTCATCTTGGAGAATGGATATTCTTAAGGCAAAAAATTCTCAGCCTTCATTATATCCTAGCTAGGCTGCTGTCCTGGGAGTGCTACCCCGTCCCCATGGGTTTATAGCCACTGCCACCGAGTTGCCTGCTGAAAGCCCAGATGTAGGCTGGATGAAAAATAAAACTTGGTCGCTTTTTTGATGCTATTATTCTTTAACCCCACAGTTTTTAGTGTTTTATATGTGTGCATAACAATATAACATAATATACAGACTTAGTAGTGATATCTTTTTAATCTCCTTTATACGTGCTTCCTCTTTACACTCTCACTTTATCACCTTAGCTCAGGGCCTGTACACTATACTCAGTAACTAAAGAAATTGTCTCATATTCATTGTGCTGCTAATTCATTATTCTTTTCAAAATGCCACAGACACTGAGATATTGTAAATGCAAAGACCAAGTGTTCATTTCTTTACATATGATTCATGTTTAATAAAATGTAATAAACTTTCTGAATGAAAGGTTAAAAAAAAGACCTTTTAGAAGAAGGAATTGCTACCTGAGTTTTAAAACATTTTGCAGAAGAATTATGGAAGAGGAAAATATATTGAAAAGACTGACTATCACATGGTCATACAATTACTGAAAATTGGCAATAAATTTCAAAATGGATAAACAAATTTAGAGAAAAATAGAAGCACAAATGATACATAAAATAGTCAGCAAGCTAAGAAATCAAAGACAATAAGCTGATGTACCACAGAGGCCCAGAAAGGTAAATATGATGCTTTTTAAAGCAAGTATTCATTTAGTGCCTTATGTGTTCCTGATACAGAGGTCAGAGTGTGGTTACCAGCAGCAGCAACAGAAGATTTACAGAGAGAAATAAGCTGTAATATCATGAACATAAAACTACACCATATACACACAGTGGGAACAAATGTATAAAGCAGAAGGAGCCAATTAAGATGAAAAAAATCAGGGCAGGCTTCTTTCCAGGAGCGAGTTTAAGGAGATACGAAAGTGTAAAGATTAGAAGCCCCAGTAGTAAATAAGTACATGTGGGCCAAATGAAAAGAACAGGATCAACAATATCCAAGCCAAAAGGAGGATTATGTGCCAGAGGAAGGGAAGCCTATGATTTGTGGCTAGAGGAGGAAAGAATACCAGGGGTTTAGTGGCCTAAGAGGCTGGCATGTCACCTTATTTGGATTTTAACCCAACTATACTGTAAAGGTGTCAGGTTATGGAAGCAAAGGCACTAGCCTCATGAAATAATAAAATTCCCATAGATCCCACCTTATCTGGACTTATCTCATTTGAAAAGACCAATGGATGCTTCAAACATTAAAAACAAAAATAAAACCTTGGGAAATAGTCCACTATACCAATCAAGCAAATAAAAAAGGACACTGTAAAGGCAGATGACAGCACATAGAATGTAAGCTACTGTCACTTTTTAACATAACATTTTGTATATAGTTCCATGTTGCTAATTATCATATAAAATATACCTACAATAAGTTGTATTTATTAAAAGCATACATATGCATAAGTTGCTATTTAAAGACTATATAATGAGTTAGGGATCGTTATATGTTGATGTTCAGGAAACTACAAAATTATTATATTTCAACACAAAGAAACATGCAGAAATTTACTACTTGTTCTCTTGCAGTTTGAGATAGAAAAGATGATAGTGTAAAGATCAGGAGGCAAAAGCTGAAAGAAAACAGGCTTGCAGAGTAGGTAAGACAAAAGACAGAAAAAATTCCCATTGACAGGCCTGTGAAATCTTGATGTGTACAACAGTAGGTTATTAAACAGAAGCAACTGCAGGAGACATCTCCGCAGAGAAGCTACATGAAAAGTACCTGTAAAACCTGACAAGTCAGTAGGAAGTGATGAACTACATGGGCGTTCAGCAACTGCTTAATATTAAACTGTTGCTGCTGGTGCTCTGCCCGGATGAGGACTTCCAGAGCTGCTAGCAGAGTTTCCCACACACCTTGCTGAGAAAATAAACATGCACCAATTAGCACACAGTTATGGAAAACATGCCATGGGCCTCTTAGAAGACTTGAAACATAACTACTTAACACTGTGCATATTCTATGTCACAGATTAAATTTGTTGGGGTTGGGGCAATAAAGTCTTAAAATTTATTCCTTTCAGCTCATCATTACCTCAGGCAGTTCAAAACTCCACACAGGGAACAAGCTTCTGTATTTACATTTATAATTAACATTACATTGAAGAAACAAAAATCATCCTTTCCTCAAAAATTATTAGTAATTGTTTTAAAATTTTTTATTAATTCTTTAATAATTTAATACATACATTCACTGCATTTTGATCATATTCACACTCCTCCCATAACTCCTTCCAGATGTACCTCACCCCTCTTTCCAACTTCATATCCTTTAAACTGTTTATTTAGGTGATTATATTTAAATGTCCTTAGGAAGGTGAGAGGTCCAGGATACCATAGCATACACTCACACTGGAATGTTCCTCAATCCCAGAAGAACAAGAATCCTGGATGAATCCTGAGGGCATTATACTAGTCTAATCATAAAGAAACAAATAATGCATGATTTAACTTACATGAGATACTTAAGAGTATCAAAGACCCCAAAATAGAACTAGGAGGAGAGGCAAAGATGTTTTACGGGTATAGAGTTTTGTTTTTATAATAAGAAAAAACCCATGGGGATAAATATTGGTGATGGCTGTATAGCATTTGCATACAGGTAATGCTTCTGGATAACATACTTAACATGATCGGGATAGACAAACTGAATGCTATAGGTACTTTACCACAATACACAGATGAAATAAAAGTGCACATCACATGCCTCTGCCTTATTCCATATCTTCCAGTCGAGCAACAGTTCCTGCAACAGCTTAACATCTTGGATTATAGCATGAGACTCGACATCAAGCTTGAACTCTCCATGCTCATTGATGTGGATAACCTCTTCACCACAGCAACCTTCAAGAAGGGTCTACAGAAAATTAGCATTAATGTAAAATGTAATAATAACAGAATAACCAAATAACTCACTAGAAATATCAAGCTTTCTATCTCAGCAGTCATAACATCAAATTTAAAGGAAAACTAATGAGGAATTAAACATTTCTCCAAATATCTGTTTTATACAACAATTCAATTTAGTAGCAAATCATAAATTTTCAAATAGTTACGATTATTTGGTTTTAAACACAGGGTAAAAACACCTACAACTCATCTTTATTCTTCATTTTTTGCAGTGCTAGAAGTGGAACTTGGGGTTTGTACATTACAGACAAGCACTCTATCACAGGGCAAATCTCTAGCCCTTGATTTATTCTTGCTGCTCTGAGTTCAAGTTCCAGTGTAAATATGTGTATTTTAGACTGATTAATCTTCCAGATAACCTCATGAGGTATAAATGATTGTAGAAGCTAAGGCTCACACAGGTGAATTTAGCCCTTGGATTTTAAAATATTTTTACTTAGTGTGGTCTATATGTAGAGGTATGTACTTGAGTGCAGTTGCCTTAGAAACCACAAGAGGGCATGCTTATTCATAGGAGGGAAATTCATGCCTGTTCAAAAGCCCATGGCATACAGGGAACATACTATATTATATTATGCTAAATGGTCATGTTATCAAGCTGTCTTCTAAGTACTTATGTTTACACCCATAGATTTCTGTGGTTTTCAGTCTTGCTCAGAGAAGATTCTTTTTGCAATGAATATGAATGTTTGGCCCTAAAGAGGATATCTATATCCACCTCCCTGTTCCTAAGAGTCAGGGAACATCAAAGAAAACGGAAAAAGATAATGTAAGAGCTGGAGAATGAGGAGGAGTGCCATGAGATGCTGTCTTCTGGGTATGACAAGGCTTTTGCACATATGCACTCACAGAACTGCACAAAATCAAGCCATTGGCAACTGATGGCTACTGAGAAAAGTATAATTTTCTTCAGAGTGTGGATGTTGATAGGTTGCCCATGCTTCCATAGATTGCCCACACACATGTGCATATAGGCAGTACTAATTGGACTCACTAGGTTAGATACAGGTTTGTTTTTTTTTTTTTTTTTTAAAGAGCAAGAGGATGAAAGGCCATACTTGTCAGAAAACCAGGTAGGCTGCTTATAGACCATTTCCCATCTGTTCCCCCAGACCCATCCTCCAGTCTCATCCCTACAGAAGCAACAGAACACCAGCTGCAGCCTACCTCTCCCACCCCCTACAACTTCCCAACCCCCATACACATCTCCTGTGGAGTCCCATGAACCACTCTCTTCTAACCTCCTTTCCCCCATTCATGGCTATATCCCATCCCATAACACCAGTAGGCACCCCCTGCTAAACTACAGGCCACTCCACTAGAAAATCAGATAGGCTGCTCACAGACCTTCTCCTTTCTCTGTTCCATCAGACCCATCTCCAGTTTCAACCCCAGCACTGTAATAGAAAGAACACCAGCTGCAGCCCTCCCTCACTGTGGATCCCACACAGCATTCCCTCCTAACTTCTCTCCCCCCACTGTTTTATCCCAGACTCCATCCCTAGCAGATACCCTCTTCTAACAAAGACAGCTTCTTCCAAGGCAACAAAAAGGCTGAAGGCAGACCCACACCTCTCCTACTGCTCCTGAGATCTAATCCCTCAGTCTCATCCCTAGCTCTGTAGCTGGAAATCTGCTGTGTTCTCATCCTCTCCCACCCATCCCCAAGGAATCACAAAGACCTTCTCTTCCAATCTACCTTCCCTTCCCCTAACTCATCCCAGCAGCTCAGTTGCCAACACTAGTTGAATAGGACAGGAAAATAGGCAACATACAGCCATCACACTCTCAAAAAAATACAAAAAGAAAACAGAAACTAAGAACAACACATCCACAAAACAAAGATAAATCCAGAATCAGCACCTAGAGCTTTAATCATCCCAAACCCAGATGCCAAGACAGCAGTGTAAAAACACAACCAACAATACTCAGGGCAATATGTCTCTGCTAGAACCCAGCTAACCCACCATAGCAGACCCCTAATATTCCAACATAGATGAAACATAAGAAAAAGACCTTTAAACAGATTTTATGACTACAATAGAGGTCCTTAAAGAGGAAATTAAGATATCCCTTAAAGAAATCCAGGAAAACACAGAGTAAGGAAATAAATAAAATTGTTCAAGACCTGAAATTGGAAATAGAATCAATAAAGAAAACACAAACTAAGGGAATTCTGGAAATGAAAATTTAGGAATTCAAACAGGAACTACAGAGGCAAGCTTTATCAACAGAATATAACAGATAAATAGAGAATCTCAGCCCTAGACAATATGATAGAAGAAATAGATATACTGTCAAAGAAAATGGTAAATTTAAAAAACTCCTGAAATAAACATCCAGGAAACCTAGGGTACTATGAGAAAACCAAACCTAAAAATAATAAGTTCAGAGGAAGGAGAAGAAACCCAACTCAAAGGCCCAGAGAATGTTTTCAACAAAATCATACAAGAAAATATTCCTAAGAGATGTCAATAAAGGTACAAGAAACATATAGAACAACAAATAGATTAGATCAGAAAAGAAAATCCCCTCACCCCATAATCATCAAAATACTAAACATACAGAACAAAGAAAGAATATTAAAAGCTGTGAGGGAAAAAGACCAAGTAACATAAAAAGGCAGACCTATTAGAAGTATACCTGACTTCTCAATGGAGACTTGAAAAGTCAGAAAGGCTTGGAATGATGTGCTGTAGATTCTGAGACCACAGATACCAGCCAGACTACTATATCCTGCAAAACGTTCGATCACCATAGATGGAAAAAATAAGATATTCCATGATAAATTCAAGTTTAAACAATATCTGTCTACAAAACAAGAAGGTGATGGAAGGATTGCTCCAACCTAAGGAGGTTAACTAGGCCCATGAAAACACAGGAAATAAGTAATCTCACACCAGAAACAGGACCCATCCGTCTGGGGCCATCCAAGAAACACACCTAAACATCAAGGATAGACATCACCTCGGGATAAATGGTTAGAAAAGGATAGTGCAAGAAAATGGACCTAAGAAGCAAGCTGGTGTTGCTATTTTAATATCTAACAAAGTATACTTCAACCAAAAATAATCAAAAGAGATAAGGAAGAACACTGCATACTCATCAAAGGAAAATCCACCAAGATGACATTTCAATTATTAACATCTAAGCCCCAAACACAAGGGCACCTAAATTTATAGAAGAAACACTATAGCTTAAATCACATACCGACCCTCACACACTGATAATGGGAGAACTACTATATCCTACTCTCACTCATGGACAGCTCACCCAGACAAAAACTAAATAGAGATATATTGGAACCAACAGGTGTTATAAACCAAATGGACCTAGCATATATTTGCAGAACATTTTACTCAAATACAAAAGAATATACTTTCAGCTGAGCAGTGGTGGCACATGCCTTTAATTCCAGCACTTGGGAGACAGAGGCAGGAAGTTCTCTAAGTTTGAGGCGAGCCTGGTCTACAAAGCTACACAGAGTAACCCTGACTTGAAAAATAAAAAAAATATTTAAAATAAAGAATATACTTTCTACTTTGCATCTCCTGGTGCAAAACTGAACACATACTTGGCCACAAAGTAAGCCTCAACAGATACAAGAAAACTGAAGTAACTTCCTGTATCCTGTCAGACCACCATGAATTAAAGCTGGATAGCAACAACAACAGAAGCTCCAAACTCATGGAAACTGAATGAAAAATGGGACAAGACAGAAATAAAGAGAGAAATTAAAGACTTTCTAGAATTCAATGAAAGTGAATATACAGCATACACAAACTTATGGGACACAATGAAAGTGGCACTAAGAGGACAGTTCATAGCACTAAGTGCCTACATAAAAATTGGAGATGTCTCATACAAGTAACTTAATAGTACACCTGAAACCTCTAGAATGAAAAGAAGTAATCACACCCATAAGGAGTAAATGGAAAAAAAAATAACCAAACTGAGGGTTGAAATCGATAAAATAGAGACAAAGAGAAGAATACAAAGAGTCAATGAAACAAAGAGTTGGTTGAGAAAATCAACAAAAGAGACAAACCCTTATCCAAACTAATTAAAAAGTGGAGAAAGAATATCCAAATTAACAAAATCAGAAATCAAAAGGGGCACATAACAACAGACACCAAGGGAATCAAGAGAATCATAAGGACATACTTTAAAAACCTGTACTCCACCAAATTTGAAAAATCTAAAAGAAATGGACAATTTTTCTTGACAGGTACTACTTATCAAAGTTAAATCAAGATCATATTTAAATAGACCTATAGCCCCCAGTGAAATAAAAGCAGTCATCAAAAGTCTCCCAACCAAAGAAAGCCCAGGGCTAGATGGTTTTAGCTCAGAATTCTACCATACTTTCAAAGAAAAATGAATGCCAATACTCCTCAAATTATTCCACAAAACAGAGATATAAGGAATATTGCTCAATTCATTTTATGAGGTCACAGTTACCCTGATAGCTAAACCACAAAAAGACTCAACAGGGAAAAGAATTACAGATTAATTACTCTTAAGGACACAGATGTAAATACTCACTAAAATACAAACCGAATCCAAGAACACATCAAAAAAAAAAAAAAAGAAGAAGAAGAAGAAGAAAAGAAATCATCCACCATGATCAAGCAAGTTTCATCCCAGAGATGCAGGAATGGTTCCATATTTAAAAAAAAAAACAGTAAATGTAATCCACCATATAAACAAATTGAAAGAAAAAACAAAAACAAAAACACCTGATCATTTCATTGGATGCCAAAAAAGCTTTTGACAAAATTCAATATTTCCTTCATGATAAAAGTCTTAGAGAAAGTAGAGATACAAGGAACATAATCAACATAATAAAGGCAATTTACAGCAAGCCTATAGCCAACATCAAATTAAATGGAGAGAAATTCAAAGCAATCCCACTGAAATCAGGAACAAGACAAGGCTGACCACTCTCTCCATAGCTATTAAATATAGTATTTGAAGTTTTAGGTAGAGCAATAAGATAACTAGAGGAGATTAAAAGAATACAAATTGGAAAAAAGAAGTCAAAGTATGGTTATCTTCAAATGGTATGACAGTATACATAAGTGACTCTAAAAATCCGACCAGAGAACTCCTACAGCTGATAAACACGTTGAGCAAAGTGGCTGGGTACAAGCTTAACTCACAAACAGAAAAGAAAAGAAAACCCAGCAGCTCTCCTATGTAAAATGACGAATGAACTGAGAAAGAAATCAGGGAAATACCTTTTATAATACCCTCAAATAATATAAAATATCTTGTGATAACTCTAACCAGGCAAGTGAAAGACTTGCATGATAAAAACTTTGAGTCTTTGAAGAAAGAAATTGAAGAAGATAACAGAAAATGGAAAGATCTCCCATGCTCATTGAATGGTAGGATTAACATAGTAAAAATGGGCATCCTACCAAAAATCTATAGATTCAATGCAATCCCCATCAAAATTCCAACACAGTTCTTCTTTACAGATCTTAAAAGGACAATTCTCAACTTCATATGGAAAAACAAAAACCTCAGGATAGTGACAACAGTCCTGAAAAATAAAAAAAAAAACAAAAAACTGCTGGATGTCCCACCATTCCTGATTTCAAGTTGTACTACAGAGCTACAGTAATAAAAACAAAAACAAAAACCCCATGTGGTATTGGCATAAAAACTGGTGTGCTGATCAATGGAATCAAATTGAAGTCCCAGACATAAATCCACACACCCATGGACATTATTTTTGATTTTAAAAAAAAGTTAGAAATACACACTAGAAAAAAGCATCTTCAACTAGATGGCGCTATGTAGAAGAATCTAAATAGATCCATATTTATCAACCTACACAAAATTCAAGTCTAAGTGCCTCAAAGAATTCAACAACATAAAACCAGGGACACTGAACTTGATAGAAGAAAAAGTGGGGAATAGCCTTGAGTGCCTCAGAACAGGAAATGACTTTCTGAACAGAACACCAATTTGTTCTAAGACCAACAATTAATAAGCGGGATCTCATGAAACTGAAAAGCTTCTGTAAAGCAAAGGACACAGATATTCGGACAAGGTCAAGCAGCAGCCTGCAGAATAGGAAAAGATTTTTACCAACTCCACATCTGATAGAGGACTAATATCCCAAATATAAGGAACTCAGAAACTAGATTTCAAAAAATCCAAATTATTCAATTAAAAAATGGGTACAAATCTAAATAGAGAATTCTCAATAGAGGAATCTTAAATGGCCCAGAAATAATTAAAATGTTCAACATCCTTAGCCATCAGGGAATGTAAATCAAAACAACTCTGAAATTCTATCTTATAACCTGGTGGAATGGCTAAGATAAAAAAACACAAGTGACAGCTCATTCTTATGAGGACATGGAGCAAGGGGAACACTTCCATTTCTGGTGGGAGTGCAAACTTTATAGCCACCATGGAAATCAATATGGCAGTTACTCAGAAAGTTGGGAATCTAATTTATCTATGTCAAGACCCAGCTAAATAGCTACCACAAAGACACTTCCTCAACCAAGTTCATTGAGGCTTTATTCATAGTAGCCAGAAACTGGAAATAACCTAGATGTCCCTCAACAGAAGAATTGGTAAAGAAATTGTGGTACATTTATACAATGCAATATTATTCAGCTGTTAAAAATGACATCATGAAACTTTCAGGCAAATGGATGGAACTAGAAAAAAAGATCATCTTGAGGAGGTAATCCAGACCCAGAAATATAAATATGGTATGTACTCACTTATAAGTATATATAAACTGTTAAGTAAATGATAACCAAGCCACAATCCATTAACCCTGAGAGTTTAGGGGGTCTAGGGAGGATGGATGCAGGAATCTCCTTGGGAGGGGGATGTAGAATAGATTTTACAGGCAGACTGGGGATGAAGATGGGAGCAGTGGGTCAGGTGCAACGGGTCAGGATGCAAGGGAAGATAGGGTGCAGGGAGAGAGTGTGGGAGAGATGGCTGGAATCCAGGGACATTTGGGGGTGGTATGGAAACCTAGTACTGTGGAAACTTCCTAGAATCTATGTGGGTGACTACTACTAATGCAGGATACAGAGCCTTAACTGGCCATCTCTTGTAGCCAGGTGAGGCTTCCAATGGCAGGATTAGGCGGTATTCAATTGACTTGCTGGTTAAGGGGATTCCATGGAAATCCCCAAACAACCCAAGATGTTGTTAAGGAAAAATGTTGCTCTCTGAAAAATTGACAGTGGGTCCCACTGACAAGCACAACATTTACATAACTTATTGAACACATAGAAGCAGAGCTGGTATCTACTTCTCACTCCTAATTGAGCTCTCACCCCTAAGTTCCCATCTCTTTAGTATGGGAAGGTACTCTGCAGGTGACAAAAAGAGAAACATAGATACCAACCCATCCGAAAAACCTTTGACCTAGAATCTGTCCTGCCTGCCTAATATGCTAGGGCAATGGTGGCACAGAACATGTGGGAGTAGCCAACCAATATGTTTTGATCTAAAGCTCACTCCACGTGAAGGAACCCACACCTGACACTGCTTGGGTAACCAAGAACCAGAGACTAGATAGCCCAGAGACCTAGGGTAAAACCAAACATTATTGGTCTAAAAATAAAATAAAATAAAAATCAATAAAATGACTCCTAATGATATTCTGCTATACTCATAGATCAGTCATCATCAGAGAGGCTTCCTCTGGAAGCAGATGTGAAGGGATGCAGAGACCCACAGCCAGACATTATACAAAGAAGGAGTCTAAATTGAAGGTCTCCATCAAATCCCTCTCTTCAAAGGTCAGGGAATTCCAAGGAAGAGGAGGCTGAAAGAATTTATATTGTATGAGAAAAGAATCTATTTTCAAAAGAAGGAGGAGGAGGAGGAAGAGGAGGAGGATATGAAGCTGGGAAAAGGTCTTGTTGAGAAGGGGTCCAGGAGAGTTGGAAGGGAGAAATGGAGAGTGAATATGATCAAAATACATTATGTGTATGTATGAAATTCTCAAATAACAGAGGCCAGAGAATTTAGACAAGCTGAATTGATAAACTTCAGGTTCATTGTGAGATTTCAAAAAATAAATGTGGAGAGCTAGAGGAAGACACCTGACATCAACCTCTGCCCTCCATGAGCATACATACACACCTGTTTGTGCATTCGTATATGTGCACACACTAACAAGTACATACTTATCCTAAGGCCTCCTGCATATAAACATGACAAACAAGAACAACAAATCCTAACTGTAGCAACATTGACTGACTGTAGTAGCACTTATTTGGAGAAATAGAAGTGTGGGAGATAAACAACTTCATTGGCCCACAGAACAAAGGGCTTGGCTTGGAGTACATCTGTGGTCTATTTGGAGCTAAAGTTCTTATAGTTTATTTTCTTCCTTTCCAAGAAGCTTTAGAAAAAAGAAAAATATAAGTATTCTGGAAAGAATCAGCAGAGTACCTTGGTTTGAGTACATATACACTAATGAGCTTCCTTCATTTACTAGCAACATAGAATTATTATGAAATGTGAGTGTCACTGCATAGAAACCACAAGAACAAATTTTGTGAGGCCATACCTTCAAAATGTGAAAGCCAACAATGCACTTCTGTTTGACCAACACTTGATGAATCATTGAAAGTCCATTACAATTTTCCAATTCATGTGCTCTCTGCTGGCTGTACTTAATCAAAGACAATATAACCCGCAGTGCTAATGCTTGAGTTTCTTCACAACCACTGAGTTCAACAACCTGAAAACAAAAAAGCGATATTTTTTTCTTGATCTGTTAATAGTAAAAATGTAATGTGTATGATTATTTATAGTAATGTCATATCAAGCTATTTTTGACTTTTAAACATTAGACTATTTATTAAAGGACTCAGGCTAGTTCATTGATACAACTGGAATTTTCCCAAGTCTTGAACAATTAAGCTTGGGAAATATAACAATAGAGTATTTTAACAAAATATTCTTATGAAAGATAACATCAATAAATCTATCAACTTTAATATGTAATACTGAGTAAATTAACTATCAAAGAACACCCAGGGAGAGGTAATAGCAGTTGAAAGGATAAGGCTTTGAAGAGGGCATTTTGAAATGAGCTAAACTAGATGCATAAAGATGTTCTGTAGTTACTTTATAGAATGGAGTTCATTTGGTGATACTTAAGAAATATCAAGAAAGCCCAGTGTGGCTATAAGAGTGGAGGAATGGAAAGACAGGATGAACTGGAGAGATAAAAAGAAGATAACTTCCTATTAGTCAATACAATGTGTTTAAATTTTATATCAGTGCAATGGAAGGCCAGTGGGAGTGGCTTATTTCAAAACTTACAGCAGCCATTGCATAGAGCACTGGCCACGGTGGGGAAGCAGTGAACTGGTAGGTTGCTAGTGCAAAGCCCAGAAAAAAGATGATGTTACATTGAGCTATTAATGGGGAAAGGAGAGATTAGATTTGGGATGTGGATAATGGAGATAGAGCTGGGAGAAGTATCAAGCTATTTTTAATGATTGTAATATAAGAACTGTGGATAAATAAAACTGAAAGAAAATCATAAATCCCATTCCTTTTAATCTCTCAAATACACTAAAATGAACAGCTGTAACACAGACAGCCTTAGAGATCAGTAGCATCTTAACACTTAATAATCTGAAGTGGGATCATAGAATTTGAGTTTTCCATAGTCAATCAAGAAACAGGCTCAACAACATGATGTGCTTCAGGGAGAGGCATAAAGAATCAAAGGGTCAATGTATCAGAGAAGGCTCTTATCTAGCATAAAGCTAAAGAGAAAAATAAAAGCCACATGTTGTACCTAGTACTACAGTTCAAACAATGCCTCCAATATCTCTGACTTTTAAGAACCAGGCATGAGAAACCCTGCCTCAAAAACAAAAACAACAACAACAAGAAGCCCAGCAGTGGTGGTGCACACCTTTAATCCCAGAATTTGGGAGGCACAGGTAGGTGAATCTCTGTGAGTTCAAGGCCAACCTGGTCTACAGAGTAAGTTCCAGAACACCCAGAGCTACACAAAGAAACCCTGTCTCAAACCCTTTATCATGATAAAAGGCAAAAACAGGATTTAGATTTCTACTGCACATATATTTAGATTCTTGCACAGTACCCACTTCTGATCCTGGGCTGGTTTAAGGAAGGCTATGTTGAGAAGCTACCCTGAAGAGAAAGCCAGACTCTTGCCTTGAAAGCAGGGATAAGGGGGAAATGAGCACAGTGCATATCTAGAAGGTCAAGGCCTGCACCAGAACACCTAAAGAAGGTACATGTTCCTGTTAGGCAGGAAATTATGCTAAAAGACAGGCTGTGCATATAAGACTTTTAGGGAGGATACACTTATCTTTATAGGAAACAGAAGGATATTGAACACAATTTCTGAATTTTAAATATGAAAATATACTTTAAAGTCTACTAGAAAAATCATAAATGTATGTTTAATAGAAATCAAATCTCTTTTCTATGATCCAATTATATTTAAACCTGGATAAAACAAGAAAAACCAAGGACATACATATTGAAATTATAATGTAAAAAGAGATAGCAAAATATTGATTAGGAGTTAAATGAAAGTTTTGCTTTTGAAATATTTGTAGAAAATCTATTCAACTAGATACTAGATGGGAGAAAAGCAGTTAGAGGATGACAAGACAGGAAACACAGTAGGGTAGGAAAGACACTAGCAAGATTTAAAAAAGACTCTAACAACAAACACTGACCCTTTTATTGCAAGATTAAATCAAAAGTGGCCCCATTAGGGAAACATCTGACACCAGGGGTCTGTTCGCTGGATCTGAACTTGGCAGTGGGATCCAGCACACCCGGACACTGATGAGGCCCTGGTGGCAGTTAGCCCAGGTAGGCCAAGGGCTGTTTCCAGTTCCGGTTAAGCGGCCCTGCTCTGAAACATCTGACGCCAGGGGTCTGCTCACTGGATCCAAACTCAGCAGTGGGATCCAATGCACCTGGACACCCAATGCACCTGGACACTGCCGAGGCCCCAGTGGCAGTTCCACCTCCATCCACGACAAGAGGACAGCCATCAGAGTATTGGAACTGTCTGCATCTACCAGAAGAGAACCTTCGTCCCATATCCACCAGGAGAGGAAGAGACTCCTGCTACACCCACCAGGAGAAAGGAAGAGAAGAGGACAACGTAAAAGCACATTCAACAACAGAAAACCCAATATGACACCACCGGAGACTAGGAATCATACACCACAAGACCTGAACATCACAATGCAGATGAAGCAGAAGAGAATGACCTTAAAAACATATTCATGAAAATGATAGAGGACCTCAAAGAGGATATGAGAAAATCCCTTAAAGAAACAGAAGAAAAAACAAACCAAAAAAAAAAAAATACAAGATATCAACAAATCTCTCAAGGAAACAGTTCAAGACCTAAAAACTGAAATAGAAACAATAAAGAAAGCACAATCTGAGGGAATGCTATAAATAGAAAAACTGGATAAATGATCAGGAACTACAGACACAAGCATAACCAACAGAATACAAGAGATGGAAGAGAGAATCTCAGGAGTTGAAGATACACTAGGAGAAATAGACTCATCAACCAAAGAAAATCTTAAGTCCAACAGATCCTTAACACAAAATATCCAGGAAATATGGGATACCATGAAAAGACCAAACCTAAGAAAAATAAGTATAGAAGAAGGTGAAGAAATCCAACTCAAAGGCACAGAAAACATATTTAACAAAATCAAAGAAGAAAACTTTCCCAACCTAAAGAAAGACATGCCAATGAAAAAACAAGAAGCTTACAAAACACCAAATAGACTGAACCAAAAAAAGGTCTCCTCACCACATAATAATCAAAACACCAAACATACAGAATAAAGAGAAAATATCAAGAGCAGCAAAGGAAAAAGGTCGAGTAACATATAAAGGCAAACCTATCAGAATTACACCTGACTTTTCCATGGAAACTCTGAAAGCCAAAAGGTCCTGTATAGATATTCTACCTATACTAAGAGACCACAGATGCCAGCCCAGACTACTATACCCAGCAAAGCTTTCAATCAATACAGATGGAGAAAACAAGATATTCCATGACAAAACCAGATTCAAACAATACATATCCACCAATCTAGCCCTACAGAATGTTCTGGAAAGAAAACTGCAACCCAAGTAAGTTAACTACAACCAGAAAAATATAGGCAATAGATAATCCCACTTTACCAACAGCCAAAAGGAAAAAGGGATAGAATCCCAAACATAATTTTGCCACCATCACCAAATCAAAAACAAAAAAGAATGAACAATCAATGGTCATTAATATCCCTCAACATTAATGCTCCTAACTAACCTATAAAAAGACACATGTTAGCAGAATGGATAAGAAGACAGAATCCATCCTTCTACTGCATACAAGAAACTCACATCAACTTCAAAGACAGAAGGTACCTAAGAATTAAAGGTTGGGAAAAGATTTTCCAATCAAATGGATCCAAGAAACAAGCGGGGGTAGCAATCCTAATATCCAATAAATTGGACTTCAAACTAAAATTAATCAAAAGAGATGGAGGTCACTTCCTGCTCATCACAGGAGAAATCCATCAGGATGAAGTCTCAATTCTGAACATTTATGCCCCAAATACAAAGGCATCCACATTTGTAAAATAAACATTACTAAACTCAAATCACACATAAAACCACACACACTTATAGTGGGAGACTTTAACACCGCACTCTCACCACTGGACAGGAACACCAGACAGAAACTTAACAAAGAAATAAAGGAACTAATCGAAGTTATGGCACAATTGGACTTAACAGAGATCTATAGAACATTCCATCCAAATACAAAACAATTTACCTTCTTCTCAGCGCCACATGGAACCTTCTCTAAAATCGACCACATACTTGGCAACATAGCAAACCTCAACAGATACAAAAAATTTGAAATTACCTCCTGTATGTTATCAGACTACCATGCTTTAAAGTTAGAATTCAACAACAACATGAATTACAGAAAACCTACAAACTCATGGAAATTAAGCAATACCCAATTGCACAATTCCTGGGTCAAGGAAGAAATAAAAAAAGAAATTAAAGATTTCCTAGAATTCAATGAGTATGCAGACACAACATACCCAAACCTATGGGGCATTTTGAAAGCAGTGCTAAGAGGAAAGTTCATAGCACTAAGTGCCCACATGAAGAAACAGGAGAAAATTCACACTAGACAATTAACAGCACAACTGAACACAAATAAGCCAATACACCCCAGAGGAGCAGATGCCAGGAAATAATCAAATTGAGAGCTGAAATCAATAAAATGGAAACTAGGAGAACAAAACAAAGAATCAATATAACAAAGAGTTGGTTCTTCGAGAAAATCAACAAGATAGACAAACCTTTATCCAAACTTACCAAACAGCAGAGAGCGAACATGCAAATTAATAAAATCAGGAATGAAAAGGAACATAGACATAACAACAGACACGGAGGAAATCCAGAGAATCATCAGGTCATACTTTGAAAACCTATATTCCTCATAATTGGAAAATCTAAAGGAAATTGACAATTTTCTGGACAGATTTCACTTACCAAAATTAAATCAAGAACCGATAAGCCCTCATCCAGCAGGTAGAAGTAGAAGCAGACACCCACAACTAATTACTGAACTCAACTGGAATCCAGATGCAGAGAAGGACAAGTGATGAGCAAAGGGGTCCAGACCAGGCTGATGAAACCCACAGAAACAGATGACCTGAACATCGGGGAACTCTTGCTCCCCAGACTGATAGCTGGGATACTCGAATGGGACTGATCCAGACCCCAGGAACATGGGTTTCAGTGAGGAAACTTCGGAAATCTACGGGACCTGTTGTAGTAGTTCCGTACTTATCCCTAGCAAAGGCGTGGACTTTGGGAGCCCATTCCACATAGAGGAATACTCCTTGAGTCAAGACACACAGGGGTGGGCCTAGGCCCTATCCCAAAGGATATGATAGACTCTGATGACAGCCTATGGAAGGCCTCACCATCCAGGGAGAGCAGAAAGGATATGTGATAGGTAGGGTTTTAGTTGGGGGAGGGTGGTAGGGGAGGAGGGGAGGGACAAGGGAACAGATATGGTCATACAAAACAATCTTGTTTCTAATTCAAATTTAAAAAAAAAAAAAAGGAAAAAGAAAGTGGCCCCATTAAAGGAAGCTAGTTAAGTACATACTGTGAAAATCTGATGATGTTTTAAAATTTAAAAAAGAAAACATGTTTTGGGGCTACAGAGGTGGCTCAAGGGTTAAAGGAGGCTTGCTGCTTTTCCAGAGGATCTGTATTTGGTTCCCAACACCCACACCAGGTGACTCACAACTGCTTGTACCTACAGCTCCAGGGATTCCAATATTCTTTGGTGGCTTCTACCGGTATCTTCACATATGCATGAATACACATACATAAATACATACACATAATGAAAAACCATTTTTAAAAGAAAAAATATTTCCTTCATATCATTAGTTAGCATATAGTTTCTTTCTAAAGGCAATTTAAAATCTCATATATTTAACATTTACTTGTTCCAATTATATTTGTTGACAATAAAAACTTCTAAAATCTTCATGAATTAAACCTTAATCATCCTTGGCAGAAAGCTTGGTATCATCAGTAATATGTGATAATTTTTTGTCTTAAAGTTTTACATAGCGGAGTACAGTTTTTTGGCACTCTACAAGTACCCCTTCAATTTATCAATAAAAGGGAGGGAGCTTTTGTTCAGACAAAGCTATAATCAGGTCCGGCGGCAGATGCCCTAGTCTCAGAGCCCTCATCCAGTGGCTGATGAAAGCAGAGTCAGACATCCACAGATACACACTGAACTGAACCCTGGAACTTAATTGTAGAGGCGGAGGAATGAAGATGGAAGGGGTTGGTACCAGGTTGGAGAAATCCACAGAAACAGCTGGCCTGAACAAGGGAGCACACATCAACCCCAGATGCTGTCTGGGAGGCCAGTACAGGACTGATCCAGACCCCTGAACATGGATGTCAATGAGGAGGCCTCTGCCCTCTAGGAGGCCACTGGTAGTGGATTAGTATTTTTCCCTGGTGTAAGAAGGGACATTGAGAGCCCATTCCACATGAAGGGATGCACTCTTGCCCTGGACACATGGGGAAGGGCCTAGGCCCAGCCCAGGATGATGTGGTGGACTTTGTGGAGCCCCATTGAGGGCCCTACCCTGCCTGGGGAGTGGAGGGTGGATGGGGTAGGGGGTAGGTTGCGGTGGGATAGAAGGGGTGAGGGTGAGGGGAGGGAGAGGGAGAAGGGATTGACATGTGAAACAAGCTTGTTCCTAATTTGAACTAATAAAAAATAAATAAATAAAAAATAAAAAAAGCTATAATCATGATTCTTACCCTAGCAAAGAGGAAAACAAATACACCAGCTCCACCAATCTCATGCAGAATACCCTGGATGGTTTTACATTCTGTAGGCCGGAGGCTTTTGAGTTGAGATGGTTCTAGCAAGATGCTCTGGGCTTCCTTTGAGCTGAAGGGTCTCTGAGAGAGTTGAGTTTTCAGTTGGCCCTTGAGTCGGATCACAGGCTCATAGATGGTATACTGAGCAGGGCAGTAAGTTGTATAAACAACTGAAAGACTTTCCTAAAACAAACATTTTCCTTTAGTGACATAAAAAAATTTTAAAATGTTAGCTATCAACTAGCAAATAAATATTTCAACATAAAAAGATACTTAGCTAACTTTTATTTTTAAAAAGATAGCCACCATACTAAACAAAGATGGTCAGAGAAGCTCATCTTCTTTCTACAACATAAATGACAAGCTAATCAGGCTATGACCACTAACATGAACCATGGCTAAGGATTCTAGCTTTGATACATCCAGAATAAACATGAGATTAAAATATAAATACTAATTACAACTAGCCTTTTTCTCATTATTCAGAGAACATTTTATTTATTAGTTCTATAATCAAACCCACATAGATAACTTTATATATTTAATACAGGAGAGTTGAGTCTTCTGCCACACTTGGCTTCCTTTTGTTACTGTTCTAACTCTTCAAAATGAGGACTCTGGGTTAATTTACCCCAAGTTTTTGTTTTGGATTTTTTCACGGGCTGCCTACTTAGTGAAAAGTGTCTCTGATGGAGGGAAGATTGTAGGAGTCAGGGGAGATGGAGGATAGCAGGAAAATATGGCCCACTGAATCAACTAGGCAGTGTTCACATTGGCTCATAGAGACCAAAACAGCAAGCACAGGGCCTACTTGGGTCTGCACCAGGTTTCTCTGCATATATGTTAAGCCTGTTAACTTGATGTTTTTGTGGGACTCCTAACAGAGGCAAGAGTGAAGCTCTGACTCTTTGGCCTCCTCTTGAGACTCTTTTCCTCCTACTAGGTTGTCTTGCCCAGCCGCCATATGAGGGCATTACCCTTGTCTTATTGAATCTTGTTTTGTCATGTCTGGCTGTTGTCTCCTGGAGGCTGCTCCTTTTAGAAGAGGAAATGAAGGGGGTGGATCTCAGGGAGAAGGGAGGTGGAAGGTCACTAGGAGGAATAGAGGGAGGGGAAACTGTAGTTGGGATATATTGTATGAGAGAAGAATCTATTCTCAATTTTTTTTTAAAAAAAAAGTGTCTTTGAATAGATTTTTCTTTTGATTAGAACTAATTTTCACACTGTCATCAGAAGAAAACAAAATTAAATCAAAATTTCAGTATTTCTCCTTGCAGAACATTGTCACAACCAGCACTGGTCCATGTCAAACTTCTCTGAGCTACTACTTAAAGAAGTCAGAGAGGATTCTGGGCTTTGGTCACTTACAAGAAGCCACAGCAGCTTAAGTAGTCTGTCTCATTAAGCACAGTTTATGTCTTATCCACACACAAACTAAAACAGCTAACTGATGTTATTAACAAAAATCCCCACCAGTTGCTCATGAACTGTGTACTGGTAAGACAAAATAAAAGAATAATGTAAAAAAGCAATAGAGAAAAATTAGCAATATTTTGAAGGCAAAATTCCCATTTTATACTGTTATTAAAGAGTAGTTATATAAGCCCAGAATAAATGCAATTAATTTTAAATTTGTTTGTGTGCACTTGTACATGTTATCACATGTAAATGGTTTTCCTTCTATTTTTACATGGATTCTAGGGTTCCAACTCAGGGCACCAGGCTTGCACAACAAATTGCTTTATCCATTGTACCATCTCATACTCCCCTAATACATGCAATTACATCTAATACTGTAAGTTAGTCTCTGTATTCATTTCTAAGTATGAAAAAGAATGGAATGTGTGACTTTTTTAAAAAAGAGTATGTCAGGCTAAAAGAGCTATATTTTCAATGTGTCATAAACATTTTTCTTAAAATATTACTAGGTATAAAATAAACTAGTCTGATAAA
This sequence comes from Cricetulus griseus, assembly GCF_003668045.3. Taxonomy (NCBI): domain Eukaryota; kingdom Metazoa; phylum Chordata; class Mammalia; order Rodentia; family Cricetidae; genus Cricetulus; species Cricetulus griseus. The sequence goes on along the minus strand of NC_048596.1, from coordinate 236,918,711 downwards.
AATGCTACATAAATGAAATTCCAAGTAAATGATTATAAAAATATATGTGTGTGTGTGTGTGTGTGTGTGTGTGTGTGTGTATGTATACACAGATGCATGAAACAAGCTTAACAAGAGATTAAAATGTTTCACAGTTTTTAAAGGAAAAAAAATCCACATTCTAAGAAAAGAGCAAAATGGAAAATTATGAATCTAAATCACCACTAATTATACATGTCAATGAACATACCTACACAAACCTACTACAATGTTAAAATTTATAAAACTTACAATTAAGAGACCAACATCCACACCTTTCTTGGTCATAAAAAGGTCTCTGATTTGTTCACATCCCAAAATTTCTTTATTAATGTATTTGGAGTAGTCAATCACTGGCTTGCCATATTTACAAGGCATTATGGATGTGTAGTTGGGTCCACAAGCATACAGGTAAAAGGCCTCTTGTGAGCCAATTTTTGCTCCTGGATAGCAGAAAAACAAAACTAGTTATTTAAAACATTTCAAGTAGAATTTTTCATACATAACAAGGAAACGAGGTAGGAATATATTTGTCTACCAGATTATTTCAGTTGTTCACTATATCTTATAAAACTCAAAGTCTCAATTTCCAAGTTAGGATAAACTAACCTATGTCAACTATGTTAAGGATGCTTGGATGTATCCTTACAAACTGGGAAGCTTTTGATAAAATTTCTATTTGTTTCTTAAGACAGTGAATTTTAATTTAACCAAGCTTGGGTTGTTTGGTTTGTTTTTAATAAATAAAGACTTAGAATTTTTTTGATAAAAACTATTTCTTGATGTATTTCATTTTAAAATAAAATTTAAACTGATACCTTATATGCTAGGCTTAGTAGTTTTTAAATGGTTTTCATTGTTTTTTGCATAAATTTGCTATTTGGATAGAATGTACTAAAATCATGAATAAAAGAGGGGCTGGAGAGGTGGCTCAGTAGTTAAGAGACCTGACTGTTTTTTGCAAAGATGGCAGCTTACAACCTCCTGTGGCTCCAGCTACAGGGGATCCGACACTGTCTTCTGACCTCTGTGGTGCACAGTCACATAAGCAGGCAAAAAAAACCATGCATAGAAAATAAATAATTCTTTAAAAGTTATAAATAAGAGAAAACCATTCTATGCCGGGCGGTGGTGGTGCATGCCTTTAATCCCAGCACTCGGGAGGCAGAGGCAGGCGGATCTCTGTGAGTTCGAGACCAGCCTGGTCTACAAGAGCTAGTTCCAGGACAGCCTCCAAAGCCACAGAGAAACCCTGTCTCGAAAACCAAGAGAGAGAGAGAGAGAGAGAGAGAGAGAGAGAGAGAGAGAGAGAGAGAGAGAACCATTCTAGGTTTATTAGTTATGACATTGCATTTCCCAAGACTACAAAGTAATGTTGATTAAGTATATGAGATGAAGTTAGAAGCTACATCTCCATATCATACATCAATTGTAAGAAAATGTTAAGCTATAATATATTAAAAACATCCTGAAAGTTAATCTCAGAATCTTGGAAACACAGTACTTACTAAACATTAGTCAATGACGACAGACCAGAATTATTGTCAGGTTAATTTATATAGTACATGGAAATTTAAAGAAAAGTTTGGAAATACTTCACAGGAAAATATACCGTTAAAGAGGAGCAAGTTTCCAAGGTCCCATTTTCCAGCTAATTGCAGAAATTCATCTTGGGATGTTAAGCAATGACCAATCATACAAAACGTTTTATTGCTGTCTGATGATAAACTTGTTTTTCTTGGAAGCACAAAATCCAAGATGACATCAGTCTTCCTACATTAAAAACAAAATTAAGTTAATGGCTTTTGGGAATACCATGAATGCTTAATGAGGGGACATCCCTGAACTTTTCTAGGTCCTGAAATATATTGTTGGCAATGGGAGGGTAAAGAGGGTAGCTTTCTGTCTCCTGGTCAAATGTGCTTGTGGTCCACAGGCCACAGACAATACCTAGGGATCCTATATGTTGGCCAGAGAAAGCAAACACATGACTTGTACATATGTGCCTTCCTAATGCACAGAAACAAAGTAATCATCTCCCTTTAATTTGTCAAAAACTCTCCTGTCTTGGCGATAATTACTAAGATTTCATATTCTCTATAAGGTGTTGGAATCAGAATTTCAGAATGTCCATAAGTTTTGCTATATCTAACCTCTGAAATGCCAGTGGGTTTTTTTTTTTTTGTATTTTGTTTTCTAATGTTAAGCATTACAGAAATTTTGTTTGGGGTCTCTTTTTCTTTAAAGGTTTGTCAAGAATTCTTACATAAAACAGAGCTATATAAGGTAAGCATAAGGCTTTCTCACAGATACACAAAGACTGAGGAGACTTCATTGCTTAGGTAAACGGCAAGTTCCTAAACTCCGCAGTAAGGTAATGAGGGGGCCCTATTTAGAGGCAAACTCTAAAATTTGGAAAATGGAGACTTAGCTTGCACAGCTAACTCACTTTCAGAAATTAAACTTTTTGTACATTTATTTTAAAACCTTAACATCTGATTCGTATTTATTAAGTAAATCCAACTATATTATTAGTAACATCCTTTAATTTAAAAATATCTATGAACGTGCATATATCTGTGTGTGCATATGCACTCTAAGGTGCACAGAGACATTTGTAGGAGTTGATTTTTTTCAATTGAGTTCCAGGAATCAAACTCCGGTTGTTAGGCTTGGTAGCAAATGCCTTATCCTGCTAAGTCACCTCACCAGTCCAAATAGGAAAAATGTGTGTATATAATTAATCAATTAAAGCAATTACTGGCATATATAATTATAATTAAACAAATTAAATATATAATTAATGTATATTAATAAAGAAAAGAAATGAGACAGACAATCTATGACTATCTCCTTTGTGGGCCAATAAATGGCCACAATTAAAACACTACTGCCACCAATGACATTATGACTTACTTTTCTTATGTGTGAAAGAAAACCTCCTGGAAGATGAACATAAAATAAACACAGTGAATAATAAGTGTACCTATGCCACATGCTTCTACTGCATTTGTGTGACTTTAATGCTAACAAGTTATTTTCCACTGTCATTATGTGCTTTATTTTTGGTTATTTTTGTTTGTTCATTTCTCTAAGACAGTCTCCCTCTGTAGCCTAGGCTGGCCTTGAACTCATAGCAATCCTCCTACCTCAACTTCTACAGTGCTGGAATTACAAGTGTGAGTCACAATGCTTGGCTTGTTATGTATTATTAAAATGGCCTCTTAAAATGCATTCTTTGTAGACATTAGGCTATGTAGCTTCTAAAATAACAAAGAACCAAATTTAAATCAACAAAATTATATTATTGACCTGTCACTTGTTCATTGATTAGTTAACTAATGAAATTAACTTCTATTAACTTACTATCAAATTAACCTCTACCAAGGAAATTTCTTCAAAGCAAAATAAAAATTAGTAAATGGAGCAAGAGCAATGTGTGACACAAAAGACTTCAGAACTATCTGTGACAGTCTCATCTTTCACTCTGAAAGTGACTAGTTACTAGTGTAAGTATGGTCCCCATACCCATAAGATATTCTGAGGCAAAAACAAGAGCTAGAGGAGCAGCACAGTACAGGGTTTACAGCATGACCGCAATCCAAGCTTGGAGCCTCAGTTCAAGTTTTGCCTATACTCCTTCCATGTGGCATAGCTCTGAGCAAGTTTCCTTACTCCGCTCTAGGTCTCAGCTGAGCATTTCAAATAGTCAATAGCATACCTACTTCACAGTGTAGTGGGAAGGATAAAATGAGGTACAGTGCAGAAACAGTACAATGAGTGGCACTTGTTACTAGCTCAAGAAATGAGGAGTGTGTCTAAGAAAAAGAGGCCCATCTCCAACTCTAATAGTTCTATCCCAGTGTTCTGAAAACAAATTCACTAATTGGTTATAGCTGCTATTCAAGCTTAGGCAGCTGTGAATACCATTTAGAAGAATACTATTTCAGGCATGTGTTTTTATGTATTTTCTTCAATGAATCAACAAAACAGAACTTGGGCTTAACTTCCTATAGCAGACACTATGGGTTATCCCAAAGCCCTTCTTTCTTGTCTCTCTCAGGGATTAAAAGTTGATGACCATGAGTAACCAGTGCTTACAGCCTCCTAAAGCAGTGCCAAGTCTGACACATAGCAATTCCTTAATGTGCACTCAAGATATATGTGATTTCTATGATCTAATCATTTTGAGTATTTTGAGAGGATAAGGAGATAACATATATAAACCATCTAGAAAAAGGTCTGCAATATAACAAGTATACAACACATAACAGACTTTTGTAAAAAAAATAAAATAAAATTATATTCATCAGCTTGCCACTCACTCCTGCCAAACTTTTCCATCTTGTCTATCCACTTCAATGCTCTCCCATGATAAACTGTATCTTCCCACATGCTATTTCAATTAACTCTTTCAAATCCAAGGTACATGATAATTTGTGCTGGTTAGTTTTGTCAGTTTGGCATCAGTACCCAGGAAGAGGGAATCTCAATTGAGGAATTTCCTCTATCAGACTACCTGTGGCCATGTATGTGGGACATTTTCTTGATTGTTGATTTGTGAACAAGGACCTACAATGTGGGCTGTGACACCCGTAGGCAGGTAGTCCTCTGTTGTTTATGAAAAGTAACTGAGCAAGCCAGGGGTTAGGATGAGAGTAAACAGCATTCCTCTGTGTTCTCTGCTACAGTTTCTGCTTCTGAGTTTTTGCCTTGCACTCTTGCCCTGACTTTCTTTGATGATGAACTGTAACCTGTATCCAAATAAATCCTTTTTCCCTGAGATAGAAAGCAAACTAGGACATAGTTTATTTGGGGGTTAATTTTTACATTAAGATCATCTACAAAATGTTTATTAACTTGACTGTGAAGTCTGTGCAGTAAAAGAAATGCAGTATTCTACCTAAATCCATTACTTTATATAGTTCTAGAACCCATGTAAGTCTATTATCAGATATGATGCTTTATATTCTTCTCCAGTCATTTTAATTTCTTTCAGTCCCAATTTAATTTAGGTATTAGACTTCTTTTTAAATTGATTTATAGAATTCCTTGTAATATATGGATTTGAGGGATAATACTACATATCTTGTAATTACTTACCTAGTATATATTATTCATAAATATCTAATGCCCAGGTTTTTGGCTTGCTCCTCATACCTAAATACAGTAATCCATTATACTCACTAGGCATCCAATAGATACCAAAAGTTGAGAATGCTCAAATCCCTTATAGACAATGCCATATTTATATATAACCTGCATATAATCTCTTATATATATTAAGCTACCTTTAAGTTACTTACAACACCTAAAATAAATGCCTTACAAATGGTTGTTATACTTATTGTTTAGGGAATAACCAGAAGACAAGATTGTACATGTTCATCAGAGATACAATTCTCAAATATTTTCAGTCTGATGTCGGTTGAATCTTCAAGAGCAGAATTCATGGACAATTTTCAATATAGAAGACTTGTTGTGGAAATTTACTATGGAAGATTTATTATGTATTAAAGTGATAAACAGAAAAAAGTCAATTTTGATATAAATTTCTTTTATCACATATCAAATTTTACCTAGCTTGCAATGTTTCAGGAATGAAAAGTAAAGCTAAAACTGTAACTGAGAGGAATATTTTCTGAGAATGTTTAATACCTCTGTCCAGAGACCCATATTGATATTTCCCCATGGACATTCTTTTTCCCTTGAGGATGCTGAAGATAGGTAAGTACTAAGTGTTGCCATTTGCTTGGAAAGAAAATGTTTTCCTGTGATTCAACTTGTGCTAGTGAAACAGCTTTCACGTCATCATTTGAGTCCATGCACACACTGTAGGAAAAAGAAAATCACAGGTCAAAAACATGAAAATTCTGACTTTAATAGTTAACACATACACTGCAACTATAATTCTCAATATGTGAGATTAAAAGTCACTTCTATTTTAAAAACAAGTGAGAAAGTCAGTAGGTCTTTGTTTTACACCATATCTGTTTCCTCAGTTTATGAACTAAAATGGATTAGACTCATTGGCTGATGTTAATAACTTGGGCAACAATTTCTAGAAATCAGTTTATAAAACCAAGTTTTTCCTTGATTTTATCTATTTTAGAAATTATAATGTAATATTTGGCTCACAAAGAAATTAATGCATACTGTAATAAATGTTTAAATACCAGAATATATTGGGTGCTAATTCACTTTGCAGAATTACTAAAAGAATAAGGAGAAATGTATGTAGAAAACACCTGGTAACATTTATATTATCTATAAAACAAAATCTAAATAATATACTGGCTTTGATTTTTATGTTTAGAAAGATATATTAAATTGGTAAATTGTTGTGTGCTGTTTGAGCTGACTAAGAAGTTGGCTTTGGAAGTAGGATAGACACCATACCCCATTTCAAACCCAAATATGTTTTTCTCAAAGTATCTTCTTGTCCGGGGACAGACTGCCCCCCTAGCCCTGTGATAGGGAAAAAAGAACAAGACAACAGCACAAGAATAAAAACATTGCACCCTTAAGGGCAGAAGAGAATGAATTGTTCTAGTGAAAATATTGTGCCCCTGAGAACAACTGGATGGAGAAACATATTCCAACAGAGGTTACTATCCTTATACACAGCATAAAAATTGTTGTAGTGGGGCTGGAGACATGGCTCAGAGGTTAAGAGCACTGACTGCTTTTCCAGAGGTCCTGAGTTCAATTCCCAGCAACCACATGGTGGTTTAAAACCATCTATAATGAGATCTGATACCCTCTTCTGGCCTTCAGGCAGACATGCAATCAGAACACTGTATACATAATAGATAAATAGATAAATAAATGGTTGTAGTGGTAAGGAAGCTGGACACTCATCTATAGAGAGAATCTTCTATCTGCTTGTAAATCTCTCAATCAAGAATGCCAGTGTGACTGTTTTCAGCAAGATTTCTCTAGTCATTTCTGCTGGATGTTCATGTGCTTTTTTTGATGTTGCTACTATTGCCAATTGGAGTATTATATTACAGTCATTTCTACTGGATATCATAAGCACTTGACTTGCCATGTTTTGTTATCTGTCTACTGCCAGAGAGAATCTATGTGCTGTCTGATAATCATTCTTTTAATTTTTCTTTTCTCTCTAAAGACCTTTAATAAGATTGTTCTTATATTATTTAATAATTTCTCACATAAATTATTTAAATACATGACCTATTTATTAAGAGTTGAGGATAATCAATACCGAAAGATAAAACTGCCACTGTGGGGATCAGCCCAAACTTGGATCATCAATGCTTTGGATCCCAATGAAATCAAATGAATACAGCCATCTTCTATGAGTCTGTCACCAGGATTGATGGGTTCTGTACCTTCTGGTCTATCGCCTTCTGTGAGAAAAATGTTAGAATCATCAATAAAATAGTTGACGAAAACTGTGGAAAAGCAAATTTCAAAGAATACAATGTGTGCTGGTTTATTTGTATCAGGTTATTTATCCCAAATGTCTGAACCTCTTTCAAACAATATTTCCAAAGGTTAAATGTTAACTTCAAAAGAACACAGTGGGTGAAAAACAGTGTTTTACAAATTATTAAATGGTTTAAAATACATAATAACTGAGAACAGATCTGGGCAGGGCTGCTGAAGGACTGTAATCAGTTATACGCTGTGCCAAGCTTCTGCTTTTGTTGGTTTGGGCCACTATAACATGACCGACCCTGTTCTAGGGAGCACACACTATCAACACATGCTTTGCACTACCAAAATTTACTTGATTGTTGTTAGGAAGATATAATCTCTGATATAATAATCTTATTAAAACTCTTCTTAGAAAAGCTACAGTGTTTGATGGGTCATTATTTAGAGTGGTGGGTAACCTTTGAATAAGAGTGCTAAGTGATGCTTAAACCTTGTATCATAGTTTGTTTCCAGCTAAAGGAATTGTTTATAGGCTTTAGGTTAGTTGGTTATCCTTCCCAATGCCATCTTACCAATTAAATCGTGAACTACCTGAGTTAAGTATGATGAGCTATTTGTTACTATGATGTGACTTTATGTTAAACTAAGCTAAGATGTACTAAAGTACACAGTGCATATCCAAAGGCTCAGACTTTTAAAGAAGATGAACATTATCAGTAAATAGATTGTATAAATACTAGCCACCATTTTCAACAGGTTAAAAAAATACACAACCAATTTCTAACACTATTCACTCTAGCTGCCACATGTCTTAAACTGTTGTATACCTAAGAAAGACAAAAACATGATGCAGTTTCAATATGACCTAACAGTAATTTTTCAGTTATAGATGTAAACTCTGTCCTAACTTTGGAGCACTATTGCATATAAATGCTCAGTAATAGGAACTAGGAAGGGGCCACCAAGTTAAGACAGAAGGAAGAACTTGAAATGTAAGTGGCTATAGGGTCTTATTTTTATCCCTTTTCTAGTATGAGGGGCCACACTACCATAATAATGGGGCTACTAACCAGCAGCAGCTGTAGATATGGGCTATCTCCTTCCATATCTAAGGTTTAGAAGAGAATGGAGATGTCAAGGCTATCTGAAAACTCAGGTTTTGGTAATTCTGTAGTTAAGTATGGCCTTTAAGGTGAAGAACATCTAAAGAACACATTAAAATACTGCCAAATATCCTTACAGTTCAGGCAAATGGCTATCTGAAGAGTCTTAGTGTACAGATCAGACCCCTACCATCATACCTGCTCCTTCAAAACTGTCGTCTTGTAAAATTGATGGTTTGTTTCTTTTCTTTATCTTCTTTCCTCTTTCTGTAGCACTCTCAGATTCATGGATATACTCCACATTAAACCACAGAGAAACACTAAATCCTTCTGACAGGTGTGGCCAACAGTTTTGCCCCAGCAATGGCAGGTGGATTGGGGCTATGTGCCAAGAGGAAAGCAGCCGAGAGGGAAAACTCTCTCTGTCAGCCTCTTTCTTGCCTCTGGAAATCCTTGCTCTTCTCAATAAGCCTAAGGCTTTACTGTTAAGAATCCCAGGAGACTTTTGTGGTGAGACACCATTGCTTAAACTTGGGGTATGAAGCAGAGGAAAGGTTAGATACTGTGAAGGGCTCATAGTAAAATCATTTCCAACAATTTTCTGAATACCAACGAGAAGAATTTCCTAGAGAAAAAGAAAAACAATTAAACTTTTACAATCTGTAACCAGATACACAATAATCTCAAAATTCAGGTTATAAGTAAAAATACAAAATACCTGTATATAGTAGTCTTTTAATTTAAATATCATATCTATTATATCTTCAAATTTTTTTATTTTTATTTACAATAAGATAGGGAGATTTAATTTATCATGTAATCTCTTGATAAATTTGGTTTAAATTTTGGTATTTTTATGGTACAAATCTAACATTTATGAGTAGCATTTAAGTATTATAAATGAAATACAATAATTATATCAGGAAATATTTCTATAAAACAAGGTTATTACTTCCTCATGGTATTTCTCTCAAAATAACTTTAAAGATTTATTTTTATTAGTGTGTATGTGCATGTGTGCACGTGTGAATGTATGCATGCATACATGCCTGCCTGCCTGAGTAGGTGCCTGAAAAAGCCAGAAAATGGGGTCGGATCCCTTGGAGCTGGAGTTACAGGTATTTGTAAACTGCCTGAAGTGGGTGCTGGGATTTGAACTCTGGTCTTTGTGATTGAGCAACAAGCACTCTAGTTGCTGAGACATCTTTCTATTCCCATAACTCAAATATTTTTAAGTGAGGGATACAACCATACAAATTCTCTGGATCCCTAAACGATCAACTACATAAAATTGAATGCTCAATTATTTTCCAATTTATTTCACATTTTACCCCCTAGCCAAGGAAAAGTTCTATCAGATCTTTTTGGGGAATTGAAATAAAGTTTTAAGGTTTTGGTCTTAAATGGAATTCAAAACAAAGGTAAGAGATGGAATGTTGAAATGTACATTTAGTTAAAAAAAAGAGCAATGAGCCGGGCGTTGGTAGCGCACACCTTTAATCCCAGCACTCGGAAGGCAGAGGCAGGCAGATCTCTGTGAGTTCGAGACCAGCCTGGTCTACAAGAGCTAGTTCCAGGACAGCCTCCAAAGCCACAGAGAAACCCTGTCTAGAAAAAAGAGAAGAGAGAGAGAGAGAGAGAGAGAGAGAGAGAGAGAGAGAGAGAGAGAGAGGAACTAAGTTACAAAGTATAAAAGATTAGCCTAGTGCAATGCCTCACTCATGCATAAAATAATCTCTAATGTTGGCCAGGATGAAGGAAACTGTGCTCAAGACAAGCTCTAGAAATAATCCATCAACATATAGCCAGCCCTCAATGACCCAAACTGGTGGTTGATGGAGCTTCCATGAGGCCTTGAGACTGAATTGGTTAATGAGGCAGCCAGTGAAGTGGACAGGGCTGCCTCCACATTCTAGATTCATCGGCAGATTCTTCCAATGAAGACTGCATTATAAAAATGAGTTTCCTAGCTAAGAGCCACTAAACTATATAGCAATGGGAAGGAGAATACTCAACTAAAGAACAGATAATCATTCTTTAGATAAAGGACAATTTTGGGATGATTGTTGTTATTCATACTTAAATTCTCTTTAGTAATTAAAATCAAAGCATTTCTCAAGCACAAAGGTTGGAGTTGACATAGGGTAAAGGTAACTGGTTAGTCAAAATCAAAGTGAAATGTTAAGATATATACAGATAATATAACTGAATATGTAGAACATAAAACATAGAATTGGCTAAATAGTAATTACAATATCTAGAGTTTAGTGATTTACAAATTAGTAAAAAAATAATTCTATTAAAGAATTAGTGAAAACATAAAAATTCAAGCATACTTACTGTACAAGGAGATTTCTCCAGAAATATTCTCAAAAGAAGGGTTAGTTCTTCTGAACATGTTCGTGAACTCATCAAAGATACCAAGAGATCCACCAATACTCTCTGGCATGCTATATTTTAAAAAGAAGAAACAAATTAAAGCCAGTACACATTTAATTAAAGAAAGATATAAGCATTTTAACTGAAAGAAATAAACTATTCTCTCATGTGGAATGATTATAAACAATCTAGTTAGCAATCATAAAAACTGCTAAAGAAACAGCAAGATAACTAAAGGCAAATGAACCAACATTAATAAAACAGGTCATTTAGATTATAACTACCACATATTACTTAGAAGTTAAATGACAGAAATAAAAGTAAATAACAAAATTATATAAATATCCCAGGCTATTTATTTTGACCACATTCTTTATTCTACTAAAGAGTTTAACATAAACAAAAGCAATAATATACTAATTAATAAAAATTCCTTAAAGTAATAACTATTATTTACAGATCATTTTACAGTGTTTCAAGTATATTTTTACATGTATGCCTCAACTGTTCCTCACTCCAAAACAGAAAGTATGAAATTTCAACAGCCTACACCTTTCCTGACAAAAGCATGTGAATTTAACTTGGAGGAAGGAAGGAAGCATTACAGAAACACAAATTAACATTTCAGATACATTAGCCCTAATCCTCCAACTATAATTTAGATTTACTATGGTCAGAAATCACACTAATTTTCATTATGAATTTCTGAAATGTCTGAGAAAGTAGTGGGTAGAGAAGAGAATATTACAAGACATAATACAGTGTTTATATCTGGTTACAATCTCCATGAAGCTATTAAACAACTTACTGCAGGCTTTGGAATCTACATTTTCCCCCTATTCAATAAAAACACTTATATTTTACTGAGTGTGAGGAACAAATAAGATGATACATATAAATACAATTTGGAAACCACAGAGCAATATGCTAGTAGAAGCCATAATCATCAATTCTTCAAGCAATATCACAAAAATTACAAAGCTACTCCCTTATTCTATATTCAACTCACCTTGGAAATCAGAATTTGTTTGCGTTAAAATATTCAAGAATCCTCCAAGAAGGATTTTTACAGTTCCCTGAAGATTAAAAAATGAAATGTAAGAAATTAAATGTTTAATTTCATAAAAGCATAATACACCTGCAATGTCATGACCAATTATTTCATAAGGGCGTGTGTGTGTGTGTGTGTGTGTGTGTGTGTGTGTGTGTTTAAATGACTGGAAAGAATACTATTGTAGGATTAAATGCAAGTTTTAAGATTTGCTCTCAGGATACATGATAAGCTACCATCTCAAATAATTTTCAGACAAGTTGGGTTATATATAAGGAAATGAATAATGGGGGCATGAGTGTGATAAATACTGATTCAACTTAGTGCATCTTTTACCTGTTGCATGAGCAGAGAAATGTTCTTTTCCTTCTGCCTGGCAATTTTCAGAAAGCTTTCAAACACATGAGCAAGCACATCAAGTTTAGCTTTGCTAGCAGAAAGTAAATTTAATTCTAGTATGCAAATCTCAGGGTATATTATCTCCCCATGAGTGAGGTTTTCAAGTAAGTTGTTTGGAACAACCGATGCACTGAAACCTTCTGCTTCAGGTTTTAATTCTACTCCTGAAAAAGGAAAGAAAAAGAATGTTTATATTCCCCAAACACTGAATATTTCAACCCTAACTCATTACTAAGAACATTTAATGGAAACTGTGCTTCTTTTATTAAGATATTCACAAAGCCTTTTCCTGAAACATTAATGTTGATTTAGGTTTGTACCTTGAACAATCAAGTCTTATGGATAGTTTAATTTTGAAAGTAATTTTGATCTTTTATAAAACTAAAATATTACCAACAGAAATTTTCATAAACATGTGATATAGATTTAAACACATTCTTTTGATGCAACTAGAAAAAATTAACCCAGCTTTTCTGATCCTCAAATATCTAAACCAGAGTGTAGTTTATTTTATCTGCCCTTATTTCTGTGGTAATAGTAGGCTTGGTTTGTTGAAGTCTAAACATTGTCCTCTTATGACTATCTTACAGACTGAACTTAACAGGGTCTACTGCACTCTTTAAAAATGTATTTACAAAGGCTAAAAAGAGTGCTTGCTGCACAAGCACGAGGTTCAGATTCTTAGCACCCATACAAAAAGCTGCGTGCTGTGCCAAGAATTGGCAATACCAGAACTAGGACAAGTGAATGCCTGGAGCTCACTGGCTAACCAGTTTAATCAGATCAGCAAGCTCTAACTTTAGTCAGAGACAGTCTCAAAAAATAAGATCAATGAAGCAGGTGAGATGACTCAGTAGGTAAAGGAAATTGCCATACAAGCATTACACACAACCTGAGTTTGAACCCTGGAACCCATGTATAGGTGAAAGAAGAGAACTGACTCCAAAGGATTGTCTTTTGACCAAACACACACCATCGCACACATGTGTTTGTCCTCCACAATATATTAACACAATAATCATAATAATAATATAAATAAATAAACAAATTTTTTTTAAAAAAAGTTAAATAAGAAGAAAAGCTAGCATAGTGGTATATGCCCTTAATCCCAGCACAGGGGAAGCAGATGCAGCTAGATCTCTGAGCTCAAGGCCTGCCTGGTCTATATATTGAGTTCCAGAACAGCCAGAGCTACACAGTGAGACCTTGTCTCAAAAAAAAAAAAGATGTAAAATGATTGAGGAAAACACTTGATATGGACCTCTGGCCTCCACAGACATACACACACAGATGCATACGCATACACATGTGTGCACATACCCATAAGAACATGTACATATAACATACACACATAGTAAATTTCTACCTAGAATAGACCTCTTTAGTCTGAGATTTAGTTAACAAGCATACAAAGGAAATCTACCATTGTAAAGTTATACCTAGGATATAATAAAACTACCATTAAACCAATTTTTTTTTCAAAAAGCACAGACTATGGGTCCATTACAACTTTCAATTTTAAAATCAGTGATTATTCCTATTCCCCCCATGAAAAAGAGAAAATTAATTTCTAGCAGGAATAAACTACTGTAAATTTAAAGAAAACTAACAGTGCTGGAAAAGTCCCAAGGCCAATATCTGAAAAGGAAGAACCTTCACAAAATCTTTTGGCTAAAATAATCTGACTTAGGCTTTCCATTGCTGTAATAAAATACCACTACAAAATGCAAGTTGGGAAGGGGTTTATTTCAGATTACAACACCCAGGTCATGCCCTTTCACTGAAGGTCATCAAGGCCAGAACTCAGGGTAGTAATATAGAGGCAGGAACAAAAGCAGCGGCTATGGAGGAGTGCTGCTTACTGGCTTGTTCCCCACAGCTTACATTACCTGCTTTCTTATACATTGCAGAATCATCTGCCCAAGAGTGGTACCCACAATGGACTGAGCCCTCCCACATAACTAATTAAGAAAATGTACCACAGGCTTGTCCATAAATCAATCTGATGGAGGCATTTCCTCAACTGAAGCTCCCTCTTCCCAAATGACTCTAGCTTGTGTCAACCTGACATAAAACAAGCAAATAGACCATCTTTTCCATTCTATTCAAGCTTCACAGTCAGCACAAAAGATCAGATGCAACACAGTTCCATCCTAAGAACAGGCTAGTCTACAGGAAATGACAAAGGAACCTGCTTGGATGTCACTCTTGGATGTCACTGACAGTGAGATTTCAATGTACATATCACCTCTTCAGAAAGGGCTTCTCTGACTAGCCAATGACTGGTAATTACCTGTTTTTACTTGTGATGTCTACTTCTAGACATTGCCTTTCTTTCCTGCCAGAATGCATATGAAAGCAAGGACTTTATTATTTATACTTATTCTTAAGTATCTATTTGTTTTAGATGAGGGGTTTTGTTTTGTTTTGTTTTCCTCACAGTGTAAGGGGTTAATCACATGGCCAAATAAAATGACAATGCAATGCCTTTTTGAAACTGTAAGGCCACTAGGTAGGGGCTAATTTATAATCTGATGGCAATCTAATCACAAGCAGAGACATTTTACCATCATCTTGGATGTCACCATCTTCAGGATTACTTTCACTATCTGCTTCATAACCTTCTTCCTCACCCAGAAGTTTCAGATTACAACACTGAGAATCCTCAATTTCTTCTGAAAAATCTCCAGGCTGGGACAACATTTCTTCCTCAGACTGATGACTCTATGAGGCCAAAGTCAACAGCAAGAGTTGTGACACTAATGCATTCTTCAGTAATAGAATATTTACCATTCAAAAGTCACTCTAAGAACAATCTTAGTATTTTATTTAAGAGAAAAAAATCTTAGTAATCAGTAGTCATTGAAAAATACAAAATAACTCAGATCAAAGGGCTGTAGCAGATAAAACCATTGGTTACTTTTGTTGCTCCAAAAAATAAATCTACTCAGGAATTTTCATTCTAGCTACACAACAGAGAAAGACTGAAAACCACACTAAGGTAGTATTCTAATATATAGACTTATTTCTAATAACAAACATATTATTTGCACACATTGTTGATAGGAAAATTTCCCCAAAGTATTTTTAATTAAATGTTTCATAAACTAGATAACTGGAAAAAATAATCTTCCAAAGGAAATAAGGATTTCAGAATGCAAATGTCTACACATAATGATCTCAGAAACCAAGAGTTCCAGCATCAATTTCCTGTC
This sequence comes from Cricetulus griseus, assembly GCF_003668045.3. NCBI lineage: Eukaryota > Metazoa > Chordata > Mammalia > Rodentia > Cricetidae > Cricetulus > Cricetulus griseus. The sequence goes on along the minus strand of NC_048596.1, from coordinate 236,903,142 downwards.
TAATACCTGTGGCAAGAAATTTTTTCCTTATAAAAATGTTACTGACACTTTCACCTTAGGATCTATTTGAGTTTATAAAATCTCAGAGTACTTTATCATTGCAACAGCAATAAAAGGTAACATAAAGTAGATGTTTTAATTTGTGATAGTCTGCCACTTGATCAAACAAATTAAAGCTATAAGCTTTTAAAGTTAATAAGCTTTAAAATTATGGAAAATAACATAGACTATTATGTCAAATATAATAAAATAAAAAATATATTACTAGACCAAAGGTTAAAAAAGAAGCTATATAAAGATGAAAGCTAACAATAGTTAACCCAAAGTCAAAGAAGCATAACAGGGAAGAGAGATAAGTTAAAACACACATCATAAACTTGCAGGAAAAAAATTTAAAATAGTTACTTTAAAAATAATGCTAACAGAACTCAAAATCACCCAGTGCTGTCTTCTGTATGAGTACTGGTCATTTGTATGTTGAGTAATTTAAAATTAAAGTCAGTAGTGATCAGATAAGATAGCTAAACATCACTATTCATGAAACATCAAGTACTATAAACCAGGATTTTTTTTTATCCAAACACACTGAACTTATTAGAAGAGAAAGTAGGAAATACCCTTGAACGAATTGGTACAGGAGACGGCTTCCTGAACATAACACCAGTAGATCAACACTGTGACCAACAATTAATAAATAGGACCTCCTGAAACTGAGAAGATTCTGTAAGGCAAAGGACACAGTCAACAAGACAAAATGACAGCCTACGGATTGGGAAAAGATATTTACCAACCCCACATCCAACAGGCTGATCTTCAAAATTTACAAAGAACTCAAGAAGCTAGTCTCCAAAATGCCAAATAATCCAATTAAAAAGTGGGGTACAGAACTAAATAGACAATTCTCAATAGAGGAATCTAAAAAGGCTGAAAGACACATAAGAAAGTATTCAACATCCTTAGCCACCAGGGAAATGCAAATCAAAACAACTCTGAGATTCCACCTTACACCTGGCAGAATGGGCTAAAATCAAAAACACCAAAGACAGTATATGCTGGAGAGGATGTAGAGAAAGGGGAACACTCCTCCACTGCTGGTGGGAGTGCCACCTCATACAGCCACTTTGGAAATCTGTAGGCGACTCCTCAAGAAAATGGAAATCAGATCCAGCAATTGCACTCTTAGGCATATACCCAAAAGAAGCACATTCATACAACAAGGACATCTATTCAACGATGTTCATAGCAGCACTATTTGTTATAGCCAGAACCTGGAAGCAACCTAGATGCCCCTCAACTGAAGAATGGATAGAGAAAATGTGGTACATTTACACAATGGAGTACTACTCAGCAGAAAAAAAAAAACAACAATGGAATCTTGAAATTAGCAGGCAAATGGATGGAACTAGAAGAAACCAATCTGAGCGAGGTAACCCAGTCACAAAAAGACAAACATGATATGTACTCACTCATATGTGGATTTTAGATATAGAGCAAAGGATTACCAGCCTACAATCCACATTGCCAGAGAAGCTAGTAAACAAGGAGGGCCTTAAGAGAGATATACATGGTTCCCTGGAGAAGGGGAAAGAGACAACATCTCCTGAGCAAATTGAGAGCATGGAGGAAGGGGAGAGGGAACTAGGAGAATGAGAAGTAGAGGAGGGGTGAGGAAGACATGATGAGGCAGGGAGGTTGAGTTGAGGGAAGAACAGAAGAGAGCAAGATAAGAGATAATATAATAGAGGGAGACATTATAGGTTTAAAGAGAAATCAGGCACTAGGGAAATGTCTGGAGAGCTACAAAGATGACACCAACTAACAATCTAAGCAACAGAGGAGAGGCTACCTTAAATGCCCTCTTCTGATAATGAGATTGATGACTAACTTATATGCCATTGTATAGCCTTCATCCAGTAGCTGGTGGAAGTAGAAGCAGACACTCACAGTTAAACCTTGAACTGAACCATAATCCAGTTGCAGAGGAGGAGGAGTGATAAGCAAAGGGGTCAATACCAGGCTGATGAAACCCACAGAAAAAGCTGACCTGAATGAGGGAGAGCTCTTGGTCCCCAGATTGATAAGTGGGAAACCAGCATGGGACTGATTCAGACCCCCTGAATGTAGGTGTCAGTGAGGAGACCTTGGAAATCTATGGGGCCCCTTGTAGTATATCAGTACTTATCCCTAGCATAGGAATGGACTTTGGGAGCCCATCCCACATGGAGGGATATTCCCTGAGCCTAGACACAAGGGGGTTGGCCTAGGCCCTATCCCAAAGGATATGACAGACTTTGAAGACCCCCTACGGAAGGCCTCACCCTCCTAGGGAGCAGAAAGGGTATGGGATAGGTAGGGTATTAGTTGGGGTGGGGGGTGAGGGAGGAGGGAATGGAGAGGGACCTGGGATTAACATGTAAAATAATCTTTCTAATTAAAAGAGAAGAAAAAAGATATGGGAGGGAGAAAGTGAGAAAACACATTGATGCTAAGGAGTCAATTGTGGAAGTAGCTGGTGCAGGGGAGGGGGTGCTGCACAGTTTCTGTTCAGATTTGAAATTTTCCAAACTAAAGTATTTTAGGGAAAAAAGATTATCAGTTATATGTAATATTATCAAACCGTAATACATTTTTGCCTTATTGGGAACAATTACCAAAAAAATTCCAGATTAGAGTAGCTGAAGCATATTGTATTGATGTACTGCTTTTCTTCAAGGCGGGATAATGATGAAATACTACCTCTTCCAAATGACAGAGAATGAACCAATGAACTCACCTAACCAAAATCCATGTCCCTGTGATCTAAATCAGTGTCCTGGCCCCACCCCACATGTTCCAGTCTCTACTGGGCATACCTAAAAACACAACACATGGGTTCATACCTTTTCAGTCACATTATCACCAGGATCCAAATCTGCTGAATGATTTCCCAGGGCTACTCGAAGCAGGGCATCAAATAAAGGTTTTGCTAATTCAGTTTCTGTCACCTTTGACTGGGAAAGGTGTTCCTTCATTTCACACAATATATTTTCCACAGACAAGTTCTAAGATAAAATGAGAGACTAAGACTATCAATATCATGCTTTTAAAAAACAGTGACAAAATGGATTATAATAAGCAGGAAAAATCATTTACTTGTAATTGATATGAAGGTAAACTGACTGCATAAATTTTGAGCTCTTATCCAAATATTCTATTAAAAACTTAAATTTTTTGCTGGACGGTGGTGGCTCATGCCTTTAATCCCAGCACTCAGGAGACAGAGGCAGGCAGATCTCTGTGAGTTAGAGACCAGCCTGGTTTACAAGAACTAGTTCCAGGACAGCCTCCAAAGCCAGAGAAACCCTGTCTCAAAAACAAACAAACAAAAAAACCTATTAAATTTTTGTTTATAAATATATTAGGTTTTAATTTCAATATACTTTAAATGATACGAATCATAAAAATAATTCACTCTTTGGGGCTGGGGAGATGACTCAATGGTTAAGAGTCCTTACAGAGGACTTAGGTCTGTAACTCCAGTTCCAGGAAATCCAATGTCCTGTCTCCTGGCCTCCTCTGCACTGTGCATACATAGTGCTCAGATATACATACAGGCAAAATACTCACACACATAAAATAACAAATCTTAAAATTTTTACAAAATCATCCTTTGAAACTGGAGTTTCAATTATCTCTAGAGTTTACTAATTCCTTGTTCTTAAAAATCCTCTAAGAGTCCAAGAAGCAGTTCTAATTATTTTCTTCTTGTGCCTTCAGTTCTCCCCTTTGAAGCTATTACTGCTTGCCTAGATCTTTATAACAGTGGATTAAAAATGTGCTTTGCTTTTAAGGAATTCCAAGTCTAACATGTAAAACAAATAAGTACAGACAAGATAATGACCATACCAGAGCCATAAACAAAGGTCAGAGGATATAAGCAGAGTAACCAACAGTATCACAAAGATTATGAACTTTGAAACTCTAAAACAAAACATCCATAACTACTCATTTAAGACTTAGTTCACAAATTATCTCAAGGGGCTTTTGCAGAAAATTAAACAGTAAGCTTTTTAGAGCATGAAAAGGATTATGTGCCCCATTTTGTCCTCCATACTTGGTATCTGGCTACACACAAAAGGGCTTTCTAAAAACAAAGTATGTGGCAAATGGGAGGGGGGAGGGCCATGAGACCCCTCTCCTTCTGTGGATTTAATAGGGAGAAGAGCTCCTGAAGTCCCAGCCCTCTCAGTATCTAGAAGGAATTAATGGTTACTGGGGAAGTAACTATTTCCATTTTCTGCTGTGGTATAACCACTGGCAAGGAACTCTTACTCTGATAAATAACTCCATCCAGGATCTTATAAGAAATACTAATAAAATATAAGGAGTTACCCACACACACACACAGAGAGAGAGAGAGAGAGAGAGAGAGAGAGAGAGAGGGAGAGAGGGAGAGGGAGAGAGAGAGGGAGAGGGAGGGGGAGCCAGATGGGAAGAGGAAAGGGATGAATGTGAAAGTGAGAGGAAAAAGAAGAGGGCAAGGAGGGTAAATTGATATAAGTACACTATATATATAAAACTGTTATATTGAGGTCCATATTTATGTATAATTAATACATGAAAATAAAAATTTAAATATGCAGCAAAATAACAGTACTGCCAACGACATGTAGAGCCAATGACACATGGACCAAATGTCTGCTGCTTGGTGCAAACATTAGAGGGAAGGTAAAACAATGTTCTCAAGAGACAGACATGGCAGCATGTGACTTAATGGTTCACTGGTAGTACTGTCATTATATACACTATATATTATTATATGTATATATAATACATACAATACATATATATGTCACATGAGCTGAACTAAGAACAAAGCATCACCTGAGGAGGTAGCTCCAAATCCATCTTCTGTTGACTGGCTCTGGAGCTATGAAGACAAATGGCTAGAAGGGACTCCAAAAGTCGTATACTCTGGAGAGAGGTATCATTTTCTTGACTCATAAATGCCTTTGCTTTGCCAGAAACAGCTTCAGTAGACAAAATCTGCTCTACACTTGTGGGAAACATATGCTGTGATTCTAACTCATTCAAGCTGTCAGCATTCTTTTTCAGATGTTCCAGTTCTGGTGCTGCTGAAGATGACACATCTCCCTTCAATGTCTCAGGTTGAGACATTCTGATTAATTCTTGGTTTTCATTTACACTCACTTCTCCCTGCCTTTTTCCTTGTTTCTCTTCATGACTTCTGAATAGTTTTTGGATTATCATAAATATTAATTCGTGGCACACTCGGAAACCACCAAGCCTGTGAAATTGTTTCTGGAAGACTGAACTCAACATGTAGAGCCAACGACACATGGACCAAATGTCTGCTGCTTGGTGCAAACATTCGGGGGAAGGTAAAACAATGTTCTCAAGAGATAGACATGGCAGCATGTGACTAAATGGTTCACTGGTAGTACTATCATAGCCAGAAGTATCTTCTGACTCATTGGCAGAATCCCTATCAGAATCTGCTTCTTTGCTGACACATAAAAAAGCCACACAGAGGAAGAGGTTTATGGTGTTTATGTGAACATCCTGGTGAGCAGTCTTCCGTTTCTTTGGATAAGCTTCTCTAAGACTGGCATAAAACTTACTGAGACTCCGAGGAGAATCTGAAGAAGCTTGCTGCTTATGGAGAGAAGGACTCACACTTAAGGATGGCAACTCCTGCTCCATGTCTAACCCATTGACACCTGGAACTGAAGCATCTTTCTGTTGTTCCCCTAGGCTGATAATCAGAGTTTCAAATGCTTTGAGGGAATGACTTCGAATCCCATCTAAGTAATTTAATTCAATTATTTGGTTTACTCCATTACAACTTAAAAACAAATCTCTTATTGTCCTGTGAGAGATAGGAAAAAACAAAAGATTTTATATAACATAGTGGAACATATATAAATAGGTACATATACTATGTAACCATGCCATTGCTGCGTGTGGTATACACTAAACACTGCCTACTCTAATTCGATGCTTGAACAGTTCTAAGATACTGATCAAGATCTCAATTTACTTTCCAATTGCACTTAAATGCTTATATACAGCTCTGGTTATATTTAAAAAGAAATGTTTATATATAGAATACATTTAAAAAAGCAACTTAAGGAAGAATTTTTCTTCAAATAGTAAATTTCATAGAAAATTTAAATATCACAATCATTAACCACCCCTGATGTGGGTACAGGAGGGCAAGCATACATTCCTTCACTTGCTCACTTGATAATCTAACACTCTGCTCAAAACTTTCCATTTGTTTTATACCTATACTCTGTGAAAGCAAAGAACCAATCTACAGAGCTGAAAATCTTGGGAGGATATTCTCTCAGCTTGAGGGTTTAGCACCACATGAGTTTCCCTATATTTTTCTTCTAATTTGTCAGGATGATCTGTGCTAGACATGAAAGATGAGTATAGCTTGGGTAGAATCCATGTCAGTTTTAAAGTAGTTGTATTAAGATGAACCAAAAAGTACTGCACACCAAGATAGTAGTTACAGGTTATATTTTATGCTATTTTGAAATGACATATGCATTAATTTAAATGGTCAATCTACCCACTAAAGCAAGCTTTACTTACACAATCATTTTAAAATGCCCCAAACTTAACAGTCATGAAATTTGGAAAATCCACTGATAGAATATAATTTAAACTTTCTTTTTGCTTATCTGTGTTTTCTACTTTGGGTAATAAATGTAACAATGATATTTAAGAAATGATCTCCTTAATGCCACTGATTCAGGAACTAAATATTTCATGTATATATAAATTATACATTGTTGTAAATACATGAATATTATATTAAGTTTTATATTTTATGTATAAAATATTACAATCATTTTCCTGTTCTAAAATGATCTTTATAAATGTCTTAATGGTTTATAATATTCTATCTATATAGTAAATACAAAAAATTAATGCAAACCAGCCTTTGCTCTTAGATATCCTTGTTCCACATATTTCTTTCCCTCAGAAATATATTAAAAATTTTTACTTTTTTTTTCTAATTGAGGAGTTAAAAATCAATGTCTCTAGCCTCTCTTCTATATCTTTCCCCAGAAAAATAAATTTTAAAATGTTTAAAACATGACATGGGAAGATTGCTTTCTTTGTGGACAAACTAAACTCCTTGAAAACAATACAATAGCTATGATTATACTATGGGTAAGATCCTGAAGACATCAAAGTTAGAAATTTAAATAGACACACACATTTTTATCCCATGTATGTATAATATATGCAACTGTAAATATATATGCGTACATACACACCTGGATTTAAGTAGAATAGGCAGAGTTTTTAGATAAATCTGAAGCACTTCCTGAGGCAAACACTGTTTCAGTTGACTACACATATGAGTCTGAGCTGAAGTAATGCTTAGTTGCTGACAATGATGTACTAATTCAACTCCTCTTTGGAGCACAGGATTAAAAATATAATTAAACAACTTCCATTGAACAACTACATTGCCTTTCTGGATTAAATTGCAAATGTGGTTTGCAATCTGTATGTTATGCAATCTGTCTTCTTGAAAGACAAAGTTCTGATAAGCTTCCAATGCATCCCATTTCCACAATAAGTCTTCAGACCCACTGCTGGGCAGGATACCTTGAAATCTGTAAGAAGGACTGGGCAAACCAGAGGAAGGGCCAGCACCACACAAGGTGCCTTGCAGTGTCTCTTCTAACTTAGCCAGTTGGTCAGAATCCACAGTACAGATGTTGCAAGCTGCTTTTTTAATTCTCTGTGAAATCTCTGCTCCCCCTAACTGATCCAAAAGAAGTTTGTTAAGGACATTCAGTATGTGCTGCTGAAAATTCTTCAGTGCTGGCAACTTAAAAGCATGAAGTAAAGGGATAATCACAGACTTAGGATCCATACAACAACAGATTCCAACACTGTGTACACCCGATAAGATCTGGACACAGGTGGTGCTCAGGGAAACCTGCTGCAGCAAGCGCAAGCACTGGTGAGCACACACAGCAATGCAGCAGCACCGCTCAGGATACTGGACATCTCCCTCTGCAGTCTCTTCAAAGGGACTTTTAGAAAGCTGGTTTTTAAAAGCTGAAACCAGGAGACCTGAGAGATCACGGTGGTGCTGCATGAAATGGGAATACTCACAACGCCGGTGCCTTTTCCTCGTGCACATGGAGTGATGAAGTTGCTCTGATTTCACTTTTTTAACAGTACTTACTATTTTCATTACACTGTTTATCAGGGTTTTCAAATGTTCTGTAGCCTCTGAAGGAACACCATCCCTTGAAAGAAGCCATTCCATCTGAAGAACTGCTGTTTCAAACAGATTAAATCCTTGATGCTGAATAAATTCTTGAACTAAATCCATGGCTTGACTGAAGTAAAAGGGATTTGAAGCTGCACTCTGAAGACAAGAGATAAGGAGCTGTAGAACTCCTTCCAGAAGCTCAGGTAGAAGAAGGGCTCTATGTCGATACTTGGAAAATACAAAGCCCTCCTGGACCTCCTGTAGTGTTTTCTTTTGTCTTGGTGAGAAAGGGTCAGGCTGCTTTTCCAAGCAAGATCTAATTTTTAAAGCTGCCCTGAGCAATTCAGTCAAATTTTTTCTAAGACTTTCGGGCATTGCCTCTGCTGTGCTAACATCTACTGACATAAGATGCAGCACCGTTCGAAAGAGCATCCGTTGAACCAAAGCCACCGGCTCTTCAGACCAACCTGAAGAAACCACTTGTCTCTCCAAAGTGTCACTCTGGTTACAACAGTCCCCAAAGCCTGCTAGGAACTCAGTCAGTGTGGGTACTACACTGGTAGCTAGGGAAGAATTATGATTCAAAGCAATGTCAAACTTACAGACTTTCTCCAATAGCGATAACAGAACATGACATAAGTCAAAGGGAGAGTTATTCATGTTACTGAGAATAGACAAGGCTGCTGGCTCACTTAATATGTCGCCATTTGAATCCTGTCTCGGAATGATTTCTCTGGAGTTTTCCAAAGCCATGGCATCAGAAAGGACCAGTTCTTTGGTTTCAGATGGGTCAAGTTTGGCTATGAGGTGGTCTTCCTTAGGAGACTGCGTCAGGAGCCGGGGTAGCACATGGGACCTCCTGTGCTTACTCACAACTGTACTTTTCTCATCCGAGTTGCCTTCGGAGTCAGAGGTGGAGAGCTGTGTCTTTCTTGCATCTCTTACAGAATAGCGATGGGTACTTTTACGCTGTTGTCTGCTTTTTCGAAAAAGGTTTACTTTTGCAGAAACTGGACCAGGCGGAGCACTTCCTTCTAAATATAATTTTCCCTGAGTTGACTTTTGCAAACTTGAGTTCTTTTCTTTGGTCAGGATTATATTAGATGACAATGGCAGGTTAAAATCTAATGAAATCAAGAAAGAAGCTTAGAATAAATATGTCAGTATTTGTTCAACTCAACATGTATGGGTAATGACTCTTACAACCCACATTGTAAGTCTGGCCTCACATAATTTTCCTGCAAGTCTGCTTTCCCTAGTTACTTCTCTAGGTCACTTCCATCCACACTTACCCTTTTCACTTTCAACACTAGGTGGCATTAGCTAGAGGAATACAAATTGATTTTGAGAACTGCAAAGAAAATAATTAGAAAAGTGGATGTGGACTGAACCAATATACTTCATTCTAATTTCAAACTATAAGACTGAATTATCCAGCTGCTGTGCTCACCATTTATAAACCTTTAGTAATGCTGTTAAGATATAGCATTAAGATATAGTTAAGATATAAGGTTAGTTTATAGCTTCAATATTCACCCAAATGAACTCAAAATCAGATAGTACATATCAAGTATTCATCAAGCCTGGGGTTAAAAGAATTCTTCAGTCAAAGCATTTCTCTGGGGACTTGTTTCCTGAACTAGCCAAGTATACTGAGATCAGCAGTCTATCCTAATTCCCCAGAGCTTGGGTTAGCATTCAATGATCATTTCTTAGAAAAAGAATCTAATTAAATGAATATGTGCTATAATCCACATGAAACAGAGTTGTAATTTAGGAGGAATAAATAAAAACCCATTAATAGAATCTTGTATTTTATTTAGGAGAGGAAAAACAAAGCAAATGAGAGCAAACATTAAAAGGGACCAGTTCCACAAAAATATAAGATGCCAGCAATGAAGACAACTTCCCTAAAATGGCAGTAATCAATCTTAGCTAGTTAACCATTTTTTAATTCTGCAAACTCAAGAAAAAAAAACAAAAAGAGTAGTTAGTGAATCAATAGTCAGGAAAATAATATTATATCTTTAAATATCTTCCTTAAAAGAGGTCTATGTCAAATATGCATTAAAATATAGACAAGGCATTAAAATATGATACAGGGAGACTATTTTTAAACCAGGAGATTATCAAACAGTTCTAGAAATGATCCAGGAGAAAACCTGTTTGTCTTTCCACTGAAGTAAAGTTCATGCACTTACAATGAATATTTTTCAAAATCAGAAATTAAAATTACATATTGACTTCATGTTATAATTCTACTTAGCCTAGAAACAAACCATAACTTCAAGTTTTTCCTTCAAAAGCAAAATTAGAAAAACTGAACTAAATAAAATATTGCAGAAGTCACTTTTAGAGCAATGGTGAGAGCAGTCTTTAAGCAAGGTGATTTAATTCCTTTCTTCAAACTCCTCACCACCTATTTTCCTAATACTACAGCATACCTAGCAACTCCTTTCAGTAAGTATTCTGCTTCTTCATGAATTTTGTAATTGTCATTTGTGTAAGCCTCTCAGAAACACCATGATTTTTTTATATTACAGGAAGAAAATAAATTTGTGTTTGCCTAATGAACTTTTCATACTAGGTATATAATAAATCACCACAATATCTGCTACTATGAAGCTGCATTAACCATTCAAGCAGAAGTAGCTTTGCAAATGAACCAATGGGCTCTGAGAGCTCAAGTGATCTCTGAAAAGGGACATACCTGTTGCCTGCTGTTCCTGAACAGGTATCTTCCACACCAAGGGAAGGAGCGACAGAAGAAGAGTCAGGAGTTCTTCTCTACATGTCAGGGCCTGTGTCAGGAAAAAAAAAAAAAAAAAAAAAAAAAAAAAAAAAAAAAAAGGTCTTTCATGTTCTAAGGGCCCAAGACACATTTATTCCTAACATACTGTATTCAACTGAACCAAAAACAATTTTTTATACTTAAAAAAAGATACATTTGAGAAACTGAAGATCAAATTAACCTATTTTAAGTCCAAGTCAAACTGGAGACTTATCAATTTATAAGCTTTCCAACCACAGAAGAATGTAAGATTATGTGGTGGTATTTAGCATATTCTTGCTAGTATTTCCAAGAGAGCTGTTATTGCTACATGCACATTGCAAGAATTCATCACAAGTCTGAAAAACAGACTTGTTAAGTAAAAATAAAAAAATAAAGCCTGTAAGTTAGTAAACAAGGTTACTAGAAAAATGTAAGTCTTCATGTAGTTAAATGTAAAACAGAAAATAATTTTAAAAGTGAAAGCAATATTAATAATACATATAGAAATATTTATCAGTGAAGATAAATACATTGACTGAACACTCTATTCAAGGGACTTTCTATATAATCCTTTTCAAAGTAAATGTTCCATGTTGGAAAAGGTCCCTTTAATTGTTCCATAAAATATACACAAACAGAACAATAGAAGGCATGTAGTATCAGTAAATTTTCCAGTATGGAACTGAACCCTACTATGGAATTGATATTCAGTATAGGAGTTCAGAAAAAAAAAAAGATCATTAGAAGTATTGAAGTAGGACTGCAACTAGACAGCTATACCTGGGAAACCTGGGACATGGTGGTCAAGTATTTAACAGTTAAGCCTGGAGTTATTCCTTCTCATGACAGTCTTTGGGGAGGGGAGCAGGATGACACAAATAGATTTGTTAGTAATAATTGTGGTAAGTGGGAACAACCAATGTTAGCAGTAAGGTCACATGGCCCATATGTGAGATTAATGACTAAGTAACTCAACAAATAAACACAGAGACATATGAGAAACTATATAGTAAAACTGAAATGTCTCACAGTTTATTTTCAGTGATGCACAAGAGTGGAAAAAAAAAAGACTCCTCATAGGTTTCTGGTTTAAGTAACTAGGTATCTGATAATATTTCCACAGACAGAAAATCTAAGAGGGGTACTAGGTTAGGGTAAAGATGATGGGTTGACTTTAAATTTTTAAAATTATATTTAGTGTGCATGAGTTGTTATTAGGCTTAGCAGTGAATGCCTTTACCTGCTGAGCCATCTAATTAGCCCTGATTCATTTTTTAGACATATGTAATCTGAGATGTGTGGGGGGGGGGGCGTCTTTAAGACTTTGAAAAGTCTTAAAGGATGGGCAGTGCTGAATGAAGTAAGCCTGTTGAGCAAACTGTTATTACAGAGAGTGGTAGAACCAGAGAAACCACAGAAGAGAGCAGTGAAAGAAAAGGCATTCAACGGGATGAAAGCTGTCATTTCTGAACTGTATAAAATGATGGCTGAAAAGCCTTTAGCAACTGGAGGGTGCTGATAACATTCACAATCACAGCTTTAATGAAGTGATAATGGAATGAACAGAGTGAGTCCCTGTTATAGCAGGCAGAAGAGTCAAAGGAATTAAAGAAAGATTCCCAGTCTTAAATAAAAGTAAATAACTTCCTAGCTCATTAATCTTTCAGAGTTCTCCAATCTGAGTCTTTAGTGGATTCTAACTAAATAGACTCACGGTCCTGGTAACTGAGTCCTTGTTCTACAGCAGTACACTGGCAAATCATCACTGCTATGTGAACAGACATTCCTGCCTCCGCCTGCTGCTCAACATGATCTGGATCATCCCTAATACCTTCCTACCATATAAGGCCTAGCTCCAGCAATATCTGCTCTGTGGGGCTCATAACCCGGTTCTTCCTGAAACAATTGCTCTCCCCTCTCAGGATTTCATGCCTATTGCCCCCAGTTCCATGCAAACTTATAAACCACATGCCTTTGAAAGGATGAGGTGGAAGCAAGTATAGATCTTTGGGGTTTGACCTGCTATGCTAGAACAACAGTCCTAGGTGGGAAGGAGGACACATTTACAGCTTAATGCAACAATTCTTTACCTCACACTTAATTAGCGTGTTTCTAACACAACTCATTAGTGAGGTAACTCTCCCTAGTAATAATAAGAATAAGAATAATGTGGCTTGTTTGTGTGCACATGCCATAGTGTATGTGTGCATGTTAGAAGACAACTTTGTGGAATTGTTTCTCTCCTTCCACCCCAGAACATGAGTTCTGAGGGGTCAAACCCAACACACCAGGCTTCTGTAGCAATCACCTATACCCACTTAGCCATTTCACTGGCCCTGATTCTATTAAAGTATTATATATATCTACTTTTTTTTAATCCTTTCTGGTCTTCAGAGAAACGTCACATGTAATTTTGTTGGAGACCCATAAATATTTTTCTTTTATTTGTAAGCACTCTGGAAAAGTAGGGGTTAGTTATGTCAAAGTATGCATACCAACTATAGTATCTAGAAATAAGGTTGTCCCCTCAGGCCAGATCCATTCATGCCACATCAGGCAACACAGGCCATGCACAGAGCCATTCTCTGGCTTTCTAATGACCTGACATATAGAAATGAGTCTATATTATACCTTCTATTACTTAATACTTATAGTTTTGTCTTCATTTCTAAAAGAGAAAAAGGATAGATCATGCCTTTAAAATTTTCCCCTACAACAATAATTAATGAAATCATTCTCACTGAGGTGTCACTTTCTCAATTCAGTTCAAGAAACATGTTACAAGTTCTTGGCAAATACCAGGCATAGCTCTTCCCATGTTAGGCATTTAGGAGCAGTAGTCACAGGAGGAAAAGGAAGGGCAAGTGAGTCAGGAAAGGTTGAGATCTAGTCCAGACACATATCTAGAAGGCTCAAAGGTAGGCATCAGTGGAGACCTTGTCATGGAATGTTTGACATCAAAGAACATGAACTGTAGCTATAAAGTAATACAAAATTATTGAAGCTATTCAATGTTATTACAAATGAATGTTTAGCATACTAAGTAAATTAACTTTCCAAATGTAAAAACACAATATAGCATCAGCATATTAACACATTGCTAGTCCTCATTTCTTCTCTAAGAATTTTATTCTAATATATGTATATTATATATATATTAAAAATTTCATTAGGATTATCTAATTTTTTTCCACCCTAACTGTATAGTTACAGAGCTAAAGGAATCATAATAAGTCCAGACTGGATTTTTTTTTTAGCTTTGCTAAAAAGATTCCCTAATGATTATCTTTATTTCTGTTACACATCACTTTGAAAAACAGTATTTTTACCTCCCATTTATCTACCATGATGTTTTGTTTGCTAGACAGGGCTTTACTATGCAGTCTAGTCTGGTAAATCTGTCTCAAAAACAGTTATAGATATGGTTTTAGTAATACAGAGGTAATCTCACTAAGATTCATAAGAAACCTACATTTCAAAGAAAGTTGTACTTTTAAGAAACACTGTGGGAGGAGAGAAAAAAGGGAAAATATGGGGGAATATGTTCAACATACAATATATACTTGTATAAAAACTTTAATTTTTTAGAGGACAGAAATAACTACCAGCTTCACTTAAAAGTGTGAAGGATAACAAAGAGTGAAAAGGTCTCTTGTCTTCTATCCCCAGTAAAAAAGCAATCTATTCTTAGTGCATGAAGCCAAGAGTCCTGGAGACCAGGAATTAGTGAACCACTCACGTAGAATAAAAATATTCAGGCCCTCAGAATGTGTAAAAACCTATAAACCCAATCAGGTCCTAGCCTGTATATATGTATGCATATACAAATGTATGTATATGAATATAAACATAAAATTTGTCATCATTAACCATTAAAAAGAAGCTATTTGTCATTTAAAAAGAATAACTTATTTAATAGAGTAAAATTATTATGTATAATAATTAACAAATGGGGATTATCACAGATATCTAAGCTTAGTACAACATTTAAAAACCATCTGTGTACTTCACCCATATTAAGAATTAAAAGGAAAAATAATGATAGTCTCAATAGATGCAGAAAAGACATTTGCCATAACTCAGCATCTATTAAAGCTACAAACTCTCAGTGAACCACAAGCAGGAAAAAAAAACCTCATTCTGATCAAAGTCAACTAAGAAGCACTGTGCTCAAACCACATTCAATGGAAAAACACTTCCCTTAGGTTAGACCCAAGACTACAAGTCCACTGTCGCCCATCAATTCCATCTGCTTCTATGCTAGAAGATACTCCAAAAAGGAGAAAAGTTAAGGTATAAAGACTGGGAAAAAAATTAAACTGTCATTATACTAATGACATAGTTGCTAACAGAAAGAATCCTAAGAGAGTTTACAGAAAAATTCTGAGATCCAATAAATGAATTTAACAAAAAGGCTCAGTTCTATTACTATAAGCAACAAACAGGAAGATGAAATCTATAAATAGCATTTTCAATAACATCAAAAGCGAATAAAATATTTGAACCAATTTAATAAAAAATACACAATCTCTATATTGAAAACAACACTGTAGAGGAATTAAAGAGCCAAATTAACAAATTTACACCATGTTCATGGACTAAGAGAAATCAACATGACCTGGTTTCTGGATTTACTCTTTAAAACTACATTTATTTATTTGTTTGTTTGTTTATTGGGGGATTGTACTTGTGCTATGATGTGTGTGTGGAGATCACAGGTTATGTAACTTGCAGGAGTCAGTTCTCTTCTTCCACCATGTGTATTTTAAGGACTGAATTCAAGTTATTAGACTTAGGCTTGGTGGCAAGGGCCTTGGCCCACTAAGTCATCTTGTGGGCCCTCTAGATTTATTTTTATTTAAAAGCCATATTAATCAAGTCAGTGCAATGTAGGTGAAAGAAAAGACAACAGATAGTGTACAGAACAGAAAGTCCAGATAGAGACCACTAAGTATAGTTAATTTGGAAAGAACTGATACTACTGCTGGGCAGTGGTGGCGCACACCTTTAATCCCAGCACTCGGGAGGCAGAGGCAGGTGGATCTCTGTGAGTTTGAGACCAGCCTTGTCTACAAGAGCTAGTTCCAGGACAGCCTCCAAAGCCACAGAGAAACCCTGTCTCGATAAACCAAAAATAAATAAATAAATAAATAAAAATAACTGACACTACTGAGTTCTCTCAGTCCATGAACATGGCATAAATCAGTTTATTTGGGTATTCTCTGATTCCTCTACAGTATTATGCTTTCAACAACATCACCAGTGATTTCACAGAGGAAAGAAGAGGCTCTGCAGCGGTCACCTGAATCTTGTGTAAGTGTAGTCTCCCCAAATAAACTTCACTTAACCTGTACTAAGTCTAGTGAATCTTGATCCCCACGCAATATGCTTTGAGTTTATTTCCATTTAGTTTGATGTTGGTGGTCAGCTTGCTGTATTTTGCCTTTATTATGTTTAGGAAAGTTCCTTGTATCCCTGTTCTCTCCAAGACCTTTATCATGGAGGGGTGTTGGATTTTCTTGAAGGTTTTTTCAGCATCTAATGAGATGATTATGTGTTTTTTCATATGCTGAACCATCCTTGCATCTCTAGAATGAAGCCTCCTTGATCATGGTGGATGAATTTTTTTAATGTGTTCTTGGATTCAGTTTGCCAGTATTTTATTATTTTTGCATCAATGTTCATGAGGGAGATTGGTCTGTAATTCCCTTTCTTTGTTGTATCTTTGTGTAGTTTGGGTATCAAAGTAACTGTCATCTGATAAAATGAGTTAGACAATGTTTCTTCTGTTTTGATTGTGTGAAACACTTTGAGGAGTACTGGTACTAGCTCAAAAGAACAATACTAAACTTCATATGGAAAAGCAAAATGCCTAGGATAGCCAAAACACCCTATACAATAAACGAATTTCTGGAGGCATCAATATCCCTGAATTCAAGCTCTACCATAGAGCTATAGTATTAAAAACACCTTGGGATTGGCATAAAAACAGATCAATGAAATTAAATTGAAGACCCTGACATTAATCCACACATCTATGAACACCTGATCTTTGTCAAAAAAGCTAAAATTACACGGTGGAAAAAAGAAAACATCTTCAACAAATGGTGCTGACATAACTGACACTGACATGTAGAAGACTGCAGATAGATACATATCTATCACCATGCACAAAACTCAAGTCCAAATGGATCAAAGACCTCAACATAAATCCAGCCACATTGAACCTCTTAGAAGAGAAAGTAGATGGTACCCTCTAAGGAATTGGTACGGGAAAACACTTCCTGAACATAACACCAGTAGCACAGACACTGAGAGCAACAATTAATAAATGGGACCTACTGAAACTAAAAAGCTTCTGTAAGGCAAAGGACACCATAAATAAGACTAAATGGAAGCCTACAGAATAGGAAAAGATCTTCACCAACCCCACATCTGACAGAGGGCTGATCTCCAAAATATATAAAGAACTCAAGAAACTAGACATCAAAATACCAAATAATCCAATTAAAATATGGGGGTACAGATCTAAACAGAGAATTCTCAACAGAAGAATCTCAAATGGCAAAAAAAACATGAATTGCTCAACAGTCTTAGTCATCAGGGAAATGCAACTCAAAACAACTCTGAGATACCATCTTATACCTGTCAGAATGGCTAAGATCAAAAACACTGATGTTGGAAAGGATGTGAACTAAGGGGAACACTTCTCCACTGCTGGTGGAAGTACAAGCTTGTACAGATGTTTTAGAAATCAGAATGGCGGTTTCTCAGAAAACTGAGACTCAATCTACCTCTAGACCCAGCAATATCACTCTTGGGCATATACACAAAGGATGCCCAATCACATCACAAGGGCACAACTATATTCATAGCAGCATTATTCATAATAACCAGAACATGGAAACAACCTAGATGCCCCTCAACTGGAGAACAAACAAAGAAAATGTGGTACTCATTTAATACTCATTTAATACTCATTTAAACAATGGAGTATTACTCAGCTGTTAAAAACAATGGAATTTGCAGACAAATGGAACTAGAAAAAGCCATCTTGAGTGGGGTAACACAGACTCAGAAAGACACAGTATATACTCACTCATAAGAGGATATTAGATGTAAAGCAAAGAACAACCAGCCTACAATCCACAGACCCAGAGAAGCTAGGTAACAAGGAAGACCCTAAGAAGGACATGCATGGCTTACCCTAGGAAGGGCAAATAGATAAGATCTCCTGGGTAAACTGGGGGTGAAGGGAGGGGAGGAAATAGGGGATGAGAACATGAGGAACAGGATGGTTGAGCTGGGGGAGGGATGGAGAGAGAGAGAGCAATGAAAGAGACATCTTGATACAGGGAGCCATTATAGGGCTAAGGAGAAACCTAGTGCTAGGGAAAATCCTAGGAATTCACAAGGATGACCCCAGCTAAGACTCCTAGCAATAGAGGAGAGGGTACCTGAACCAGCCTTCTCCTGTAACAGATTGGTGACCTAAGTGTCATCATAGAACCTTCACCTAGTAACAAATGGAAGCAGATACAGAGATCCACAGCCAAGCACTGGGGTGAGCTCCTGGAGTCCACTGGAAGAGAGGGAGGAGGGATTATATGATGGGGGAGAGGGTCAAGATCATGATGGGAAACCCATAGAGACAGCTGATCCAAGCTAGTGGGAGCTCATGGGTTCTGGATTGACAGCTGGAAGCCTGCATGGGACCTAACTAGGCCCTCTGAATATGGGTTACAATTGTGTGGCTTAGTCTGTTTCTAGGACCCTGGCAGTGGGACCAGCATTTATCCCTGGTGTATGAGCTGGCTTTTTGGAGCCCATTCCCTATGGTGAGATACCTTGCTCAACCTTGATACAGGGAGCAGGGTTTGCTCCTGCCTCAACTTGATGTACCAGCTTTTGTTGACTCCCCATGGGAGACCTTACCCTCTCTGAGGAGTGGATGGGGGTGGGGTAGAAGGGGATTTGGGAGGAGAGGAGGGAGAACTGTGGTTGGTATGTAAAATGAAATTAAAAAATAAATAAATAAAAAATTAAAATAAAAAAGAGTGGCAATGCCTACCTCACCCTTTACCCAAATAGTAATGTAAATTGGATCAGAGATGTAAGGTTAAAAACAAGGCTACAAGGTTAGAAAGGCTGAGAAAATTCATCACTTGGTAGAGTGATTATTTTGTATTCATGAGAAAATGGCTTTGATCCTCAACACTACTATAAAATTAAATATTAAATAAATACATGAATTAAAATAGTTTTAAAAACTGGTTGTTGGTGGCGCACGCCTTTAATCCCAACACTCGGGAGGCAGAGGCAAGCGGATCTCTGTGAGTTCGAGGCCAGCCTGGTCTACAGAGCGAGTGTCAGGATAGGCGCCAAAGATACACAGAAAAACCCTATCTCAAAAAACCAAAAAAAAAAAAAAAAGTAAAAAAGAAATAACTCACAAAATTTAAATAAATTTTATTAAAGTACTTTGCCATAATTGCTCTATTTTATCAATGATTATGTACCTTTTATTGTGTCTAATTTATAAATTATACTTCATCACATATATTTACATATAGGATGGGAAAATATATATAGTTTAGTGCTACCTACTGCATCCAGTATCATAGCAAATATCTCTTGCAGAAAAGGAGTGGTCATCCAACTAGGAACCTAAGCAATAGTGAAGAGGCTACCTTAAATGCCCTTCCCCTATAATGAGATTGATGACTACCTTAAATGCCATCCTAGAGCCTTCATCCAGCAGCTGATGGAAGCAGAAGCAGAGATCCACAGCTAAGCATCGAGCCAAACTCCTGGAATCCAGTTTCAGAGAGGGAGGAGAGACGAACAAAGGGGTCAAGACCATGCTGGGGAAACCCACAAAAACAGCTGACCTGAGCAAGTGAGAACTCATGGACCCCAGTCTGACAGCTGGGGAACCAACATAGGGACCAAACAGGCCCCCTGAACGTGGGTATCAGCTAGGAGCACTGAGCAGATTATGGGGCCTCTGGCAGTGGAACCATGATGAACGTCCATTGGGGAGCCCATTTCCCATAGAGGGATACACTCTTAGCCTAGATACACGGGGAGGGTATGACTTGAGAGATTTTTCTGATCCCCATGGAAAGCCTCACCCTCCCTGGGGAGTGGATGGGGGATGGGGGTCGGTGGGGGGCTTGGGAGGATGGGAGGAAGAGGGAACTGGGATTGATATGTAAAATAAGATTGTTTCTAATTTAAATAAAATTTGTTAAAAAAAGAAAAGGAATGGTCATTATATATGTATATATGTAGTCACATATATATATAAACATTTATAGTTATATTACATATAATTACTATGTTACATATACATGGTTATATATTATATATAAACATTATATATAACCCATATAAATGATCAATAAGTACATTAAAAAGTTCTCAGCATCCTTAATTGTCAGGAATGCAATTAGATACTTCTTCATGCTCACTTATAAATGGCTAATATTAGAAAAATGATACATCTTAAAGAGACTATTAGAACAAGTAGACTTCTCATAAATATCTAACAAAATTTTTTGTTAAAAATGGCTCAACCACAGAAAACAACTTTCAGCTTCTTACAAAGTTACACAAATAACTATCCTTTCACCAGTAATTTGTATGCCCAATGAAAACTGAATCCAACCACAGAAAGACTTGTAAGAATGTCCATAGCATTTTTATCCATAATAACCAAATGCATTCGATCTAAATGATTAAGCAGCAGGTGAACAGTTAAACTGTGGTACACACATACAACAAAATACTAATCAGTAAAAAAAAAAACAACAAACAAACATGACTGACTGACTGTTGCAACAGAATGGATACAACAATCTCAGAGTCAAAAGAGGGCAAACTGTGTGATCACTGATGAAAAGTCCTAGAAAAACAGAATTATACTTAGATGCCAGCGATCAACACATTAGTTACTGTACAGTGGGCAACTGATAGAGGCTGTCTGAAAAGGGCATGGTGACACACTGAGTGAAATGGTGGTTGTATGGAGATATAAATACTTCTCAAAATTTATCCAACTATATATTTTATATGTATGTTTGCTGATTCTCTCAATAAGGAGTCCTCTTAATTCTTTATGCTAGATATTGATAAAGCAAAAAAGGTCCACAGTGGATGGATAAATCACCCCATCCCCCAAATAGTCAAACAATGCCCCCACTAATATTAAAACTACAGTCCACTCAGCAATAGGCAGCTTTGTATCTAGTGTGACATATCTTTAAAGAGGGTATCTTGTTCAACTAATTTCCCTTAAAGACTCAAATAGTCATTCACCACTAACTGAAACAATCAAATATAGATAAACTCTATTTTTAAAATGGCTATTTATCTGCACTCCAAAGATAACATATACTGTCCCTATTATCATTGCTGTAAATATTCCAAAAAGTGACTAGGTAGAAAGAAGAAATAAAAAAGTTATTACATAGGAAAAACATTATTGCAATTAAAGCTCTAGTGATTTTAGTCATTTAGCTACATATTAAAAGTTATTTCATGAAGGATCTATCATATTTGCAATCCAACAGAATTGTATACAGCATAATAAATAACTGTTACACTGGATAGTAAACAAATAGCCTGGCCTTAAAAATGGCATATAATGGGCAGTGATGCACATCTTTAATCCCAGCGCTTGGAAGGCAGAGACAGGTGAACCTCTGAGTTGAAGGCCATCCTGGTCTACATAGTTTGTTTCAGAACAGCCAGGGATACACAGAGAAACCCTGTCTTAAGAGAAAGAAAAAAAAGCCATAAACACAATAACAAAAACACATATAACTTGAACAGACTCACAAAAAAGTAGGCATATGGCCAATGAGCCTATAAGAAATGGTGCTCAGCATCTTTGGTTGTCAGTTAAATACAAATAAAACTATAAGCTATGGAGCTGGAGAGATGATTCAGCAGTTAAAAGCACTACTCTTCCAGAGGACCCAGACTCAATTCACAGTCCCATGTGGCTGCTCACAACCATCTGTTACTATACTGTCAGGTGACCTGATGCCCTCTCTGGCCTCTGTGGGTGCTATGTACATACATGGTGCACAGACATACATAATATGGGCAAAACACCCATACACATAAAATAATTTAAACAAACTATAAGTTACCACTTCAGATTCATTTAGAATGTCTAATCCTAAAACCTGACAAAACATTACTAGAAAAACTATTGTTGCTGTAAGACTTGGATAATTTTAGGCATTTTAATAATACATTAAAGGATATTTCATGGATTATATTTCATGGAAAGTAAAATCTGCAGCCACAAAAAGCAGATTAGTGGTAGCTTTTGGCTAGGAGGAGGGTAGAAAAGGATGGCTACACTACAGGTTTCCTTTTGAGATAATGAGAGTGCTCTAAAATTGGCCATGGTGACAGTGCACATATTTCTGAGTGTCCTAAACACAACTGCATTTTGCATATATAAAGATTATATCATGTGAATTATATCTCCATAACACTGTTAGTTTGAAAAGCTAGAGATTTTGATTAGGACTATATTGGAAGGTATATATCAATTTGGAGAAAACATGTATCTTTACAACACTGATTCTTTGAACACATGAAAATCTAATCATTTTCTACTTAATTAAATCACATTTAGTTTCTTTTAATTTTTATGTTTTATAGAATTCTATGCAGAAGTATATATATTTTACTAGATTTATTGGTAAGTGCATTGTAACATTTCTGGTACTATTTATATAGCATCTTTAAAAAGAGAAGCTAGGTGTGATGTTACATACCTATACTCCGGTACCCAGGAAGCTGAGGCAGGAGGATCAAGAGTTCTAGGCTGGCCTGGGCTATATAGCAAGTTCTAACCCAGTAAGGATTACAAAGCAAAACCTTGGTTCCAATAACATGAGAGTGATGAGAAAAGAAGGGAAAGAAGTGAGTGGACAGAAAAAGAAAAGTGTATGATAAAAAAACTAAATGCATACAAGCTAAAAGATCATTTCATCCTAGAATTTGCATGCTTCCTAAATCGTCTTATTAAACTTTTAAAACTGCATTCTTATCTTTACTGAAAACATAAACTCCTTTTCTGAACTATAATACTATGCTTCTTCTAATAAACATGGTAATCTCATGCCATTAGTCAAAAGCTGTGGTGATGCATTATTAAGAAAATATTTCTTATACTCTACAAGACTAGAACTTTTGCTGAACCTCATAAACAGAGTTAATAATATACCTTGAGGTCACCTAAGACTTAAGCCTGGGCCAGGACATAGTGGTACATGCCTTTAATCCCAGCAATTGGGAGGCAGAGGCAGGCAAATCTTGGTGAGTTCAAGGCTAGCCTGCTCTACATAGTGAGTTTCTGGACAGTCAGAGCTACATAGGGAGACCCTGTCTTGAAAGTAACAAAAAAGACTTAAAACTGCTATTCTACTGTATACTCAGCCTGTTTGTTTACCTGCCTTTAAGAGAATAATTTAACAATCAACTTTACTTGCCTTGGATTTCCCATATAATCAATTTTTACAACCTAAGCTAATGCATAACTGTAATCTTAAATCGTTCACTCTTCCATGCATGCTCTAATAATCATTTGCTGAAACCAGAAAAAATAGAGGTTGAAAGCAATCTTATGAAATGAATAGCCACCCAGTTTCTTAGAAAATTAAAATCGATATACCCCAAGACATAGCTGTATCACTCTTGTACATATACCCAAAGGATGTTCCATCATACCACAAGGACATTTGCTCAATTGTATTCATGTAGCTTTATTTTGTAATAGTCAGAAACTGGGAACAACTAGATGTCCCTCAGCCAAAGAATAGATAAAGAAAATGTGGTACATTTACACAATGGAGTATTATACAGCTGTTAAAAACAATGATATCGTGAAATTTGCAGACAAATGCATAGAACTAGAAAAAAATCATCCTGAGTGAGGTAACCCAGACACAGAAAGACAAACATAGTATACACTCACTCATAAGTGGAGTATTAGCTGTAAAGAAAAGGATAACCATGCTACAATCCACAGACCCAACAAGGCTAGGTAACAAGGAGGGCTTAAGGGGGAAGGTGGGGATGGGAACAAGAGCAATCAGGAGGGTAGAGTACTGGAAAAACAGGGCATTTCAGAGTGAGGTAAAAACCTAGTGCAATGGAAACTCCCAGGAACCTAACGGGTGATACTAGCACTCCTAGCACTGGGATGGATGGATGGATGGATGGATGGAGTTATATACATATACATATATATATATATATATATATATATATATATATTATATATATATATATATATATATATATTCCTGAACTGGCCACCTCCTGTGAGCAGGCAAGACTTACAGTGGAGAGACTGGGACACCAAACCAGACGCATAATCTTCAACCTATAATTTGTCCTGTCTACAAGATGTGCTGGGGTAAAGGTGGCACAGAAATTGTGGGAGTGATCAACCAATGACTAGAACAACCTGAGACCTATGCCACAAGAGGGAGCCCACCACTGGAACTGCCTGGAGCACCAGGACCCAGAGGCTAAACAGCCCAGAGATGTAGGATATTTGACATAAAAATATATATATATTCCTAATGATATTCTGCTATAGTCGTAGACAGGAGCGTAGCATAATTGTCATCAAAGAGGCTTCATCCAGAAACTGGATGGAAACAGATACAGAAACCAAACATGAAGCAGAGCTCAGGGAATGCTGCAGAAGAGGGAGTAAAAGGATTGTAGGAGCCAGAGGGGTCAAGGACACTACAAGAAAACCCACAGAATCAACTAACCTGGGCTCATATGGGCTCACACAGAGTAAACTGACAACCAGAGAGCCTGCATGGGACTGACCTAGGCCCTCTGCATATGTGTTACACTTGTATAGTTTGGTCTTCTTTTAGGACTCCTAACGTGGGAGCAGGGACTGTCTCTGGCTCTTTTGCCGCCTTTTGGGACCCTTTTCCACATACTTGGTTGCCTTGTCCAGCCTTAATATGAGGGGAGGTGCCTAGTCTCACTGCAACTTGATATGCCATGTTTGGTTGATATCAATGGGAGGCCTGCCCTTTTCTGAATGGAAATGGAGGAGGGACTGGGAGGAGAAGATGTAGTGGAAACTGTGGTCAAGATATTAAGTAATAATAAAAATAATTTTAAAAAATGAATAGACACCATAAATATTGAATGAAACATTTATATATTGCCCGATAAGCAATGATGTTTGTGGCACTGTTTGTTATCTGGATCAGTTGGGGTTAACCAAACTCTATACCTAATCCCTTATAAAACTCTGTTAAAGATTTCTGTGAAGTATCTCTTATTCCTTCCCTATATGATACCTTCTGTAATATTCAATAAAGAGAACAAACCCCTTTGTTAGGGATAGACACACAGTTATATGCAGATACAAGAATGACTATAGGACAGACTTCAGGCAGTCACAGATTCAGACTCATGCAGCCAAAAGAAAGAGGATAGACGACATAGGGAACATCAAGCAGAGAATTCAAATCTGGCCTTGATTTTGGTTAAATGACACCCAGGGGAATTGCTAATATTTCTTTCCTTAATGTAATAACAATGTATTATGCCAGGTGTTGGTGGTGCACGCCTTTAATCCCATTGCTCGAGAGGCAGAGGCAGGCAGATCTCTGTGAGTTCGAGGCCAGCCTGGTCTACAGATCGAGTTCCAGGACAACCTCCAAAGCAATACAGAGAAACAAACAAACAAGAAAAAAAACCAAAAAACAATGTACTATTGATGCCTTGGAGATTATTATTAAAGTATCAAAATCAACTGCAAAAAACATATATATGAAACCTCTTTAGAAAAAAAGCCCACTGCTCCAAAACTACACAGAGAAACCCTGTATAGAAAAACCAAAAAAAAAAAAGGCTACTTTTAAAATTCAGACAGCTTGTCAAGTATCCAAATAAATAATATTTCCACAAATAGGGATAACTTTTTTGTTTGAATAATAAGAAAGATAGGACTTTAACTTGAAGAGATTCTCAGAACATATGAAATCTACAAGTTATTAATTGGTGACCAGGAATAACATACACACTAATGAACAATTGTTTGACATTACCTGATCAATGATAGAATTTAGCTTGGTAAGTAACAGAAATCCTCGACCATGGACAAGGTACTGTCCAAGGGTTGCCATGTGGGTCTCCTCTTCTTCTTCTTCCCTGGCTTCCACCTTCTGGACCACTGCATTGCAAAGCTGATTGACATCTATCAGAAATTCACGTGCCAATGAGTTACTATCAGTACTCATGACAGAACTATAAAATGAAAAGAATACAAAAGATTTTTTAAATGAATATAAATTTACCTGTAAATATATGTGATTTGTAGAGTGATTTAAAATTGCTATATATCAGTCCCTAGCTCTCTACTATTCTCAGGCATAGTTCTGACCTCATTAGGTAATTCTTATATGGCAGTTCTACTAGTCTGAGGTTTGAAATGCCTGGACACAGGCAGGCATAAGCAACACCACTTTTGAGAAGACACAAGTGAACAGTGACAGTTAAGGAGGAGTCTGACTTTCTTACATACAATAAACAATTACTTAGGAAACTGTTCTTGCTTTGCATACTTAAAACAGATAAAGGGATCTTTCAAAAATATAAACTGGAGGTTGCAGAAATGGTTCAGTGGTTAAAAATCCTTGCTGCTCCTGCAGAGGACCTGCAGTTCCAACACCCACATGGAAACTCACAACTGCCTTACAACTCCAGTTCCAGAGGACCCAAGGACTCCTGGTCTCTGTGGACACTGAACAAGCATGTGACAAGACAAGACACTCATGCACACAAAATGAAAATAAGTAAATCTTAAACTATAGGATAAATAATAGAATATAATATAATATAATTTTTCTCTTGATATAACCCAGTCACTGACCCATCCTCCTAAAACTCCAACACTTAGTTAATGCAGAAAGTAGCGATTTCTGTCAGGTGAGGACTAAAGAATTTTAGCTGCTGAGCTTATGCCGCTTCTAGCCAAATAAAAGGCAATATGGAACTTTAACACTAAGGAAAATAACAAGGTAAAGCATGCAGGTAATGAAGACAGAGAAAAATGTACAGTCAGAAAAGAAAAATCACAAAAAACATAGTATTTGAAGAGTTTCAGAATAGTTTTATCTTATGGTTAGAAGTAATTTGGAGGGCTGACAAGAGGGCTCAGGATTTAAGAGTACTTGCTGTTCTTGCAAAGGACCTAAATTTGGTTCCCAGAACCCACATGGCAGCTAACAACCTTCTGCAATTGCAGTACCAAGGGATATGACAACCTCTTATGGCCTCTATAGGCACCAGGCAAGCACATGGCGCACATACATAATACAAGTAAAACACTCATGCATTAAAAAAAAAAGGACTTTTTATATGAGCTCTTACTCCTTTTTTCAAATTGACAAAATTTCATTTATTACACACAACACAATGTTTAAAAACACACATATCTATATACACTGTGAAATGGTTAAATCAAGTTAATTAACAAAGTTATTATTTTATACAGTTATGCCACAATGAGATCACCAAGGTTCATTGTTTTGCTTTTTTCCACCCACCCCCACCTCTGACAAGGTTTCTCTGTAGCCCTGGATGTCCTGGAACTCAGAGATCCATCTGCCTCTGCCTCCCAAGTGCTGGGATTAAACACCTGGCCTGTTTTACATTTTAAAGAATATAATATGTCATCACTGACTACAGTTACTGGGCAACAAATTACCATTTATTTACAAATTGCCAAAGTTCTGAATTCTCCTATGCAGTATTCACACAACAGTTACATCCCAACTGCATTATCACAAACAGAACACAACATGAGTAGGTCACTAAAGTATATTTCTACTTTGTTCATTACTTCCTAGAATAAATGTTGAATATACTTGAATATTTTCCAGACATTCTGAATATCAACTAAACAGAAAAGCATATATTTTCCTTAAATTTTTTCTAATATACTCAGAAAAGTATATAGAAAACATAATGTGAGCACATACACAAAAAATACACACACAGACTACATACAAATATTTTAAAAATGTATAGAACATGAAATTATAGCCAACACCCAGAATCAGTAGTGTTAGCATTCATGATGTTCAGGTGATTTTGTGAACATGCATATGTGTATATAAAGAAACCAAGGTTTACAGCAAAAGAAAGATAAACTCACACTAGATGGTATTTAGCATTACCATGCATGTTTTTTACAGGATACACATGCTTATAGCTATAAAAATATTAACTACACAATCTACATATACACTTTTCCTACAGAGAATCTAATTGCTTACTATAACTATATAGCTCCAAAATTTTACCTTGAACCAAGTCTTCTGTTAATATTATGTTACCAGGGCTGGAGAGATGGCTCAGAGGTTAAAAGCACTGGCTGCTCTTCTAAAGGTCCTAAGTTCAATTCTCAGAAACCACATGGTGGCTCACAACCATCCGTTATGAGATCTGGTGCCCTCTTCTAGTGTGCAGATATACATGGAAATAGAATGTTGTATACATAATAATTAATTAATTAATTAAAATATTAAAAAAATATTATGTTACCTACCAGTCTTTCAACACTTCTGTAACATTCAGCGTGTATATAATTTTGGTTCATGAACTAGATGAAATCGTCTTAGCAAATGGCTTCACCTATAAGAAAAAGATACAAATACATTAGCAGCAATAATAAACCACAAATATTAATAAAGTTCTGACAAAATATCAGTGGCCAGTTTTTGTATGTGATATATGTAACAGGCAACAAATTCTTTGTGATCTCAAGAGCACACTTAAAAGAAAAAGTTCTAGGCAGCTGGGACCCTCTTAGAAACACCTCACAGATAGCTCCACCCACCCACCCACCCACTAACCCTAGTATCCTGCCACCTGAGAACAGGGCAGAGCCCCACACCTTATACAGCTAGTGCTACCCAGTGGGCAACCCCAGACCCCACCACCCAAGCTGAGAATGGGGAAGAGTATCTCACACAGGTAGTACAAATTCCTAAAGCCTTAATAGTTATAAAATAGATTAGTGGATCTCTCAACTCTGACCAGAGAAGCTTCTTTTTTTGTAGTAGATAACAATTTAACACAGAGACCTATAACTGCTCAATAGGCAGAGAATAAGAGAGTCTGTGGAGTGCTCAGATCTAAATGGGATATCTATACTCCCTTCCTCCCAAGGCTCAAGGATAGAGAAAGAGGAGATAGAAAGATTGTAAGAACAAGAAGCAGTAGATGGCTATTGCCAGTGTTTTCCTTGATATAACAGGAAAATTGCACAGAGAAACTGACAACGGCTCAAGACATGCACAAGATCAAGCCAGACAAAACCCCATAATGAAAGGAGGAGGTGGTCAAGAAGTTCCACCCCTGAGGAGCTACTGACAACTAATGACTGCTAGTAGAAGGATGTGTAGCTTTTCAGGAATGTGGTACTGGAGAGATTCCATATGCTCCAGTGGATGGCCCTACACCTATACATACTGGCAACACTACGTGGACTCTGTGGGTTTAAAAAAAAGGAGAAATAAATCATATGAAATTGGGAAGGAATAGCGGTGGTGGCAATAAGGGAGGAATAGGAGGAGAGAAAATGAAATGTGGACTTGATCAAAACAATACATGCAAGCATAAAATTCCTAATTTTATAAAAAAAAAAAAGTAAAATTCAAATGCCTAACTACAAGAACTGAGACTTGAGGAAGGAAATCCTGGAATATAGAGCTGTAAACTTAGTCACAACACTCTATTCTTCCTTTTCCATCTCCTACCTCCACATAAAACACAAATTAACTACAATGGAGAATGAGACAAGTATCTGCTAAACAGAATCTAGGAAATGGTGGGATACTACCCACATGCAACTCAGTGTCCCTACAGACAGCCAATGTATTACTCTCCTGTCAGGGTGAATATTTGAGGATATATAAGAACTCAAAACCCCAAAACCAAATAATGATGAATTCCCACCAAATTGCATATTCTTGAATTTCTTGTTGGGTTTGAGTTCTTTAAATGAAATGAAATTCTTCTGGGCATAAGACAATAAAGGCTATTTCCTGAATGCTAATGAAAATTTTCTGCCTCTGAGAGCAATAAGATGCTTCTGTTTAGGTTTCTGTTTACCAGAAAGACATGGGAAATGTTTCTTTATGGCTACAAGGGACTATTTTTAATAACAAGGCTCTTTAAAAAATAAAAGTCATCTTTAAAAGTTTCAAAACACTTAAGATCCAAAAAACTACCTTGAGTATGTTGGCAAACAGTCTTGATCACACATTATTCAAGCTCTGGAAGATAAAGCCAGCAGGAAATGGAACAAGGAACCATGCAAGACTACATAGAGCTTTGTGTGAGTCAGAGAGTAGGTGCAGCCCACACCACCAGTGAACAGTGCAACAGCAGCTCAGCTAATTTCCCACAGAAATCTAGATACATTACAGCAGCAACTTTATCTGTCTTCAAAGGGGGTGGGGTGAGCTGCATTATCTGGAATGAATTCTTAGAGAACCCATGCAAACTACTTACTTTCCCCATATGTAAATATCTACTGATATTTTAAAGTCATCTCTAGAATTTTGTGAGGGTAATGCCAAGTTCACTATAACCTATGGAATCTATATTCTCTTCAAATTTGCAACATTACACTTCCACAGCTTCTTACAAGTTTTCATGTGTATTATAATTACTCAAAGATTGCCAGTTTGTCAAAAACATTAACAAATCTGCTGAGAATCTGTGAGGTATGAATTCATTTAGACTACCCAGAGGTTCTAGATCTCCTCCCTCACCTTGGGCTTCAATTTGTCTTAATATGTTTCTTACTTTGATCTTCATTAGTCTGCATATAAGTCATTCTGTATCAGAGAAGACAAAGAACAGAAGCTGAGAACTTTTGTTTGTTCTTTGAATCCAATTACAGGGCCAGGTCATTAACTACTTATTTATTTGTGATTTTCATTCTCTTTTTTATGAAGTAAAAAGGCCAGATTAACCCATTTCAAAATCTCAGTTCTCTATTCTACTAGGATGTGTTTCACTTTTGTGTCTTATGTGTGTATATTATTTGGTTTCATATCCTTTGTTCCTCCTTCTGCACATGCATAAAATCAGTCAACTTGCCTAATTTATTTCCCTATCTTTTTTTTCCTTTACAAATTTCCAGTTGTTCTATAAAAACATTATGACTGTTATATAACCACTTTTGTTTCCAGAGCCTACATCCATGCACCTTATTTACCTTATTTATTATCACCTTATTTCTTTACACCTTACAAACTTCATATTTAATTTCAACTTTATTATTATTGCACAAGAAGAGTATGTCTTAGTTACTTTATTATTGCTATGAAGAGATACCATGACCAAGGCAACTTACAAAAGAGTTTATTGGGGCCTACAGTTTCAGAAGGTGAGTCCATGACCATCATGACAGGGAGTACAGCAGTAGGCAGCCATGGCCCTGGAGCAGTAGCTAACAGCTTACATCTGATCCACAAGCAGGAGGCAGAGAGTACTAACTCATAATGGTGAGGGTTTCTGAAACCTCAAAGCCCACCCCAGGTGACACATCTCCTCCTTCAAGTCCATACCTCCTAGTCCTTTCCAAACAGTTTCACCAATCAAGAAACAAGTATTCAAATATGAGTCTAAGGGAGCCATTCTCATTCAAGAACAATGCTCAGTACACATGTAGAAATCAGAGGACAATTTTGTAAAGTCAGTTCTCTTTCTACATTTATGAGGGTTCTGGGGGTGGAAGTCAGGTCACCAGATTCTTGTGGCAAATGATTCTACTGAGTCATGTCTCCAGTCCCTGTAACTCCACATCTTAATTTGCTGTATCCCAGCTATGGTGGTTAATCTTGTCAATTTGATTGGATTTGGAGATGGTCTAGAGACCAGTAAGGCACACCTCTTAGCATATATGAGGATTTTTCCAGAAACAATTGGATCTGGAGGGCTCTGACCCAATCACTGGTTTAATCCACTGATAGATTCAAGATTCAACAAACTCTCTCAGGAGGTAGTAAAACTGAAGAAGGTAGAGCTAGCTGGAGGAAGTGGGTTGCTGGGGATATGTGCCTGGAAGGACTCTCTTGGCTCTGATCTCTTCCTGTTACCTCTGCTTTCTGCTTACATGAAGTAAGTAGCTTTTATCTAATATGGTCCTGCACCATGAGTTTTTGCCTTGCCTCAAGAACAAAGCAATGAGACAAGCTAACCATCAACTGAGACTTCTGAAACCACAAACCCAAATAAATCTTTTTTCCTTTTAAAATTACTTCTCTTGAGTATTTGTCAGTGACAAGAACTAATTTAACACACCAGCCTGGTTCCATGTTCTTCCTGTTTATAATTACAGAAGATCTAGTTGTACTGGATTAAGAATACAAAACACTGGGTCAGCAAAATGGCTCAATAAGTAAGGGTGCTAGCCACCAAGCCTGATGGTCTAAGTTCTATTCCAGGAACTCATGAGGTGGAAGGAAGGAACTGACTCCAGAAAGTTGTGCTCTGACCTGAATGCATGTGCCATGGGATGCACACCACCAACATTTACAAATAAATAAATAAATGCCATTTTTTAAAAGCATGTAAAAATGAATACAGAACACACACACACAAATCTCGGTATCTACCTTTAGAAGCTCACACTACGGTGATAAAGGAGAGCCAGAACAGAGGACCCTGTATACTACTAAGGGCACCTGACCCAAATTTGAGTTCAGGAAGCTTCCTGAGAGAGGTAAATCTTAAGCTAAGGGATCTTTAAGTAGAAGATGGACAAATGAGGAAAGAAAAGTATTACAGACTAAAGAACAGTTCCAGTTAAGTCAATGAGCACATTATACTAAGTTAGGTATTATAATTGTAATGTAGATACAGGAAAAATGAGCGTGGAATGTAGGTGAAAATCAGATGGGGGAGAATTTTGACATTATACCAAGAATGTAATCTATTGGCTAATAGGTCTTAGAATCATCTAGAGACTTTGCCATGTTTATACCTTCAAAGACTCTGATCTCCTAAGGTGAAGAAGGCCCAACATCAACATATTTAACAAGCTTCCTAAGAGGTTCTGATGAATAGGCCCAACAGCCATGACACAGGTAATAGAAAGCCCAGGACTAATTTTAAATGTGAGAGTAGCACAGCTAATGTTGAACAGATATATCATTCTTGTAGCAAAGTAAAAGCAAGATTTCAGGAAAAAACCTAGCATTATGTAAACCAATTTGGACACTGCTGTAATATTTAAAGTAAAAGGTGAGACCTTTTTTCCTAAGCAATAGTAGAAGAACATAGTTTTAATAAATTTCTACTTAAGAATTATAAGAGCATAATTCTGAGACAGATTAGATTGGGAAGAAAAAAGGAGAGTCAGAACAACTCTCTAAATGGATGACTGAGCTGTTGGTGTTGCCACCTTGGCATCATACAGCAGAAGAGCTAGGATATGCAGAATGGCTGCCAGGGCAAAAACACACCTGGTCACCTGGTAGGTGAGCTACAATTCTGCCCATTAAGCTAGTGATGAACTTCTTTGCAGTAACTACAAAGACTAAAATCACTATGCATTGCATTTCAATCCCAGAATGTCTTAAAACAGCCATGCCAACTTTACCCAGTTTCCAAAACATGGTGAAATAAGGAAATAGTGTAAATACATATCAGTCTTTTGAGAAACAAGACTAGCAAAGAAAAAAAGTGGGATGCTACAGAGAGAAGTCACAGGTCAAGAAAGGTTTTTGCTATATTTTTTAAAACATTTAGTTCTCATTTTTGTTTTAGAACTATTGAGAACCCAGTCATATTTTTAGCTTCTAAGAAAGGAACAGGCTGTTGGTACAGCTAGATATTTCTAACTGGCTCTGCCTGGCCCTTCTCCCAAGCAATTCAATCATAGTAAGAGTATTTACACCATGAAAAAGAACAAATGCTATACAAGGTCTCTAAATTTTTGTTTATTCATTGTGCATGTGCATAAATGATAGCAGGTGGGGGACATGTATGTGGAAGTCAGAGGACAATTTTGTGAAGTTCTCTCTTTTACCTTTACATGGGTTCTAGAGATTGAACTCAAAAGTCACCAGAATTTCTGGACAAGGCCATCTCACTGACCCATAACAGGGTCTTGCTTGTTTTCTTTTCCCTCAAAAGAGCAATTTATTGGCACACCAATCTATCTACAAGGGGAAAACCACCAAAGATAGCAGCAAGAGAAGAAATGAATGAAGGATAAAGTCAGAGAAAATAAGTAATGATTAAGTTACAGTACTGGTAAACAGGCCAGGCTAGGAGCAGAGGACAAGAAGCATCACATCATTTTCTAATGCCAAAGGAAAGAGGGATTGAATTACAGATATGGGAAACATCAGATAGTAGCCAAGAACTAAGGCAGTTCAAAAATGATAGCCTCAATTATTTCACTCAAGTCACAGCCAGGGCTGTGTGATGGATGACAAAAAATTATTATTTCCACATGTATATGCTTGTGGAAGTCAGAGGCCAACATTAGGTATCTTACTCTATTGCTCTCTACCTTATTTTTTGAGACAGCCCCCCCCAATCTCTTTCCTCCTCTGTTCCTCTCCTCCTCCCCCATTCCGTGCTCTTCCCCTCTCTCTCTCTTCCTTCCTTTCCCTCCAATTCTTTCTGTACCTGCAGCTCACCAAATGGCCAGACTCACTGTCATTCAAGGCCCAAGAATCTTCCAAGCTCAATCCCTCACCTCAGTGCTGGTAATTAAAAAATACACTGCCATAACCTGCTTTTGTATGTAAGGACCAGGGATCTAAGCTCAAGCTTGCAGAAAAAAAAGTATTACCCACTGAGCCATCTCCCCAAGCCAAACTTCTCTATAAAAATAATTCAGTTAAAGTATATCAATTAAATTAAAGCATATAAGCAAGAGAGTATCTGTTGATATGTGCATTACACTGTAATTTTCTAGTCAATACTTGATGTGCTAAGAGCCATCCGGTTTCTAAACACATACTTAATACAGAAAGCACATTAGAAACATTTAAACACTTCTGTTAATAAGCAGCCTTTTAAAATCTATTTTATACTGTTAATCTATCTATTCATCTCTCTATCTCTTCTGTCATATACTGTTGCTGCCATGATCTTCTACTCAAGCTCATGGAACCATGCAACCATAGACTGAAACCCCTGAATCTGTGAGCAAAAATCTTTCCTCCTTTAGATTTTTGTCTTGGGTATTTTGGTCACAGTTCTGCAAAACTATTTAACACAGACAACTGATACCAGTGAAATGAGTTTTGTGTTTAAGCCCAATCATGTGGTTCTTAAGCCTTCGGGACTGACTTATGAAAACTGGAAATGTTGGGAGCTACAGGTTAAAAAAGAACTAGAATACTACAAGTAAAGCCTAATGAGTCATTCTGGTGAGAACTCAGAAGCACACTGTCCCAACTGAATGGGACAGTGAAGGCCAGTTTCATGAGGTTTCAAATGAGAATAAGTAGTCTACGGAGAACTAGACTACAGGTAATTCATGTTACATTCTGGCAAAGAAGATATCTATAGTTTGTGTTCCTAAAACTGAGTAGGACTAAATTTAAAGGCTGGGCCTGCAGATTCTTATCTAATGTTTTTCCTGAGATTGAATGAAGTCTAGGGAGATTTCTCACAGCCAAACCATGTCTTTCAGAATGTTGTATCTATCAAAATAGTTTAATGGCCAGGCCTAGAACTATGTATAACATCCCTAAGCACCACAAGTTTCCTGCTATCCTAACTCTCAATTTCATTTCCTTTTCTTTTTTTTTTTCCAAGACAGGATATCTCTGTGTAGCTTTATAGCCTCTCCTGGAACTCGCTCTGTAGACCAGGCTGGCCTAGAACTACTCACAGAGATCCTCCTGCCTCTAACTCCCAAGTGCTGGGATTAATAAGGTACATGCCACCACTGCCTACTTTATTTTTTTATATAAAGAAAAATATGCATACTTGGTATCACTTCCCTTATGTTTTCTTGTTTTTCTTTTATACAAACAAGTAAATGACCTGGAAGGATGCTATTCCTCCTACAAAAAATATTTAACAAGAGCTGTTACTAGAATTTCAACATCACCTGTGACCTAGGTGTTCCACATTACAAATGTGGAACTATGATAATCCTCAGGTAGTGAAAAATGTTAATAAATGGTGGTGGTATTCCTATATTTATTCTGTATTGTGTATGTAGACTAAGTCAAAGTAGAAAAATGTGTTTAATAAAATATTTCCAACTTATGTGGAACTGTATGGGCTGTTCAAATAAAGAATTCTCAAAATAAATAAATTTAGAATAATGTTTGTGAAGAGGGCAGAAATCTAAGAAAGCAATAGA
Source organism: Cricetulus griseus (assembly GCF_003668045.3). Taxonomy (NCBI): domain Eukaryota; kingdom Metazoa; phylum Chordata; class Mammalia; order Rodentia; family Cricetidae; genus Cricetulus; species Cricetulus griseus. The sequence goes on along the minus strand of NC_048596.1, from coordinate 236,866,698 downwards.
CCCCAATTTTTTCCTTTCCATATTACAGGGAATCAACCAATTCTGACAATTTCCCTCCCACCTCTCTAAGCTCAAAAAGTCCTAGTTGGCATATTCTATTCCAACGACCTTAAAACTTACAGTAGGTCTAAAAAGAAACAGTCACTCTGAGCCCTCATATGACAAAGCTGATGAGAAAATAAATGAAGCCCAGGCCATGGCAGCAAGGCAGAATTCTAATGGAAATTCAGAGGAAGTCACACCAAAATGCAACAGACTTAAACCCTTCAACAAGTAGTTTGTTTTCCTAAAACAAATGAATTAGGCAACTAGATCTCTCAGGTAAAACCTGTTTAACCCTGAGTTTCATAAAAGATGGTTTTAGAAGCCTAGAGGTAGTGGCACATGCCTTTGATCCCAGCACTCCTCAGGAGGCAGAGGCAGGTGGATCTGAGTTCAAGGTATGCCTGTTCTATATACAGATCGAGTTCCAGGGCAGCCAGGGCTATACAGAGAAATGCTGGCTTGAAAAATATAATAAAACTGGGCGTTGGTGGTGCACGCCTTTAATCCCAGCACTCGGGAAGCAGAAGCAGGCCTCTGTGAGTTCGAGGCCAGTCTGGTCTACAGAGGGAATGCCAGGAAAAACTACACAGAGAAACCCTGTCTCAAAAAACAAAACAGAAAGAAAGAAAGGAAGGGAGGGAGGGAGGGAGGAGGGAGGGAGGGAGGGAGAGGGAGGAAGGAAGGAAGGAAGGAAGGAAAGAAGGAAGGAAGATATAATAAAATAAAATAAGATGGTTTTAGTGAGACTATACAAAATAGAACTATGAAGGCCCACCCAAGCAAATATCTTCTGGCTTGCTGAGGGGGATATGATAGGAATTTTATACTGATTAGCTCAGCTGACCTCAAGACAGATCTTGAGATTTTTACAAAATAATGGTAATGATGTGAGGAACTAGCTAACACTTGCAATGACTGCACAGGTTTAATTCCTATAACAATTTCATAAGTACTGTGAAGTGCCCTTATTGGTTACACAAATTGGACACAGAAGCACAGTAAGGTTAAGCAGTTGTCTAAGATCACAAAGCTTCAAAGAGTCAGAGACAGGAGTCAGGCTCACCAATCTATCTAAAGTCTACTGACTGCCCTCAACAAGCCATCTTTTCCTTCCTCCTTCATATTCCAGTTTGTGGACAGCTACTCAGAAGAAGTACCAGAACAGTGCTTCATCCAAGCCTTGGCAATTCTCTTGTTTGCTGATCTAGATCCACTACTCACTAGCTCTGAGATGCTGGGCATTTGACTTCCTCTTCCTGAGCCCTTCTTACAGTAAGAATTTGTGGAATAAACACAGCCTTTATTTGGAGTTAGCTCATTTTCTTCCCGAGAGACCCCTTGTTTCTTAAGTGTGTAAGTTTTTATGAAGAGTTACTTGTGAGGCATGGATATTAAAATTAAATGAGAAGATCCATGCAGAACACAAGTATCTGGCAATCTGAAGATCAGTAATTATTAGCCATTATCATCATCACCTCTTCTCCTCTAGCCTTATTTCTAAGTACCTCTGAGCCCTCATCTCCTCTCTGACAACCTGCCTCTGGTCTGTTTTCCATCCAACCTGAATCTTTATAACTGCTAAAAAAAAAATGTCATGAGATTCCTTGAAACTATAAATGACATTCTAATTCATGAGGAATAAGACTCCAGTACCTTTGTTAGATCTGAGTATGCAATATCCTCTACCATGTAGTCATTCCAATCTCTCTATGCAACTAACACACAGTACCACCTCCTCTATAATTCCTCCCCAAAGGTATATACCTCCTACACACTGCTTCACTGTTTTATCATGTTGCTCTCACCATGGAAATTACTATTAATTAATTCTCTTCTGTGTGCCTTTAATTATCATTCATCATACTGTATCATACAGTTATATTCTTTCTTAAGAAGGGACACCAAGGGAATGAAGAGACAATACAATAGTTAAGAGTACTGGTTGCACATACAGGGATACTCCCTGAGCCAAGATACACAGGGGTGGGCCTAGGCCCTATCCCAAAGGATATGATAGACTCTGATGACCCCCTATGGAAGGCCTCACCCTCCCTGGGGAGCAGAAAGGATATGTGATAGGTAGGGTTTTAGTGTGTTTGTGTGTTGGGGGGGGTTGTATGGGAGGAGGGGCAGGAGTGGGAACTGGGATTGACATGTAAAACAATCTTGTTTGTAATTCAAAAAAAAAAGAGAGTACTGGTTGCTCTTCCAAAGGACCTGGGTTCAAATCCTAGTACTCACATGGTAGTTTACAACCATCTGTAACTCCAGTTCCTGAGAATTTGCCACCTTCTGGCTTCTTTGAGCACTGTATGCATGTCATACACCAACATATATGCAGGCAAAATACCCAAGAAATTTTCATAGCAAGTTGTGAAGTACTAAGAAGATACTACACATACTCCTAAAAGCCTTAGCAAAGTCTGCTATATTAAAAAAAACAAACCTTTATGAATAAAAGTTGGTATATCATTTATATAATGTTAAATATTATAATTTTAGAAACTACACGCCTTTAAAGAAGTTATTAAACTCTTTTTATAGACATGTAGCTCTTCATATTTGTTGAAGAAACACTAAAAACAATTTGAAGCCTGAATCTAATGTGAAATGAAAACAATAAAAAAATAATTTCTGTAGTAGTATCATATTGATCAAGTTTTATGTTTTCTGACACATGCAAAAGATTCCACAAAATAAGATCTAGAAATATTAAACATAGATATTCATAAGCTTTAAAGACACCTTGCAAGCCAGTTAAGAGGCTCTAACCTATAATGTCAGCTATTGTGAGGCTACACAGGATGAAACTGAAGCCAACCTAGGCTACACCTTGCAAGGTTAGAAAGCACTAGCTTCCTCTTATTCTTCTGCAATGTGTATACAGACAATACAATTAACTGCCCTTTTAAAGAAATGTGAATTTATTTGGTGCAGCAATTATAGAAAATGTGTTTCCTGTTACATTTCACACCAAGAAAGGTAAGAGTAGAGTCAAACCAAGATATATTTGCTGAATCAACTGCTCTCTAACCATCCATGAAGAAGTCTAGTTAGGTGAGGTGAACACAGGAGCTAGGAGAACTAAACAAAAAGAAATAAACATTTTCTGAGAAAACACTTTTCAAATGTAACCCACACTTTTTTTTTTCTCCCACCACACTGAACATCATCACAATTAGTTTCTATCACTATGTTGAAAAAATAGGTAAGCTTGACATGGTGGCACACGTGTGTAATCCTAGCACTTGAAAGGCTAAGACATGAAATGTGCCTCAAGTTAAAGCTCAGTGGATTCTAGACTAGTCAGAGCTAATGAGACACCTTCTCAAAATAATAATGATGATGATGTAGATACAGACACATAAAGAAAATAGTTAAACTTATACATAAATTATATACTAGAAGCCAACTGCTATAGGTTCCTGTGGTACCCATACATATTTTGGCTATAAAATTACATTCCTAAGGCACACTAAAATATTTAGAGTGTTGACAGTATAATAGAAGGAATGTCAGACTAAAAATAAAAATATTTTTGAGCTTTTGTTTCTCCTCAAACCTTCATGAACACCCCCCACCCCACCACCACGCCTCCCCCCACCTCCATTTAAGCACACATTTTTCAATTGTTGGTTTGTCACTTTGTTTTGAAACAGGGTCTAGCTATATAGCCCAGGTCACTCCAAAACTTAGTATCCTTCTACCTAGCCTTCTGAGTCCCCAGTACTAGGTGTGTGTCACTATGCCTAGCCTGTTGCCTATTATTCTTATATTCAGAAAAATAAAAATTAAATAATATCTAAATGTTTCTTCAGATTGTGAACTTTCATGGCAGTACACCATGAGAAAATTCAGCAAGCATGAAGATCCATTTACAATTGTAATTACGTATTTCTAATGTTTCCTTAATGTGTGTATTACCAGGTTTTGCCAAAACAACATTGCTAGTATTCAATTAAAAAAAAAAATATGGGGGGGGTAGGGGAGGATGAGTGAGAGAAGGGAACTGGGATTGTCATGTAAAACAATCCTGTTTCTAATTCAAATGAAAAAAGTTGGAAAAAAAAGAGAAAACATAAAAGAAAAAAATAAATAAGGAGCCAGGCGTTGGTGGCACACACCTCTAATCCCAGCACTCAGGAGGCAGAGGCAGGTGGATCTCTGTGAATTCAAGGCCAGCCTGGATAGGCTCCAAGCAATACAGAGAAACCTTGTCTCGAAAAACCAAACCCCAAACAAAACAAAACAAGGAGTGGGGCTGGAAATCTGGCTTAGCATCCTTAACTTGCTGCTCTTGCAGAGGACTCAGTTTTAGTTACTATCACCCATATCAGGAGGTTCACAATCACTTTTAACTCCAGCTCCAGGGGATCTAACACCCTATTCTGATCTTATGGGCACCATCACTTATGTGTTGCACTTGCATTGACTTGGGCTCACATACATACAAACAAAATAAATATTAGAAAAACAAAAAAAAAAAAAAAAAACAACAGTGATATGGTTCAGTAGGCAAAAGAGCTTGCTACCAAACCTGACAACTTGAGTTCAATCCCCAGGACCTAAATGATGGTAAGAGAACATACTCCTGAAAGTTGTCATCTGACCTCCATGACTACACTCAGACACATTTTCTCTCAGACACACATAGATAATTAACATAAAATATAAGGAGTGGAGAAGATTATGCTAGTAACTTGAAACAAATGACTTTAGAAATGGATTCTAAAACATTTAAATAAAGCTAACAAGAAAAAATGCAAGAGTAAGTATCAGCATTATTGTGTTTGGAAGCACCATTAAGAGGAAATCCAGAAATCAACAAAGAATTTTAATCTTTAAGAAATTCCAAGTTAAGTAGATCCAGCACTAGGGAGGCAGAGGCAGGTGGATTTCTAAGTTTGAGGCCATCCTGGTCAACAGAGTTGAGGGACAGCCAGAGCTATACACAGAAACCTCGACTCAAAAAACAAAACAACAATAAAAACAAACAAACAAAAGAAGAAATTCTAAGTCAAGGCTGGGGATATAGCTCAGTGTTGAAGTCCTTGCTTGGCATACATAAAACCCTAGGTCCAACTGCCAGCACATACATTTTAAACACCAGGCCAGGCTGTGGAGATAGGTTAGTCAGCAAAATGCTTCCTTTGTAAGTATGAGGACCTCAGTCTGATCTTCAGAACCCACGTTGAAAAAAAGTTGTGCATGGTGGTCCATGCATGTAATCCCAGGGCTAGAGAGGTGGAGTCAAGTGGATCCCTAGGGTCCACTGGCCAAATGGCCTGGCCTAATCAGCTGGTTCCATACCACTGAGAGACCTATCTTAAAATAACCAGGCAGATCTCCCTTGAAAGTTCTCTGGCCTACACAAATACACACAAAGACAGACAGACAGACAGACAGACACACACACACACACACACACACACACAGTCAAAATGCAATGAAGTCCAAAAAGCAAATATAGAAAGCAGGGTAATAGGGAGCTGATGGATACACATAGCTGCCCTACAAGTTACACCAGTACAACCTCCTTGCATTGGCCATGCTGTATTTCCCACTTCAATGGATGAATAACCAGAAGTTACAACAATGAATGCATTTTATGAACTGATATGTTTTGCTGCCCTTTCAAAGAGGTCACATTATTTTGATAAAAAGAGGAAACTGTTCTTATGATTGTTTGAATTTCACACTCACCCAAACTCAATGTATTTAATAGCTCTGGTGCTCCAAATTAATGAATGTAATTATGACTACTGTTCTCCTAAGGAGTGAAGACAACTACAGAACTAATAAAAACTGCAGTAAATCACACTCAACCAGATCAGTGTTAAAGAAAAGGAAAAATTATATATTATTACTGCTTTTTAAAAGTTCATAATACTTTAAAAAGCATATAGATTTAATTCTGTTTGTGGTAACTAAACAGACATTACTATACTTAATTAAAAAACATTTACGATGTACAAAAATAGTTAACTTTTTAAAAAGAGGTAAGTATAAGGAGAAAAAAAGCCCCAGAAAATAGCAAACATCTCAACAATCTTTTGGGTAACTCATGGCTAATCATTCTAAAAACAGTACAAAGAAAACAGAATTATAGACTTAGTCCACACTAGATGTAAATTAAATACTTCCCACCCACCGCAGTATTTGATACTTTCAGTGAGTAAGTTTGTCTTATTTATTTAAAGCACATCTCCTGGAGCTGGAGAGATGGCTCAGTGGTTAAGAACACTTGTTGCTCTTGCAGAGATTTCAAGTTTGGTTCCCACCACACATACATGTCTAAGTCTTTTTTTAAAGAAACACATATCTTCCAGAATCCCAGTGAGGGTCCAGTGTCGATAGTGTATCAGAGACTAGGGGCCTCGAACCAAACCAATGATTCTTTTTGAAGAACCCCTGCATGTAAAAATATATGGATAAAGGGGTTACGACATCACTGTGTCACATTGCAGCTTCCATGTCAAGATTTTCCCTTCTTTTTTCTTTATCTTAAATTTTATTTTGTTTTATTTGGGGAAGGAGAGGTTACAAGAGCAGAGGGTGGATTCGAGGAGATAGAAGGTGGATAGGAGCGGGATGCATGATGTGACAGACACAAAGAATAAAAAAAGAAAGTTAAACCGGGTGCCTTTAATCCCAGCACTTGGGAGGCAGATCTCTGTGAGAGGCCAGTCTGGTCTGCAGAGCAGGTTTCAGGCAGGCCCCAAAGCTACACAGAGAAACCCTGTCTCAAAAAAACAAAAACCAAACCAAACCAAACAAGCAACCCCCCCCCCAAAAAAAAAAAAACCAAAAAGAAAAAAAGACAAAAAACCAAAAATGTATCTTCCAAGCCAGGTTCAGTGAATCTCATTACAGAAGACACTAAGCAGGTAAGATTGTGAGTTTGAGACTAGCCTGGGCTACAGAGTGAGTTTCAGGATAGTCTGGGTTACAAAGTAAGACCCTATCTCAAAAAAGCCCAAAACAACAAAACATTCCTTCCTCTCACTTTTGCCTTTGCAATGACATAAATACTTTCTGATGACATTCTCCCAGCTCCCTCTTAGATCTCCATTAGTTTCTTCACTGCTTGCATTTAAAACAGAATATCCCATTGTTACCTCCTCTTTCAAGATTACTCAAAGGTAGCCTATAATGGAAGCACATTTCAACTCTGCTCTGTGCACTGCAGCCTGGCTTTTGCTCACAGTCCTCTATCAAAACTACTTAGGCCAAGAGCAACAAAAAAGCCTTCTAATTGCCAACTCTATTCCAAAAAGCACATTCCAAGTACTTATCTGATTGGACTTCTCTGTGAAATACAAAGCATATGATTATCAATAATCATTCCATTCTTAACCCTCTCTTCTTTCTTTATGGAATCACATATACTTCCCTTATTAAGGGATCACATATACACACACACATACACATACCTCTGTATTTTGTGGTTTCCTTCTCTGACTACTGTCTAGTCTCTTTGGTTGGATTCTTCTCTACCAGCTCCTCATGTTGATGACGCTCTGAATTCTCTCCTCCTCCTCATTTCATTTTTTTTACGGGGAGTGCTTTTTATGAACTCAGCCACTTCTGAGGTTTCAACTATCACCTATATATTTAATGAATTCCTAAATTCTCATACAAAGATTGAGCCCAGACTTTCTTATATAAAATTTATCGAGAAAGTCTCAGGATAGTACGATGATACCCATTGTAAGCTGGCACCCTTCAAGGCCCTCTAATAAGAGACTCGGTGTACTCATTCACTCATTCTCACTATCTATCCTTTTCCAATGTCCCTCTGCTTACCTACATTGGTGTGACCAAATACCTCTCTATTTGCCCAGACTAGTTCTGGCTTACATCTGTCAAAGAGTAACTATTAATGACATCCTTTCATCAAAATACCATCTATTTGGCCAGTAAGCTGTATTACCCTACCTACTCACTATCCCTTTGAGTTTTTGTGCCCCACTATAAGTCCTCCATAAATTTTTTGTTGTTATGTTTTATTTGTAAGAGCATATATGTGCATGACCTCAAGTGTCATCAGAAACATCACCTTTTTTTTTTTTTTTTTTTTTTTGAGACATGGTGCTGGAGCTCACCAATTGGCTTAAATTAGATGGCCAGCAAAACCAAGGGATCCTCTTGCTTCTTAAGTGCATGCTTCCACATGCATTTTAAGTGCATGCTTTCACAGCCACCATTTTTACATGGCTTCTGTGGGTCAAAATGAGGGTCTCAAAATGAGGGTCTCATGCATACAAAGTAGAAATTTTACTCAGTTTTCTATTCAGTCCCTTCCCTGTGTTCTTTACTTATTTTCCAAACCCTACCACTGTTGCTAAGCAATTTCTTTACCTTCACCTCCTCTTCTCAGTAAAGATCATCACATCACCAAAATCACAGCCTGGGAAGAAATATCAGTATTCATCTGGCATCTCAAGCACAGTACTTCATTTTGTCTACTTTCAGGGTTAGGTTTACAGTTGTCACCTACTGGCCAAACTTTGAGTAGGTCATTACCATTTATTATGAACAGTGTCACATGCTCTCCATAAGAGCTGATCTTCTGGGGTTATTAGCTATAAGAACAAGTAATCCTAATGCACTAGGCTTAAGTGTTACCTTGTTTCCCATGGCTCCTGCTTTGCAGAAGGTTAACATGGTTCAACAGTTGGTCAAAGATTTTCAAGCTACACAGACTCAGATACTCCCTACTTGTGCATCTTGGGAAGGCTACTTAGCCTCACTGATCCTAATATGAACCTTATAGGATTGTTGTGAAACATAAACTTCCAAAAGCATGTATAGTGACTAGCACACTGATATTACTATTGTTAAGACTAGATGCCCAGCAGAAGCTGCTGTATTTTTACTTTTATCTCTTAAAATTGCCCCAACTCGAGAATTTTAAATTTAGAATTTTTGTATATGTGTGCTTTTTTTTCCATCCCTAGTAATCCACTACTACCATAAATTCTACTCATAAATTCTTTTTTACTAATATTCTTCACCTCCACAATCCACATATATCAGCTTCAAGTTAGCTTGGCTTTTCTTCCTAATAAAGTAGGGGACTCCTAATTGTGAAGGGGGCTCATCCCTTCGCACAGTGACCTCATTGCCAACCTCCATTCCTAGGTGTCATACCATCTTCTTCCCAAGGTTCTTCATTACACCTTTCCTTCCCAATTTCATCCATGTTCAATTTAACATACCTGCTTTTTCATCTAAGCAAAGCAGGTCACGGAGAAAACTACTTAGCCATTCTGATAACCTCTATACATTAGTGATTTCAAATCTTGGGAGGATATTCATCATCATTCTATAATTAGGTCACTGATCTTTGTTTAAGTTTCTTCATCTCCACACAAGTGCTCTTTTTCAGGACTCATTAGCCATAAAAACAAGAAATCCCAATACACCAGGCTTAAAGTGCTTCCCCAAGCATATCCCAACTCACATTTTTCTTTGTCTCAGCAGATAACCTTGCTTCATAGAGAAAGATATACCATCCTGGATGCTCAGCTCCACCTCAACCCACTCCCTTATTTTGTTTTCTTTTGCAAACAGGAAGATGCATTACTATTCTTCTTCTAGATAACCCTTTTTAACATTTGCTCTTGGGCTCACCCCTTCCCTTTCTCTCATATTATATTTTAATAAATCAGCATCTTTCTCTTATAGGATGTCCCTTTCCCTCAATCCACACAAGTATCTTTGACCTCACTCCTTAAAGAAAACCACACCTTTGGCCAATTGCACCTCCCAGTTCAAGCTTCCACACGTTGTCTTCTCTATATTCCAAAAGTATATGAAAGACTACATTTACTGGATAAAGATGTTTTTACATGATCAGACTTAATGTTTTTTTTAATTCTATGAAACTTGTTTCAATGAAAGAAACCAAACAACTACATTCCCCAAATTGAAAACTGATGGATGTCATTTCCTTTTCCTGTATTTTAAAAATTAAGAGCAATCAGCATCACTATTCACCCAGTTTATACTCTTCAAAGCCTGCTTTTATTCCTCTTCCCTTTATCCCATTTCTTAGGCTAAGACTGCTACTGCTGACATTGTTCCCATCCTAAACTTATCCTGGGGGGTACTTTTTGAAGATTAAATAAAATACTGGGTGTGTATTCTATACATCATGAAATGCTATAAAATATGCTATTATTATGCTAACCTTGGTAAAGTGTGAGCATGAGGTTAAATCATTGACTTGTTCTTAAAAACTGAATAGGTCTTAGTAATCAATATTTTCTTTTCTGATCATGAATCATAAAGTACTTGGCAATCTGGCTTATACTTTTTCTGGGAATCAGTGTCAAACGTTTCAATATACAATTTCTCACCTTTACCTAATACTTCAATTTTGAAATGTAAATTAAGCAATTCTTGCCAGACACGATGGTGCACACCTTTCATTTCAGCACTCAAGGAAGGAAGATCACAAATTCCAGGCAGCCTGGGCAATACTGGTAGATCTTGGCTCAAAACAAACACATGAACAAACAAAATGGCAATTCTTCAAGTTTCTGGCAAAAATCTTCTACTTTCTAAATATAACTTTCTTTTATAAAGCAATTTTAGTTTTACCTCAAAATCAAATGGTAAAAAAAAATCATACATAGCTGTCTCCACACAGGCACAGCCTGGCTATAAACATCCCACATTACAGATACATTTGTTACTAACAAACTTACATTGACAGATCATTCTCATCCAAAGCCAAAGTTTACATGAAGGCCCACAGTTGTACATATAACAGGTTTTGACAAATGTATAATAACACATACCCCACCATTAAAGTATCATACTGCCCTAAAAATTCTCTGTGCTCTCTGCCCATTTATTCTTCCCTTTCTTCAACTGCTGATCTTCTGTCTCCAGAGTTTTGCTTTGCTTTTTCCAGAATGTTTCATAGTTGGAAAAATTAAGTAAACAACTTTTTCAGATTGGCTTCTTTCATTTGGTAATATGTACTTCAAATTCCTCTGTCTTTTAAAGTTTGAGCTTTTAAATATCACTTATAAAGATGTAATTGGCATGACAAATAACACATTGTATATCTTTAAATTGTATAATTTGTCCAGTTTCAACATATGTGTACACCCATGAAACCATGGGTCATAATCAAGATAGTGAAACCTGTCTATCACTCCCTGCAGTTTCCCAGTACACCTTTGTTATCCCTCCCTTCTGTGCCTCCTCCCCTTACCTTATCTATACCCAATCCACCACTGCTTCTTGACACTACAGATAAGAGCACATTCTCTAGATGGAGCTACTAGGTACATCGTGGTTTTTTGGTTGGCTGTGCTGTGAATGTGTGTGGGTGCTTGTGTGTGTGTGTGTGTGTGTGTGTGTGTGTGTGTGTGTGTGTGTGTGTGTGTGTGTAGCTCTCTACTGTTCATCTACTTTTTCCATTTATTTAAAACAGCTAGAAGTTCTCATTTTCTTATCCACTATGTGGGTTTCAGTTTCAAAGACTAACATTTGAATGGAACAGTGACTAGCCTTTTGGAAAATTATTTTCTTTTTTGACTAGGATATTTGGTTCTAAGCATTATTATTTCATGGGTTATTAGGTACTTTTTTCCTTATTTTTTTCCAGCACTTACACTTAGTAAGCATTCAAAATTTCCCAATGTATCAGCACTCTGTCAATTACTATAAGCAAGGCCAAGGGAATTAAGAGGTACTATGGCACTGATGAGTAGCAACAATGAAAAAGTAGTACCAATGAGAATACAGCTGTCTGACTGACTCCAAGATCAGTTTATAATTACTCACTAGTACAACAGAGTTTTATATATTTTCAGGATAGATATGTTGAAAATTCATTTTAAATATTAATTATTTTCTGGTTCTTCATTATAAAGTATAGACCTCAGGACTGAGAGTCACATATTTTCTGATACAAGTTTGTTGTTGTTCTCTTTCATAGTACTGGAGATTAAACCCAGGGCCCTGTGCATGTCAGACAAACACTCTACAATCATGCCACATCCTCAACCTCATTTTTGAGACAGCCTTACTAAGCTGTTAAGCTGTCCAGACTGGTCTTGAACATGTGATCCTCCTGCTTCAGTCTCCCAAGTAGCTGGGACTACAGAGGTGCTCCATCAAGTTTTATAGATCAAAGTATATTGGTCTAATACATTATACTCTGATGTTATTTTAAAAAGTCTCCATTTAGAATGTGATGGTCCATTTATTTCAAGTCATCTGTAATGAAACAAAAGAATCAAGGTAATCTCTTTGTTACTGACTTATTAGAAAAGCATTAAAAAATTCAGGTTGTTTACATTGTAATTTCACAAATGGCCAAGAAAAGCCACATTTGATAACATTTCTGAGGCTTAAATTCTTTTTAAGGGGCATCTAAAGATAATTCAGGAAAAAAAGAGAAATCATATAAAGGTGTTCAAGTTAAATATAGCAGCATGCTATAAAAGACACTCTGGATTTCCATATTACATGGCTTTCTCTGCAACTAAAACTAATAAACTCATAGACTGAATCCAAACAAATAAGACAAAAACTACATTTGGGAATGTGAATAACTAGGATGGTTCAAAAGAATTAAGAAGAAAATGAGTATGAAACCAGAGGTAGGGCTCAGTGAGAGTATTTTCCTAGCAGGCTCAAGGTACTGAGTTTGATTCCCAACACTAGAAGAAAAAAAAGTAAGCATGAAATAAAAAATGTCCATTTATGGGCAAAACTGTTAATCTCCTGAAATAGTCAAGGCAACATAAAAAGTTTCTGCAATTGAAATTCACTAATGTCTACTATGAATAATCTTCACTTGGATGTTTAATTTTATTGCCTAAAACCTAACCTCCCAATCAAGCCTATTCTTCTCATAAAACTCTCAGTACCTCACCATTCTATCATTCTTGCTAAAGACAAAATTGTTACTGTCCTCTACATCCCTACACATAAGCTATTCAAACATCGATAACCTCTCACCCACGGGAACCAATTCCTACATCATTTCTGAACAGAACTATGCCAATATCCCCAGATAAGGTTTCGATACTTCTGTTCCTGCTAACCCTTTCCCCCAAAGGAGGTGTATTTTCCAACCACCTATAATATAGCCCCTTTGAAAAATCAAGTTTAATTATATCATTTTGCATTCAAAAGAGGACTCCTTTCCCTACAAAGGCTTACAAGGCCTTTCACAATCTGATCTCTTAGCCTTCTAATAGGTCAGTACTCTACAACTCTTACTTAGCTGGCTACAACACACCCAAACTAGCCCCCAGCTCTCACTCCAGTCTCCACACTACTTACTGCCTCAGGGCTTTATGCAAGTGGCTTCTCACTACACACCCTTCCCTCAGAAAAGAACATGGATCACCCCTCACTTCCTTCTGGTTGATCAAATGTCATCTTCTCTAGCAGGCCTTTCCTAACTACCACTAATCAAATTGCAACCCATTTCTGGCTCCCTGTTTTCTCTCTTCCCTGTTTTTGCTCTGTAGTCCTTAACATCATCTGACAAGGCATACTCTATTTAATCTACTTCTCCAGTAGGGTGCATGTTCCATTTATCTGTTTAAAGTGCCTGGCCTACAATAGGTGTTTAACGGATCTTTACTAAACACATACATTACATATTTATAGTCTGCAAAGTCTCTTAATGTAAACTAAATTCCGGAAAATCATTTTTCCCCTTATTCCCTCTCCCAAATTCTCTTAATATCTATATGTATTGATGTGGATGACAGCAAAGAGCAATCAGCAGAAAAGTTACTTGTAAAGCGTTTTAAAAACAGATCTTGCCTACTAATTAACGACATTAGTAGAAGCTAAGAGTCAACATTTTTATTAGTATAAGGTTTCTAGGTGTGGAAGTTAAACGTTATGGCAGACCAGCCAACAACCTTCAAGAAGAAAACCTCAATTCAGTGCGCCATATCAATCTGTTAAACAAACCCTAGGGAAAACGCAAAATTTCCTTAAGGAAACACTGGCCAGAATTCAACACAAATGTGTATTCGACTCGAGTCAACACCCTTAAAATTTTTCCTCACCCCATCAACTACCAAGCAAGAGCTGTCACTGGCTGTGTGTGATAGGCTGAGCATCGAGAATGTTTTGCTGTTTTGTTTATCCCTCTGAGGATTGCATGAGGACGCTTTTCTTGACTCCCTGAGCTCCAGCCCTCCATCATGAACCCTCGGCCTTTGCACAGTGGCAGTGGGGTCTCCCTGGGTCATGCCCCTTACATTATTAGCATCTCAGCCACCACTCCGGAGATGAGCGCGAACCGCGGAGGGTTGTGTGCGGAGCCCCGCAGCAGGTGTCACCCGCAGGGAAGGGACAGCGGGGACTCCGGCGCACACGGGGTGGGAATGACAGATGGGCCCGCAGCCCGAAGCGGGACTCCCGGAACCTGTCAGCTCCCGCTGTCATGATGAAGAGGACCCGGCGGCTGAGGGTAGCGGCGGTGCCGGGCAAGCGCTCCCTGAGGTGAAGCGCCCCCTGAGGGCACCGGTCCGCCGCGCCAGCCGGTCAAGTAAAGTTAGTGTGGGGTCCGCGCCGCCGCCACAGTCCGCGGGGCCCGGGAGCGCCTCAGCCAGGAGCGGTGCAGAGCTCCGAGTGCAAGCGAGCCCCAGCCCTGCAGAACTCTGAGCACCATCGGTTCCCTCAGCTCTCTCAGCGTGGCGCGACCCCGCCCGGGCAACCCGCCACCTTCCCGCCATGCCCTGCTGAGGTCGAGACCCCGACCCTCTAAGAAGCCCGCGGCCGCCTTTACCTCCGCTCTGTGGTCCGCGGCGCGCTCGCACCCGCTCCAGAGAATCCGGACTCGCCACCGCTGCCCCGCCAGCGCGAGCTCTCACCCCCGCCCCCTCAGGTAACCCGGGAAACCGGGAACACCACCCCTTCCTCCCCCGCCCGGACACAGACCCGCTCCTCTGCGCGTGCGCACAGGCCCCGCCTCGAGCGCCTGGAGTCCCGCCCCGCCAGGAGGGCACGCCGGGGTCGCCAGCGTGTTGCGTGGAGCATCTCAGCCAATGAGAGGTAGGGGGCGGGCCAAGGGCGGCAGGGCGGGGCCTGTGCGGCCCATCTGAGTTCCACCCCTCCTCCCCCGCAGTGTAAAGCTCAGTCAGACTGAAATTAGCCTATGAGGTGCAAGCGGAATATCTCCTTCCTACTGTAAACTCGCGTCCCCCCTGAAAAAGCCACATCTGTGTCGAAGACTGTTCAGAATGACTGACAGAACATTGCCATTATGGAGAGATGAATGATCGGTAGCCAAAATTATCCTGGAGTATCTTTAGGCTCTTTAAAAACCGCTTATTACCAACCTCTGTTGTTGACCTAACATCGCTGTGGCTATTGTGTAAGACATTTGGAATGTATTGTTAAGCTTAGCCAATGACTGGCTTTTCAGCAATACTCAAACGAAAATTATCATCCGCGAGAGATTTTCGGGCTGTGCTGCAGTCTGCGCGCCTGATGTCTTTTTCCCTGCGTTTGGCAAATGTATTGATCTATGGTCTTTTATTCTATGGCTATAAGACCTCATTCATGTAAACCTCTTCCACAACTGAGCGTGTAAATCCGGGAACCCTTAAACTGTATTCCTAAACGGTGTACACTCAAATCTGCCTCAGAATAAACTCTCTCTTACTCCCATTGGAGCAAGAGATGTTCTGCACGGACAGTATATGCAATGAACTGTCATCCTATCTCCTGCTGAAGTTCAAAGGATAAAAAGAAAAATGGAAAGGTTTACCGAGATGGAAGCAGGGATACCCTCAAGATAGCTTTAGGGCCTGACCTTATACTTCGGTCACGAACTAAAGAGAGGCTTTCGGTAATTCTGGGTCCAGGTTTAATACTCTACCTAACCCTGTTCAAGCACGTTTGAATAGACTGGGCCCTGTGACAAAGATCCTTGCTAAAGCCAAACTTTAGTCAGACTTTTGAACCTTCTTGGCCCACGTGCTATATGTGTTCATCTTTGTAAACTTCAGGTTTAGCAATTGCTAAAGGCAGTTTAGCAAGAACCCACACACCCACAATCACACCCTCCCTACATAACAAAAATATTTAGGTCCCAACCTGTGGTATCTGTTCATGTTGGCCTACCTTCAGCAAGAATCTTGTGGGTTGGTGCAGCCAGAATTCACCCAAGTTGGTATCATCCGAGGGCTCCATGTTCAGTGACTATAAATCCCCACTTATCCCTAGCATGTTTACAACAGAGGCCAGCTGTGTGACTGGGTCTCTCTTGTCACACTCATTCTAAATAAAATTTGTTTTTGCCACTTTAACTTGTGTCCAGCTCTGGTTTTCTCTGATGACTGTTAATGTTACATACCTTACTATATCAGTCTCTCCTGAGTGTGGGAACCACAAGTTAAACAAAGGAAATTTGAGTCTCATCACAGACAGTCTGGCTAAATCTTAACACTGACAAAGTGCTGTTGTTTGACATTTTGACATTTGACATTTTGACAGCTTAGAGGCCACCCTTCCTCACCTTCCAGCCACAACTGTGGCAGGTCTTTGAGATATTAGAAGTATGGGGAAAGAGTCAAAACTATACACATATATTTGGTATCATTTGGCAGTTTTTAAGTCTTCACAAATAATGCACTCAATCAAAAAGTCTAAGGCTTATCAAAAAGCAGAAGAATGGGGTAGAGATATTACAATTAATAACCAAAAAAAAACACCCCATTATCATCACCAAAGGATACATAAAATAGGGCATTGCCAGACATGGTGGCAGTGCCTTTAATCCCAATACTCTGGAGGCAGAGGCAGGCAGACCTCTGTGAGATCAAGGCCAGCCAGTTCCAGGACAGCCAGGGCTGTTACACAAAAAGTTAGGGCATGTCTAAGAAAAGCCCATAGTGTACAAATGTGAAGAAAGGCAGAAGCTGTGTAAATGACATACAGAGTCGCAACTCTTATGTGCCATTGTTTGAGCCTTTGATCTTTCTCCAGCTCAAGCCCAAGCTTCAATAAACTACCCTTTGTTTCCACCATTACCTTATATGTACCTGGTCCTTGCTCCAAGACAAAAATAATAATAATAATAAAAAAAATAAAAACTAGGAATTCCAGTGGATAGATTCTATACTCCAGCCCGGGCAGTGGTGGCGCACACCTTTAATCCCAGCACTCGGGAGGCAGAGGCAGGTGGATCTCTGTGAATTGGAGATCAGCCTGGTCTACAAGAGCTAATTCCAGGACAGCCTCCAAAGTCACAGAGAAACCCTGCCTCGAAACCACCGCCCCCCCCCCAAAAAAAGAGATTCCACACTCCAGCATCTGCCTATAATAGTAGGGATTGCTGTAGATCCAATGCCTCTAGTTACTTTTTGCAAAAGAATTGAGAAATAGAAAGAATTCCGGATGTTATATCCAAAGGCTATTTGCCAAATGCAACTCTTAATCCTTCAACTCCCTTATGGCCTGATGATAAAGCCGAGTAAACAGTTGTCCATTGATGTGGCTTAAGGGGGCTCTCTGGGAAAATTCCTCTCTTTAAAATAACTCTATCTGACTCCAGTGTTTAACCATTAACAGCTCACATCTTTAGACAGAGGTTACCCACTTCCTCTGACAGGCAGTCTTTTAAAATGCCAGTACTTTAGGGATGGGCAACATACAAAGTCTCTAAGAATCAAATGAAAGAAATGCCATGAAATGGGCACTTGTTTAACAAATATATAAATAGCATCTCCTAGGTGCCAGGATCTATGCCCAGCACAGTGCCAGGCACTTGAAACACTGCAATGTCTCTAAACTCAAAGAGGAAAAGTGGTTAAGAATTACCAGTTGCATATTTAGCAAAGGCTGAATCTACTCTTGTTCACACAAAGTTCACCCACTAATATAACACAAAAAAAAACAAGCAAACAAGCAAAGCTTTTTAATAAACAAAAGGTCACAGAAACATCAAGTGACAAACAGTATTGTTTCCTTTGGAAGGAAGGTAAGACAGGAATGATCAAGATTTCTTTAAAGCAAAAGAAAATCAAACAATGGTATACATTGGCCTTAAGTATTTACTTATACACAGCCAAAGTAATAGCATTTGTGACATTGCATGTCTAAATCATAAGGCATTTTAAACAAGATTATTTATAGTATTTAATTTGAATTCAGTATACATTTTAGAATTAAGCCAGGATTAGTAGTAAAAACTGGTAACCTTAGCATTTTAGAGACTGAGGAAGGACAATTTCCACAAAATTCAATGCCAACCTTGACAACTTGAATTTGGTTTACTTAGAACCCACATGGAAAAAGGAAAAAGTCAAATTCTAAAAGTTGTCCTCTGACCTCCACATGTGTTTCATGGCTTGTGCAAATGATATACACCCACATATGCACAAACACTACAAACAAACATATAAGTAAATGTAAAAACAAAACCAGTATATAATATTAGAACATTAATATTCAGGCAAGAATAGCACTCAGGAAGTGGAAACAAGAGGATCAGGAGTTCAAGGTCATCCTTGACTACAAGTTTGAGGCCAGCCAAGTACATAAGACCCTTTATCAAAACAATAAAAAATGAGTAAATAAGAACAGATGATAGAATGCTAAGTATATGCAAGCTTAAGACACTTAGTTTAAGAGATTTCAAATGGCCAGGCGGTGGTGGCACACGCTATAGGGAGAAATCCTGTTTAGAGGTACTGCTGACCATGCCCACTTGGGGCTGGCCACAGGTACTGCTAACCCCCTTGGGCATGGTCAGAATGATGTAACAAGGGTTTAAAGAAGGACGAAGGTGTGCACATGGGTCCCCTTTCCTCCCTTCTGCCTGGCTGAGCAGACTAGAAGGCATCTTGTTTAAACCTGGTCACTGGCTCCGTTGTGTGAGTACTATTACTTAATAAACTACCTGTTCTCAATCTAGTTCTGACTCCACATTGCATTCAGCATTAGCATGCCTTTAATCCCAGCACTTGGGAGGCAGAGGCACGTGGTTCTCTATGAGTTTGAGGCCAGCCTGGTCTACAGAGTGAGTTCCAGGACAGCCAGGGCTGTTACACAGAGAAACACTGTCTTGGAAAACCAAATAAATAAATAAATAAATAAATAAATAGACTTTAAAATATGCATTGTAATGTGCACATTTTCACATTTAATTGTTCCCTAAATACCTTCAGTTTTTTCAGTGACTAATAGATCACATGGTTCCTTATTTCACTTAGGCAAAAGCAAAAATCCTTGCAATGACCTTCAGAGCTTAATATGTGCCCCAGAACTTCACCTCCTCTCTGTCTTCCTTCCTCACAGACTGGCCTCTTCACTGGTAGGCATATACTTCCAGCCAGACAAGTTCCTGTTTTAAGATCTTGCATTGCCTGGCCCCTCTCCACAAAGTGCTTTCTTTCTAGATAGCCACAATGATTCCCTTAGCTATGCTCTGATATTATCTCCCAGTAATATCCTCCCTTAGTACTGCTCTGAGTCCTCAGCAACAAAGACTTCAGCCCTGGGACCATGTGCTGGAATTTCTCTCATAAGACAAGTACCATCTAAATAAATTTTTAAATTTACATAATTTGTAGCTTGGGATCCTAGACTTCAGAGGATCTGGGATGACAGGCCTATACTACCAGGCACAGCCCTTATGCTTATTTTTTTTATCATCACTTCCATTTAGAATACAGGATCCACATGTATCATGAGTGCAAGTCCACATGCTATAACCTGTATCTTTAAATATCATTTTCATAGCACCTATCAATTTTAGCATATTTAAATGGTTTATTATTCATTTTTACCTTTCTGTGTATTGAACATGGGGCTTGAACATGCTAGGCAAATGCTCTTACACCAAGGTTATGCCCCACCCATTTTTACTGTTATATTTTGAGACAGAATCTCATTATATTGCTCAGGCCTAGCTAATATGCTTATTGTTATCATTGCTCCCACTTAAGACTACTTGATTCATTCGAGAAGCAATCCTTGTACCATATGGGACATCACAAGGCCCCAAGTTCAAAATGCCTCTGTTTGCTGCAGGCACCTGTACACATGCACACACGCACCTGTACACATGTCTCACACCTGCAATCCTAATACCAGGAGAGGTTGAAGCAGAAGAATCACTGTGAGTTCAAGACTAGCCTGGATTGCTAGCCTATCTCAAAGAAAAATCTGCTTCAATTTCAAATAAGCATTCAAAAAATATGTTGATTATTAAGTTTATACATATTATATTATGTATATTATATATTATGTATATTATATATACATAAATTATGCATAATATAACTTCTATATTAAGTTTATACAAGTTAAATGCCTAGCGAATTTGTGAAAGGTGGAAGGAATGTGGGGCTGCAATTTCTGTAACAATATAATGGTCAAGATTATATAGTTAGCTGTATTTATACTACATATAACTAAAGACCAAATAATTGTTCCATTAAAAAAATCAGGAGATACACACAGCTAACCACTGAGCTGAACTTCTGGAATCCAGTTGTAGAGAGGGAAGAGTGATGAGCAAAGGGGTCAAGACCAGGCTGGGGAAGCCCACAGAAACAAGGGGAGCTCATGGGCCCCAGACTGACAGCTGGGAAACCAGCATAGAACAGAACTAGGTCCCCTGAACATGGGTGTCAGTTAGGAGGCGTTGGTGGTCTATGGGGCCTCTGATAGTGAAACAGTATTTATCCTTAGTGTACAAATGGACTTTGGGAGCCCATTCTCCATAGAGGGATGCTCTCTCAGTCTAGACACATGGGGGAAGGAGTACGCCCTGCCCCAAATGATGTGACAGACTTTGATGATCCCCCATGGAAGTTCTCACCCTCTCTGGGGAGCAGAAGAGGGATGGGATGGGGAGGGGGTTGGTGAGGGGAATGGGAGGGAGAGGAAACTGGGATTGATATGTAAAATAAGATTGTTTCTAATTTAAATAAAAAAATTTAAAAATATCAGAAGTTAGGGGAGATAGCTTAACTGATGAAGACTTGCCTCACCAAGCTGAGAACTGGCGTTGTGATACCCAGAACCTAACATAAATGCCAATGGGTGTGGCAGTCCATCTGTAATTCCAGTACTTGGAAGCAAGGCTTGCCACATTGACAATCTCTAGGTTCATTTGAAAGACCCTGACTCGATGAACAATTGAGGAAGACTCCAGCCATTTGCTACATCTGTCATTCATGTGCACCATATCCATATCAACATGCATAAACACACAGTATACATATATACAAGCAAAAAAGTCAGAGACATACCAGACTTGGAATATAGCTTAGTGGTAGTGCAGTTGCTTAGCATGGGTGAGGCCAGGGGTTTGATTCCCAGTATTTCAAAAGCAATAATAATATAATAACTATGATTATTATTTTAGGCTACAGACTTGAGTTTTGGAGTGCTTTGCCTTAATAAATCTTTAAAATGTGCTTTCCAACAGATACCTTGAAATTTGATTGAAGTGACCCATTCATAATTAATGTCTTCATTGCATAAGAGCCAACTTCTCTTGTTTACAAAAGCTATCAGAGTTGATTTTAGTCAAATTCTTTTATGCAATTTTCTCTGCTGTTTCACTGATAGCAAATGTCCTTAAACATATAGATACTTTACTCAGGACTTACATCATTTGATTTCTGAACTCAAAAACCACTTTTTGAGGTGACCTTTGAAAGTAGCAAGAAGTCTTAAAGTGATTCAGATTTCCTTCTTTGCTGGGGAAACCTCAAGCTAAGTGTGACTTGGGGCTCGACTTTCATATGTAAGAAAGACGGCTTGTGGGCAACGGTGTCATTTTCTCATTAAGGTATTGTTTTCTTTTCAAAATATGATCCATTTTCTGCTTCTCATTGGAAATATATATATATATATATATATAAAATATATATATATATATATATATGAAGCCAGACCCAAGAGAAATACACAATATAGAAAACCAAGTATAGTGGTATCCCAAAAAGCACAAACTAGTGACTGATATACTTGTCCACAGATGTTTTAGTGAACACCACACACACACACACACACACACACACACACACACACACACTATTGTTTTAACTTTTCTTTTTTGAGACAGGATCTCTTTATGTAACCCTTGCTGTCCTGGAACTCACAGAAATCCTCCTGCCTCTGTCTCCCAAGTGCTGGGATTAAAGGCTTAAACCACACATTATTCTTTTTATATTACTGTCACTGAAAAAAAACTAGGATTTAATCCAGGCCCATAATCCCAACTACTCAGAAGAATCACACGTTCAATCATTGCCAGGGCTACACAGTGGATTCAGCCTAGAAAATTTAGCAAGAGTTAATCTCAAAATAAAAGATACTGCTCAGTGGCAAATCATTTGCCTAGTATGTTCCAAATCCTAGGTGCAGTCTCTATACTGCAAAATGAAATGAGGAAGGAGAGGAGGGAGGGGGTGGGATTTCAGTCACTTACAAAGCACAAGCCAAGTCATGTACTTGGTATTTCATATTTAAATAGCAAATATTTGTCAGTCTTTATACCCAATAGAGTACCGTGGCCGGCAAGTTTCTGATTAACTTCCAGCTGTAATCTAAATGAGCTGTTTATTTTAGAAGAGCAAGCTAAGGCAGTCCTACATAATAGACTGGCTGTAGAAGTAAAAGGAAAATTTAAAACATTATCATGAAGAAAACAGGGTTCCTATGGATTCCTGTTTCTTAAGCCGAAAGCCGGGTGGTCAGAGGAAACTGAAGACCATAAGGGTGAAGTCTAAGAGCTCAAGCAGGCAGTTCAGAAGGGAATTAGAAACACCCCTCCCCCACCCCACTGATGAGTGGATTGACAGAAGAGAACATCACCTGATCACCACAAGGCAGCAGGTGCAAAGGGTGGGGAAAAGACCAGGTGAGGAGCAGGCACACTGGCAAACAAACACACTGTTGTGGTCTGAATGTGAAATATCCCCCACATGTTCATATGTTGGAACACTTGATCCCTAGCTAGGATCAAGCCTCGAAGCAAGACCTCACTGGAGGAAATGAGTTCCTGGGGGGTGTGGCTTGAGGATTCTTCCCCTCTGCTCTCTGCTTCCTGACTACAGATGCAATTTGACCAGCCACCTCACACTCCTAATGCCATACCTCTCCATCACGAGGAACTATGTCCCCTCAAACTGTAAGCCAAAATTAACCCTTCCTCTATTAAGTGGTTTCTTGTCAGGCATTGAATCACTGCAATGAAGATGGTAACTAATTCATCTGGTAAGGAATAGGTGAAGACATGTGCTTCTCTGTCTACTCATAAAACCACACTATGCATTTCATTTCTGGAGGACTAGGGATGGGATCTAGGGCCTTTAACTACCACCAGAAAACAGCCCAGCTCATAAAATGTTTAATAGGTACATTTTCTCTCTCGTTTTGATAACATCACAATTATCTATGGCAAAAAATCATCCCTAATCCTACCTACAAAATTTTGATAAGATTGCAAGACTGACTAGGCATGAAGGTACATGACTGCAATCCCAGATCTTGGGAGGGAAAAAACAAAAGGCTGTAGTAGAGTCCCGTGCTATTCCAAGGTACAAGAGACTCTGTCTCAATTTTTTATTAAAATAAAAAAGATTACAAGACTGAGGCACTGTTGTAGGCCTTCATTCCATCATTGGAGATTTTCTGTGTACTAACAATGTTCCAGCAGTTGGACCAAAATGTAGTTGAAAGACACTGCAGGTTTACTAGGACTCCAGGTAGGTAAACCATCAGTTTTTACAGAGGCTGATGAGAGCCATAGAACCATCCTATGCAGGAGTCTCTGGAGGAGTGTGGTCATGCCCACCCAAGGTCAGAAAGGCTTTGAAAGGCTGACTCTAGACCTGAGAATTAAAGACCAGGAAGTTTGGAGACAGGACAATTATTCCCAAATGTTCTTAATGATTCCAGTTTAAAAGTAAGATCAATGAAGTCAGTTACTCACAAAGCTAAGCTGACTCACCACTGTCTTTTATTCTGAAACTCCACCCTTCCTTCTCTTTTGAAATTAGAGTAGCCTTCCTTTTACAGCCGAGAAACAACATTTTGGCATACCTTTGATGTCCTTTCTCAAACAATTGGTAATAAGGAGCTGGCAACTCTGGACTCTCTTGACAGGATTTGCTGCTTGACTGACATTGGGGTGTGTGTGTATGTATGTGTGTGTGTGTGTGTGTGTGTGTGTGTGTGTGTGTGTGTGTGAGAGAGAGAGAGAGAGAGAGAGAGAGAGAGAGAGAGAGAGAGAGAGAGAGAGAGAGCGCATCACCAGGAAGCTTGTGAAAACCAGAATCTCAGGCCATGCTCCAGACTTACTGAGTCACACCTGGCATTTGACCAAGGCCTCTGGGTTATTTAAATGCACATTAAAGCTTAGAAGGAAACAGCACGGGAAAGTCTGATGAGCAAGATCCTTGTGGCTTGAAGATGCTTAGTGAAGGAGAAAGGCCATATTTCAGGCAAGGTGGGGAGATGCTAGGAAGGCAAGCAGGGAGGTGAAGTTGATTCATGTTTTGTTGGGGATTTTCCCTTGTTTTCATACTTGGATTCTCTTTACTGCTCTCTATATCCTCCTTAATTGTTAAAAATTTGGTTGACTTTTTTGAGACAGAATCTTGCTATATAATTCATGTTGACTTCAAATTTGCCATTTTCCTGCCTCCACCTCTCAAGTGTTGGGATTATAAATATATAATACATTGCATTATATATCATCCTGGTCATTTTTAATTAAGCCATGTTTCATGTTCCTTAAAACATCAATCACTTATTAAAGAACTCATAGAAGGCAATGAGTGAAGATGGCTCAAGGGTAAAATACACGCTAAGCAACAGTGTGGACCTGATTTCAAATCCCAGTCCTTATGTAAAAGGCAAGGTATGGTTACATATGCCTGCATCCCCAGTACTTTGCGGGACACAAACAGGAGGATCAGGGGGTTTTTCTGACTGTCAGCCTAGCTGCAACTTCAGTGAGAGACCCTGTCTCAAGGGAATAAGGTAAAGAGTGGGAGAACAGGACACATGATGTCTTTGTCTGGCCTCCACACTTGTACAAGGGCATTCACTCCTGCACTTACACATGCACATAACACACACACACACACACACACACACACACACACACACACACACACACACCACAAAGAAAAGAAAATAGAAATCACAATCTAGGTAAAATTTATGAGGGACCAAAATCTAGTGCCTATTATGTGACAATTAGACGATAAGTGGGATGCTGCTAAATAAGCCTTTTGTAAGGATAAACACAGGTCATAGTGACATAGTGACTTTTTTGTTGTTTTGTTTTTGTTTTTGTTTTTCAAGACAGGGTTTTTCTGTATTGCTTTGGAGCTTTGGAGCCTGTTCTGGAACTTGCTCTGTAGAACAGACTGGTCTCAAACTCAGAGAGATCCACCTGTCTCTGCCTCCTGAGTCCTGGGATTAAAGACATGTGCCACCAATGCCTGACTTGACATAGTGACTCTTTATGGAATCTTCATGAATCTGTATATTCTCTCTCTCTCTCTCTCTCTCTCTCTCTCTCTCTCTCTCTCTCTCTCTCTCTCTCTCTCTCAGTAAAGATTGACCTTAGTACATGTTGGGCAAGCATTCTACCACAAAACTGTGTCCCTATACCTTGGGCTTTTCTAAATAACTGTCTCTTTGTGTAACCTAGGCTAGCCTCAAAGTTGAACTCCTCCTACCCCTGCCTCCTGATTGCTAGGACTCTGTAACATCACACTGGCAAGAGTCTGTTTT
The DNA here is from genome assembly GCF_003668045.3 of Cricetulus griseus. NCBI lineage: Eukaryota > Metazoa > Chordata > Mammalia > Rodentia > Cricetidae > Cricetulus > Cricetulus griseus. Next base: position 236,840,886 of record NC_048596.1, on the reverse strand, counting down.
ATTAAGGAATAAAGCCAGGGTGCTGGTACATATATGCTGTCAAGAGTTGACCTGTCCCACATGTCTTAATTGGTCTTCATCCAGCCCGTTCATCAGATTGCAGTGAACATCCATAAGGCACCATCTTGCCCTTTCAATGGTATAAATTAGGATTTAAGTTAAAATTTACATTGTCTCTTCTAAGTGCTCAAAGAACACTCAGGAAACTGGCAGACAGTCTCATATTGTCTCCCATCCTCCTCTACCTTCTGCAATGTCACTATTGTCCCTAGAAAGTTTCTCAAACTGGGCATGGTGACCCCTACCTGTAATCCTAATGCCAAGGCAGAAGGATGACAAATTTGAGGCCAGTGTAGGCTACATAGTGAGTCCTACAACAGCTTGGGCTACAGTGTAAAACATTATGTGAAAGAACAAGAAGAAAAAAAACAACCAAAATTCTCTCAATTACACTGAGATGATTAAGTTCTGGGGACTAAGCTTTGGTTTTTTGGGTTCCTACGGGTCGGGGTGTTAAGTGCTATGAAAGTTTTGAATAAATGTGGAAGATAGTGAGAAAAATAAAATGCAAATTGCTGAGGAAATTCTCCATGACTTGAAGTACAGGATAAACTCTCCTTGAAAGAGGTACATCTTTTAACACCTCAGCATATGTTGTTTAAATTCTGGACTTTGAACCTGACAGATCATAATATTTTTTACCTCTGTGGGCACTGTGATGTGGTATCCTGTTTGCTGAAAAAAAAAAAGCACCATTTTAGGCAAAGTAAATCACACTTGTAAGAAGAACCTCATCATTTCCCCAGATCACTGTGAAAGCCATTTTAGTGGCACAGGACTTTCATGTCTTTGGAATCAACTAAATAGACACATAGTGTCCCCACTTCCATTCAAGCTCCATTTGCATCTGGAATTGTGATGTGGAGTTGATGGTGTCCTAGCTATGTGTAAATGGTTGGATAACATTTCTGGGACATTCTCATTAAGACCTTACATGAGACACAAGTTCATTTTATAATAAAACCTGCCCTAAAGAAAGAAACTGCCGAATGTATGAGACTTGCATCCTGATCCACTTGCCATCTGCTTTCTGGACACTAACTCTTACCCAGGACAAAACCATGTGAAATTTGACATAAGAAGGTCAGATCTATTTCCACAGAATGTTTGTGGGATTCCTGGTCCCAGGCAGCATGGACTATCTAAAGAACACACTGTATGTACCATGTGATGGTTTGAGTAGGAATGGCCCCATAGACTCATGGGTTTGAATACTTGGCCCATAGGGAGTGGCCCTATTAGACGGTGGGCCTTGTTGGAGGAAGTATATCACTGTTGGGGCAGGTGTTGAGGTCTCATTTGCTCAAGCTATGCCCAGGGTGGCACACAGTCTCCTTCTGCTGCCTGTGAATCAAGATGTAGAACTCTCAGCTCCATTCTCCAGCACCATATCAACCTGTATGAAGCCATGCTTCTCACCATGATGATAATGGACCTATTAGAACTTGCACTACTTACAATAAGTTGGTACCAGGGCCCAGGGTATTGCTGTAATAAGCCTGACCATGTTTTTGTTTGGGGGAATTTGGACTTTGGTACTTTGGGTTTGAAAAGCAGTGGAATGCTTTAAGCACTACTTAATGGGCCATATTAGTGGGAGCATGGAATATTTGAACTGTGGGGACCTGGCTCAAGAGGTTTCAGAGGGGAAGAATTTTAGTATGTTGCCTAGAAACCATTCTTTTGATATTTTGGTGAAGAATGTGGATGCCTTTGCCCTTGTCCGAAGAATCTGCCTGAGGCTAAAGTGAGGAGTTTTGCATTGACAAAGAAAATCTCAAAATAGCCTAGTATAAACTTTGCAGTGGTTATTAGTGGTCACTCTTATGAAGATCTATAATAAAAAGGAGCAAGCTCAGAAAGAGAAAAATATAAAATATACAAATTGAAGAGAAAGGGGTTACCAGGAAGTAGAATGGAACTAAGTCCTATGTTCAAGGAAACAAACAGATTATAGAAGAGATGGATGTTAAATAGAATAAAGGGAGTGGTGACCTTAGGGCAAGACCCCAATCAGCTAAGCTTCCAACTTGTGAAAAGGAATTAAAGAAAAGCTTAGTGGCGGTGCATGCCTTTAATCCCAGCACTCAGAAGGCAGGGGCTGACAGATCTCTAAATCCAAGGCCAGCCTGGTCTATAGATAGAGTTTCAAAATAGCCAGGCTTAGGCAGTGAAGGAAGGAAATAATTGAAAACAGAAGCTAATGAAGATGTGATTGAACAAGGGGACCATGTTCCAGCCCCAGAAAGCAGAAGAATTTGGCAGCTTTAACCATATGGCTCTGGCTTTAAAATCAAGGATAGAAGAAAAAGGTTATAGAATCTTCCTTCATGACTAACTAAGGAAAGCCACTGAGGCCACGCATGTTTCAGGGGTATCCTTGAATGGGGGCCTGCAGAGGCCATTGTGTGAAGCTGAGAAGTTGAAGCCTGGATTTCCTTAGAGACCCCAATGTTGGAGATGCCATAGTCATGGGATGTTAATGAAAGCTTCTAACAGGGAGTGAAACCAACCCAAGAGAAAGAAGTGTGTTGCAGTCAACAAAGCTGAAAGGAGTCAGAGATCTGAAGAGCACTTTGACATCAGATATAGAGATGCAGAGCTTAGAATTTGCCCAGGTCTTTCTTTGGTCCAGTATTTCCTTACTATGCCCATTTTCCTCCATTTTGGAATGGTAATGTATATCCTGTGCCATTATATGTTGGAAGTATGTGAACTGCATTTTGATTTTGGTTTTACATGGGATTACAGTTAAGAAATTGCAATGTCTCAGGAGAGACTTTGAACTTTGGATTTTTAAATAAGTTTGAGACTGCTATAGACTGTGGGGATTTTTGAAGTTGTACTGAATGCATTCCTGGATTATATTATGGTTACAAGTCTATGGGGGCTAGAGACTGTAATGTGTTAGAAATGCTAACAAAAACACACCAGAATCAGGAGGATAACCCTGCCCCCTGTGTATAGGCCCAATAGTATGATGGACAAGGCCAAGAGAACACATTCATTTTACCAAGTGTTTGCCTGAAGGTTTGAATGAAAGCAAAGGGCTTCCTGTCTGTCTAGGTGATGCCAAAATTGCACCAAGAGCCAAAACACAAAAGCCTATGGGAACATCAGTTTGATAGACAATTGACTTGTAGTACTTTAGATAAGAATGGCCCCCATTGGCTCATATTTGAAGTCACCAAGGAGTGGATCTGTTTGAAAGAAATAGAAGGATTAGGAGGCATGGGTTCATTGGAGTAGCTGTGGCCTTGTTAAAGGAAGTGTATAACTGAAGGTGGGCTTTGAGGTTTAAAAAACCCACACCATTCCATTTTCTTTTTCTCAGCCCACAGAACAGGATATAAAGCTCTCAGCCCTAGAGCCATGACTGCCTGCATGCCACCACGCTCCCTGCCATGATGATAATGGACTAAGCCTCTGAAATTAAATGCTCTCCTTTACAAGACTTGCCTTGGTCATGCAGTCTCTTCATAGCAATAGAACAGTGACTAAGACATGGCTAAATCCTGATTTCTTAAGTGTCACTCTTCTATATGAACAATCACATGATTAAATTGTATAGATATAGCTCAGACATACCTTCATACTAGAAATAAATTATATGGTCCTTCCAGAAAGGCAACAATGTCTGGCCCAGAAAAGAGATTCAAGACACACATTGGTATTGGAATCCATGTAGACATCAGATGGGGATAGAAAACAGCAAGACTTCGTGGCAAAGCTCTGTCATTCCACCTACTCAAGACACTTAGGAACACAGATAATAAGTTTAAGTCTTGTCTGGGTTGTAGAATGAGTCCAAGGCCAGCCTGGGCAAGTTAGTGAGATACTGTCTCAAATTAAAAGTATTTTTTAAACCAGCTAGCAATACAGCTCAGTGATAGAGTACTATATGTGAGGACCTGACTTCAGTCCAAGGTACCACAGGAATAAATGAGGGGCAAGGGCTAGAGAAATGACTCAGAAGTTAAGAGCACTGGCTACTCTTCTGGTGGACTAGGGTTTGTTTCCCATTATCCTCATAATGACTGACCACCCTCTATAACTCCAGTGCCAGTGGATCTGAAGCCTTCTGGCCTCCTTAGGTACAGCACACACATGGTTCACAGACATACAATGAAACAAAAGCACACATGCAAATAAATTAAATATAAAAAGAACAAAGAACAAAGGGAAGGAAGAAGGCACCAGTGAGTCACTGAAATAGGAAAGAGGGGGACAGGGCAACAAAGTATCACTACATTCCAAAAGTCTGAGGAAAGCCATTGTATCTGAACAGGTATATTAGTGCATTGGGATGCCTGGGCCCACTGAAAACTGTGCATCAAGGGGACATGTAGGCAGTGAACTCCAAGGCAGCCTCCAGGATAGTTGGGCTCAGCTGTCAGCTACGTGCAACTCCATATCAGGAGCAAGGCAGCGAAAGTGCGCTTCCTCCCAGGACAAGAAGGCATAGCTTCTTGTGAAGGAAATCTGGTCTTGGGAGGTAGACACTGCTTTGACCTTCCTTCTACTGAGTTCTGAGTGCTTTCCAAACTCTCTTGTTATCCCATCCTCCTGACCATTCCTCAATCAGATCTATGAACTGGAAGGAAAATGATAAAACTGGGCAGTGGTGGTACATGCCTTTAATCCCAGGAGGCAGAAGCAGGCAGATGGTTATGAGTTTGAGAACAGCCTACTCTACAGAGCTAGTTCCAGGACAGCCAGAGCTACATAGTGAGACCCTCTCTTGGAAAAAGAAAAGATAAGAAAAGAAATGGAAATGATAATAATGGTGTGGTGATGGTGGTGATAATTAATGATAATGACAGTGATGATGGCAGTAATGATGATGGTGGTGATGATTATAATGATGATGACAATTATGGTGGTTTTAATGACTACAGTGACAATGGTAATGATAGTCCCATTCAGTTCAGACTGTGCAAATTCCTTCTCCAGACATTAAAGTCACCAGTCAAGAATCTGGGGTCAACAAATCAAAGCCATACATTATCAGGAAATGCATTGAAAAGTATGATCCCAGGACCTCTTGTTCTTTGGGATAACTCTCCCAACCCTGAATTATTTCCTGTTGAAATTATAGCAACATTTCTGCAACTCAGTGGCTGGCTGATAATTATATCTAACAGGAGAGTGAGGAGTTCCTGGTGGTGTGCAGGCATCTGCTATATTTCTAAGTAGCTGTGTCTTTGCTCATTGTTGCAAACCTGATTCAACCCTATGTTTGCCACCCACCACACCAGACTCAGGTAGTACAGGAAACTGGGGTCTTTACACTTTACAGGCAGCTGCTAGATGAGTGTGTTAACCACTTATGGCTGATTCTTAACAGAATAATGTTATCAAAAACAATGAAAGTCTGGGGAGAAAGCTTAGTGTTTAAGCATGGGGACCCAAGTTCAGATCCCCAGAACTCACATAAATGCTGGCACGGTAGCATGCACCTGTAACCTCAGTGCTTGAGCAGTGGAGACAAACTGATGCCAGAAGCTTGCTGGCTACCATTATGGCAAAATGAAAAGCTCCGAGATTTGTGAAAGACCCTGTCACAAAAAGTAAGTTAAAGAAAAATAGAGGAAGACATCTGACATTGATCTTTGGCTTCCATATGTTTATGAATGGACATACACACACACACACACACACACACACACACACACACACACACACACACACACACACGTAGCAAGGCACAATGGTGCTTTCCTGTAATCTCAGCACTTAGGAGGATTGTTGCAAGTTTGAAGCTAGCAGCACTATACAGCAAGACACTGTCTCAAACAAAAAAGGCCCCCAGAACAGCATCTGGACAATCATTACCTGGAAAATGCATTTTGGGCATGTGTGGGTGCTTCTTGAAGCTTGATCAATTCAAGGCAAGCAACAATAAATGTTCCAAAATGAGAAAAATTATTGGATGTTAGGGACTCAAAAGGAGATGCATAAGGCAGGAAGAGTTGAATGCTAACAGCATCCACTTCCAGCCTGCTAAGCAGCATGGCAGGTGCCACCTGTGTTTTCTGACTCCCTGACCACAGACTGAGAATACACAGGTGGAAGAAGACAGCATCTGAAAGGAAACTGAATGAGGTGGGGCTGGGGAAGCATCTCCTTCCAAATAGATCCTCACCATCCCACTCAATTTTGAATGGTCTTGTAGTTGAATAGTGAGTTCCTTCCTGTTGTCCAAGCTCTGTCTCTCTAGAATAGCAAAACTGAAACCTATAACTCATAGCTCAGACTCAAAAATGGGCCTGAATCTTTATAGAAGACACTAGTCTCTTTTTCTGAGATTTAATTGCTACTCCGTATTCAGTACTGCTATCTAGGTCTCCTATCAATAGTGGTTGGTTACATCTCCTTGGTTCTATAATTATTCCAAACTTGTTTAAGTCTTACTGATCACTTCACCAGTTTCAGTGAGTAAACAGAGATAATAATGAGGTTGAATATGTCCCTGCAATTTTTTAAGTTAATTTTTTTTAATTGTGTGTGGTTTGTGGGGGGGGGAGGGTATGTGCACATGACTGCAGGTGCCTCCAGAAGCCAGAGGTCAGAACTCCCTGAAGTTGGAGTTATAGGCAGTTGTGAGCTGCCCAGCATGAATACTGAGAACCAGATTTAGGTCCTCTACAAAAATAGTGTGTGTCCTTGACTATTGAGCGTCTGTCCAGTTCTCCAACCCCCAATAGCAAGTTTTCATTATTAGTCTGTTTAAAAACAAACAAAAAGTGAGGGCTCCAAATGTTGCTCAGTTGGTACAGTGCTAGCCTAGTAGACATGAGGCCCTAGACTCCAATCATGGAGGGCCCTCACCTACAATCCCAGAACTTAGGCAGTAAAGATGAGTCAGAAGCTCAAGGTCTCTTTAGTTATACAGTGTCTTCTAGGCCAAAAAATAAAACCAAGGGCCAACAATACAGTTTAGAATGTAAGACTTCTGCCAAGTCTGAGAACTGAAGTTCAATACCAGGACCATCCATGGTAGAAGGGGAACACTAACTCCAGAAAATTGTTCTTTGACCTCCACATGTGTGCTTAGATGCATGTATCCCCCTCAACACGTACACTAGACAGATGATGGATAGATATATAGATGATAGATAGATGTAAAAAAAAGGTTGTTTTATTTTTAAAGAGAAAAGAACAAATGATTTCTAAGCTTATACTGCTGTCCCTGGTATGGGATCAATAACATAGACACCTTAAATCATGAAAGACAAATGTGGAAATTGTAAATCTAAATTGAGTTGATTGGTCAGTTGTACTAAACTGTGGAACATCAGTAAGTGTTTTCATTTGGAAACAGTATCATTGCAGTGATGATAAATACATTTTTCCAAACTACACACAAACACACACACACACACACACACACACACACACACACACACACACACAGAGAGAGCCAGAAACAAGAGTAGGCTAGACTACTTAGTTTAACACTAAAACCAATATCTCTTGGACAGAATGCACACATATCATGTAGGACTTACTGGGCTCTCTCTCTCTCTCTCTCTCTCTCTCTCTCTCTGTGTGTGTGTGTGTGTGTGTGTGTGTGTGTGTGTGTGTGTGTGTGTTACCACATGTCAAACACACTTACTAGGGAAGCACTCTAACACTAGGCCTCAGATCCTTACTGTATGTTGTTTTTACTAAGGGCTTTTTTTCTTCTCTTGGCCCAGGACGTTCTTTCTCAGTGTCTATTCCTAATTCATAGGTGCCATTGCTGTACTCTTAAACTGTACCAGTGGCTTTCTTCTTACCCTTACTGTTCTTGGGATTTGACTTTTTTTTTCAGCTCTATTTTGGAGCCCAGGTTCCATGGAGATCAGGACCACTGAGCTCTAGCTCTGGAAATGCACTTATTTCTCAGAGAATGTTCTTATCTAAATGAGAATGACCAAGAATGGCCACACTTCATCTCCAAAGGAATTCCACTTAGCTTCCTTTGACAGGATGGCCAGCCAGCTTGTCCTAATTGTGCTAATTCAGCTGACCCCTTTTTCTTGATGTCATCAACATATTTTCGTTTGGGTTGCTTCATGCTCATGAGTGTAAAGAAGCACTTGTTCCTTTACTGGAGATAAAATTAACCTAGAGGATGAAGTGCTTTATGTATAAAGAGCAGAGCAGGGAGGACACAGAGAATTCTAGGTTTCATATACTCAGGCAGATCACAAGGAAGTGCAAACTGTAAAACTTGCTAACTAGATTTCTCAAGAGGCTTTTCTCCTCACAGCATTTTCCAGCATCTAATTTTAGATTCATGTGCTATTAGCACTGTCAGATTTCAGCCAGTGTACAACTCCTATGGAAAACATACTTTCACAGCAGGGCAGAGGCAGGCATCCTTTACAGGGTCCTTGAGGTACTTTAATCATCTAAGATTACTGCAAGGGAATTCATGTCCAGCTCAATTACCATAATGAAAACTCATATTTGACATACACAATTACCTTTGAGGGGAAAGAGTGGGAGTTAGGTTGAGCACATGATCTTGTAATGTCACTCATGGGAACATACTGAAAGAAGTTGCAAAGGAGGGTCTCAGACATCTGCTTCTAATGTCCTACCAGTGTTGTTCACAACAGCCAAAGATGGAAGCAACTCAAGCATGCACTAATGGGCTAGTGGTTATAATGAACGTGGTATATACACACAACAGCACAAAAGGGGAAAGGAAAGTGATTCTGACAAAATGCTGTAATGAACATACTGTGAGGATACTTATGGGAAGTGAAGTAAGCCTGTCCTAAAAGGACAAATACTGTGTAATTCTGCTTGTATGGTGCATCAAGAATAGTCAAATACATAGAGACTGAAAGTACAATGGTGCTTTCCAGGACTTAGGAAAGGGAAGAGTGAGGAACTAGTATTTAATGGGACAGTGTTTCAACTGGGGAAGCTGAAGTTGTGGAAATGGACAGTGATGATGATTGCTAAACAGTGTGAATGTTCTTATGACCACTGATCTGTACACATGTGGTACTTGCCATGCAATCATGAGGACCTGAGTTAATTCCTGGCACCATTGTGAAAATCTGGGTTTGCCAACATACCCTTGTAATCCCAGTGTGGGGGAGGCAGAGACAGGAGGAGCTCTGGGGCCAACTGGCCAGCCAGTCTACCTGAATGGTCCAGTGCCAGGTCCCAATGAGAGAGCCCTATCCCAGGTAATAAGGTGGATGGATCCTGAGGAACAACAGCAGAAGTTGACCTCTGGCCTTTACCACAGGCATGCGCACTTGTACACACATGCACCTACATGCCTGTGAACATACACACAAATGTTAAACTTGTTAAGTTTTGTTATGTATACTTACAATGCACATATGAATAAGAAACAGAACAATTAACCCTACAATGGAAGGAGGACAGACAAAGCTTCCCAGAGGAGATAGCTTTGTTTAGAAAGATAAGGGACTGGCAGCAGAACAAAAGAAGAAGGTAACTGAAGATGAGTGAACAGCACAAGGAAATAAGAAAGTCATTACAAAGACCTTTTAAGGAACAGCACTAAATGCAGGTAACTCCAGCTTGGGTCTTTGCAGCTAAGTTCCAGATGAAGGCTGCAGTGTGTGTGTGTGTGTATTCATGCAGCTACATGTGTCTGCACATTTGTATGGAGGTCAGAGGACACCTTCAGGAGCCATGAAGGGTTTAAGACAGGGTCTCTCACTTAGAACTTACCAAGTAGGGTAGGCTGGCTAGACAGCCAGCCCTAGGGATTATTGTTCTCTCTCTCTCTCTCTCTCTCTCTCTCTCTCTCTCTCTCTCTCTCTCTCTCTCTAGCTTTGGGATTATGGGTACACACCACTAGGTCAGGCTTTTTAAATAAGTTCTAGGGATAGAATTCAGGTCCTCATATATGCTCAGCAAGCACTTTACTGACTGAATTATCTTCCTATCTGGACCACTGGAGTCTTTCAAACTGGAGAGACGACCAACTTGCATTTTAGAAAGACCATGTTGATGACTGAATAAGAATGAATGGGGGTGGAAGGGACTAGAGGAGAGGCAATGACAAGGAGATGCCTGTGTATCCACCCACCCACACCTAAGAGACTCAATGAGGCTTCAAACTGAGGAGAGGTAAGGATGGAGATGGGCATTGAGGGGAATAGAGGAGCCTGTACAAGGATAAGGCAGTGACTTGTGGAGCCGCAGATAGAATTGTCTTTTTATTCACTCCTGATTTCTCTACCCTCAGTCAAGATGACGCCTCCATATCCTTAAGTGTCCCAGCTTACAGAGAAGTGGATCCTGGTTCCTTGCACCAGGGGCCTTTTAGATCATTTGGTAGGGACAAGAGTTCCTTGCAACCCATGCTATTCTTAAATTCACTGTATAGCTAAGGTTGACCTTGAGATTACAGTCCTTCTGCCTCCACCTCCCAAATGCTAAAATGTGCCACCACATTCAGTTTATGTGGAACTGGGGATCAAACCCAGTTTGATGCATGCTAGGCAAGCATTCTGACAACTGAGCTACATCTTCAGCTCCAAAAGAACATTTTGGGTCTACTTAGTTTCATGTGCTTTGTTTGGTCACATCCCACACAAACCCATCTGCACCCATTTATCAAGTGACCCTTTCCTAACTCCATAATGTCCAACACAATCCAAATTTCCTGGCACCAGAAAATCAGGACTGGCATCTCTCCAGTGACGGCCTTCAGCTCACACAACTCTGGGGGATGGCTTTATTTTCTTGCCTCATACCCTGTCTGAGGTTTCTCCAGGGTACCAGCCACCCTCTGAACAAGCATTAGCAAGAGCCAGCATCCTACGGCAACAGAGCTGCCAGGATTCTTTTTCTCATTACTTGTCCTGTGGAACCCAAGCTCTCAACCAGAGCCCAGCCTTCCTGCCCAAGCTGCCCAAGCTTTCTGCCAGCACTGAGCAATCTCAGAAACATGTTTGCCTACCTGTACTGTAATTACCTTCTTCAGATGAGGAAGGAAGGCTTTCCTTTCACAGTGACTCTGTAGACACTTCCATTGCAGCCTAATTAGCACATACTTACTCAGTTGCAGCAGAAGTGCTCCATGCTGTTAAGCAAGCTGGGTCTCTTGTTTGCAGTTAAATCCTGGCTTCCTCTTGGCTGACTTAGGGTAGCATCATTTTGCCAGTATTAGAGGAACATGAACAATTGAGTCAAACAGCCTAAGGTCCCATTGGATGACAAGGGAAACCCTGCTGTGCCTTCTGATGTCACCTGAGGAAGACAGCAGCAGATGGTGAAGGCAATCAGTGACTCTCAGTCACTACAAGTACCCAATGTCTCCCTGCAAGAGCAGCTAAACTGTGGAAAGCGGCCAGTGCATCACCCGCTCTGGCACTCCACCGGCTCTTCTCAAAGCCAAATCGTCTTCGGGAATGGCTTCCTGAAAGCCCCACGCTGCTGTTTCTCTCGCTGATGGTGCTGGGAAATCTCCACTTCTCCGCAGAATGGCTTTCTCTCCCTCTGGCTTTCTGGCGAGGGGCCGTGGTTGAATCACATGGGGAGTTTGGCAGAGCAAGCCCCATTCCTTTGCAGTGTGTCTGCAGTTAGAGATCTCATGGTGACTTTTCCGAGTCATTGCTCCTGGATGCTCTTGCAGAAAGAATCTTCATGACTTGGATTAAGAAGTCTTCAGTCCTTGGAGGACCCAGAGCAATTTGCCTCTAGCCTTCTGGCTACAAACTATCACTAAACATATGTCCTACATTTGTCCCTCCTTTATGCCAACATCTGCTTCTCTTTTTTGTTTTCATTCTTATGCCATTATTTCCTTTTTTATATGCTCATTATTAAACTGCTGTTATTTTTATTCCATGTCAGGTATGGACTTCTGAATTAATATTTGTGCATATATGCTCATATGTGTTCAAGTATGTGTGTGCAGGTGAATGTGCACATGGATGTTGTTTCTCAGATGCTATTCATTTAGAGTTTTTCTTGAGACAGGGTCTCTCACCAGCCTGGAGCTCACTAATTAGGCGAAGCTGACTGGCCAATGAGCTCCAGAGGTCTTCCTGTCTCTGACCTCTCAGCGTTGGGATTACAGACACAGGATTAAGTGAGAGTGATGTCACACCTAACCTTTACATGGGTTTAAGGGTCCCAACTGAAGTGCCTATGTGCACACTCTACTAACTGAGCCATCTCCTTAGACTCTTGGCGATGCTTTTATTGCCTGTAGCCTACAGTCAGTTTTCCTGTTGAAAGATAAAGAACTTCCTCTCTGTCCTTTGTATGTCCCTGGGTGTATAGCCAAATCGGTGAGCTCCAAGTTCAGTGTGAGACCATATCTCAAAATGTAAGGCAGAGAATAATTGAGGAAGACATCCAACATTGACCCCTGATTTCCTCATGCACTGTTCTAGTTTGCCTTTCTCTTACTGTGATAAACACCTCAGGGGCTGCCCCACTTCCCCCCCCACCCACCCCCCTGACGGTATGGGGATTATTTCACTTATACTTCCCTATTACAGTTCCTCACTGTAGGAAGTCAGGGAGGTCAAACAGGAGCAGAGATAAGAACCATAGAGGAAGGCTGCTTATTGGCTTACATCCTCTGGCTTGTGCTTACCCAGCTTTCTCTCTTTTTAAAAACATTTTTTTCATTCATTTGTATTTTATAGACATTGGTGTTTTGCCTGCATATATGACTGTGGGAGGATGTAGGATCCCCTGGAACAGGAGTTAGACAGTTGTAGGCTGCCATGTGGGTGCACTGGGTCCTCCCACATCAATGAGTAATTTTTATGCCCCTCAGACATGCCACAGGCCAACCTGATCAAGGCAATCTCCCCAACTGAGACTCCCTCTGGTACTTCCAGGCTGTGTCAAGTTGATAGCTGAAGCTAACTTGGAGATAAATATGTGTTCATATGTAAACACACACACACACACATCACTGTCAATATGTACCTTGAGGAAAGGATGGTGAGCTCTCTTTACTTTGAGGCATTTTTAGCTGTGTTTTGTACTATAGCTACCCCAAAACTCTCTGAAGTATCCTGAATACTCATGAAGACTTCACACCTCTAAGTGTTATATCTCTCAAGGTACTTCCTGCCTCATTTTACTCTACCTTGCCTCTTAGGAAGAGATGTCACAGTGTTCTGATAACTTATCAGAACACTTTGTAGGAGAGAGTTTAACAAAGACAAGGGTGGGTCAGTGATGGGCAGAACCATACCCTGGCCAGGACTGCTTAATTGTATGTATCTCTTGTCTTATTTAGACCAAAACCCATGGCAGGACCCCCCAAAATGAGCTTGGGGACAGGTCACTAGAACTCTCTGTTGCTCTTCTTAATATGGCTACAGTGAGTATATTTCCTTCCTCTATTTTCACTATCATGGACAAATGACTCTAGCTGTAACCATGGTGACAGAAGGGATGAGAGCTCAGCAAAGTAGGGAAGACCTAAGAGAACTCCAGAGAAGGAGTTGTCATTGACCTCTTTTCAGGAAGGACTATGAACAGAATTCTAATACCCCTGATAAGGAACCTTCACCAGCTGAGCCATGAAGTTGAGGAAGAGCCCAGATACATGGGATATCAAAATGAGGGCTATAAAGATCCCGGGATGATATTAACAATGTGGCATTTAGTAAACCTCTGCTAGGCCTTCTGATAGAGCCTAAATCATCAATAATTTGAGTAAAGAAACAGAATGAACTAGAAAAAAACTGTCTAGAGTTTTAGTCAAAGACAAGTTCAGGAACCAAGGAGATGGCTCAAAGGTGCTTGCTGCCAAGCCCCACAACTTGAATTTGATCCCAGGACCTATTAGCCAGGGACACACAATTTTGTTAAACTCCTTTTGAAGTGTCATAATTCCAGTAACCACAGCAATTTGGTTTCTAGAAGTAAATGTACTTGTTTCTCTAAATTCTTGACAGCTCTGCCCCATGGACCCTCTATTATGGCCAGCCAGGAAAGCTGTTTACTAATCAACTGACCTTTAAAAAAAAAGATTTTTTTATTTCATTTTATGTGTGTAAGTGTGCATGTACATGTGCGTACCATGTGTCAAATGCCTGTAGAAGTCAGAACAGGGCATCAGATCCCATGGAACTGGAGCTGCAGATAGCTGTGCGCCTCCATGTGGGTGCTGGGAATCCAATTGAGTCTTCTGCAAGAACAGTGCTTTTAACTGCTGAGCCATCTTGCCAGCCCCCTCTTAAATACTTTAATAGACTGCTCACTGGTTACCCCTAGCAATGGCCAACTTCTGATCAAAAAATATTTAGAATCACATTCCCCACCCTTCTTTCCCTTCTTTCTTCCCTATAACCACCTAAGCTTGTAAGGGTCAGGGCCATGATTCTTAGAGACCACTTCTTCAGGTTTTTCAAAAAATAAAAGCTTTCATTGTCTGGAGTTCCCTAGTCTGCTTTTTCTTCTCAATGACCTTTCTGAATACACATGATGGAAAGAAAGAACCAGCTCCCCAAACTCCTGTAAGTTATCCTCTGCATACACACACACACACACACACACACACACACACACACACACACACACACACACACACGACTAAAAATACAAAAAAAAAATTTTTTAAAGCAAGCTCCATTTGAAGGGACAGTGTGATGGTGGTGGTCCCTCATCATCTACTATCTGCTATAAAATAAATAAAGTTGCTAAGTTTGCTCTAGAGATATTCCTCTATTTGGTTGGGACAATTCCTACAACAAGTGTCGCAATGCTTCCCCTTGATTCTTCGGCAAAGTTTTCAGGTATCTGAAGTTTTCCCAATGCAAGCTGTGTCTCAGAGGCAGAGCTTATGCTTGTCTGTTTCCTGCCTGCCCAAAGAGTTATAACCTGATTTAGGACAAATGAGATGACAGACTCCACAGGCCACACTGCTTGGGTCTTATGAAATATCTCACCTGGCCTGAGGCTACCACACTGTGTCATATGGAACTAAATGCATTCTGAATGGAAGTGCCAGGATAAGAATTCTTCACATGGTGACCAGGGAGGAACAGTTAGAAAAGACAGAAAATTTTGTCTAGAAGATAAATGGAAGGTGATAGACAGGAAAGGCTATCATGTGGAGAGCAAGGCAGGTTAGACACCAACCCAGAGGGGCTTCCACGTTCAAAGGGCAGCAGAGTCAGTTTGACTCTGCACTTGCTTACAGAAAGAGCTAGACAGAGAGCAGAGGGACTGAAAGTACCCAAAGAACAGCTGTGCCAGACTGACTTTCAGATTCCCACCAACCTGCCAAATGTCTTTGTACCTGAAGACAGGAATACTTAGGATTACCATTCCTCCTTTATTCCCAGACTCTTTAGGGGCTACTGAATGCTTGCCTTCCATGCTGCTCCCCTCCCCCATCTTGTTTACCTATTGGAATAGCTAGACTATCCAGTGTAGATAAAGAGCTCCTCCCTTTGACAGCCTTTGTTAACATCTGGGTCAACAGTCTGGAGTCCCTGTGTTCCCTGGACACGTTTTGTAGGGGAAATAATTTATATACTACATACTATATTCTTTTTGTAAAAAATAGGGTCTCCATCCCAGGCTGGACTCAAACTTGATATGTAGACAAGGATAACTTTGAACTTCTGATCCTCTTACCTTCCAAGTGCTGAGATTCCAGATGTGTACCTATATAGTTTATGAAGTACTGGGTTTTAACCCAGGATTTCATGTGTTTTGGGTAAGCACTCTACCAACACAGCCATCTCTCCAGACTCTTGCTTGATATGTTCTAAGAGCTGGAATTCCTGCAGAAGCCCAGAAAGCTCTGTGTTTATTTAGTACTCAAGCTGTGTACCCATACCACAGCCCCGCCCTTCAGTGCCCAACCCTGGTTCAGAGGACAGTATGCAGCTATGAGGCCAAAGTATTTCTCAATATCTAAAGGTGAAAAGAAAGAGAACAGCTCAGAGTCCATATGCATCTTCTTCCAAAGTGACTTACTGAAGATCACTATGAGGATAGTGTCAGGAGACATAAGAAGACCACCAGGGAGAGCTGGGGGTAGGAGGTGGGCAAAAGCTGGCTGATGATGAAAGTCAGTCCAGGACCCAAGGCCAGGTAAGACAGGAGAAGAGGTAGTGCACAGCCATAGTCTCTGGGAAAACAGACTCATTCATTGAGCTTTGGTGAGACACTGTTCTTTTGAAGGGCAGAACAGACCCTCCATGGGGGTTCCTGAACAGTGATCACAGAAGCATGTCCCTTCTGGGGGAGGGAGAAGACTAGGTCCAAACAAATGCTTCCCATGGCTTTATGAACATTCTTAACCACCACTGTTTGTTTATGAAATTCATAAAGCTAAAGAAGCAAGGACACATGTGATTATTAAATCCACATAATTGAAGCATTATAGAATACACATACATGATGGGATCATGAAGGATGACTACTGGCATCACACAAGTACAGACACCCAATTATCAGTAGGTGAACTTCTCCCTGAACATGAAGTTAGAGATGTAGCTCAGTTGGTGGATGCCTGCCTAGCATGCATGAAGCCATGGGTTGGACGCCAAGTACCACATGAACATAGTGGAGTATGCCTATAATTCTAGCACCAGGAGACAGAGGCAGGAGGATCAGAAATTCAAGGTGTTCAGCTACATAGCGAGTCCAAGGCAATAAATAAACAAACAAGCAAATAATAAAGCATTCTTTCCAGATAGTGGTGATACTGAATCTGGTTGAACATTCCTGGAGCATTCATCTTCCCAGTAAGAAAGGTTTCTAGGGCTGGAGGATGGCTCAGCAGTTATGAGCATTCTTGTTCTTTCAGAGGACTCAGATTCAGTTCCCAGGATCCAAATGGCAGCTCACAGCCACCGGTAACTTCAGTTCCAGGGGATCTCATGCTTTTCCTGGCCCCTGAAAGCACTGAACACATGTGGTACATATACTTGTCCTTTTTATAAAATAGCTTCTTTATTGACTGTTTGGGAGTTTCAAATCATGCACCCCAATTCCATTTACCTCCTGCCCCCATCCTCCCCTCATCCCTGTCATGCCCCTTCCACATAAGGAAACATCAAAGTAAGCAAACAAGCAAATGAATAAAAGCAATATATATATATATATATATATATATATATATATATATATATAATTCCAAGCCAAAACAAAACAAAACCCAAAACAAAAATCACAACAGAAAAATCTCTTTGCTTCTCCTTCTTTCCTGCTTCTTCAACACCTCTTCATTCATCCTGGTGGCAGTGGAGACTTCAGTGTGCCATATAGTATACTTCTTTGTCCCATCAGTTTTACTGGCAAATGTTCATTGCAATGAGTCACTGATCTGGTTCAAGACTTCTGGTTTCTGGTACACACACCATCCTCACTGGATCCTCACCAGAACTCCTCTGGGATATCCTGGGGCTGCCACGAGTCTTGGAGACCTTGTGGGTATTGTTCCACAGGATCAGTCCCTTCACTAGCTCTAGCAGGTCCTAGATAAGGTAGATGCAAGGGTGGCTCAACCCAAGGCCTGGCTGGGAGCCTGGAAAGTAGCCAAGCTCGTCAGTCCAGGCCCCTGTGGCCGGGTGGGTAGAGTCAGCTCCTGTACTTGTATGCCCTCAGGGTCTGTTCATCCTGGCATGTGTTGGGGGATGGAGGCCATCTCTCCAGCATGCAGGGGCCAGCTCCTTTGCTGTGGTGTTCAGCCAGAGGCAAGACCTGCTTTCCCAGGGCCAGCGAAGGGCATGGCCAGCTCATTATGGACATCTGATTTTATCTTACATGGTTCCTGGGGCCTCCTGAGGTGACATAGGTCACAGACATCCACACAAACCCCAGCTATAGCTGGACCACAGACCCAGACATGGCTTTCAGTAGCAGCTTGGGCCTGGTAGACATCCTGGCTCTGGGTACAGGGACTGGCCACTCAAGTGGGAATGGTTGCAGCCCTATCCTTGGCCTCTCTTGTGTGTGATGGCCATGCAAGACCCGGACTTCAGCACAGACCCCAGCTACTCTTCCTTTTTTTTGGGAGGGGGGAAGAGTGATCTGATTTGAATAGTTTTTCAGGAACTGTTACTAGTAACTTGTCTGGCTAAAGAATGTCTAGCTATTCTTGTTCTTGTTTCCGTGGGTGGGACAAGAAGACATGGTATTAGAAGTGGTGATTTACCACTCCTGGCTTTGTTTAGAGCACATGACCCTACGAGCCTCAGGCCCTTTCTATGTTAAAGATAACAGAGTTAGAACTGCTAGTGATGTCTGCTCATTCTACACTGTGTCCATAATCACAACCTTTAGAGGAAAATACAAGACTGACTTTGCATTCCTGTCTGTTGTGGATGAGAATCTGCTGCGGCTCTCTCTCGTTCACTTAGGCTTTCAAGGCTTCACTGGGCTCTAATTCTAGACCACCTCCCATCTCCATCCTTCTTCTGACCAACTTCATCTTAGAACCTTATTCTTAGAGTCCCTGAAGAGGCTTTCTTCCCTCCCTGCCTTCTCTTTTCTCCTCCCATATCATCTTCATATCACTACATATAATGACGGATCTGCTTGCTCTCCTTTGTCTCTCCACTGCCTGCTAATCTCACTGGAAACAGAGGCAGACATTTCTGACTCATTGCTACATCCTCCGGAGCCTGATCCAATGCCTTCCTCATGAAACAAGTCACAAAATCATGTGTGAATGAGTGAATAACCATCCGATCTCCCTCCTTTTGGTGTGGCCCAGAGCCATGTGACATAGAGAGATAGTTGTCAATTTCTGTGATCTGTCCTTACCTTTGTTCTCTTCCTCATGAGCTTCCCCAGGCCACTTCTGATGTCTTTCTCCATCCCCCACCTCCAACAGGCTGGCCTGCTTCCTGCAGCTCACAGATGAAGTGCCTGCTGCCTTGTACCACTCCTAGAGTTTGAAGTGTCCCTCCCACCTTAGGGACCATGCACTGCTTGACACTAATTTGTGTCTCAGGGGCACTCAGTCGAGAGCCATTTATTTCATACCTCTGTATTAAGCACTATATCAAGCATACAAAGGTGGATGAGACACAGGATTTAGGTGGTCTGATAGGGAAGCAGATTATTATAGCATTAAATAACAAGGATGGTGACTAACATCACTTGTCAACTTAACAGCACCTAGAACTACATAGGAGACAAGTTTCTGGATCTCTCTGCAAGGGGCATTCTAGATTTGGTTAATTGAAATGGGATGATCCATTCTTAATGTGGATGACACTACTCCTCAGGCTGAAGTGAAGGTGACATATAAAGGAAAACAAAAGCTGTGCACCAGAGTTTGCTTCCTGACATCAGACATGATGTGACCAGTCGATTCTAGCTCTTGCTGCCTTGACTTCCCGACTATAACAGGCTGCACCCTAACCCTGTTGGCCAAAATAAACCTTTTGTTCTTGAGTTGTGTTTAATTATGCACCTAATCTCTCTTTTTAAAAATCAATTTATTCATGTGTTATATATAATATATTCTAGTCACACTCTTAGCACCATGAAGTTGCTTTTGCTAGCATTTTATCACAACTGTAAAAAAAAGCAAAAGCAAGTAATACAAAGGCTAACATTTTGTTTCATAAAAGAAAAAAAAAAAACAGCAGTGGGGAAGAATTCTTACCCAACTGGAAAGAGAGTAGGGCCAATGAAAGCTTAATGGAGGAAGTGATGTAAGACAATGGCCTTATAAGCAGAGGGGACAGCCTCAGCCCACACATGGAACTGAAATGTGGTATTTTATAGGCAAGGTGTCAGCAATTCGGTATTGATAGAAAAAAGTACAAGTCAGAAAGAGTTGTCTATTAGTCAGAGATTCGTGCTGGGTCCAGATCAGGGAAGGCTCTGGAGTCATGGTTGGAAGCTAGATATGTAAGCAGCAAGTCATTGATATCTAGATATGTGAATAGTGAGAGGTCACTGAGATAGAGATGTGTAAGTAGTGAGACGTCACCAAGACGTGTACATAACAAGAGGTTGCCAAGATGTGTTAGTATCAAGAAGTTGTTGAGATGTGTTAGCAGCAAGAGGTTGCTGCAAGTTTTAGGTGGGGATTGGGGCAAAAAGGTATTGGATCTGAGAAAGACACACAGCATGTAAAGTAAGACCAGGATCTAACCCAGTTGCTCAAGATACACATAGACACTTGGTGATGGCAGAGAAGCAAGGTTATAAACAGGTTTAAGAGCCTTGAAGAAGGAAAACTGGCAGGACCTGATTGCTGATTTAGTACAGGGCAGGCTGTAGGTGGAGGATGAAACCCACAAAGAAGGGATTGAAGATGCCTTGGGACCCCAGGGAAGCAAGCAGGGCAACATATGAGGTGCAACTTAAGGTGGAGATAGGTTGAATCTGACGTGCTAGTAGAAACTTGTGAGAAACAGACTGAAAGTTGGGGGTTGGAATTCTAGATTTTGGAGTCAATTGGCTTAAAACTGACTAAAAGTAATGAAAGAGAGAGCCAGCCCTCAGGAGAGTATGTTGGACTGCAGAGTCAGGAGCCATAAGAGGGCTCCTTGAGTAGAGGGAGAAGTGGCCTCTAGTTACCTGTCTGGTGTTATGGCATCTCTAATAGACTGTTTACCTATTAGTATTGATGTCTACTCTTCTACAAAGACCTAGAAAGTGACTTACCCATACTCCAGTTGTTAATCAGTAAGTGGAGACAGGCATCCCAGGGGGTTGGAGTTCTTTAAGGAAGAGGGGTAGATGATGGTGTTACACACCCCTCATGAGTCAGTTGCCAAATAACTTCTTTCAATTCTCCTCACCTTTCTCAGAGACAAAAAGGCAGCCACAGTGTTGAGTGTTAACTACACAGGAAGGTGACAAATTTTGAAAGAGAGTAATCACCTTTCAATCACATCTAGATTTGAACAAACTCTTCAGGAATTAATTTGGGTTCCCTCTGGAACCCCCATGAAGCTGAATCAATGTTGCTGAGAAAAGCATGACGTTCACACCATTCCTATAAGCATAATTTGTTCTGAAATGTGGGCAAAAGAGGGAGAGAGAAGCAAACTCTGTGATGGTCACAAGACATTCCAAGGAAGTATATTTACCTCATGATTTCTGAGTTTAACTAGTATATTAAGACACAGATTCAGCTGGGTGGTGGTGGTGTACACTTTTAATCCCAGCACTTGGGAAACAGAGGTAGATGGATATCTGTGAGTTCGAGGTCAGCCTGGTCTACAGGGCAAGTTCCAGGACAGTCTCCAAAGCTACACAGAGAAACCCTGTCCCCAAACATCCCCCCCAAAAAAGACACACTTTCCTGTTAAAAAAAATTTTATTATGTCACTTCAGCAGGCAGATATATATTAGCTAGTTGCACTACTACTATGACAGCAGAAGCAACAGAAGAGAGGGAGGGTTAATTTTGGATACAGTCCATCATGGTGAAGAAGGCATGTCAAGGGGAGTGTTACTAGGACTCCTCTCATCTCTGTGGACCAAGAAGCAGAAAGACCGGGGCCAGAGTGGGGCCAGGCTATAATCTTCAAGGTCTGCCTCCAGTCATCTACTTTCTGCCAACTGGCCTCTTAAAGCTTTCACAGTCTCCCGAAACGGTGTTATCACACTGGGGCCAATTGTTCAAATACACGTGAGTGACATTTTTATATCCAAACCACAACAAGATCCATGACTTATCTTATTGACTATTCATTTTTTGGAAAGCCTTTTCTGTAAATTTTGATATGTTTCCCTTTCTGTAATTATAACAAAAGCCAGATAATGATGACCTGTTAAATAGGCACCAAAAATAAAGTATGCAATCCTATTGTTCTATTGAGGTGTCAGTGTTAGATACAGAACCATCTAGAATTATTGTATATGCCTACTGGTATGAGTGTATAGCTATGAATTCTGTTTTAAATTAGAACTGATATCTTTATTTATAAAAATAAGTGCCTAGGGATGGCTAGGGGCAGGTGGGATGTTGGGGGGGGGAAGGGAGGGAGAGGGAGAAGGGATTGACATGTGAAACAAGCTTGTTCCTAATTTGAACTAGTAAAAAAATAAAAAAATAAGTGCCTATCCACAGGTTATGGTATGCTCTTCAAAGACATGACCCCCAGGATCTGAAGATCCTTCACGAGGTTCCACCTCCTACAGGTTCCATCACACCCACTAATGTAAAGTTCAGGGCCTACCCTTCAATACAAGGGCCTTTAGAAGGCACTCCAAATTGAGGATATAGCAGTGTCAGTACTTCCAGTTCTGAACCATTCCCTGACCCACTCTAGAAATCTAGATTAGATCTCCAGACAGCTGCATAGAATCTAGGACTTGCAAAGGCACAAAATCTGACTTCTTGCAGCCCCACTGCACAGAGGTATGTTTCTAAAGAGCTCAGAATAAAGTTGGTGTCTCTACAGTTCCACTTAAAACCCCAATAGGAACCTCAAAGACAATCCCTGGTTCCCTCCTATCCCCACCTTGGAAAGCAACACCAATATATCACACAACAGAGAAGGGATGGAGCTAAAGAGATGGCTCAGTAGTTAAGAGCACTGGTTGCTCTTCCAGAGGATGCAAGTTTGATTCCTAGAGCCCCCATGAAAGATCTCTAACTCCAGTTACCAACTTAAACCATCTGTAGCTCCATTTCCAGAGGATCAGACACTTCATTCTGGCCTCCGTGGACACTGGGCATGCAAGTGGTACACAGACATACATCCGGGCAAAACACTTACATACATATAAAAATAAAATAAATCTTTGGTTTCAAAAAAGTGTTGTGGGGTATCTGCCAGAGAAGACTGCTCAGACCAGGTTTAAGCCAATAGAAAGTATCTTTATCAGCCAGCTGGAGACTACACTTAGGAGTTCAAGATCCCAGTGTAGCACCGAGCCTTTCTCAGCGTGAGCTTTTAAGCATAAAAACCATGTTCTGGGTTGACATAGTCCATGACATATTCTGTTACCAAGAACAGTTAGCCAGAAACAGAACTACAGAAGTCAAAAAAGCAAGGTTACTACATTTAAAGACTTTCCCAGAACTGTGGGTTTTGATGGATTAGGTCTTTGTTTTCATTTAGGCAGTTGGTACTGTCTACATGCTGAGTTGTATGGACTGGATGGGTATTTGCATCATGGAGTCAGTTGTGCTAAAGTCTGGGGCCCTGTTAAAAATGGAAAAAAAGGAGAGGGGATAGTCTGTAAGAAAGAATAGTAAATGAATGGAGAATGAGTTTGACATGTTTCTGGGCTTAGAAAGTCCAATATAGAAGCCTTGTAGATGACAAAACAACAGAGAAGCCACCTGTGAATGAGGGCAGGATGTGTTAGTTTTCAGAAGCACATGTTGGCAGAAGCAGTGTGGCATCAACATCTCCCATCATGATCTCATTGGTACACTGGGCATAGCTTTTCCTAATGCTGCACTGAGATCATCCTGCAGCTGTCAGCATTTCCACCACATATATGCTGGCCTTGGGACACTGTGTCTCTTGCACCTAAAAGTGCTTCCAACCCCTTGTTGTTATGAGTGTAGGTTAATTGTGGCTGGTGTCAACTCCCAGCCCCACTTCCTGGAACTCATAATCCAGCAAACAAGGTCATAACTCCCTAAGAAGGTTCAGCTCCTCATTCCTCTTATCAAGGAGAGCTATTCTATGGGAGACCAGCTTGAAGCTGGCCTATGGCTGAGACTACAGTCGGGCTGGGTTCTGTGACTTCAGGGACTTGCCTTTCTGAAAGCTGATACTGAAATTAATCCCTGTGACCAGGTGCTTAGCAGTAGGAGCAGCCTGACTCAGTACCTAAAGGTGGGGCCTTTGGGAGATGACTAGCACTAGGGGATGCTCCGCAGGGTGGGCCCCTTGATTGAACTCTGGGAGAAGGAGAGAAAGATGAGGGTAGGGAAGAAGAGGAAGAACAGGAAAAGGAAGAAAGAGAGAAAGACCAAGAGAGATTAGGGAACACACCTGTGCACATATTCTCTCTCTCTCTCTCTCTCTCTCTCTCTCTCTCTCTCTCTCTCTCTCCCTCTCCTACCCTCCCCTCTCCCTCTCTCTTTCTGCATGTGATGCCCTGTGACACCTAAAGATTTTACCAGAAAGGTGGCCAGCTTCAAATATGGCCTTCTACTTTGTTTCTCAACAAGCACTGTGAGCCAAGTCCAAACAACTCCTTTTCTTTATTACTTACCCAGTCTGTGGTACTGAGCCACCAGCAACAGAAAATGGCTCAAGACATCTTCTGACTAGTGTCTTTGGCTATAGGAGCACTTGATGTCTGCTGTTTTTTGGCTCAAATGGCAGATCACTGGTTTAAGTCACACTATATGCACATATAGGGGAAGCAGGATTCCCAATACCATAAATGAACTTGAACATGAGCCTGAATTGTTGGGAGGACAGACTCACTTTAAATAGTATACGTAACTGAAGTCTTGTCCCCAGGCTCCTGGTTAAGTGATGGAATCAAAATTTCATCAGGTCTTGCTTTAGCTATGGTCTTATGGCAGTCTGATAGATATGACTGAAGCAGTTGTTTTTTCTTTAAAAAAAAAAAACTCCATGAATTTAATAACTGGGACACAATGTCTTTGAATTTCTTGGCATCTGTGGAGGTGATTCATGCATTTAATAGCTGCAGAGACTAAAAGGAATGACTTGCACAGGGCCAGACAGCAAGTCAAAGAATACGGTGAATCCACAGAGCCGTCAGAACCATTTGGCCTCTTGCCTGTCCCTTGTCCTGTCATTGAATCAGAAGCAAACCCTACTGGTAGAGAACAATGATGACCCACTGAGGGGATATGCAATACAAGCCAAGGGTCCATGTCCCCTGAGGTCAGACATCTGTTGTTCATCCTGGAGGTAGAAGCTAAAGAAGGCAGTTAGTCGCGTTGCATCTACAGTCAATCAATGTTCAGCCCACTTTCTCTTTCTAACTCAGTGTGGGATCCCGGCCCTTGGGATGGTGTTACCGATATTTAGTGTGGGTCTATGAACCTCAATGAACCCAATCTAGAAACCCCCTCACAGCCTACCCAGAGCTTGTCTCTTAGCTGATTCTAGATCCTCCAAGTTGACATTCAGTATTAACCATCACGGTGGTGAATGTCTTCCTTTTCACCTGCTCCTGTTCCAAGAGCCTCTCTGGAGGTCAGAATTTGGTGTTTTGTTTTTTAGGAAATGAACAGTGTTGTTCTGGAGAGAACAAGGTTGTAGTAAAAGTTTAGAAGTGGACTGTGTAGATCAGTACTTATCCCTAGCATAGGTATGGAGTTTGGGAGCCCATTCCACATAGAGGGATACTCCCTGAGCCAAGACACATGGGGATGGGCTTAGGCCCTATCCCAAAGGATATGACAGACTCTGAAGACCCCGTATGGAAGGTTTCACCCTCCCTGGGGAGCAGAAAGGGTGTGTGATAGGTAGGGTTTTAGTTGGGGGGGATGGTAGGGGAGGAGGGGAGGAAGAGGGAACTGGGATTGACATGTAAAACAATCTTGTTTCTAATTCAAATAAAAAATGAGAAGAAAAAACAGAAGTGTATTGTGGTATTAGTTCTCACTGTTTATGAGCATTTTGTCTTCACCCTGGAAGAAATGCAGTTGGCCAGATCCCTGGGGTACAGCTCTTTCCTCAGGGTTGGATGTGTCTATCTCCAGCTGTGATGACCCATGTGAGACCTTCAGGAGATATCAGAGCTAATGGAAGTTCACAAGATTCACAAGACTCAGGAAGCTCATGATATCTTCCTGAGGGGTTCACCAGATACTCACCAGGATCCTTCCCTAAGATTATTGTGGGCTCTTCAGTGATGTAGCTGCCTGTAAGTTGCCTAGGGGACTTCCCAATTGTGTTGCTACATTTGAATCAATCATGTTTCTGTTCAGTAACTACAATAAACTTATTGGTTTACTAAGCTGTAGTTGGATGGAATCCTTTCTTTGGTCTGTTGGTGCCTTCTCTACCCATATAGACATTCCTTTATGTCTTCCCCAGGAAAAGTCACCCATTAGCATTAGGGAATGTAGAGATGTTTACTTGACAGACATAGGTAATCTCCTAACTTCTTGGATACAGTGGGGGCTAGCAAACAAAACAAAACAAACCCAAAATCCAAAAAAAACCTTCTATCTCTTGAGCATGTGCTTCAGCTAGGTGAGAACTATATAGTTTCATCTTCAGGACAGAAATTTTTTTTTTAGTAATTGCCAAGTGTCAGACAATGTATTGGTATCAGGAAGAGACATAAAAATAAACAGGGCACAGTCTCTGCTTTCCAGAGCTGTACAGAGAAGGAAAGATATGATCTTCATAACTATAATAAGGTATGACATCAGTCTCCAGTAAGAGGTGAGCACACAGGAGGAGACTCTGACATCATCTACAACCCTCAGAGAAGTTGCCTTACAGGAATTGATTGATGCCTAAGCATTATGACGTGAAATTTACTGTCCTCAAATTTATTTCTGATCATCATAGAGTTTGAAAGAAGAAGAAGAAGAAGAAGAAGAAGAAGAAGAAGAAGAAGAAGAAGAAGAAGAAGAAGAAGAACAACAACAACAACAACAACAACAACAACAACAACAACAACAACAACAACAAAAACAAGAAGAAGAAGAAGTAGGTCCCCAACGACACCCATATCCTAATTGTCAGACATTGTGACTACATTATCTAACAAGAAAAACAGGTATTATTAAGAGGTCTAAAGGAAGAGAAGAGAGGGGGACAAGAAAGGGCAGTGCAAAGAGAAAAGAAAGCATGCTTTCCTCAGATGTGGATTCTAGATGTGGATGTGTGTGTGATGAAAACAGAAGGGTGACTATTTGTGGGGAGAAAAGGGACCAATATGGGGGAGGAAGGACAGGGAGGTTAGTAAGGGGGTGAACCAGGTATAAAAACATATGTATGAAAATGCCATAATAAGCTGGGCGTTGGTGGCGCACGCCTTTAATCCCAGCACTTGGGAGGCAGAGGCAGGCAGATCTCTGTGAGTTCGAGGCCAGCCTGGTCTCCAGAGAGAGTGCCAGGATAGGCTCCAAAGCTACACAGAGAAACCCTGTCTCGAAAAAAAAAAATTTAGAAAATGCCATAATAAAGTCCATTATTTTGTGCTCTTAGAAAATTAATTTTATTAAGTTCACAACTACCACAACAAATCTTGAGATAGAGTTGGTCCTAGGTTAACTGGATGGACCCAGTATCATCACATGTAATCCCTTATAAGAGGGGATTAGCAAGGACAGGTCAGAGCTGAGGAGATACTCAGTGGGTAAAGTACTTGATATAAAGCCTGGGGACCTGAATTTCAATCCTGAGAATTTATGTAAAACCAGACACAGTATTCATGAGTCTGTAATCCCAGTGCTCCAATACCAAGATGGGAGATAGACATGGGGAAATTCCCAGAAGCTCACAGGCCACCTAGACTGGTGTATATATTTGCAAAAAAGGAGATCCTACCTCAAGTAAGATGGAAAACAAAGATCAACAATATCCAAGGTTGTCCTCTGTCCTCCATGTGCATTTCTGATTTCACATATATGAACACACATCATATATACAACATCTGTACACACATACATACACACACACAAACACACACACATAAAGATAAAAGGTCAAGTTTATACAAGGAGATGCTGGAACAAAGTCAAGAGGCTTGGTGATAAGAGGGAGGCCCATGCTCCGAGGAGTATAGGTGGCTTTTACTTCTAGAAGCCAGAAAACTGTCCTACCGACAGCTGGTATGGCCTGAAGATAACCTGTGGACTTCTGCAACTGCAAGAGAATAAATTTGTGTTGTAAACTACTAGCTTTGCAATAGGAAATGACATTGGACTTGAGCAAGAACTTGCCGGATGCCTCAGATGATGCTGCAACGAAGCCTGAATTGAAATCAAGTGTGAACAAGTCCAGAACCAAAAGGGCCTTTCCCTAAAGCTGAATTCATTCTCTCTTGGTGTTTGTTCACTATATTTTAAAAAGCGTGTCTGTTTCCTGTATCTGTTGCCTAAGGCACAAATCTATGCAAGTGATATTAGTGCTAAAATGCAGGGAAGTAAGACACAGGACAAACACCTGCGGGCAGATGAATGTTTTTGGTTTTCTGAAGAGCATAAAAGAGCTAAATTAAGTGAGTTAAACTCCACCAGGCAGTGGTGGTGTACAGCTTTAATCCCAGCACTCAGGAGGCAGAGGTTTCAGTTAGGGTTTCTATTGCTGCAAGGAAACACATGAACAAAACCAAGTTGGAGAGGGAAGGGTTAATTTGACTTACATTTCCAGTGTTCATTGCCATAGGAAGTCCAGACAAGACCTCAAACAAGGCAGGATCCTGGAGCAGAACCTGATGCAGAGGCCATGAGGGTGCTGCTTCCTGGCTTGCTCCTCATGGCTTGCTCAGCCTGCTTTCTTATAGAACCCAGGACCACCAGCCCAGGGTTGGCTCCACTCACAGTGCACTGAACCCTCTCCCATCAATTACAAATAAAGAAAATGAACTACAGGCTTTCCTATAGCCTGGCCTTATAGAGGCATTTTCTCAACTGAAGCTCCTCCTCTCTGATGAACTTCACTTGTGTCAAATTAATATCAAACTATCCAGCACAATGATTGCATCCATGTCATCAGGTGCTGGAGACTGAAAGGAGAGCTTGGAGTAAGCTCTAGATAATTGGCAGGTGATCTGGTGCCCCCAGGAAGCTAGCGAGCCAAGGCTGTCACAGAGGGCGCATTTGCACGAAATGGCAATTTGTGGCCCTTTGTGGTTCTGAGGTTTTTGCTGTGCTAGAAGGATGACCTGTGGGTTTTCACGCAGCCTTAATGATGGTACTTGTATGTCACAGACTCGCATCTTTGAAGCATGGAAACCACAGCGCAGATTTTCCTTGTGCTTGGTATGTGGGTCCTCAGTACAGTTCTGTAAATGGTGCTGCTGGCATCCCAGCTGCTTCCTTGACATTTTCCTTCCTGTACTAGAGATGCCTAATTATATGGAAAAAACATATTAGTAGCTCAGTCAATAAATAATTAACTACTGCATGGCTCTAAACTGCTTGCTTTCTTTACCTCACAAATGCAGCATAGGATTCTACTTCGTGTTTGGAGTCCATGATGCTTAACTAGGCCAATTCCCTCTCCATGGCTGCTGGGCTTAGTTCCCACCTCTAACATTTGCTCTGCCTGCTCTCACCCTTCAATTGCCACACACCATGGTTCTTTCTTCTGCATGTTACCTGCCTTGACAATTGCATCCAATCTCAAGGATCCCATCATGTCCTTATGTGGCCCACTCTGCAGCCAACTGAGTGATGAGCCCTTTCTTAAGCCAACCTCCCTATGCCAAGGGCATCAGGTACCAGATCCCAGGCTGAATCCCATTTCTGTCATTTATAACAGATGTTTGAACATGGACAAGTGATGCAGGCCTCGGTTTTCTTATCTATAAAGGGGGGAGAATAATAGACTCTACCTTCCAGTTTACAGTAAGCATTCAAGGAGTTAGCTTTTTAAAGTGCTTGGCTATGATAATCACACAATTGATGTTATCTACAATCTGGCCCTTAGAGCCTGTTCCTTCGGCGCCTCCATCTGCCCCTCCATCAATGTCCAAGTCCTAATTCTCCATTCACATCTGGTCCCTCCAGTCCACTCCTGTTCATCACCTTACTTCTCTATCTAGTCTTTCAGCTCTCAGGGTTTTGTTTTGTTTTTTACCACCGTTTCTCACAGGTGAACCTCACAGGAATACTCATCCTTGCACAGAGTTGTAATTTGCTGCTTCTTAGTCCTAAACACACTTCTACTCACTCATGTTGCTTATGGAAAAGTCCAGCTTTTCGTGTAACATTCAGGTTCCTATACAGTATCATAGAGGCTTAGCTCATGTGCGGAGGACTGGGGGGCTGGAGGCTGCCTTGTGCACAGCACAAGTGGGTGGCAGCTGCTAGTGGGAGAAACTATGAGTCACTTGGCCACATTCTGTAGGCAGCAAAGGGTATAAAAAGGAGGAGCAGACAACTATATCTAAAATAGCAAAAACTGTCAAAATCAGATGGACATGAGGAACATTCAGCCACAAATATTGTCACTTGTCTGCTATGTGGCAGACAACACAAGGCAGTGCTGGGGACCCAGGGATAGAGATGGCCTGACCCTTCTTCTCCAAGATGGGCACCTGGGGAAGGGGACAGGAAAATCTGGGCTCACACACATTGGGAGGCCAGCAGGACACTTCTGTGGGAAGATGAAGGAGAGACACTTGCCTGTGTCAGCGTGCATAAAGGAAACTTCTAGAAGAAAGAGACCTAGCTGAGAAGAATGGAAAGCATAAGTCAGGTGATGGTGGAGAGGTAATGGTAGGGATTTTTTCACGGCCAAGAGGATGGCCTAAGGTCACCAAGACACTAGAATTTCCATGTAGTAGTGATGTTGGCCAGTGACCTAGCTGGGGACAGAAAAAGTAGAACATATTGAAAGATGTAATGTATTTCAAGGCATCTGTGGGGACCGGTGGGGTCAATAATAATATTTATTTATTTATTTATTTATTTATTTATTTATTTTAGTAGTGGGGGTTGAACTGAGGGCTTTGTGCATGTTAGACAAGCACTCTGGCAGTGAGCTCCTTCCACAGTCATCTTTTCACTGTTAATTTTGAGACAGGGTCTCACTAAGTTGTCTAGGCTGGTCTTGAGTTTACTCTGTAGCTCAGGCAGGTTTGAATCTTTGATCCTCCTGCCTCCACCTCTCAAGTAGCTGAGATGATAGACCTGAGCCATCCAGGCCCATAGATGCATACATTTATCTATCTGCCAATTTAAAAGTAATTCCTACAATAAAAGATATAGTTAAAAAGAAGGGGTGGACCAGGAAGACTTTGGATTTTACCCGAGCAGGAGAAATGCTGACAAATTATAAATGGGAAGTGGGTTCATCACAGTTTGTTTTTCTCAGACGCTGGAAGAAGCCTGGATTTGTGTTAGCAAAAGGCAGCACACACCAGTGATGTGAACTCAGACTGATTCCATTAGCAACAAGAGACATTATTGTTCTCGCTCTTCACCTCTAACCCCTGCAGGCTATAAGAACTGAGAGACTGTGTCCTAGGATCAGGATTCTGGGATGCCAGCACCTGAAATGATCCCAGACAGCACCTACTTCAAAATAAAAGTAGTGTGTTGACTAGGAGGAGAGGGACTAATGAGCTCCCACCCTCCCTGAGGATTTGAAGGCAGTTAACATTCACTAGAGGAGGAGAGACATTTTCCTCAATGGTGGAACCATTGGTAAGTTACCCACACCACAGCAAATAGCCCCTTACCTATACTCCTGTAAGTAATGAAACTCCAAGGGGGTCACAAAAAAAAAGAAAATATAAGATAAAGATATGAAACTAAAAGAAGTGGGGAGAGGAAGGGGATCGGCAGGAGTGGGAAGGGGACACAAGAGAGTAATAGAGGCAAATATGACAAAAATACATTAGATTAAAATACATTAGATATACATAGGAAAATGTCATAATGAAACCAGTTACTGTGTGTAATTAGTATACACTAATAAAATATCTTCTTAAAAGAGGTGTAGTAAATGCTGGGTCCTCAGCTTTTCTGTCTGGTGTCTTCATTCAGCACCCAATGTCCACCTTCTACCACTGCTGAGTAACTGTGACATAACTGGAGGTAGAGACATTGTCCCTGGAGGGCACCAAGGAGCCTCTAGGCTCTCCAAGCTGCCCAACTCCTACCCAGAGGGACCAGGTTATGATAAACCTCTACTCAGACAAGTTCCCCTAAGGAAGAGAGGAAAACGGGGCCATGCAAAGCAAGACATTGCTCTCATCTCAAAGGGAATAAGATATCATTTATTCTTGAGCCAGCTATGAGTTGATCATGGTCCATGAACATGGATTCAGATTGCTTGCAAATACAAATTGAACCATGGAAGTGATTACATGAGATCTTATTGGTTACAGAACAAACAACATAAATCAAGCCATCTGCCAAGTGTATTTTGGGGGACCATGGGTAGGCAGGTCACAGTAAAGTGGAGGAAATAGCTGTTATCTGATAACATTCTTGGATTTTAGATTGGTGGAAGCTACTGGCCTTCCAGAATACATTTTGAAGCTTCTGGTAGCCACAGTGATATTAGGACAGACACAGGGTGGGCAATGAATGGGCTTTCAAAAGGACTCAGTGTAGGCCAGATGCTTTGATTCTGATCTGTAACATTCTAACTCTGCACAATCATGAAGTTCAGTCATTGGGCCTTTTGTGCACATGCATATGGAAGCTAAAGGCCAATGTTGGGCATCTTCCTCAACAACGTTTCTCACTGAATCTGGACTAGACTGGCAAGCAGGCAAGCCCCAGGGATTTTCCTGTCTGCCTCCCCGGCTGCAATGCCCAGCTTCTAACAGGGGATTAGGCTTGGGTCCTCATGGTTATACCACAAATACTTTACCCGCTGAGCCCTCTCTACAACCTCCTCATGTAGTAGAGTCTTTAATTCAGGTGTGACTTTTTTTTTTTTTTCAGAGAACTTCGGTTTGCAGGAGGCAGGGAAGTCGGGCTTCCCAGAGGGAGGAAACTCTGCCTGGTTACACTGACAGACGTTGTGCTCATCCAGTTTTGAAAGACACTGACACCATCTCTCCTCCAGGGCCACTCAAAGGCTGGCTTAATAGGATTTAGTTCTATGTGTTTTATGTCAGAGAAAGCATCTGTCTCAGTGGCTGAGTCATCCCCACAGCTCTTAAAGCCCTGGAAGTGTGTATTAGTCACAGGACTTCCATCTGATTATCCTCACAAGGCTGAGGAAGTCTCCCTCCCTCAACTCCCAGGTAACTTTTGAAGGTTTCTAGAAGTCTCAGCATCACTATTATCTGACAGTCCAGGGTCATGTCCTGACTTTGAGTTTACACCATAGAATAGGCCTGAACTGCAGAAAGCTAAAAGCAAAGCCAGCATGCGTGTATGCATGCATGCATGCATGTCTGTGTCTGAGTTCCTGTAAGCAAGAGGTCAACCTTAGGTGTTCGACTCACTGCTAAACATAGCTGTTAGTATTTATTTAGGCATTTTTACTGGCCTGCCTTTTGGAGTTCTGACAAGATACACCCTTAGCTGCTGCCACTAAGAGCACCACCTGTGTCTATTCAATATGTTCCCTTTTAAAAGGGCCCTGGCCACCTCCCTCTCTCTTTCTCTCCTCTCTGTCTGTTTCTCTCCCCCACCCCCATACCTCTCTCCTGCTGCTCCTGTCCCAGGAGGCCACTCTCTCCCCCTCTCCTTTCCCCTTTTTATGGTCCTTTTCCCTTAATAAAAACCCCTCCCCTTGAACTCTGTCACACGGCATCTTTCTTGAGTCACTTTAAAAAAAATTACAACAAAAGTGCTTAGCACAATAAATACATTTCAAAAAACATTTTTTAAAAATTTTATTTGTAGAATTCTGTTGTCTTATCAGAATAAAGTCAGGAAAAGAAGTGAACAGGACAAAAGGCTCTGTGTTAGCTATTTTGTCATCATTCTATTCATGATTTCACAGTTTTGCCATTTGTCATAAACTGATGGTGCCTGGTTGATAACAACCTGATATTTTACCCCTTTCTGGGACATCAGTGCCTCTTCTGTGATTTACCTGTTGCTATCTATCATTTGTCTGCTTTCTACTTTGTCTTTTTTTTTTTTTTCTTTTGCTCTTTCTTTTTCCCATTGCAGTGCTGGGCTTTGAACCAAGGGCCTCACACATGCTAGGATTCTCTACCACTGAGCTGCACTCCTCATTGTCTTTTTACTTCTTTTTATTTTATGACAGGATTTCCAAGAGAAGTTGCCCAAGTTTGGCTTGTACTCAGTCTGCAGTCCAGACTGCCATGAAACTCATGATCCTCCTGCCTCAGTCTCCCCCATAGCTGGAACAGGGCTGTACTGCCAGGCCCCATTTGTCTATCCACTTTTTACGTGTATTTATAACCCATGGCACACATGTGGAGTTCAGAAGACAACTTAAATGAGTTGGTTCTCTCCTTCCTCTATGTGGTATCCTGGGAATCAAGTTCAGGTGGTCTGGCTTCGTGGCAAGGGCCTTTACATCTCAGTGGCCCTCATTTGTCCACTTTCTAATTACCAGTCTCACCAAGATTACCGTGAGAGCCCTAGCATGTTTAGTCTGTACACATTGCTGTGAGAGCACTAGCATGTAGATCAGGAGCAGACTCCCAGGCTGGTACTAGCCTGCAGGCCCATAGACACCATCGTGGTGAGACAGGTCCCTTTGCAGTCTGCCCATCATAGCCTCTGAGCCCTTCTCTTTCATATGAATATGCAACACTTCTTTTTCTTCCTTTTGCCTGCCCACACATGAGGCAAAAGCTCCCCCACCCACCCAGGCCAATCCTCTCCTCCTGGGCTGTGCTCCTGGTCCTCTTTTGACTTTTTATGTTGAGATGATCTCACTAAGTTGCTGATGTTTCTTCCCCTTCATTGTCAGTCGCTTCTTGTCGTCGTCACCACCACCACCACCACCCCCCGCCCCGCAAAACTATAGCTCTCCTTCTCCACGGAGAACTCTCTGACCATAAGAATTCATGCACAGAGGACCAGGATTCCAGAATACTTTCTCATGATACTTCATGAGAAAACTAAGCTCTGATGAAGCCAGAATCCTCCATGCCATGGTGGCCAATTGCATTTGTGAGTCAGAGTTTTGCCATCTCCCCAGCTCTCCTAAGGTGTCCCTTGTGCAAGAGGCTGGCCCCTGTATAGGAATTGAAAAATGGGAACCTCAAGGAGCACAGAGAAAATAGAGAGCCTGAGGGAAGACAGGCACCATCCCTAGAGAAGTGGTCCAGGATTCCACGGGACCTGATGGAACAGAGGTCACCAACTGCTGTGTCAAACAAGGTCAAGTAGCTATTTACAGCATATGCAGAAAGCATATCTGGCCAGGGCATCTCCATTGGGCTCTTCTCTCCCCCTCTTCCCTTCTCTTCCTTATTTAAGGTCACAGAAGATAGACCCTTCTATCACACAAGAAGCAAGACCCTTCTTGGTCTTGCTGCTGAAGTTGTCAGGGTCAAATCGTAGGTCCTGGCAGCCCTAACAAAGTAGGCCCAGTCACCTGTACTCATCATGTCAATTAAAGAGACAAACAACAATGATAAATAGAGAAAGGTGATGTTTTCAATGTGGCCACATGGGAAAAAAGAATAAAGGTTCACTCATGCCTCCAACACCATTTAGGGGCCCAGATATAAGGTTGTGTTTATATAGAGGGAAAATAGTTAAGCTGTCCTAGTCAATGTGTGATCCTGCCTATCAAGGACCCATCATTGTCACAGCTCCAGTTTCTTCTGAATGGTGATATAAGCATGAGATTCCTGGGGAAATTCCAACTTTCAGGGTCCATTGTTTCAATAGTCTGATAGCCAAAGGGAGAGTCACAAGAGTCTCTTTAGAATATATCTTCATTCCTGCCAGGACAGTTGCAATCTCAGAGACTAGGAGCTTTGTCTATGAAGTGTCCCTGCCCCCAGCAGCTATTTATTCCCAGCACTCTCCATGGGTCACATGCTACATGGTACCTGAGGACTCCTTTTCCCTGGGGTAGTAAATCCAAACCCAGACTCCATCCCCACAGAGCAGAGGCAATGTGCCAGTGAAAACGCTGTTGTTTTCTGAAGCGTGGTTTTGGAATGTACGCCAAAGTGTTTTATGTAACAATCTCTGAATTGTCGCCACAA
Source organism: Cricetulus griseus (assembly GCF_003668045.3). Taxonomy (NCBI): domain Eukaryota; kingdom Metazoa; phylum Chordata; class Mammalia; order Rodentia; family Cricetidae; genus Cricetulus; species Cricetulus griseus. Next base: position 236,805,141 of record NC_048596.1, on the reverse strand, counting down.
ATCTGGGAGATTGTTAATGCCCTTATTCTAGAGAACAGGAGCCAGAGGCACACAAAGTTTACATAACTTGATGCAAGTCACCTAGCTTAGATGGGAAATCTAAGCATGTCTCTTGTTAGAGCTACACTTGACGATATTGTTTGCCCATTGTTATGGTTTGAGTGTGACATGTCTGCACAGGCTTGTGTGCTAACTGCTTGGTTCCCAGCTGGTGGAGTGTGTCTTATTGGGGTTACTATTACTGTGAGGAAATGCCATAACCAAGACAACTTGGGGAGGAAAGGGTTTATCTGGCTTATACTTCATGTCACTGTTCATCATTTAAGGAAATCAGGACAGGAACTCAAACGTCAGGAACCTGAAGGCAGGAGCTGATGCAGAGGCCATGGACTGGTGCTACTTACTGGCTTGCTCCTCTTGGCTTGCTCAGCTTGCTTTATTATAGAACCCAGGACCACCAGCCCAGGGGTGGCACCACCCACCAGGAGCTGGGTTCTCCCTCATCAATCACTAGTTTTGTTTTATTTTTTAAAAATGATCCTATAGAGTTGCCTATAGCCTCATCTTATGGAGGCATTTTCTGAAACCAGGCTCCCTCCTCTTGGATGACTTTAGCTTGTGTCAAGTTGATATGAAACTAGCCAGCACAGGGTTATTTTTGAAAAGTTCTGGAAACTTCAGGAGGAGGGACCTAGCTGGAGAAGTCAGGTTACTGGGAGTGAGTCCTTGGGAACTAGCTTGTTACTAGCTCCTTCCTAGTATCTCTCCCGTTCTTCTCTGTCAGAGAACAGATTTCCTACACCACACATTTCTCCTGCCATGGTGGTCTGTTCATGCCCAGGGGGCCAAGCAAGTATGAACTGAACTGAACTGAACCCTCTAGAATGATAAGCAAAACTCATCTTCCCTCTTTCCCATTGTTTTGGCCAGGTATTTCATGACAAAGGTGTGAAAGTCACTAATTCACCTGTGAACTCTCACTGCAGCATAGATGACTTATGAAAAGCAGGGTGAGTTATTCACTTAATAGGATGGCCAAAAAAAAGGGGGGAATGAAAAGATGTTCAAGGTGGGGAGGGCCTGTGGAGAGGTGACTCCTGCCACCCAAGTGGAGAAGGTGAGGGAAGTCTATTCTTTTCCTCCCAACAAGGGTCACTGATTATTTCCTTATCCTCAGATCCAGAGAGAAATTTTAAAAAATATTATACTGGTGTTTTTCAAACTGTAGGCCATTATCTATGGTTGAGGCACAAGGCCCACTTGGTAAGTTATCACCAGTGTTATTCCTCTTTTTAATTAAAAAGGCATTTTGGTTGTGTGAGTATTCATGTGTGTATAGCTACATGTGTGTATGCAGTTGCTTGTGCTCATGTGTTCATATGCAGGTGGAGGTTGGAGGGCAACCTCCAGAGTGCTATTCCCATCAGTACTTATCCCTAGCATAGGAATGGACTTTGGGAGCCCATCCCACATGGAGGGATATTCCCTGAGCCTAGACACAAGGGGGTTGGCCTAGGCCCTATCCCAACGAATATGACAGACCTTGAAGACCTCCTACTGAAGGCCTCACCCTCCCTGGGAAGCAGAAAGGGTGTGGGATGGCTAGGGTGTTAGTTGGGGGGGCAGGGGAAGAGGGGAGGGAGAGGGACCTGGGATTGACATGTAAAATAATTTTCTTTCTAATAAAAAAAGGAGGGAGAAAAGAGTGCTATTCCTCAAGTGCTGCTCTTCTTGCTTTTGAGCTAGAGTCATTCATTGTCCTGGATCTCACCAAGCTAGTGAGGATCCAGAAACATGACTGTCTACACCTAACTATTTCTGTGATGAAAACTGACTTTATAAGTATGTGCCGTCACACCAACCTTTGATAACAAAGGCTCTGGGTACTGAACTCAGGTCCTTGTACTTGCAAGACAACCACTTTATAGACCAAGCTATCTCTCTGGCCCTGAAAAGTGTGTCTCTTTAAAAAAAATAAAATAAAATAAAATGAAGCCAAGGATAAGACTGAGAATGTGACACCTTTCATTTGGAGTTCTGCCTTATATGAGAAATCACTTAATCTTATGTCTTGTGTGTGGTATGTGTATGCAAGCATACATATGTAGGTCTTTGAGATGTGAGTATCTCTGAAGCGTCTGGGGCAGCTCTCTTGCGAAATGCCCTGCCATCTGGACTGGTCTGTTGCTATGTGTGTTGGAGCTGTTGTTCCCTTACAGCTGATTCACTGAAGGTGTGAACTGTGTGATATTTCTGGAGAGCAGTCTGTCTGCACGCTTGAAAAAAAAAAACAAAACAGAACTGAACGCACACTTCCAGGAATGTCTCTCAAAGAAGCAGATAACAGGTGGACAGTGCGAAGACTTTCATGAAGTCAGTATTGTCAATACCAAAATAAACATCACCTATGACAAGAACCTAAGTAATAATCAGCAAAGAGTGAATAAGCTAAGTTGTATTCTACATGTGTGCAATGAAACATGGAGCCAGTGAAATAATGAGACTTAGATAATCCAAGCATGCGTGGTAGTGCACACTTATAATCCCCAGCACCTGGAGATGGGAGCAGGAGGAACAAGAGTTCAAGAGCCACCCAGAAGTGGTGGTGCATACCTTTGATCCCGCACTCTGGAGACAGAGCAAAAGGATCTCTGTGAGTTGGAGGCTAGCCTGAAAACAAACTAACAAATAACAACAAAAAGAGTTCAAGGGTTAGGGAGATATCTCAGTGTACAGTGCTTGTCTCACAAGGGTGAAGACCTGAGTTGAGATTCCCAGAAGCCACGTAAAGCAAAACAGCGTGTCTGTGACCCCAGTGCCGAGATGGGAGGTGAAGGATCCGATTAGCATGGTGTTCACACAGCATCAAACTAAAGGGATTGACCTGGAGGTTATCCTCTGACCTCCACATAGGTGCTCTGGCACCTGCACACCGGCCTTCATATTTTGTGCACACACAACAGTTTAAAGTTATTCTTCGCTATATAAGGAATTTGAGGCTAGCCTGAGCTACACAAGACCTTGTTTAGGAAAACCGTCAAGCTGCTGAGTTAAATGAAAAGTTAAGCTGATGGTAAAGAACAATTGAGAGCAATAAAGACCATCTAAAAAGAGCCATTAGGTAAAAGGGTATTAAAATGGGATGTGTAGGTGTTCTAAAGGATATTGGGCAGGGGAAGCAAAGAGTGACTTTTACACTGGATCAGGAAGGTACCACTTTAACCAAGCAATCAGACTAGATCCTCAGCACAGGAATAAACACCAATCGGGTCTTCTCTTGGTCAGTATCCATGACACTTAGATTACATTCTTGTCAGAGAGATGTAATCAGTATCTGGTTAGAAACAAACAGGCCAATTCATACTGAAGGGCATTCTGCAAGAAAATTGGCTCACGGAGTTAAAAATTGTCTACATGACAAGTTACACACAGAAGAAGGGAAGATTCTAGGATGGTGTTGTCAGACTAGTCATCTTTCAAGGGCTCCAAAGTGGACTAAAGATGAACAAAGAAACATAGTAACCAAATATAAAGTATCTGTGAGGAAGACTGTGAGGTAATTGGAGAGTTTGAGTACAGGCTGGTTTGGGGATCCTATTATTTTATTTTTGGTAATTGTGTGTTAAATGTTTCTGTCTCCCCAAAGGAAGACTCAGTTCCCAATGTGATGGTATTGAAGGTGAGGCATTTAAAAGGGAAAAGAACTTAGATGAGGCCACAGCCCTGATGGGGTTGTCCTTGCCAGAAAGGGTATAAGAGACTTCAAAGCACAGTCTCCCCCTGTCCTTTGTGTGTATATATATCTCTCCTGTTTTTTCTTCTCTCTCTTCCCCCTCTCCTCTTCCTCTTTTGTCTATTCCCCTTCTCATCCCTCCCTCTCCTCGTCCCCCTCTCTCTCCCATGTGAGTACATAGCCAGACAGAGCCATGAGCAAGTCAGGATGAGACCCTTACCCAGAATTATGTCAGTTAACACCTTAGCCTTGGTCTTTCAACTCAAGGACCATGAGGGAAACTATAAGGTGTTTATGCCCACAGGCTGCAGTTTTTCAGTCAAAGCCCAAGCTAAGGGTTAGGCCCAGTGCTGACTAGCATATAGTAAACACTGCTTTCACCCTGTACTCTACTCCAGGGCACTTACAGTGAGAACTGTGATGTCTGTAGCTTATTTCCACATGGTTCAATAAATTTCTGGTAAATAGATGAGAGAGAGAGACAGAGAGAGGCGAAGAGGGAGGAAGGGGGAAAGAGAGAAAGAGAATGCTTGAGCAAATGAAAGGCAATGTTAATAACAGATGAATCTGGGGAAAGGGTCCATAAGCTTTTTTGTAGTATTTCTCCAACTTTTTCCATATTGAAAAAAAAATCAAATCAAGTACAGGGTGTGGGAGTGGCTAGAGATGCAACTCAGTGGCAGAGCACTTGCCTAGCATGCACAAGGCCACAGGTTCAAATCCCTCAGTACCACACATCTACACAAAATCAATGACTGTGTTTTTTTTGTTGTTGTTGTTCTTTGTTTTTTCCTAGTTGGGTGTGCTGGTGCTTGCCTATAGTCCTGCATTCAGGAGGTGGAAACAGAAGGATCAGGAATTCAAAGCCAGCCAACCTGAGTGTTTCTCTGTCAAACGGCCCTGGCTGTCCTGGAACTCACTCTGTAGACCAGGTTGACCTTGAACTCACAGAGATCTGCTTGGCTCTGTCTCCTGAACTGAATGCTGGGCTTAAAAGCATGTGCCACCACTGCCTGGCAAATTTGGACATTTTTTTATAGTCAGAAAAGCCAAAAACAAAACAAAACAAAAAGCCAACTTCTACAGACCTCCTCCTCGAGGGCCAGGTTGCAAGCCAGGGGCAGCAGAGTTCAGATTCGGATGTAACTTCAGCCCGCTCCAAGGCCAGGACTCCTTCCTTGGCCTCCTGTTTGCAATTGCTGTTCTACAGACACTGAAATGTTACTGGCTTTTACAAAGACACATCTACTGGGGATAAAGGCAGAATTGAGGCCTGGATTTGGGTCTCCTATCATCCCGCAGCCCTCTTCTTAGAGTACTGAGCAAGCTGTGGCTGCAAAGCGCCTGGAAGGGACACTCTGAAACTGGCTCCGACTCCCTAAACTTGTGGCTCCCCTGATAAGGAGGCTGGGCCTTCAGCACAGGAAATTAGTCAGGCCTTTGGAAAAGAGCCAAGGACTGGCAGGAAGCTCCAAGTGGGCCTCAAAGGGGTGATATGCAGTAAAACAACAAGTGCAGTGATGTTGACAGAATCACTTGATGCTCTGATTAAGAGGCATGTGTTGTCACTCGTGATGGGCGCTGGGAAAGCCAGGCTGGAGACATCAGCTGGACAAGCCGCCATGGGCATTTCTAAGCCATCAGGGTGGCAGACTTACCAACTAGGCTGTACTTGAAAGAAAAAAGTACCATCAAAGGACATACGCTGACACCTTCCAGGTGCTAGGTGGAAACCAGCAACCTGTGTGTCCCACCGGCAGCTGCAGTCTTCATCCATGCTGGGGCTTTTGTCTGTTTCATTGCTTCTTGACTCTTGCTAGTCTCCAGACAGGTGTCACCATGCTTCATTTGTTTGTTTCTGAGACAAGATCTCACATCCCAGGCTGGCCTCAAACTTGCTATGTAGTCAAAGATGATCTTGAACTTCTGATCCTCCTGCCTCTACCTCCTGAATAAGATTACAAACATGTACCACCAAACCACATTGCAGTGCAGGAGACTGAATTGGGGGCTTTGTGTATACTGGGCAAGCATTCTATGAACTGAGCCACATCTCCAGCCTCTGTTTATCTAGATATATTTTAATCTGCATCTTTACCTTGCCAAGAATGGGAAAATATGACTTGCATACCTAAGTGCTTCCTGAAAGATACCCATCGTCATACACTCTCCAACTTGTAGCCTAGAGCTGTTCACATACTTCGGGTATGAATACACTCTTCCCAGGATACCCTGAGCCCTGACTTCCATGGAAGCAGAGAGCTCTGTTCTGAAAATGCCTGCCTGAGACATCACCGGGGGGCTGCTTCCTTAAAGTCAAAGGCATAGCACTGGTACTGTGTCACATGCTGGTGCCAGAGCTTATGACTCCAAATCAGAGGCTAAATGACAGAGCTTCCAGACCTCAGAGGATAGCCTATGAAGTCAGACTGTTCCATTTCAAGTGGTCACATGATTTCCTTTAAACTCATGGAAACTTACAGGTCCTATATAACATAACTCCCCCCTCTCTTCTACCCTTCCTTTCTTTTCTCCATTGAACTTTCTCTGACTCAGTGAACCATTTAATAGGTACCATTCACTGCCATTTGATTCATTCCATGTTGTACAACCATTTTTCTCTAGTTTCAACACTTTTCCATCACTGAAGAAGACTGTAGGCTCATATCACACTACATATATACATATTACACTCATATATATACTAGGTACCCCACACATTACACATATACATATGCTGGACAAACCTATATATACTTATGCATATTCATTTATCACATACATAACTGCACCATGTACGTACATAATTAGGATAACTATTGTTTCAATGAAACACCATGACCAAAAAACAAGTTGGAAGGAAAGGGCTTATTTAACTTACACTTCAGCATTGCTGTTCATTCCAATAGGAAGTCAGCACAGGAACTCAAACAGGGCAGGAGTTTGAAGGCAGGAGCTGAGGCAGAGGCCTTGATGGAGTGCTGTTTATTGGCTTGGTCCCTCTGGCTTGCTCAGTCTGCTTTCTTTTTTTTTTTTTATTTCTCCATTTTTTATTTAAGTTAGAAACAAGATTGTTTTACATGTCAATCCCAGTTCCCTCTCTCTCCCCTCCTCCCCTGCCCCCCACTAACACCCTATCTATCCCATACCATTTCTGCGCCCCCCCCAAGGACGGTGAGGCCTTCCATGGGGGTCTTCAGAGTTTGTCCTATCCTTTTCCATAGGGCCTAGGCCCTCCCCTGTGTGTCTAGGCTGAGGGAGTATCTCTCTATGTGAAATGGGCTCCCAAAGTCCAGCCCTATGCTGTGGATAAGTACTGATCTACTACAAGGGGCCCCATAGATTTCTGAGACCTCCTCACTGACACTCACATTCATGGAGTCTGGATCAGTTCCATGTTAGATTCCCAGTGATCAGTCTGAGGACCAAGGGCATCCCCTTATTCAGGTCAACTGTTTCTGTGGGTTTCATCAGCCTGGTCTTGACCCCTTTTCTCATCACACTTCCTTCTCTGCAACTGAATTCCAGTTCAGTTCAGTGTTTAGCTGTGGGTATCTGCTTCTACTTCCATCAGCTGCTGGATGAAGGCTCTAGGGTGGCATATAAATTAGTTGTTACTATAAATCTTTCTGCTGAAAGCCACCGAGCTCCACTGCCACATGTGCGCTTTACGCCAGCCACCTGCCCGAGTTAGGCCCAAATGAATACACAGAAACTTGTATTAGGTTCAAAGCTGCTTGGCCAATGACTAGGATTCTCATCTGTTAGCTCAGTCTCAATTATCATAAATCTATATATTTTATAAGACTTATCTTATCAGACACCTTATTGGCGTCCCTCCTTGTGGTGGATCACATTGTGCCGCTGGAGCAGGAGCGGAGGGGAAAAAAGGGACGCTTCCTGTTTCTCCTTTGCTTAAATATGAGTCTCCTTACTATGTCACTTCCTGCCTAGATCACACTTCTCTACTACATTTCCCAAAATCCTCTTTGACTCCTAGTCCCATCTACTTGCTGTCTCATTGGCCAAACAGTATTTTATTTAATCAATAAGATAAACATACACAGTACATTCGCCATCAGTTAGTTGTCAATCTCATTATCAGGGGAGAACATTTAAGGTAGCCTCTCCACTGTTGCTTAGATGGTTAGTTTTTGTCATCCTTGTAGATCTCTGGACATTTCCCTAATGCCTGATTTCTCTTTAAACCTATAATGACTCCCTCTCTTATCGTATCTCTTATTTTGCTCTCCTCTATTCTTCCCCCTACACAACCTTCCTGCTACCTTATGTCTCCCTCACTCCTCCTTTTCTCCCCTTCTCATTCTCCTAGCTCCCTCTCCCCTCCCCCCATGCTCCCAAATTGCTCAGGAGATCTTGTCCCTTTCCCCTTCAGCAGGTGACCATATATGTCTCTCTTAGAGTCCTCCTTGTTTCCTAGCTTCTCTGGCAGTGTGGATTGTAGGCTGGTAATCCTTTGCTCTATGTGTAAAATCCATATATGAGTGAGTACATACCATGTTTGTCTTTTTGTGACTGGGTTACCTCACTCAAGATGGTTTCTTCTAGTTCCATCCATTTGCCTGCTAATTTCAAGATTCCATTGTTTTTTTTTTCTGCTGAGTAGTACTCCATTATGTAAATGTACCACATTTTCTCTATCCATTCTTCAGTTGAGGGGCATCTAGGTTGCTTCCAGGTTCTGGCTATAACAAATAGTGCTGCTATGAACATCGTTGAATAGATGTCCTTGTTGTATGAATGTGCTTCTTTTGGGTATATGCCTAAGAGTGCAATTGCTGGATCTTGTGGTAGACTGATTTCCATTTTCTTGAGGAGTCGCCTACTGATTTCCAAAGTGGCTGTATGAGGTGGCACTCCCACCAGCAGTGGAGGAGTGTTCCCCTTTCTCTACATCCTCTCCAGCATATACTGTCTTTGGTGTTTTTGATTTTAGCCATTCTGCCAGGTGTAAGGTGGTATCTCAGAGTTGTTTTGATTTGCATTTCCCTGGTGGCTAAGGTTGTTGAATACTTTCTTATGTGTCTTTCAGCCTTTTTAGATTCCTCTATTGAGAATTGTCTATTTAGTTCTGTACCCCACTTTTTAATTGGATTATTTGGCATTTTGGAGACTAGCTTCTTGAGTTCTTTGTAAATTTTGAAGATCAGCCTGTCAGATGTGGGGTTGGTAAATATCTTTTCCCAATCCGTAGGCTGTCATTTTGTCTTGTTGACTGTGTCCTTTGCCTTACAGAAGCTTCTCAATTTCAGGAGGTCCCATTTATTAATTGTTGCTCTCAGTGTCTGTGCTATTGGTGTTATGTTCAGGAAGCGGTCTCATGCCAATTCATTTAAGGGTACCTCCCACTTTCTCTTCTAAGAGGTTCAGTGTGGGTGGATTTATGTTGAGGTCTTTGATTCATTTGAACTTACGTTTTGTGCATGGCAGTAGATATGGATCTATCTGCAGTCTTCTACATGCCAGCATCCAGTTATGCCAGCACCATTTGTTGAAGATGCTCTCTTTATTCCATTGTATATCTTTAGCTTCTTTGTCAAAAATCAGGTGTTTGTAGGTATGTGGGTTAATATCAGGGTTTTCAATTCTATTCCATTGGTCTATCTGTCTATTTTTGTGCCAATATCAAGCTGTTTTCAGGATTGTAGCTCTGTAATAGTGCTTGAAGTCAGGGATAGTGATGCCTCCGGAAGTTCCTTTATTGTACAGGGTTGTTTTGGCTATCCTGGGTCTTTTGTTTCTCCATATAAAGTTGAATATTGTTCTTTCAAGGTCTGTGAAGAATTGTGCTGATATTTTGATGGAATGCATTGAATCTGTAGATTGCTTTTGGCAAGATTGTCATTTTTACTATGTTGATCCTACCTATCCAAGAGCATGGGAGATCTTTCCATTTTCTGGTATCTTCTTTAATTTCTTTCTTTAAAGACTCAAAGTTCTTGTGATACAGGTCTTGCACTTGTTTGGTTAGTGTTACCCCAAGATATTTTATGTTGTTTGTGGCTATTTTAAGGGGTGATGTTTCTCTGATTTCTTTCTCAGCCCTCTTATCATCTGTATATAGTAGGGATACTGATTTTTTTGAGTTAATCTTGTATCCTGCCACTTTGATGAATGTGTTTATCAGCTGCAGGAGCTCCCTGGCAGTTTTTTTCATCACTTATGTAAATTATCATATCATCTGCAAACAGTGAAAGTAGATGGCTCAGTGGTTAAGAACACTTAACTGTTCTTCCAGAGGTCCTGAGTTCGATTGCCAGAAACCACATGGTGGCTCAGCCTGCTTTCTTATAGCCCTCAGATCCATCAGCCCAGGGATGGCACAACCCACAATGGACTGGGCCCATTCCCATTAATCACTAATTAAGAAAATGCCTTACAGCTGGATCTCATGGAGGCATTTTCTTAATTAAGATACCTACTTTCAGATAACTCTAGTTTGTGTGACAAGTTTGCATAAGGCCAGCCAGAACACACACTAACAGCACATATGCACACTCACACACATTCTGCACACTTGCACACACTTAGGCACACACGAACCACATACACAGTCTAGATAACATTGGTTTTGTTTTATTTCTTTGAGTGAGTGATATAGAGATCCTCATACATTGCTGGTAGAGATGAAAAGCAACCGAGCAAAATCACCACATCTTCCAACAATTCCACACGTACACACACGTACACACACACACACACACACACACACACACCACTCAACACACACTCTCTCTACACCTAACATATACATTGTCCACACATACCGCACACCATTTTGCATGCATATATACACTATACATATTGTTCACTGTACACACACATAGGTAGTGGGTAGAGAGTTGTCCACCTCATAAGCTCAAACTGTAGCAACTAGACTGTGTTATGAGCCTTATCTAATTTGATAAGGGGAATTAAGGAAAAGCTGTTTCAAAAGGAAACAGAAGAAAAGGAAAGAAAGAGAATTGTTTAGCTTGGCAGTGGTGGAACATGTCTTTAATCCCAGTACTCAGGGAGGAAAAAACAGGCAGATCTCTGTGAGTTTGAAGCCTATCTGGTCTACAGAGTGAGTTCTAGAGCAGCCAAGGCTACACAGAGAAACCCTGTCTCCGAGAGAGAAGGAGAGAGGGAGGGGAGGAGGAGGAGAAGGAGGAAGAGGAGGAAGAAGAAGAGGAGAGAGAGAGAGAGAGAGAGAGAGAGAGAGAGAGAGAGAGAGAGAGAGAGAATGAAAAAAGCTTCATGGCTGGGATTTGTTAAGTTCCCATTTCATGGCTGAAGACACCAAGATATGAGGTTCATTTACTTTCTCAAGGTCTTGAAACCAGGGTTACTAGATATTAAGAGTTGATTCTTGCCTCTCTTGGAGGCAATCCAATCAAAATGAGGTCATTAGGGAGGGGCTCTTTTCCAATACTATGATGTTCTTATAAAAGGGAGACACTGGACTCAGAGACAGGCATACAGGAGAATGCAGTGTGGAGATGAAGGCAGGTTGTCCCAGTGATGCAACCTTAGCCAGGATACTAAATAAAGCCAAAGGCAGAGGCCTATGGCAGATCCTTTCACAGCCTCAGCAAGAGCCACCAGTCCATATTCTGACCTTAGTGTTCCAGACTGTGAGACTAAGGCTCTGGTGTTAAACTACCTGGCAAACAAGCATACAAGCCAGCCTGGGAACAAGACCTTGGCCTGCCACATTCTAGAAAACTCAACTGTGGGAGACAAAACCCACAAATGATTAGCCTTCAGATGCCAGACAGTCCTGTGCAGAGACCATGTGTGTCTAGAGTAAGGAGTATGATAGGATCAGGGGCCTTAGAGGGACTTTGGGCAGGGGTGTCTGAATGTACTGTAAGCTCAAATCAAGCTCAGGAGGAAGTACTACAGACCTTGCCATATATACAGCATCCACAGGGCCCCAAATGTGGAAAGAGTATCCTCAGAAACAAGGGTATAGAGAGGCCTAGCCATCTCTAGTTCCTGAGCAAGCTATACAGGTTCCCAGGGCCTCGATTCTCTTCTTCTATGTGCTAGGATGGCAATAGCTTCCTAGCTCAATGCGGAGCAAGGTGCTTGATGCTGCTGAAGGTGCATCAAGTAGGTTCACACCTGGGACTTAGTGGCTTGCTGTTCTGGCAGTGGCCTCCAAAGTAGGATCCCTGTCCCAGAAATGAACTTGGTAGGTCTGCCTGCTGGATCAGAAAAGTCATTGCAAAGAGCTTTATCCACCACATTCTGAAGTGTGTTGGTCTGGGGAGCCAGCAAGTTCATGCACACTGCCTAGCTTCAAACATGAGATGAGGCAGTTTGGAAATGCTATCACCTAACTCATATGGTACCAAGCAAAAGTTGACATCAGGATGTAAACGTTAGGTGTTTGGTGGTTCATGAGGCTCAACCCTCATAAGGAAACAAACATTCTTGTTATAATCAAACCCATCCCACAGGTACATACACATATGTGTACATACATATGCATATATGGGGCATTCATGTGTGCACACAGAGGCTAGAGACCAGCCAGAGATACCCTTCCTTAGGAACCATCTATCTTGTTTTGAGGCAGGGCTTCTCCCTGGCCTGGAACTGGCAAAGTAGGAGAGGCTGGCTGGTCAATGAGCCCTAGAGATCCACCTGTCTCCACCTCCACAAAGCCAGGATTGCAAGTGTATATAACCATGTCTTGCTTTTTTTACATGGGTTCTGAGTATTGAACTCAGATCCTCATGCTTGTATGGCAAGCACTTTACAAACTGAGCCATCTCTCCAGATTCATTCTTGGTCTCCATCTGCTAGTGTTGTCTTAGGAGGCTATGGGACCTTTGTGTGTGTGGGGGGGAGTAGAATGTCACTGGGAAAAAATAGATCACTAGAGGTGTCACTAGAAAGCTATATCAGGACCCTGGCTCCTACTAGACTGCCATGATGTGAACAGCATCTTTCACATGCTTCAGCCACCTTGATCTGCATTTCCTTACCATGATGGACTTGTCCCTTTGAAATCAAGAGCCAAAATAAATATTTTGTCTTCTTTTATTCAGGTACTATGGTCACAATGATGCAAAAATAACTGTTTATAAATTCAAACGTGTGTGTGTGAGAGAGAGAAAGACAGAGAGACAGAGAGAGACACAGAGAGACACAGAGAGAGACACAGAGAGAGAGAGAGAGAGAGAGAGAGAGAGAGAGAAGGAGGGAGAGAGAGAGCATGCATTCACTGACACCAAGTCCAGGCAGAGGGTTGTGGGCCCAAGGAACCTGAGAATTAGAATTACCCAGTCTGGAAGAGCAGGAGAGAGAACCCAGAAGATGGGAGGTTGCTAGAGGTGAAATCAGTTCTGCCTAAGAGGAGAGTACCAGTAGGCTGCACAGTCAGAACATTAGTCAAGACAAAGATGGCTGCTCAGGTGCCCACCAAGCTTCAAAGCTCAGGGCTTGGGGCCCAGAGGAAGCCAGCAGGAGGAAGAATCCAAAAGCAGATCCAAGAACAGAAGATGGTGAGGAAGATTAGTCACCATGAAATGACACACAGGCCCCAAGTACTCCACAGTTGCAGACAGGAACGCAGTTCTAAGCTGCAATAGTGTTGGTGTGTGTAACACCCAGGGACATTGAAATCTACATTTCTGAATAAAGAAAACTGGTATCCAAAGCCAAGAATGTGACAGTAAGATGCCCTAATGTTCAATTGATTGGTTGATCAGTTATGGTATTGGGGATTAATCCCAGGACTTTGAGTACATAAGGCAAGTGTCCTACCACTGAGCGACTCCTCCAACTGGTATTCATTTCAGTTAGTTTCACTTCAAACATGTGACAGCTATCTTTGTATTAAATTTTCATTAAATGTCCTGTACCTTTGATTCTTTTTTTAAAATAATGAACAACTTCTTTGGATCAGGCTTGAGGTTAAAGCCTGGGAGAATGAGGAATCTGGCACAGCTGCTGATCCCAAGAAGTTCCCAAAATGGCGTCCTGGGCACACTCTAAGGGAAAAGCCCCAGGGGCATCCTCTGAAGGTAGAAATGGGGTCAGTGGGTGCTCCCAGCTGAGCAACTGCTTCTCTCAGGGCCAGTTCTCCTCTCCTTTCCCCACCTCACAGAGGGTGGGACAGTCTGGTTGGCTTTGTAATCTCAACCACAGAAAGCTGCTCCACCCTTTGTCCCAGAGAAACTCTGGCTTGTCCTGTTATTATTGCCACACCATACCTGGTGCCATCTGATAAGGACCTATTTCAAAACTGGGCTCCTAATCCCTGCCAAAGTGAACAAGTTGGGCCCAGCTGAGGGCTGAGTAAGGAGCTGTGAAGTGAAAGTCAAAGAATGGCACTCAGCAGGCACCTAGGATGAGATCACACACACACACATACACACACACACACACACACACACACACACACACACACACACACACACCCGCACACACTCGCATATCTTGTATGCATTGCAACGATGCATAGACATGCTCTTGTAAGCACAGTAACAGAACAGAATCATTCCTACACTTCCATGCCCAGTTTCTAGAACAAGGAAGTCATCCTGAATGCAGCACATTGGAAAACAGTCATAAGAAATTCAAGAGCTTCCCACAAGGAGATGGACAGGGAAGGGATTGGTTTCCTGTTCTTACACAGAGATACGCCCAGGTGGAATGTCCTAGTTAGGTTTCTGCTGCTGGGATAAACATTACCAAAGGAACTTGGGCTGGAAAGGGGTTATTTCACCTTACATGTTCCTGTCATCATCAGGGGAATCCGGGACAGGAGCTCACAACAGGAACCCGGAGGTAGGAAATGAAGCCGAGGTCAGGAAAGAACTTTTACTGGCTTGCTCCCTATGGCTTCTTTGGCTACTTCCATGTAGAGCCCAGGCCCAGTTGTCCAGGGATGACACTGACCACAGTAGGTAGGACCCTCCTGCACCAGAACCCCAAGAGAAGAATGCATGGTCCCCCCGGGGAAGGCAACAGGATCTCCTGAGCTAATTGGGAGCATGTAGGTAGGGGAGAGGGAGCTGGGAGAAAGAGAGGGGGAGAAGAGGAGGTGAGAGGAAAGGAGGAAATGGGGGCACAGGAAAATTGAGTCGGGGGAAGAATAGAGGAGAGCAGGATGAGAGATACCATAATAGAGGGAGCCATTATAGGTCTGTGGAGAGATCTGGCACTAGGGAGATTTCTAGAAGTCTACAAGGATGACATCAACTGGCAATCTAAGCAATAGTGGAGAGGCTACCCTAAATGCCCTTCCCCTATGAGACTGATGACTGCCTTATATGGCATCCTAGAGCCTCCATCCAGTGGCTGATGGAAGCAGAGGCAGACACCCAGAGCTAAACACTGAATTGAACTCTGGAACCCAGTTGCAGAGAGGGGGGAGTGATGAGCAAAGGAGTCAAGACCAGGCTGGTGAAATCCACAGAAACAGCTCACCTGAACAAGGGGGAGTGCATGAACCCCAGACTGATTTCTGGGAGGCCAGCATGGGACTGATCCAGACCCCTGAACGTGGATGTCAATGAGGAGGCCTTGGAACTCAATGGGGCCTCTGGTAGTAGATCAGTATTTATCCCTGGAGTAAGAAAGGACTTTGGGAGCCCATCCCATGGGAAGGAATGTTCTCTCAGCCTGGACACATAGGGGAGGGCCTAGGCCCTGCCCAGGATGATATGACAGACTTTGGGGATCCCCCATGGAGGGTCTTACCCTCCCTGGGGAGCAGAGGGGGCATAGAGTGGGGGGGACTGGTGGGGGTGGGGGAGGAGAGGAGGGAGAGGGAGCAGGGATTGACATATGAAGCCTGCTTGTTTCTAAATTCAACTAATAAAAAAATAATTTAAAAAAAAGAAAATACTCTACAGGCTAACCCAGAGGCCAATATGATGGAGGCCATTCTTCAGTTGAGATTCTTTCTTCCCGGATATGTCTAGGTTTGTTTCACATTAACAAAAGCTACGATGGGAACATAGTCCATTGGTCTGTTTACTGTGTCTGCAAAAGGACAGCTGTAGGCACCACTCAGCCCAGGTGTAGGTCCCAAACAGGGATGTTCTAGAACTAAGCTAGCCTGGCAACCCTGTGAGGATGGTGCTAACAGATGAGGATTTCCAAGAACATACCATGTCCCTTGGCTTGTGCTGAGGGCTTGTACACACTGGCTCACTGAATCCACAAGGTCATCACCTGCAGTGGTACCTGGTAATATTCCCATTGCAATATTGGGAAACATGAGCCTTAGGGAGATAAGGCAGCTTGCTCAAAGATAATGTACCTAACTACCAGTGAAGGAGTTGGAATGTGAGCTAGGCCTGGGGGACCGGCGGGGGGGAGGGGGTGCTCACAGTCTCATGGGGTTCTGTATCCTCTTGCCACCATGCTCTCTCGATGTTTCTTGAAATGACAGGTTCCAAGCTGTTCTGTCCTGAGGTAGGATTGTGGGCATAGAAAGGAGCATGGCCCCAGGGGTCGGTGGGAAGGGAGAAGCACTTTGGGCCTCAGGTGCATTCACGGATGCCATGTAACACCTTAGTCCTGGGTTCCCTGTCAATCATCCATCCATACAGTCCCTTGTTTTGTTTTCTTGCTTTTCCCCTGCCGCACTTCCAACCCCAACACCTTACGTTTTCACATTACCACATTTACATTCCACTAGTTCAATGCACGCATATGCACGGGTAGCTGCACAGGGTGTGTCTGTATGTTCCACATGTGATACTGTGCCACCAACTTTATTCTGCACCATTATTTCAACTGACTATATTTTTAGAATCCATTCTCACCCCTCCTGTGAATTGAGTGTTTCTCCCTGCATCCCCTTCATTTAAAGCTTTCTGAAGCTCTCGTGCGCGCGCGCGGACACACACACTCGCATGGGTGATTTATGTCTGCTAGCGTCCCCTAAGATTTATGTTCTGAGAGAGTTGGGAATTTCTTTTCCTTACCACTGTAACTGTAGCTCCTAAAAATATTGCAGCAGCATTACGCTCTTACAAATATTGAAGAAATGAGTAGATTCACCTTCACCCCATATTTATCTCTTTCTTTAATGAGGAATATCTTGGTGCCGGGGAGTATCTTTCCCACTCTATTAACACCAACACTGTCTTGGTCTTCTTAATGCTGCTGTCACAGAATACCAAAGCCTGGGTGTTTTTAAAGAACAGATTGATTTCTTACATTTCTGGAAGCCTGGGAATTCCAGGTGGAAGAGCCACATCCAGTGAGAACATTCTTGCCTTGTTTTTTTTTTTTTTTTTTTTTCCCATGTGTATATATGTATGTTGTGTGTCTGCATGTGTGTATCTATGTTCACAATGTGTGGATGCACATGCTTGCATATGCTTGTGGAGGCCCCAGGTGGAGTCTTCTTCGGTTGCTCCCTATTTTACTCACTGAGCCAAGGTATCTCACTGAACAGGTATCTCAATGATATAGCTAGTCTAACTTGGCAGCTTGCCCAAACTTGCTTCCAAGTGCTGGGATTACAGGTGGGCTGCCATACTCACTCAGCAGGTATTTGGGTTCCAGAGATCCAAATTCCAGTCCTCACACTTACATCACAAGAGCTTTTGGCTACCACCTCCTCAGGTCCCCACCCCACCCCCCTGTCTTCTGAACAGACTCTCATGAAGTAGCCCTGGCCTGACCTGGTACTCACTATTTAAACCTGGCTGAAGTCAACTGTGTGGTGATCCACTTCCATCTGCTTCCCTAGTGCTGGGATTACATGCCTGGTGTGGTGAGAACCTTCTTCCTTGGAGTAGGCAGATGGAGCAGAGTACACCATAAACTAGAGAACAGAGAGGGAGCAAATGCATCCTTTTATCTGCATTTCATTTCAGTGAGGACTCAGCTCTTTCTGCAGTAATGACATTAATCCTTTTAGGATAAGCTGAGCCTCATGACCTAATCACCTCTCAGAGGTCCCACTCCTCAACTTTTGCACTGGAGATTGAGTCTCCAATGCATGGACCTCAAGGGACACATGCAGACATGGGATGGAGTAGACTGGCTGAATAATGGAGGTGTATTCAGATTCAATTCTTCCACTTCTTTCCCTCATCCTGCCTCCCTCCCTTCTCTCTTCCCTTTTGCAAATACAGCCATTCAGAGTTCTTTTTGTGTAAAAGCCTATTTGTATTCTTGCAGGCCCCATCCCAACTACCCAGAGAGGAAGTCTTTCTGAAATCCACTGTTGCAGCATTTGCCCTGGAGGAGATGACACTCTTTGTGTTTATTTTGGTCTGCAGAGCATTTGTGGAGTCCGGCTCCATGTGAACTTCTGAAGGGCAAGCAAGGGGAATGAGGGGCCCACAAAGTCCTGAAGGGGAGGCAGATGGCAACAGGATGAAGCACTTAGAAGGTGTGTTGAAAACCTACACGTGTATAATGAGCACCTGCATGATGAATTGTTCTCCCCATCTGTGGTAGAATCCACTGGGAACCAGTCTGAGATGGACAGATGTTTATAGTTTCAAAGAATCTTCCTGAAGAAGTAACATCATGCGCCTCCCAGCATGATCCATTGAGAACACATTATTTATGTAGCGATTGTGCCCAAATTTAATTTGAAGCTAATCACAAGAGACAAATTAGGCAGGCCCATGTGAGGAGCATGCTAACAACTGCATTCTTCCGAAATGATGTGTGATACTGGGCTTGGTGTGCACACCCATAACCCACACTCAGGAGGTGGAGGTAGGAGGGTTGAGAGTTTGAAGCCAGCCTGGGCTACACAGAAAAATACTGACAAAAATAAAAATAAAAGGAGGGGAGAAGGGAAGGAGGGAAAACCTACCATGTGAAAGACAAAACTGAAGAGCTATTTCAGATTAATGGCAACTCATGGCCTGGATTGGTGTGTGAACTGAAGGGGAAGGGAGAATCAATTCTTCTAATTTGAGATTATTAATACGGCCGCTGGGTTTGAGTGTGGATTGACTATCAGATCACAGGACTAATTAACGCTGAGATTGCTGACATGATCATAGCTTTGTGGTTATGTGAGAGAAGCTCCTGTCCTTAGAGATAAAGTATCAAACACCCAAGGTCAAATGCTCAAAAGTTTCAACTAACATAATGACAGCCATGTTGACAAATGGAGAAAGAATAAACAGAGAAAGCAAATATAGGAACTGATCAATCATTAGCCAATTTGAAGACTATTTGGAGTTCAGGCAAACCTTTAATTTAATTTAATGTGTATGAGTGTTTGTCTGCCTGCATGTCTGTGTATCATGTGTGTACCTGGTGCCTTCAGAGCCCAGAAAAAGTCAGAGTTCTCTGAACTGGAGATACTCACAGTTGTGAGCCGCTACGTGGGTGCTGGGAATGGAACCCAAGTCCTCTGGAAGAACAGCCCATGCTCTTAACTGCTGAGCCATCTCTCCAGCCCCCTTGCAAATTTTCTGTGAGGTTGTTTTCAAAGTAAGCTTAAGAAAGTCTTCTCTAGTGTTAAATTCAGGGGCAGAGCATGGAAGGATGGCGTAAGCATGTCGTCCCAGCTACTTGGGAGGTTGAGGCAGGAGGATTCCAAGTTCAACGTCTACCTATACTACAGAGTGAGTTCAAAGCCAGACTGGGAAGCAATGAAGTCTTGTCTCAAATAAAAGTGGAAAAGGGGCTGGAGATGTGGCTCAGAGGTAAAGCACTTACCTAGCAGTCATAAGGGCCTGGATTCAGTTACCAGTAAGAAAAACAACTACTATGGGTGCAGCTTCATAAAAAAAAAAAAAAAAAAAAAAAAAAAAAAAAAAGTAGCTGGCATGTATAGTGCTATTAGTGCTATGCAGTGTGCTGTGCAGCATCTCAGCCACTGTATCTAATAGGGGTATGGTTATCATGCCCATTTTACAGATGTATATACTCACTGGACTCACCAGTGTTAGGCAGAGGCAGGGATTTAAGCACAGGAAGGTACGCTCAGAGAGCTCTTTTGCACTGTTGGGTGTATGTGTATAAAAGCCTCAGGCTGAGTCACACACCTGGCCTTAAGTTCTGTATTCCCTGTGTTACTGACCTCAGGCAGCCTGACAGCCTCAATGGCCTGAGAGTTTTAACTTTGTCTTTCTTGCTTTGTGTTTTCTCACAGGTGCCTGGAGATGTTTGTTTATGCCACAGCCCAGTCACATCCTCTGGTGTTACCAGACTGCCCATGTTGAAAGGGCACGTTCAGCTCTGAATGCCCTGGGAGGAAGTTGCTCAACCTTCGTGAAAACCAAAACCCTCACTCTGGTTTCCTCTGAAAACGTTGCAGCAATTTCTTAGCTGGCAGTGGCAAATACCTGGCCGTTGCCTAGACCTGGAGCCATCCAACTGGCCATTTTGTAATCATGGATGCATTCGGCAGATGTGCATTGCTTGTTTGTTTATTTATAGGGCTAAGTTTCGCTCTGTATCTAAGGGGGCTCAAACTGACCCACAACTCCCAATCAGCCTCCAGGTACTAGGGGTACAAATGTGTACCTCCACACCTCACTAATTCCAGATTTTTCACAGTTTTCCTACTAAGTCTTATAATAACTTGAGGCTGAGTTTGCCAGGCAGTGGTGGCACACGCCTTTAATCCTAGCACTTGCTGGCAGAGGCGGGCAGAGCTCTGTGAGTTTGAGGCCAGCCTGGTCTACAGAGTGAGTTCCAGGACAGCCAGGACTGTTAGACAGAGAAACCATGTCTCAAAAAACCAAACAGCAGCAACAACAACAAAACCCAAAAATAGGAAGTGGGGCTGTGTTCTTAGCAGCCTCAGTTTCCTTCATCATACATGTACCGAGGGAGGTGTGTGTCCACTGAGAGGAGGCTGGAAGGAACCTAGAGGCCACTGATTGGTTCCACCATGACATTTTCACACATTTGTGTTATTGTACTCACTCAAGTCTGTGCCCCCTGCTATCCTAATTCATACCTCACTCCTCATGCTGTCCCCGTCCCTCCTTCAATCAGCCCCCCTTTCTGTGTTCATGTCATATTTGTGTATGTGTGTGTGTAAAACTAAAATCTGGATTCTGGTATTTCTTTATTTTCCCATTAGCCTCTCTTGTCCCTTCTCTCCCTTTGTCTCTACCCCCACCCCCACTCACGGTTCCCCTTCTTTCTTTATGATATTTTATTACTTATTTATTGTGTGTGTTCATGTGTGTACAGGTACTTGTGACCATGTGCACACATGACTGTGGAGACCAGAGTTCAACCTGTGCTGTTGTTCTTGAGGTAATGCCCATCTTGGTCTTTTGTTGGGGGTGGGAGAGCTTTGTTTCTTTTTACTTTCATTTACTCTGTATGTAACAGAGTATTCCACAGCCCTTGTGTGAGGTCAGACAATAATCTTGTAGGAGTCATCATCTCTTTCCACTCTTTGGGATCTGGGGATTGAACTCAGGTTTTCAACCTTGGTGGCAAGCACCTTCACCCAGTAAGCCTTCTCACTGCTCCTTCTTAATTCCCCTTCTGCTTTCATCACACACACACACACACACACACACACACACACACACACAAAGAGCACGTGGTGCTTCTAGATTCCTCACATGAGCAAAAACCTGGACATAGACATTCTTTTTGTGTTTGTTTATTTTTCAAGACAGGGTTTCTCTGTGTAGCCTTGGCTGTCCTGGAACTCACTCTGTAGACCAGGCTAGCCTTGAAAGCAGAGATTCTCCCATCTCGGCCTCTCAAGTACTGGGATTAAAGGCGTGCACCACAATGCCTGGTTGACATAGACTTTCATAAGACATGTTTTCCTTACTCTGCACCCAGTGATGGATGCTTAGTAAGTCCTTGAGGCAGGCTGTCACATCCTCTGACTGAAGGGTCATATGGCCAGAAGACACTAGAAATCATATCTCCCCATTATTCTCATTCTTCCCAACCTGGCACAGGTTTGCAATCCATTAAACTATATTTTTCATTGAAATAGCTAGCTATCAATGTGCCCCAACACAAAATCACAAATGTAATTAAAGCATTATGAGGGTTGTTTTTTTTGTTTTGTTTTATTTTTTGAGATAAGGTTTTGCTATATAACAGTCCTGGCTGCCCCAGAACTCTATCTGTAGACCAGGCTGACCTCAAACTCACAGAGATCCACCTGTCTCTGCCTCCTGAGTGCTGCTGGGATTAAAGGTATGCATCACCACTGCCTGTATAGGGTTTTTGTTTGTTTGTTTGTTTGTTTGTTTGTTTTTGAAACTTGATTGTACAATCCTCAAGAATGAACTTTATGGATGATAGCATCATGTCACAATGTCAAAATGTTGGAAACAACTGTGATCTTAATCTTTTATTCAGGTCAATAAATAGTGACTAGGCATGCGATGCAGCTAGCTGGTAGAGTACTTGCCTAGTGTGCCCACCTGAGGTGGGGGAGTGGTGTCTTATACCCACCATCTCATAAGCTGGGCCTGGGGGTGCACACTTGAAATCCTAGCACTTGGAAGCTGGAGGCAGGAAGTTCAAGGTCATCCTTGGCTACATAGAGGAAAAAGAGATTGAATGCAAACTATAAAGTAGTTCCCAGCGGGCTGTCTGCCCATGCCAACCCTGCAGGCCCAAAGCTCTTCAGAGACCCCAATTTTCATGGATGGCTTGTCCTTTGGGCTTCCTTTCAAGCTGAAACCAAAGCCAGCATATCTCTTAGCCTGTGCTCACTGACCCCAGAAGCACACTCACTGTCATGAGAGCAGCCAGAGGCTGAGATGGCACCAGAAGACTGTTCACTTCCCATAAAGATGTCCTGTTGGGTAACAGGGTCCATCCAAATGGAACAGAGGCCCAGCAGAAAACACCAAAGAACTCATTGCCACATTCCTCCCAAGCCACAAACAGTTCTTTCACTGTATTGAACAAGCTAAATTAAGCTTAAGAAGACTCAAGCATGACATTTTTGCTTTAAAAACAGAGGAGTGAAGTGTTGTGACTTATGCCTCTAGTTCCAGTACTCAGAGGAGTTTGAGGCAGGGTGATTGCCATGACTCCGAGGCCAGCCTAGGTTACATAATCAGATCTTGTCTATAAAAATCAAAGAGCAACAAACAAACAACAACAAAACCCCAAAACAAGGAGGTGGCTGGGGAGATGACTCGGAAGTAAGAGCACGTACTGTCTAAGAATAAGGACCTGAGTTCAAATCCCCAACAACCATGTAAAAAGCCTGCCCAACCCTGCTTGTGCCTGTAAACCCAATACTGTGGGAGGTAGGATCAGAAGGATGCTGGGGCTTTGCTGGTATAGACTCTTTATTGAGAGACCTTGTCTCAAAGTAATAAGAACAAAGTGGTAGAGGAGGACACCCAGCATCATCCTTTGTCCCCAGCATCCTCCTTTGGCCCCTGCACATGTGCACAGGTGTCTGCATCTGTACTTGTGAGCACACCACACACCCCCTCCTAGACTACACACACACACACACTTGACTGACAAACAGAGACCTCACACACACACACACACACACACACACACACACACACACACACACCACCACCACCAACAACAACAACAACAACAACACAAAATGAGGGTACCAGCTTTTAAGACACACAAGGGAGAACAGCTTGAGAGGAAAGGGCCTGGAAGGGGCAGCCCCTGGGGTACACAAGTCCTGTCCTCGCAGAGCAGGCAAGGCTGCCTTTTTTCTGCCTCAGGGTACATCAGCCAGAAAAGCCTTATGGGCCAGACAGACACATGACAAGAGTCCAAGGTAGGAGCCTTTCAGGGTGAGGCCACAAACACACAAACTTAGGAGGAACTCATTTCAAATCCTGACACCCAAAGGGCCACATCAATCTGAGAGAATGCAGCGCCTTAGCCTTTTTATGAACTCAACCCAGGACAAGTTCCACCAGGTCCTCTGCATCCATTCAGCTGGCCCTTTTCTTCTGAAAGGGTCTGTCCCTACACCTTGTAATTTTGTATTGTCTGCAATTTTGAACTGGGTGTGTCACTACTGTCTCCTTGAATCAGGGTCACTGGGAACAGCTTCCAAACACAGCAGTATTGGGCATGAAATTCAGATCTTCAGTTCACATAAATGCCTGGTGGGATGACAGCCAGCCGTAATTCCACCCTTGGAAGGCTAAGATAGGGGATCCTTGGGGCAAGCTGACTAGATAGATCAGCCAGATGGACAAGCTCTGGGCCTGATTTAGAGACCTGTCTCAAAGAATGAGATAGAAGTGTGATCAAGGAAGACTCCTGACATAGACCTTACGTCTCCATAGGCCCTCACACACAGGCAAGCACTACATATAAACATGCTCATGAAAAGAGAAAGACAAAAAGATAGATGGAACGCAAGGAAATGACACTTGCAGCTGTTCTGTGACCTCCACATGCTTATGCACACATGCAGATGTAGCCATTGGTGCAGGCACATATGCACGCAGGTATTACTTGTGGAGGCATGTGCATGCTTGTGCACACACAGAGACAGAGACTTGCACACACATAGACACAAATACACACACAGACTTACACACACATACACACATACTGCTTTATATAGAAAAGTTCTATTTAAAAGGCCGATTTTTTTTTGGCCTTTTGCCAGCCCCTCCTCCCCCATCCCTGTCCCCTGCCTAGGGCAAAGCTCTGTGCAAGTTGGGGACTTTGAATGTAGGCCAAGTTCATGCAGAAGGGTATTGCTGAGCATAGGCTTGTCTTCTCCTCAGTGTCCTCACTAAGAGCAGGGTGGAAAACCCCAGTGGCAAGGGGGCCCTGTTTGTGGGGAAGCAGGAACTGCTGTAAATAGCCACCTACTTTGTTAAAAAAAAAAAAAAAAAAAACCTACCTACTTTAGAATGGAACTCCCCTTGTCACAGAGCAATGACAAAACCCAGAGCAGACCCTGAGCTGGCCAGAGTAGACAAAGTAGGTTAGAAGCCGAGGTGGTCCTGCATCCCCAGTGGGCATAACAAAGCTTCAGCTTCACTGCTGGGCCATTTGTTCAGGTGTCTGGGACCATCCCATGCCCAGAGGGCAAAGTCTAAGGGACCCACCCTATACTCTCACTAGCCCAGTCACCACAGCTTCCTCTTTGTCACTTTCACAGGCACCTTTATCCCCCAGACAGGAACTGCTGCAAGGCCCACAATAGCCATGCTTGATGCAGCCCTGGCTAAGAGCCCAGAGGGATCCCCCGAAGTCTGGTCTCAGAGCAGCTGCTACAGTCTGGCTGCTGGTCAGTCAGCCTGGTAGAGAGCCCGAGGAGGGACAGAACAAGCTGTTCCCTCAAGTCTGTGTGCCTGTGTGGGTCTGTGCACCTTCCTTCACTAAGGTGCTTCCCCTGGCTGGAATGTGAAATTACCCAGAAGCCAAGGCAGCTGGGAAGGGAACCTAGCAACTTCCCATTTTCAAAGTTCGGTAACTGGCAGCATGGAGGAGATCTTTCCCAATCTCATTCTCAACTAGAAATGATCTTAATTGTAAGGGTATTGTGCACTTATACTAGAACATTCTAGTCAGATCCAGCCATTCCCCTATACCTTAGAAAAGTAGTAACTCTTGGGCAGTTGCCACACTGTGGCCCTCATCTTCATTTCACCCACACAGCGTCTGAGTAGCAGAGGACACTAGACAATGGAAGATCATAGCCCCCCTTATTGGGGGGGGGGACTTCAAGACAGGGTTTCTCTGTGTAGCTTTGGAACCTGTCCTGGAACTCGCTCTGAAGACCACGCTGGCCTCAAACTCACAGAGATCTGCCTGCCTCTGCCTCCCTAGTGCTGGGATTAAAGGCATGCAGCACCATTGCCCTGCCATAGCCCTTTGACTCTTACAGCTACCACCACTACCCTCCCCTGCGAGGACTGGCCTAAGAATTTCTGGGATCTCCTTCCATGATTACCGGGTGCAAATATACAGATATCTTTGGTTGTACAAAAACACACCACACAGTAGACAACCTTCTGTGACTTCCTTACTCATTTTCTGTGTCTTGGACATTCTCCAGTGTCACTAGAGATAATTCTATCTCCTTTTAATGTTCACTCAGTTTTAAATTTCTTTGTGAGGCTGCTATTTGTGCTGGCCTGGGGAACGGGGTTGGGGTATAGTCTCAGTCACAACAAAGTAGAAACTACCAGACAAATGGAGCCTGGAATCCCAGCATTCCAGTAACATATCGTCCTTATAGGTGACTCTGGCCTCAGACGCTGTGTGGGTGAAATGAAGATGAGGGCCACAGTGTGGCAGCTGCCCAAGAGTTACTACTTTTCTAAGGTATAGGGGAATGGCTGGATCTGACTGTGAACAATCAATTGAGATAACTCACTACCATCAGACCAGCCAAATGGCTGGATCTGTAAAGAACTTGCTGTACAAGCATGAAAGCATGAGTTCAGATCCCTGTGGTGCCCATCTAAAAAGCTGAGCGTGATGGTGTGTACCAGTAACACCAGTGCTAGTGGGCTGGACATAGGCAGATCTCTTGGTCTTGCTGACCAGCCAGACCAGACAAATCAATGACAGACCTATCATTAAACATCAAAAAAGGGGGAAAAGTGATTGAGGAAGATGCCCAATGTCAGCCTCTGACATACACCATACAGACCCACCCCCCACCCACATGCACACACACACACACACACACACACACACACACACACACACACACACTCCAAATATTCCTTTTTCTCTCCACACATTTTCCTTAAAATTGGTATTTACAGATTTGTGTTTAGGAGAGTTACACCTGAGACCGAAACTCCATCAGTTTGCCTTGTGTTTTTCTCACAGCAGGGGTGATATAGACACACTCCAGCACCACTCCATCCGGCCACTCACCTTGTCTGCTGTGTATGTTTATTCCTACAAGTAGCACCCCTGTAGACACACTACTCCTTAGAGTAGGAATTGTGAAGTCCATCTTTGGTATAATAACAGGACTGATTAGAAAGCCAGCCTAGAGTCCAAGCTCCCTGCAGGCCTCTACAAGTGATGGTCAAGGCCAGCTGTGTTCATGATCTTCCTGACAGACTCACTGCTGTGGCTTCAAGGGTAGCTACTACAAACCTTGTCCTGGCACTTTCCTATTGAGAAAAATCTTGGCCTAAATCTCTTTTCTCCTAGGAATAAGTTCCCATTGAAATACCTACTAGGGCTCTCATTTTCTGGACATTTCTGTCTATTGTGTTTCCATTGGAGACATGGTGTCCAAGTAGTTTGGACTTGAATGATCAATATCCACCTTAAATAGAAGGAAATACCTTCTTCCAAATTCACCTTCCCAAATTATAGCTGAAACACCTTGCACTTTGACCCAGTTTACTTGGAGTAGTTACAGAGGTGATTATCTGTGCTTCCAACACCTGTAAGATGATTGCGGCAGGAAGACTTTTCTGCAGACCCCAGAAATAGTTTAAGTTAGTTGTCTTCCTGACTCAGCTGACATCCCTGTTTCCCAGAGGATTCTTTGCCTTTCCTGTGTGTGTGTGTGTGTGTGTGTGTGTGTGTGTGTGTGTGTGTGAGAGAGAGAGAGAGAGAGAGAGAGAGAGAGAGAGAGAGACAGAGACAGAGACAGAGACAGAGACAGAGACAAAGCACGCTAGAAGTCAACCCCAGGTGTACTTCATCAGGTTCTTTGAGGCAAGATTTCTCACTGACCTTGAACTTGCCAAGTAGGCTAGGTTGGCTAGTCAGCCTATCTCTACCTCTGGCTTTGTTTGTTTTCTTAGACAGGGTTTCTCTGTGTAGCCCCGCCTGTCCTGGAACCCGCTCTGTAGACCAGGCTAGCCTCAAACTCACAGAGATCCACCTCCCTCTGCCTCCTGAGTGTTGTGATTAAAGGCGTGCACCATCACTACACTGCTCACACTGACTTTTCTAGTGAGTGCTGAGAATCAGGCTCAGGTGCTCTCGCCTACTTTATCAACTGAGCCATCTCCTTGGCCCACCTTCCACTAATTAGCAACAGCTGACTATCACATATTATTTTCTCGTCAACCTCTCGAGCATCTATGCACACCAACTGTGCTCTCTCTAGATGGGCATCAACTGGGGTGACAGTAGGCAGCAATGGATAAAGTCAGTGTATTTCCCTTACGATTCAGTGTTTTTGCTGGTGTTTTAGTCTGCTGAAGGTGCTGTAACAAAGCACCACAACTGGGTGACTTAAACAACAGCAGTATTTCCCGTTTTTTGGTTCAAGGTTGAGATTTTAACCTGCCCCTGTCACCTGGCAGAATGCACTCAGACAGTACCCTGGTCAGCCCAGGGTTCTATGGTTGTATAGTCTGTACGCGGTGCAAAGGACCGCTTTAAAAGAAAGACTTTGGCCTACATAAGTTTTTTCCCCCTCTTTCTTTCCCACTGTTCCCTGGGGCAGACAGGACTCTTCCTGTCTCCCTCGTCTCTTCTGCCCTCCCCCTGTCTCTGCATCTCTTTACCTTATCGTCTTACCTCCCACTCAATAAAACTTTCAATATGAGTTACATCTACAGGTCTCTGTTTCCTCATCCCCCCGCCGTCCATCACCGCCCTGGGACCACGATTCTTGTGGTCCCAGCATGGGACTGGACAGGGGACCCATCACCTGCCATCCCAGTCCAGGCTGCATTATTCCTAAGAGAGATGTTTTGGGGTTAATTCCTTTGGAGGATGTGAGGGACATGTGTCCCAGGCTGCAGACATCTCTGGGTTTCCTAACCTTCTATCTACGTCTCCCATCTGTCTTCCTCTCTCGTGGAGTTTTCTATGTGTGTACTATCTTTTGAGTCCACTTCCTCCTTTTAATAAAAACCTGGGTCTGATTTGGTTAAGGTCCACCCTACAAGTTCATCTTCATCTGACTATATCTGCAAAGACTTTATTTCTAAATATCACATTCTGAAGTACTGGGGTTAGGACCACACTTATCTTTTTGGACGGTCACAATTCAACCTACAGCAGATGTTAAGGAGTTAAAATGGAATTTTATGAGTGGGAGAGATGGATGGCTCGGTGGTTAAATGAGCTTAGGGCTCTTCTGGAGGATGAGAATCTAGTTCCCAGCACCGATGTTGGTAGGTTCACAACCTTCTGTAACTCCAGCTCCAGGGGATCTGACACCCTCTTCTGGCCTCTGTGAACACTACATACTTGTGCACAGATACAAACACATACACAATTAAAATTAAATCTTAAAAATGATATTTTACATTTAATATATTATGAAGCTGGTCTGTTGACACACACCTATAATCCCAGCACTTGGGAGGTGGAAACAGGAGGATCAAGAGTTCAAGGTCATCCTCAACTAAACAGGGAGTTCCAGGCTCGACTGGGCTACATGAAATCTTATTAATTACTATAATTAATTACTAACTTAATTTCTATATGGAGTGGAACCCAAGATTCATACAAATTTGTAAAGACTAACCACACCGTGCTCCAGAAATCTCTGGCTTTGGGTGGGCATACACATCCTTCCAGTGTCTTCCTACCTCCTCACTGCAGTGCCCTGCCCCAGGGGATGCAGTGCCCCAGGGGATATAGTGCTCTGCCCCAGAGAATGCAGTGTCCCTGGGATGCAAGGCCCTGCTCCAGGGGATGCAGTGCAACTCTTTTGACCTCATTTTCATAAAGAAATCTGAACTGTCCAACAGCTGGAAGCTACTATCCTATTGATCACAAAAGAGGAAACAGGCTGGGAGAAGGGCCTAGGTGGTCCCAACAAAAGATAAAGTTTCTTCATTTTGTTCGATAAAAGCAACCAGAAGAACATTAGAGGTTTCTAAGACCGGAACAGTCTTTATAAAACCCCCTCCCCACTAGTGTACCATCAAACGATGGTCCTATCTAATACTAAGAACATCAAGACCCTGAGGTAGGAATGTAGCTCAATGGTAGAGTGCTTGTCTAGCATGCACAAGGCCTCAGGTTCAATCCCTAATACCACAAGAAAATAAATGACACCCAAGTGCACTCTCTGGTACACTCAGGACCTATAATCCATTTTTCTTTCTGGCTTTGAAGGACAGGTTGTATTTACAAGTTACTAATGTGGGTATCTAGTACCAGTACTCCAAGGCTCCTGTACTCATACAAGCTAAGCCATTTTATCTCTAGAAAACTCCGTTCAAATTCTTGTTCACAGTTAAAGGTGATTTCCCATGGGGGTGGGAGATCCACTTTGAGAAAGCCTCAGACCCTTTTGTACCTGTTGTGGTTTGAATCCTTCCTAAACTTATTCTGGAGTTAAACCTCCACTGTGAGGCATGAAGTAGCTTCAAAACAACTCCACCTTGATGTTTGTTTACCCGTTTGTCCTTTGGGAGGTCGATTAACAGGAATTAAGATCAGGAGATGCCTCATTCATTCAGCGGCTCTGGACGCCCTCTTGTGGTTCTACTTGGAACTGCCTTGGCAAACCAGCTAGAACCAGTGGGTTCTCAACCTTCTTAATGCTTCCACTTTTTCATACAATTCCTCAGGCTGTGATGACTCCCAACCATAAAATTTCTTTGTTGCTACTTCATAACTGTAATTTTGCTACTGTTATAAATCATAATGTAAATATCTGATATGAGACCCCTAAGGGGCCACGGCACATAGTTTGAAAACCAGTGATTTAAGCTGAGTGGCTAGGTTGAAGGCAGGCTGGGTGAACCTCTAAGCTCACCAGTGCCTACCTGAGAGCCAAGTGACCAGGAAGCCATTCTCAGAGTACTCGACCTTTCTGGCCCTTCCAATGGCTTGATTTCTGTGCCATCTTACTAAGGACCACAAGGACCATGTGTAGGAGTCCTGCTCTCTTGCTGGGGCTTCTAAGATTTTGATTGTAGACTTTGGGCTCCACATCCTGGTAAAAGAGAAAATGGACAGAGATACTTTGGCAGCTGAAGGATCCTAACCTGCTCTTCAGAACTGTGCTCTTCAGATGGGTTTGTTCAAATAGCCTCTAAAAGAATGGATGCAGGGCCAGGGTGTAACTCGGTTGGTAGCGTGGCTACCTGGCATGCGCAAAACCATAGGATGTTTTAAAAATGAATTAGCAAAACAAACAAACAAAAACCCAGAGGATGGATCCCAAGCATCTGGGCCTCATGTAGCCTAGGTTGACCTTGAACTCACTGTATAGGCAAGGATGGCTTTGAACTTCTGATCCTTCTGCCTCTACCTCCTAAGCGCTTGGGTTACAGGTACAAGCACTGCTCTTAGTTTTATTCAGAGCTAAGGATCAAACCCAGGGCTTCACACATTTTAGTAAGCTGACATCCCCAACACAAAACAAAGGAAGAGAACCAGAGTTCAATTGCCAGAATCCAAGTGAAAAAGCGTGACATAGTAGCAGCATTTGTAATCCTAGTGCTTGAGACTCCTTGGGACTCATTGGCCAGCCAGCCAGCCTAGCCCATGTGATGAGTTCCGGGTCTCTAAGAGACCTTGTCTTAAAACAAACAAAGAAACGAAAGAAAGGAGGGAGGGAAGGAAGAAAGGAAGGAAGGAAGGAAGGAAGGAAGGAAGGAAGGAAGGAAGGAAGGAAGGAAGGTGACCAGCAACTGAGGAATAAGTTCCCAAGTCAACAGGGCAGGGGCTCCAGGTTACTGGCTGTAATCGCTTCCAGCCCCTCCAGCCCCCCCCCCACCTCACCCAAGCTCTTCTCTGCATCCCCATCCCATCTCCTTTGATTCTTTCATCTTTCTTGTCTGCTGCTCACAGTAAACCTAGATAATCCTGAACTCTAGCCCAGTTTTAAGTTTATCTGATTAGCAATCTATTTGCTGTTGTGATGTTTTGAGACAGGGCCTTGTTATGCAGTACTGACTAGCTTCATGCTTGTGTTTGCAACACTCAAGAAATAGAGGCAGAAAGATCAGAAGTTCAGAGTCATTCTTAGATACATTGAGAATTAAAGGCTAGTCTGGTATATGAATTCTTATAAAAGGGTTAAGAGTGGGGAGGAGATAAACAGACAAAAAGAAACAAAAAAATGTCCATAAGGGTAATTTAATTTAGGGTCTGTGATATAATTAATTTTAAAGCCATTCATCAGCCTTTATCTTCTGTGAACCATGTGACTAATGAACCGTTCACTATGTAAGAGTCATGGGTCCCCTAGGTTTTACCAATTATTAAATGGTCTGTTTTCCCATCATAAACTGACTGCAACGTTACACTATGGTAGCATACATATACCATTGATTCCAGTTCTCAAGATCTGAGGCAGGAGGACTGAGAGTCTGAGCTCAAGTGGAGGCCTCAACATAGCAACACCCGGTCATCATGGAACAAAATAACAAAAACAAGACAAAATAAGATTTTATTTTTAACAGTTTTTTTTTAATTTTCTGTACTAATATTTGTACAGTTGTAAACTCAAGGAGTCATCCAATACTTGTGTACATCTGGAGAACCATTAATAAGCACCTTCAGTGGTTTCCACAGTTGAAGAATTTATCATGTAAAACATTTTAGAAGGAACCTAGTAAAATGAATAAAAGTTATAAAAGATGGGAGGAACATGAGAGAGTGGGCTTCATAAAAATGACTAAAAAACAACTGAGGCCTCCTTATGAGGCTGCACAGAAGATTCACATGACCCCTAAATCTTGTGATATAAATTCTGATTGTTTAAGTAAAGACTCCCTCCCAATTCAGGTTCCCAGTCCAATGTAAGCAGGTTGAGATGGAGGTAAGAGGAGATGGGATTGGAGGCTGAGTATGATGAAGCTAGAAGGAAAAGAGATAGGGGGCTCTGTTCCCCAAGAGAAGCATCAGGCAAGGTCTTCTATGTCTTCAAGGACTAGCATTCTTTTGCAAAATGTGCCATTTTTCTCCGAAGTTATTTAAGGGTTTTAGTTTTAGCTGCCTTTAAACCCTTCCCCCACAATTTCCTCTTCAGTTTTCCATTCCTGTTCTCCGTCCATATTCCCACTGAGTCTTGTCTATGCCCTTACTCTACACTGTGCTGAACTGAACTTCTGATGTTTGACTTTAAATCCAAAATTTCTATTGCTTTAAGTGTCTTGGAAGCAGTTCAAAAAGGAGATAGATAGATAGATAGATAGATAGATAGATAGATAGATAGATAGATAGAATGAATAGTGGTTATGCAAATGGTCAGAGGACATTTTTGACACAAATGACAGACAGATACTTGGAAGGCAGCAACATCCCTTGAACTATACCAGTTAGCAATTAAGGGTCTGAACCACTAGTAGAAATACCCAGTTAGATCTTCCCAGGTTGGGTCTTCAGATGAACATCTAGCCAGAAAAAAACATAGAGAGAGGAGGAAACAAAGATACAATTCTAAAATTAAGGGACTATGATGGGCCACTACTTTGCTCAAGCCCTACCCTAGCCTGGGCCCTTAGATGACTAGCCAATAAGAATACTTGGAAACCAGTACCAGCAGTGGGGCTAAAGACTCACATGCCATCGTAGACTAGATGTAAATACAGGTACTTTGGCAAAGAGGAAGAATTTGCTACAATTCAAGACACATCAAAATAATAATCCCCTAACCTCACTCTACATCTTGACATTCCTCTCACAGGACATTTCTTTGACTTGCCCACTTGACTATAAATGGCCACCGCTGAAACACCAGGATTTTATAATCTGGGAGGAGCTGCTTATTACCATCCACCAAATACCGTGAATTCCTAGGATACAATTGGGCTTTGATCACATGGTAAATCATACTCACTAAAATCAGGGTTTTAAACAGGGGGAGGTGGTACAGAGCAGGAGAGTAGTTAGGTGGGAGCATGGAGACAGAGATTAGAGTACTGAGAGAAAAAGTATGACTCATAACCTTGCCTAAGCTGGACCTGGATGCTATGTTGAGAAACTGGCAAGCTCTCAGGCACCTCACAGTAACAGATGAGCTTGTGATACCACAGAGAATTATTGTGATTAGGTCTTCGGAGGTCTGCTTACCATGGAGGAGTCTAAGATTAGGGAAAGGTCCTATGGCTCTGGAATGAACACATAATTTTCACCCTGAATTCTTTTCTTTTTGGGACTGGGTATCATGCAATCTAAACTGTCTTTGAACCCTGCTACATAGACAAGATTACCTTGAACTTCTGATCTTCCCGCCTCCACTTCCCAAGTGCTAGGGTTACAGGCATGCACCACTACATTGGCTTTTTTATTCAGAACTCTATAATCTTGTCTGAATAGTGGGGTCAGAAAGTATGTGGGGGTCCTGCCCTCATGTTGGGGTACAGACTTGCCCATTACTGAGCTCGGGGTGACTGTTTCAGGGAAGGTTGAGGGGAAGTTGTGGGGGCTCAGGCTAGGCTAGACGTGGGCCTAGTGGTCACTCCACTGCAGGATAATTTTCAGTCAGGTTTTTTTTTTTTTTTTTTTTTTTTTCAGATCAAGTCATTTCAAGTAGAGTGTTGCTGTGAAATACTTGGAGAGGGAGCAAGGCATTCTTTTCATCATTTCCGTTCAATGCAGTCAACTCCCAGGGTGTTGTCAGGACATCGGCAGGTTCTGCTCCCTGGAGTGGGCAAGCAGAGGTGGGTACAGCCACCATTATTCACTGAGCAGTAGTTGTGGCCTGGAAAAGAAGGAAATCAGTGTCATAGACTCCTCTCTGGCTGATTTGATATCTACAGCAGCCTCCCTGTTAACCTCCCTATAGGTTCACAGGGCCAAGTAAGATAAGTTGTTGCTTGTTTCTTCGTCATAAGACAGGTTAGAAAATGAGGTCCTGATTTGGAGGTGTTGCGGTTAATGTGGATTGTCAGCCTGGTGGAATTTAGAATCACAACAGAAGTACACCTCTTCTTATGTCTGCTTGGAGTTTCTAGAATAAGTTAACTGAGGTGAGAAAATCCACCCTATGTGTGGGCAACATCCATGTGGGAACCCATGGGCTGGGTTCCTGAACTGAATAAAAAACTAGAAAGCAAGCTGAGCACCAGCTTCCTCTCTTTGTTTCCTGACTTCAGGTGTGATGTGACCAGCCATCTTACACTACACCATGTTGACTCTACCCTTAAACTGTGAGCCACAATAAACCTGTTCTTCCTTAAGTTGCTTTTGTCAGGCATTTTGTCACAGCATGGAGAAAAGGAACTAGCACAGGGGGCTGGATTTGCAAAGTGTATTCCACAGATCATGGGGAAGGGAGGGCTCCCCAACTCTGCTGAGGAATATTGAACTATGTAAAGATGTGTTACATTTGTTTATGCTGGGGAATGTTACTTTAACTGTGTCAAGGTGTGTTACATTTGTTTCTGCTGCAATTGTTTAATTATGAAATGGTGTGTTGCTGTTTCACCTTGTCTGCCTAAGGCACCTGATTGGTTTAATAAAGACCTGAATGGCCAATAGGTAGTCAGAGAAAGGACAGGAGGGGCTGACAGGCAGGGAGAATAAATAGGAGGAAATATCTAGGCTAGATAGAAAAAGAAGAGAACGAAGAAAAAGAGGGGGACATGCCTGGGGCAAGAAGCCAGCCAGCCAGCCACCAGCCAGCTAGCCAGTCACAAGAAGCCGTGAAAGTAAGAACTAAGAAGGGAAGACGAAAGGTAAAGGCCCCAGGGCAAAAGGTAGATAAAGAGAAAAAAGTTAATTTTAAGTTAAAAGAGCTAGCCTAAGCTAGGCCAAGAATTCATAACTAATAAGAAGTCTCCGTGTTATGATTTAGGAGCTTGTTGGTGGCCCAAAAAGAGAAAGCATAGCACACAGCTCCAACATGGAGCTGAAACAAAATAGCAGATATTTCCCATCTCACACACCCATGGCCTCACACTGACTGGGAGCAGGCAAGAAGGAAGATGGCTTGGGAAAGTAGCCTTTGAGAGGAGACACAGCTCAACACAGACTCTGGATCCAGGCTACCAGGATCCACCTGCTGCTCTGCTGCTGTAACTGCATGATTGAGCTCGCTGTTTGTATTTCCTCATATACGATATGGGAACAGCAGCATAACCACACAAGGCAGCTTAAATGAACTAATGAACAGAAGCAACTCAGAACTGTGAATCGAAACATAAGATGCCGAGGCCACAGAAAGCCTCGTGTCTTTGCAGCTTTATTCATGAATCTGTAGATGCATGTGTGCGCATGTGGAGGTCAGAGGACAACCTCAGCTGGCATGGTCTCTTTTCTGTTGAGACAATCCTCTCATTGGCCTGGAATTTTCCAGCAGGCTAGACTAGCTAGCTAGTGAGCCCCAAGGATCCGATTGTCTTTGCCTCCCCATTGTTGTAATAACATGTCACCAGGCCCAGCTTGTTTTTATGTGGGTTCTGGGGATTGAACTCAGGTCCTTATGCCTGCAAGGCATACACTTTATTTGCTGAGCCATCTTTCCAGCTCTGCCATTTTTTTTTTGTCATTTTCATTTTTACTAGGCCAAATAGGTGAATGTTTAAAGATGTCAGGGATTCAACAGTGAACTCACTGTTGAAGTCCTTTTTGGCACCTGAAGACTGTTCACTTCAAGACTCAGCCCAAGACTCAAGATGTTTCATGATCACATCCATGCCACTTCATGCTTCTCATTTATGGGCTCCCCATTCAGTAATGGACACTCTTGGTAGAAGTGACCACACCTCATCCACTGTGGCTACTAGCAGCAGCCTGTAGGCTTTGAGCCTTGGGACATTACCCTGATACCAGAGAAAGCAATGATGGAGTGAGGAATCTTTCAGGCAGGGATATACAGGATGCTCAAACTGGGCTTTCTACAGGAAGGAGGCCAGGGGTGTAGTTAAGCCACCATGATACTCTTAGGGACTCTGGGTGTTGACCCCACATTCAGCAGCAAGATTGAGTTAGTTACCTTGAGGGCATTGGGACAGGGCAATGGTGATGCCATATAGCCGGGTCTGCTTGTGGGGGTGGAAGGCATCCATCTCTTTGGATATAGCGAGGTCCATGGCAATCACTGAATTCCTGCAAAGCACCAAAGCATAGAGAGTGAACATGCATCTTTTGGCTTGAACTATTTTCAGTGGGCTTGGCAGCCTCTTCTGTGGCTTAGAAGAGAAAAAGACACGGTATCTTGCTCTTTTTATATTCCTTCTTCCCCTTGGGCTGAGCCAAGCCTGTAGTCATTGCTTTTTCACAATAAGGGTCAAAATAACCTAGCTCTCCCCTCTGTGTAAATTCTAGGTGACATATAGGTGACCACCTCAGTGTGGCCCTCCCTTTGTAAGAAGGTCTGGTCCAGAAGCAGCTATGGGAATACTGCAATTTAAAAATAACACTGATGTAGAAGTATGACATAATCATGGAGCCCACCAGCCACTTGACCCCAGGCAGTTCCTGGGTTTCGAATGGACATGCTCAGGAAGTCCCAGGCTCTCAGCACCTCTGCTCCTCTCTGAGATTTGCCAGCCCTCTTCCTCTACCTTCTTCCATATCTACTAACAGCCAGGAGGGGGTAAGAAGCAGGCATCACTGGAGGTCAAAGGTTAGGACAAGAGGCCAGATGCAAAGGCCTCCACAGACAAAGGGAAGGACACAGTTCTGCCCAGCTCACGTGACAGCAGCCTACGTACGTCTTCCAATCTGTGTAGTACAAATTCTTCCCATAACTCGTCACAGCGAAAGGATACTGGAGCCCTTCGAGAACCTTGCGACTGCTGGGCTGAGCCGGATTCAGGCATTCTGCTCTATGGGTGCCTGTGTGCAGCAAACACAAGTTGGTCATTGTTCATGTAAGAAATGGACCCTTTGTGTCAGAAAACAAGAGTCTGAAAGACAAGGGAGGAGGAGTTCAGTATTGCAATGACATGTCCTGGGCAACACAGAGGGCTGGTTCTTGAGCACCGACATTCTGTTTCTACTTCCTGTCTTTTCCCTTTCATCAACCTATACCCTCCTGAGTTCCAGCACCCACACCTGGACCTAGTGAGGAGACATAAGCTAGGGTAGAGAAGCCACAGCCTGTCCTGGCTTTCCCAGCCCTTTGTTTCAATAGGAACCCCACTATTTTCTGGCTTTTGCTCAAGTACCTCCCCTCTAAGCCTCTTCAGACTCTTTCTACCAAGAGTTGGGGTGCTGAAGAATTGCAACAGATCAGCAGCTGTGACTAACCTGCCACTAACACCTGCAGAATGGCTGTCATAGGCTTGTATAAGCATGTAAGTATTCACACTGCACTCTTTGTCCTAGTTAGTTGTGGGACAGAGAAGGTACTCAACCACAAACTTTCACAAGGAGAGATGAAGGGTGGGCCTCCTGGATAAGCATCTTTCTTACATCTTATCTCAAGCCTGAGGGACATACTGCACAGCCGAGGCAGGACCACATCAGGGATGCAGGATGCTATATTATCTCTGGATCCTAAGTTCAAGCAGGGCTCAGTAACCTCCCACCAAAATAAGAGTCGGCCATTTTTTTATAGAGCCATATAGCAATTATTTCAGGTTCTGCAGGCCAAAAGGTAAAACCAAGGATGGTACCAGGTGTTTATAACAACACTTAAAATGGCAACATTTAACAATATAAAAAACAATTCTGAGCTTGTTCGCTATACACAAATGGGCAGTGGATGAGATTTGCCAACTCACTAGAGCAAGAAGAGTAAGAAAATGAAGAACCATATTCCATGATCTCAAGCTTCCTGTTACCTGCATCCACCCAGCAGAGCTGAGACGAGAATGCATCAAAGGTCAGGCCATTAGGCAGGCCCAAGTTGTCCTGTGCGAGAATCCTCCGGTTGGTGCCATCCATGTAAGAAGTTTCAATTTTGGGATTTTCTCTGTTCCAATCTGTCCAATAAAGGTTCCTTGAAGAGGTAACAGTGGAGAAAGAGGAAGTGAGATCCTGAAAACATTTTTAGAGAACCAGGGAGGAAGAGACAGGAAAACAACACAGCTAAGTGAGACTCTGAGAAGCTCAGATGGATTCTTCTAGGATTACCTTGACTCTTTATTCAAATTGGGTTATCTGTTACTAGCAAATTCCATTTCCTTTATAGTATCTTGGAAAAGCTATCAAGAAAATTTGGAGGTCCTGTGGAGGGGAGGGGTCACTTAGAGGGTAAAGTGAAGATCTGCATTCAATCCCCAGCACCACAGAAGAAAAAAAATGCCAAGCATAGTGACTGAGGTTTGTATCCCAGTTCTGGGGAGGAGGCAGGTGGGCCACTGAGTCTCTCTGGATAGCCAGCCTGCTCTACTTGGGGAGGGACAGGCTAGTTAGAGACCTTGCTCAGGGTGCAAAAGGTGGACACCACCTGAAGAATGATATACAAGTTTTGTTACCAAACACACATGTGTGCACATAAACTGTGGACCTGACACAAACCAACAGTAATTCCCTGAATAATAAACCTATGCAGGAGGCCACAGTGGAGCAATGTGGTTTGACTACAGCAGGATGTAGATACCAGCAAGGTAGTGATTGAGATGTCTGCCATATGTGAGGTAGCTGAGTGGCCATAGCACAAGGGATTGTTGTCTCCAAGGGAAAAGTATCAAAATATCTAGGAGCTGGGGTCTGGGGTGAAACACTGAGAGCTTGCCATCGGGTGAAAAGAGAGAAAGCCGCAATGGGCTAAAGAGCCCCTCAAGAAGGGGACTCCAGGATACTCAAGTCACATCTACACCAACAAGCAGTGCCAGAGGCATGGTTAGGCCAACCCAACATTTTCACAGCGTTCATGCAATTGGAGCATCAGTTCACATTCACTATATAGAAATTACTTGATTTCTGAGCTGTCACCATACAAAGTCTCTTGACAAAAATGTGAAACTGGGACATAGCATGAAGTCCACCTTGTGGTAATTATGCCTGTATATCATCAGCTTGTAGACTCGGCTTCATCTTGCATGGATGAAACATCTCAGGAGAGCAATGCTGTCATTAGAACCTCCTCTGAGACCATCCAAAACAAGCCAGAGACCAAAAGAGAGACTTACACATTTTAGTAGGCACACATACCCTCCTACGGAGTCTGTCACAATGCCTCTGGGGTTCACCAAACCCGTGTCAAACAGCACTCTTCGCTGTGTGCCATCCATTCTTGCAACTTCTATCCGATCTAGCTGAGAGTCTGTCCAGAAGATGTTGCGGCCGAGATGGTCAAGGGCAATGCCTTCAGGGCTTCCAAGATCTAGACGGAAACACTGAGTCATACCCTAGCCTACGAGTTCTCTGGTTATTCAATTGTCTTAGACATGGTGGTAAAACCTTGAGAAACCAAATGGGAATATGAAATTCTTACTGTTTATAAGATGAGCAATTTCCCAAGTAACAAATTCAAAAATGCTACCCATCCATCCTCACCCATCCAGTGGGTACCACACTGGGAACCTGGAAGGTCACTGTGACAAAGATGCAGCCCTGTCTATTAAGAAGCCCACAGCCAACCACCATTCAAGCTGGGGTCTAGTTTCTATGGGCAGCTATAGATACAGGATCAGCCTGAGTTCACCAGGGAAGGGTTCTGGAGAAGTGGACACCTGTAGAAGCTGGTTCCTGAAAGACCAATGGGAGTTTATCAGATCTTGAATAAGTACTTTCAGATATAAAGAAGACTACAAATGGCTAGAAGTGAGCTGCAAGTAATTTTATACGGCTAGAGCCCATGAGAGTGAGGGAGAAGCCCTCAGTGAAAAGAGGATAGAGCCGGGCATTGGTGGCGCATGCCTTTAATCCCAGAACTCGGGAGGCAGAGGCAGGTGGATCTCTGTGAGTTCGAGGCTAGCCTGGTCTCCAGAGTGAGTGCCAGGATAGGTTCCAAAGCTACACAGAGAAACCCTGTCTCGAAAAACCAAAGAAAGAAAGAAAGAAAGAAAGAAAGAAAGAAAGAAAGAAAGAAAGAAAGAAAGAAAGAAAGAAAGAAAGGAGGATGGAATTCAGAGTGTATCTCACAGATGAACAGGACACATGGAATCCTAAGTGAAGATGGAATGGTAGATTTTCTTCCTTGGTAATTACAGGGCAGGAGGCATTTCAGGAAAAAATATTGCTGATCACACTGTTAGTACTTGAATACGAGTGTAAAGGGTAAAAAGAAGGTGTTTGGTGATTATAAATTACACTCCCCCACAATCTTCACTGAACAAAAAAACAACAGCAATCAAGACATGGGTTGGCACTGTGAAACAAATACTCCATGTAAGTCACTGTAAGTTAAAAATAGGAAATGACATTGTAGGATTCACTGGCATCCTTGAGATTCTTCCCTGTTCTAGGCAGAGAAGGACTGAAGGTTGTTTAGCTTGGTTGGGGTGTGAGCAGGAAGGCAACCCACCAGGCTGCACTGCGCCAGGCATGTGGCATTTGAGAATATCATCCCTGCACACTCTCACCCATATACAAGCAAGTCAACCTCTCACCTCAGCCTTTCCTAGAATACAGCATGCTTCGGGAACAGCAAAGTTCCTGCGGGGCTCAGGAGCTGGCGCAGTCCGTTAAGTGTTTGCTGTGCAAGCATGAAAACCTAAGCTCAATTCCTAGCACCCATATTAAAGCCAGGAGTGCTGGAAACCACCTGTAATCCCAGCACTAGATAGGCAAAAACCAAAAAAATCACTGGGGTTTGCTGGCCTCCTGGCTAGCCCGATTGATGAGCTCTAGGTTCAGTAAGAGACCCCATCTCAACAACAAATAGGTGAAGAGTGATTATGGGAATCACCTGATATTGGCATATGCACCCACCACCCACACATACACACACAAGCCTCTGACAGGAGTCCAACCAGAGGACAGTGATTCAGAATCACAAATGATTCACATATGGTTTATCATTCATACCCAAAGAAGAGCTGTATAAAGGCTAAGGTCTTTCCCACACTGTAAGAGGCCCAGAAACAATGAAACTGTCTCCCAGGGGCTCCCTGTGGCTTTCAAACAAAAAACACACACATACAAACAAACGCACAGGCACATGCACACACATACCCCAGCAGCCAATCAATTTGGGGAAAACTTGGAATGAGCACATCCCGTGGGATCACCCTGCACAGCTTTCAATACTGAAGGGAGAGGAGCTACCCAGAGTGTCTTTACAGGCCATCCAAAAGAAGCCTATTGGGAACTTATGTCACACTGTCACCTTCTACACAGCCCAGGTCCTGATCTCAAGAGCCACTGAGCCATTTCTCCTTCCAACAAAGAAAATATGGCTCTGTGGGCAACGCTTTGTTGAGGAATGGGCTGGACAAAAACCCCTAACTGTGTTGAGGAAAAGGAGCTGGCAAGGGGTTTTCCCTTACTGCTGTGTGAAAAGGAAATCAGTCAAGATCACATTTTTGGTTAATTCTGTGTGCTTTCACAGTCAGTCAATTTTAGTCTTTCTTACAGTTCTCACTGAGCTTAAAGGTCCCTGGGCTGATTTCAGGCGCCAAAAGCAACAGGAAATAGCAGACAGTGACCTATTCCCCTCTTCCACTGGGTTTTGAAATCAAATCACAGATAACAGCAACATTTTCAACAAAGAGGCAAAAAGGCATTTTTAAAGTTCCTTCATTACGCCAGAGCATGAAAGCTAACCAATATCATCTAAACAGCCTGTCAGCTTCCAGAAAAGGATTCCAAGAGCCAAGTGCAAAGCCAACGCTGTTTCACTCAGCCTCAGCTTGATTCCTGCTGTGTTATCTCTAAGTAAGGAAATAGGAAGAAGGGAACTGGCCACGGGGTGGATCCTTACAGAATACTAATGTAAGAGGCATGCTGAGTTAGAAGTTGAAAGGCTGCATCTGGCTCCCAAACTGAAGGAAATACAAAACAAGGCTTATTTTTGGAAGGTGTATCTTCCACCTGAGTATTTTGCAGAGGAAGTAGAGACTTCATACAGCTAATGGCAGCATGACAATGCCTTCTGAGAAAAAATATTCCCCAAGCCAATGAGTCATGATTGAATCAGTTCAAGTTCCTTGACCATTTCGGTACAGGGACCTTTTACAAATCCTGGAGTTTTGGGTAGACTCATTAAACATACTCATGTGAAATAGATTTAAACGAACTGAGGAATGAACCCAGGACCTCACACGCGCTAGGCAAATGCTCTAGCACTGAGCTATATTCCCCAGCCCTCAGGTAACTTTTCATTTTGAGACAGGGTCTTACAAGTTTACCCAGGCTGACCTGGAGCTCATTCTGTAACCCAGGAAGACCTTGAACTTGTGACCCTCTCAAATAGCTAGGAAGACACGCCTATAGCAGTGTGCCTTGCTACTCTATTTATTGAATGAAGGTATTAAAATGATGTATATTTCCTTGTTCAAGAAGGCATCTACATGAGGTTAAATGTTAAAGTTGGTCTGTGTCAACAAGAACACACACTTTATCAAAAGTTAACCAAAACAGAATTCTCTGTGAGAAGTGATCCCAGCTAGTTGGACTCCAGGTTAGAACTAGGGACAGGAAAGATGTGTTGAGTTAGGGAAGATCTCAAGATGCCTTCCATTGAAATAATAGCTCTTTAACTCCAATACAGCGTTGGGAATAGACTCTACTTTCAGAGATGGCTGTGCTGATATACAGTTATGATCCAGTACCAGGGAGAAGAGGCAAGAGAAGCAGGACTTCCAGGCTAGCCAAGGCTGCCGAACAATGGGTTAAGATAAATAAATAGTAGCCAAAATAGTTCAGTTGGGAGAATGTTAGGCTGAAGATGTAAATAAATAAATAAACAAGCCAGTGGTGGTGCAGGCATATAAACCTACACTTGGGAGGTAGCGGCAGGAAGATCATGAGTTCAAGGTCATCCTTAGGTACTTAATGAGTTTGAGGGTAGCCTAGGTTACATGAGATGCTGCCTCAAAAATCAAATAAATAGTTTTCAACTTCTGGGTAAGTGTCTATCAGTATGCTTGTAGGTTTTTTGACTATTCTGTCCATCCACTGCCTTTGATAAAGCCCTCATGGAGCACACGGTAGAGCAGACTCTGTGAGAAGCAATTGTAGGTTCAGAAGCTACAGAAGAAATGGAATGCAAAGAGATGGACCATGTCAGCTTCCAGAGAAAGGTATGGGCACCTGCCTTGTTTCAGTTTTATTATCCTGAGACAAGCAGCTAACCTCAGCCAGAATGTCCCAGATTTAATGACTCAAGTGACCTGTGGAAAATTTCAGGGGAGTTGAAAAGGGTAGAGTGTGAAGACAGAGGACCTGGCCCCTTGCAAGGCAAACAGTTTACTCTCTATCCTTCACCTCCTGCCAAGAGCAGTGTGTGCTAGAAGCAGCACCTCAAGGGACAATATTTGCTTGCTCACCTTGTCGAATGATGGTGGTTGGCTCTCCACCATGTAGGCTGGCTCTCCCAATGGAAGGCTCACTGATGTCTGTCCAGTAAACCACCTTGTCCACACAGTCAAAGGCCAGTCCAATGATGACTTTTGCCTGGAAGTGATACCCAGTGATTGAGAACAGTTTACCCACCAGCTAGTCTTGCCTTGGATCTTCCTATGTACCTATACACCCTCAGATAGTATTTATAGAAAGCAAATATGTTTTGTTCATTCATGTTTTTTATTGTTGAATTGTAGAAACTACATAGTTTAGAAAAAAATCTTTTCTGAATACATATGTGTTTATACGTGTGTGTGTGTGTGTGTGTGTGTGTGTGTGCTTATGTGTCTGTATTTGTACTACAAATGTTCAAGTGTCCTTGGATGCCTGAAGAGAGCATTGGATCCCCTAGAGCTGGAGTTGCAGGTGTTTGTGAACTGACTAACTTGGGTGTTGGGAACCAAATGGGTCCTCTACAAAAGCAGCAAGTGCCCTTAACCTCTGAGCTATCTTTCCAGCCCCAAGAATGAACATTTCAAATATACAAGATCCTACAATGAGTACTACAAAGCATTAAAGAGTAAAATTAAAGATGACCTGGGGAACTAGAAAGAGGTAAATCAGGTTAATGGATTCTGCAATTTTTATATTGCTAAGACATCAGTTCTCCTTAGTGACAGTTTCAGTGATTCAGTGTCTCCTTTGTTAAAGTTATCAAGTTGTTTGGTTTTGCTTTTGTATGATTGTTGATGTAATACTGACTGGCCTGGAACTCCCTATGTAGACCAGGCTAACTTGGAACTCACAGAGATCTGTCTCCTGAGTACAGGGATTAAAAGGCATGAGCCACCATGCATGGTAGGCTGTTTTGTTTTTGTTTTATTTTCTATAGAACAAGAAATTTATTTTAAAACATTATGGGAGCATGCAATGTGCTTGCTCATATCTGTAATCTCAGAACCTAGAAGGTAGAGGCCAAGGAGTTCAAAGCTAGCTTTGACTACAATAATATGTTCACATTTCTATTTTTGAAAATAAGGCTGTTTCAAAAATAAACAAATAA
This sequence comes from Cricetulus griseus, assembly GCF_003668045.3. Taxonomy (NCBI): domain Eukaryota; kingdom Metazoa; phylum Chordata; class Mammalia; order Rodentia; family Cricetidae; genus Cricetulus; species Cricetulus griseus. Next base: position 236,760,202 of record NC_048596.1, on the reverse strand, counting down.
AAGTCTAAAATAGTCCAAAGAGTCTAAGGCAGGACCTTAAATATCTCTGACTTTGAGGTCCACTATAATCAAGACAGAGTAGCACTGGTTGTCATAGGTTTGCTGGAGAGATTGACACAGAAGAACAGAGCACCCAGAAACAGCCTCTCAATGATGCTTTAAGTGGTGTTTCTGACAAGGGTACCCACGTGCCAAGCAAGAAATATGGTTTTGTTAACAAACAGTGCTCTATCATCTTAATAAACACACACACACACACACACCCCTCAGGTTGACCTCATACAATAGATAAAAATTAAAGGCTGAGTTTATAGTACTCCTTTCTGAAATCATGAGAGAACATCTTCATAGCATTCTGAATAAACCAATTGCTAGGCCAAGCTTGCAGAATGGATGATTCAAGAGCACAGAAATATACTTTTCAGTTTGTTACAATAGCTTATAACTAGGAATACGTTATGAATTTAGAATTCTCCCAAATGTAGATTGTCTGTTTAAATCTGCATTATATTTGCAAATGGATATTGTATTATGTTAAATTACAAAATGTAACTACTATTGGTATCATATTACACATAGCTATTAGCTATCTTGGTATTATAGTGTAGTGTGTTATACTACATTGACATCATGCAATATATACTATAGTATATTTAACTATTAAATATCTTGATATTATAGTGTCTTGTATTATACTATATTGGTATTATGCTATATTATATTTTATATTACATAGCTATTAACCATATTAGCATTACATTATATTATATTGTATTACATTAGTTATCTTGTTATTACATTACACTACTATATTACATATAGCCATTAACTATGTAGCCACGTCCCTAGAGCTGGGACTGTCATCAAGGCTAGTCAGCCGATACTCACAGGGATATGGAGAAAGGCCTTGGCTTCTGTCTTCTTCATGGTGTTTCCCTCCAGAGGGAGGCGTTCAATCTTCCCAGTCTGGGCAAAGAGTAAGTGAGTCCCTGGGGGTAGGGGGATGACGGCTGTAGGTACTACAGGTCTCTGATGAATAGGGGGAGCCACTGTACTCAGACCTAGAGGGCAAGAGATGGTCAATGAATAAGTGTGCATGCCAGAAATGTACAGGTGCATTCTAATGCTCAAATATGCAGATGAATACAGGTGAGAGCACGTGTACATAAACATGAATATGTTCACATGAATAAGTGTGTGTGTGCTCACGCACACATCTACATACCACCCATATCCCAGGCCTTGTCACATTAATTGTATGCAAACAGCACAGCCAGTCACACAATGTCCATTTTCTGTCTGAAAACTCCAGAGGTAGAAAGCCTTCTTCAGCCAGTCAAAGGGCATTTGTGAAGAAGACAGGGCAGAACATGAGTTTAGCATTACAGGTCCAGTGGGGTAAAGAGCTAGCCTTGCTGCCTCTTATACAATGACTTGGTTATTTATGGCTGGATGCTGGACTGGTGTGAGAGCCAAAGCAGTGCTGGGAGCAACATTTGCCTGCAGGGAGTGACATCTTTAACACTGGATAGAGAAAGCTATCAATGAGGGCTGTCACACCCTGTCCATTGCTATGGAATGAACCTCACAAGCAGAAACATGTCCCCCTAGGTTCTTAGGACCAACAGGCTAGCCAGGGGTCTCATCCATCCTCTGACATGGCCTGGTCTCCTTGACTTGTTGTGACCTCCTGACCTTCACCCTGGCTGCCTCCCTGACTCCCTCAGCAAAGGAACTCCTGTGGGCAGGGGAAGGGGAGTGTCGGCAGACTGTGTCATAGGCTGCCCAGGTAATATCTGTCTTTCTATTGTGCACACAGGCCATGTACCTGTCTGGGCTTCTCTTTAGCTATCTAAATGGAGAGTTGGCTAGATGTGGATCACACTTATAATCCCAGTGCTTAGACAAACGCAAGAGGATCAGAAATTCAAGTTTATCTATGGACAACACAGCTATGTTGTCTATTAAAGACTAGCCCCCAACATGAGATCCTGCCTCAGAAAAATAAAAAATGACTGGGGCATACTAAGGTTCAAGGGCCTAGCTGTACAGGAACATGTATTGAAAAGATAAAAACATGTTTGAAGAGATGGCTCAGCGGTTAAGAGCACTGACTGTTCTTCCAGAGGTCCTGAGTTCAATTCCCAGCAACCACAAGGTGGCTCACAACCACCTTGAATGAGATCTAGTGCCCTCTGCTGGCATGCAGGCAGAAGACCATATATGTAATAAATAAATAAAATCTTTAAAAAAAATTAAAAAAAAAAAAGAAAAGATAAAAACAGATATTTCCACTAGAGTAAGCAAAGCTTTGGGGAGAACCAAGGGACCACAGCATCCCTGTTCTGTTACAAAGCCCAGTGGTCCAAAGCCTGGCCACCCTGTGTCTGCCACAGGCCCTACTGGGAATGTTCACAGAGCACATGTATACCCATAGATGGAAGGAGTGCACTGGAGAGAGGCAGGGAATATGGCAAAAGGTGACAGATATAGGGCTGGTAGCATGTGAGCAGGGAGACCATGCAGAGCATTGGCTAACACAGATCATTCTAGTCTTCAAGTCTACATGACAGCTGTCCACTTACATGGGGGCCTCATCCCAGGCTGGGTACGGGTACCCTCCAGTTCCCGACCATCTCTGTCCACACACCAGCAGTAGCCAGTGCCATGGTGGCACTGGGTGGGTTCATAGTGTCCATACTCATCACACTGGGGTACATACATCCCCAGCAGCCTGGGCTGTTGGGCATCTGCCACGCCTGATGCTCCAAGAATGTGCTCTCGCTCCAGTTGACATCGCGTTTTCCCCACCTCTGTCAATGATAAGCAAAAGCTGAGTGTCAGTTGAGCCATACATGGTATTCCCAAATGCCACTTGTCAGATTTAGACGCCAAAGATGGCCAGTAATTACTGGCTTTTTATTCATTTTTATTTTCAAATTTAAGACATCATTATGAGAGCCAGGGATGTAGCTTAGTTGGTAGAGTGCTTACATAGCATGCAACAAGCCCTGGGTTCAGAAGTTCAAGGTCATCTTCAGCTCTGTGAGATCATGATTAGCTTGACCTTGTCCCCTCCCAAGAAAAAATCGTAATAACTTATGATTAAAAAAAAAAAAAAACTACCTCATGTCATGCATGGTGGTACATGCCTTAAATTCCAGCACTTGGGAGATACAAACAGGTAGACCTCTGTGACTTCAAGAACAGCCTGGTCTATATAGTAAAATCCTGTCTTAAATTTTTAAAAATTAAGGCAAAACATATAACATAAAATAAAATACTTTAAATGAACAATTCAGTGATGCCTAGCTATGGTGGTTGTTTATATCTGAATCATTTTCATCACCCTAAAAGGAAAGCCCATGTCTAGTGAGTAGATGCTGCCATGTCTCTTTCCTCCCCACCCTGGAAGTTCCCAGTCTGCATCCTGTTGTGGACTTTCTCATTTTGTATATTTCATACAAATGGAATCATAGGTCATGTGGCCTATGTCTGTCTGGCTTCCTTAGCAGATCATCCAGGCCCAACCTCGATGAGGTTACCCAGCAATCCTTCCCTTCAACAGCTGAGTAGCTGCATTGTATAGAAAAGCCACATTTGTTCAGCTTTGTTTCCACTGATGGATGGTCCTGGGATTTGTTCGAAGGCATTGTAAGTTCATCTTAAATTCTACCTTTACCCTCTCAAGCTTCATGTGATCTACATTGAGTCCCAGACAAAGAATTTAGAGAGCAAAGACTAGGAAGCACCAGCCAGCTTCTTGATGTTTCCCTCTAGAGAAGGCCTATGTCTGCCACAAAACCTGGCCTTTAGCCTGTACAGTTCAGATTCCAAAGCAGGAAATAATGCTACACAAGAAGCTTGGGAAGTTGGGCCATAGTGTAAGCCTGCAGTCTCAACTCTCGGGGCACTAGTGCAGGAAGATTAGAGGTTCAAGAAGAATCTGTCTCAATAAAACAAAACAAAACTTGACATAGAATAAACAACTCCTAAATGTGCAGAGTTGCAGCTGGCCCCACATTCTCTGGAGTCCAGCCTCCATGGGAGACAGCAGAGTGGTCATCTCTGATCTGGGTGAGAAGCATCCGTTCTCCATGCCACTACTGCTGAGAACTACATTCATCCAAGTCTTAGTGTTTCTTCCTTCCAGCCCTTTCCATGAGTTGTTCTTCATGTAACACCCCCTTAACTTCCCCTTTTCCATTGCCTGGCCAATCCTCTAAGACCTCCTGCAGGAAGACTTCTCACAACCCTTCCCCTCATATTGGATTCAACATTTCTGGTGAGCTCCCAGACCCTCCAGGTGTTCCATAAGGTGCCCTAAGACCAGAGCCTCTAGGGCCCCATGACTGAAGGAGTTGTTCTGTCTGCTGAGCAGACTCAGGGCTCTTACAGGGTGGCTCTCTTCCACGTTTACTGAGAATACTGGACTGAACTGGGTGCACACATAACCATCTTTAGGCCTGACCTTGGGGAACCATAATCAGAGGGACAGAGCAAGACAACAGAAGATCTTCTCTCCACATGGCAGGAGAGCACCAGAGAGCACAAGAGCACAAGGGGGCCTGTTAGGATGGCTGGGGGATTGTGATCAAACAGTTCTTAGATTGGCCAACTCTCTGGCTTTGTGTACCAATGCTGCCTGTCACAATTACCCAACTCTGTGCTTGACATGTAAATTAATGGACAATAAAACTTTATTTACAATCAGGGTGTGGTTGTGCACATCATTAATTCCAACACTGGCAAGACAGATGCAGGTGGATCTCTGTGAGTTCCAGGCTAACCTAGTCTACAAAGAGAATTCCAGTATAGCCAGGGATACACACAAAGAAACCCTGTCTGGGGGAGGGAGGGGGGACAACAAACAACCCAAGCCAAACCAAACAAAACTTTAAAGCAGTAGCCAGATTTGGCCTGTGGGGATAATAGTTACCAGTCCTGGCTCTAGGACTCTGCTCCTTATTTTATGGAAAGTTAACCATATGAGGCTTCCTCTGCATTAGGATGTGGCAAGAAGGCCCTCACCATTTAACTATGGACTTCCCAGCTTACATAATCCCAAGCCAAATATACTTCAGTTTATAATTATCAGCCTTTGGTATTCAATTACAGCTATGAACAAGAAGACAACACACAGGTGGAACCTTAAGATGTCCACTTGTGACCTGGCCTACATAAGGCAGGCATGGTGGACTTCAAGGAATATACAGCCAAGGGCATGTGAAGTGTCTCATCTTTATGGCCAGTTCTCATGCTGGCTGGCCTAACACAATTGCTCCCTTGATTCGAGACAGTTAATATGCCAGAAAAGTATTTGTTGAACCTGGCAAGAAAAACAACTGTGTGTGCCTTTCTTTTGTCCCCGTGGGTAATGTAAAAAATAACAAGTAAATACTTGATACAGGAACCATCTGGTTAGAATCAAAATGTTGATTTTTGTATTCTATTAGATAAAAAACTTATTTACTTTCTCAAAACCTTACATTTGTTCAAGGTTTTAGAGTTTCCATTTCCACATATATGTCATTTAGTGCCCATTGTATGTATACATGTATGCCTATGTGAGTGCATAGCATGCATGTGGGTGCCCTCAGAGGCAAAAAGAGAGTGTCTTGTTCTCTGGATCTGGAGTTATAGGTGGTCATGAGTCATGATTGACATGTGGGTGCTGGAAATGGAACTTAGGTCCTCTGTAAGAGCAGGAAGTGCTCTTAACTGCTGACTCATATCTCCAGTTTCCATGCCCTTTGTGACAGGAATTTGGTTTTTACACCAAAGGAAAAATTTAAAGCTCAAGGATGTTAAGAGACTCCTACAGGGTCACAGCACTGAAAGTGTCTTGCCACAAATTGTAAGTGAAGTCTGTGGATTCCTGATCCCGCCCCTGCCCCACGTGGCCTTGAGTTTCCACATCCAGCTCTTCAGCAGTCAGGCTGGCTTGAACACAGTCAACATGTTAATATCCGTGAGGACTGTGAGGGCTGATCTTCATGACCAGCGTGACTGTATTTGGGATTACCTCGGAGACACACCTCTGGGCATGCCAGGGAGAATGAACTGAGGAGAATCATACCTACCCTGAATGTGAGTGGCACCATGAGGCAGGTTCCTGGACTAAATAAGAAGGATAAGGAGAGCTGGGTACCTGCATTCATCTCTCTGCTTCCTGACGGCAGGTCAAAAGTGACCAACCACTCCATACTCCATTGCTGTTTTCCCCACCATGATGGCCTGTAGCCTCTCAAGTTCCGAGCCAAGAGGAACCCTTTCTTAACTTGTTTTTCTCAGGCATTTTGTCACAACAATGAGAAAAGTAATGAGCACCATGATTCTTATTTCTTTAACAGCCCCAATGAAGTGTTATGAAAGCCGCAGAAGTTTTCCTCTCGATATTTCTGTCATTAACCACTTTTACAGCTATAGTGGATTAATGTTCTAGGTGTCTCCAACCAAGTGGAACTTTGTGTGTGTGTGTGTGTGTGTGTGTGTGTGTGTGTGTGTGTGTGTGTGTGTGTGCATGTGCAATTGTGTGCATGTGTGTAGGGGCCAGAACTCAATTTCAGGTGTCATTCTGAAACACATTGCTGGGCCTGACTAGGGTATGCGGACTAGCCAATGAGTCCTAAGGATCTGCCTGTCTCTGCCTCCCCAGCACTGAGATTTCCAGCATATGCCATGTCCAGTTTTCAAATGCAAGTTCTAGAGACTGACCTCAAGTCCTCTGTTTCACCTTTTACCAGTTGAGCTTTGGCCCCAGCCCCCAAGCAGAGCATTTGAGAGAGTGAGGGTTATTTCATTTTATACAGCAGGAAAACTTTTGTGTTGATATCCTGTTGGATATTCAAACGTTCAAATCATCTGGAATAGACCCTGAAACTTTCAGAAATATGTTGAATGTGTAAGGGCAGGAAACCTCAAATCTGAGTCAGGAAATAGAACTTGGAGAATGTTTATAGAAGACAATGTGCTCATAAGCTTCCAGGAATGAGTCCTTATCCTGGCAAAGAGGCAGCAGGAGTGGCCAAGAGTACCCTAGGGAATTTTGCATCATGGGTCTGGTAGATGGGGTGGGGACAATAGGGTCAAGAAGACACATTTTCTGGCCTTATTTCTGGTTGGTAAAATTATACCAGACAAGCTACTTCTTCTGTTTGGCTCAGCTGGGAGAAGGAACACATGATCTCTTGATATATCTGAGGGCAGCAGGAAGTCTGGGTGGCTTTTCTTGAGATGGCAGCAAAGAAAATGAAAGGAAATGAAGAGACAAAGGAGGTAACCCGTTTGTGATCTCTGGATCATTTGACACTGTCAAATGAATGGCCACTGCAGTTTCGAAGTAGAAGGAAGGGGGTGGATAAGACATGCCAAGCCTCTCTGGCACAGGGTAGACAGCAATGGGAAGACCTGTACTAGAGGGAAACTGTGCAGAGGTGCCACTCATTCAGTTACTTCCTCCATAGCCTCAACTACTTGTAGGGACCAGCTGTCCCCATTAACTACACAGACCATCATACACATCTGTGAACACAGCAATGCAAGTTCCACAGGCAGTGCCCATTCTCTGATGGCTCTGGGACATCACTAGCTCCCGGACAACACATTTGTCCAGCATGGCCATGCCTCCCAGAATGAGAACTTAAAAGGATGTAACATCTCCAATGTGGGGTCCCTAGCAATTCCCTAAGAACACCAATTACAATAATAACATTAGATGTGAACTCTTCGAGTCCCTGCCCAATATGAACCCAAGGATGCAGGATGGGAGGGAAGCTCAGGCAGGGGCAGTGAACTAGCCACTAGAAAACGGCAAGACAATGAGGGGGAAATAGGAAAAGTCATAAAACACCCAGAAAAAGCAAATGGCCTCTAGTCTCTGTGCTGTTGCCACTGTGGGAAATGACACTATAAGTTTTTCCCAGACCAAAACCCTAGGGAATCCTTAGGCCACTTATCTACTTTATCTGTACTATAAACATTCACAGGAAGCTACCATGAGCAGAGCATCACGAAAAGCCTCAGAGCGTATAGGTGGGAGGGAAGATGAGACTTGTTTCTCAGGGAGTTGGGGAGGGGGGAGGAGAAGTGGTGTCATGGAAACAAAGAAGGGGAGCTGGTGTCAGTGAGCAGGATGACCCCATGCCACAAGGTTCCCGGAGAAAGAGGGAAACCTGCCGCCACAGCCTCCCTGTCGGGCCACTGAAAGGCATTGGAGCAGCTTCCATATGCTCTCACCTTCCCAGAGCTCTTGGGCGTTGGACGTGGCACTCCCAAGATGATAAAGACAGATCCAGATGAAGAAAAACCTCTAAAGGTTTACACTATGTTTAAAAGCATATGTAGGCTTGTGAGAGAAGGAAGCAGAGGCAGGCAGATTTCCAGAGAAACCCTGTCTCGGGGAAAAAAGAAACAAAAGAAAGTAAAAATAAAGTAATAAAACAGCCACATAAAGATGGAAAATACACAGAGAATCTGGATACTATATACCATATTGTTGTCTTTAAATTGTTTGATTGCCAAGGAAAGATTTACTGCTGCTAAAATACATTTGATTATAAATGCTGCTAAATTAATCCAACTTATACATTTTTAAAATGCTCTAACTTCAAAATTTAAGTTTAAGGACAGGCTACTTAGAAATAAAGGTTTTGCTTGTATTTCCACAGAAAATGAAAAGCTGTGGATTCCTTCCAGACTAATATGGTTTGATCAAGCAAGACACCCTGAAGCTTAGATGATACAGGCTTACAGACTACAAAAACAAGGACTTGGTCAGGTTTCTATGCTTTATCATGATCCTCATGGTATATGAACATCGCCCCCAATCAGCAGGAAGCAGTTTAGAAAGAACAACGCCCATATTCCCAAATATTGTTTATAAATGTTTGTTTTCATTTAAATGGGGTTAGTTATAAATGATAATGAGCATAGTCAATCTCTTTTTAAAGAAAGAAAAGGGGAATAGGATATAGGAATGAATACTTTGCATTGGTATAGATTTGCATTTATTGATACAACTTTAAGGTCAATTTTGTGATAGGTATATGTCTCCTCTTGTTTAGGTATTGTGTTTATACAGATCTTTTACCTATAATAGTCAGAACTTATAATTAGGTTAGTTAGGTTTTCTAGATTTACAGAGATGTATTTGAGATGGTTAGGTATTCTTCAAACCTTTCAAAGACCTACAGAAATATGGCATTTAAATGGTTTAGGGTTTTTCTTGGCAGTAAGACACAACTGCTCCTGGCACACCAATTACGTCAGAAAGGAGGATTGGCATCAAAGAAACTCATTATGGAGTTTGCTTTCAACATGGCAAGATTAGCCATTTGGGTAAGAAACTACTCTTGCCTGGACTGTTTGTTGCTGTATAAACTGGACATGCAGGACCCACAAGAAAATGACTGCTGAACTTACAAAACAAGACAGTACTAAAGGGTTCCTGTTAAAATGGAGAAGAATGCTAGACACACTGTGGCCTCTAGGCTGAAGATGGATGCCCCAATGTTACAGAGGAACTTCGGGTGACTGTCCAGGTAGTGAGAAGTCTCTGTCACTTCTAGAGTTTATATATTATCCTTCTGTGGTTTTTGATAGAGTTGAAGACACATAGTTATGGTTATAGTTTTCTTCAGTTATTATAAAAGATAAGTTATCCTTCTTTTATTTAGACAGAAAAGAGGAGATGATGGGGAATGTACTGTGTATGTTTATTTTATTGATTGTTAAATAAAATACTGTTTGGCCAATGAGACAGCAAGTTAGACGGGACTAAGAGTCAAAGAGGATTCTGGGAAATGTAGTAGAGAAGTGGTGATCCAGGCAGGAAGTAACATAGCAAGAAGACTCATATTTAAGTGAAGGAGAAACAGGAAGGGTCCCTTTTTTCCCCTCTGCTCTTGCTCCAGCGGCAGGATGTGATCCACCGGCAAGGAGGGATGCCAATAAGGTGTCTGATAAGATAAGTCTTATAAAATATATAAATTTATGATAATTAAGACTGAGCTAACAGATGAGGAATCCTAGTCATTGGCCAAGCAGCTTTGAACCTAATACAAGTTTCTGTGTATTCATTTGGGCCCTAATTCGGGCGGGTGGCTGGCAGAAAGCGCACATGTGGCAATGGGTCTCGGTGGCTTTTGGTGGAAAGATTTATCGTAACAGGGAGCAGCTCATCCATTTCCATTAAGGGTGTGGCTGACCTTTCAGAGTGACAAACCTGTGGCTTGGTGCAGTGGCTGACTGACCAAAGCCACTGGGATATGTCTAAAAGAACTGTAAGCCAAGAAGCTGGGGTATTATAGAACTTGGTTGACTGGTAGCAGATGGTATCTTTAGGAAAAGAAAGGTCAGCTGGAGGGGCTGCATGGCTCAGCAACAATGCCACTAATGTATAAGAGATATGCTGGTTGAAGGGCCACAGGCATCAAGTTTGAAGAGGTCTGCAAGCTTCTGAGGGCCTGGTTGGAAATGTGGGATGTGATGGTTAATAATGTCAACTTACAGGATCTAGAATGACCTATGAGACACACCAGTGGGCATGTCTATGAGGGAGATTCTAGGTTGAGATAAATGAGATGAAAAGACCCATCCTAACTAAACTTGGGCATCGCTATCCCATGGGCTGGGATCCTTGACTGAATAAAAAGGAAGAAAAGAAGAGGACTAGCATTCATCTCTCTCTGCAATATGACACCCCTCACCTGCCCACCCCACCTGTCCACCTTCAAGCTCCTCCCTACCATGATGGGCTATATCGTCAAACTGAGACAAAGTAAACTCTCCCTTTCAGAGCTTTTGTCACAGCCATAAGAAAAGTGACTAAGACAGGCACAATGCTATCTCCTCGCTAGTTCTATTTGTCCTTTAAGGCCAAGAGCAGTGTCTTCTCCTTATGCTCTCCTTGCCTTTTCTAGCCCACTTGACTTTATTCTCCAGCCACTAATCACCACTCTCAGTCCTTTTCCTTTCATTTAGAATGCGAAGATGCTAAAGAATGCATTTCATTTAGAATTCGAAGAACCAAGTTCAATGGAAGCCACAAACAAGTTGCTAAGAAATAGTTAACTATGTACTAGGTGCATGTGACAAATTAGCATCCCTCTAAACCCTTGTAGCCTTAACCATCTCTGGGGCTAATTGTACCTACAGGGATACAGCCCTGGGGTGATTCGGAACCCCAAAGCTGTGCTGTCCTGGATTCAAAAGACAGAGAAGGTCAGAAAGAAACTGAGATTAACTGTGTCCAGTGCTGCTGATAAAGGCAGAACTAGGGTATGTCTAAGTGAGTGTATTATGGACCATTCCAGAATGATTTCAAGAGCAGTTTGAACAGGTGCTGGAGGTAAAGGCACCTACAGTTGTGTAAGAGTACATGGGAGATTCCAAGAAAGAGGCAGCAGCCTCGCTCTAGAATCTTCATTACAGAGGGTAACTACAGGATAAAATCTACAGCCCATGGGTAAAACATGATGGCTAATATTGCTTGTCAACCTGACACACTTGGAAAGCGGGAACCTCAATTGAACTGTCGCTACCAGATTGGCCTGTGGGCGTGTCTGTGGGGACATTTTCTTGATTGTTAATTGATGTAGGAGTATCCAGTCCAATTTGGGAGTACGAGTACCATCTCTAAGCATGTGGGTCTAGGCTGTATAAGACAGCTTGCTAAGCAAGTCAATAAAGAATGCTCCTCTATGGTCTGTACTTTAGTTCCTGCTTTGAGCTTTTGCCCTGGCCTTCCCTCAAGGATACACTGTAACCTGTAGCTAAAATAAACCCTTTCCTCCCCAAGTTGCTATTGGTCGGAATTGTTTTATCATAGCAACAGGAAAGCAAACTAGTATGAACCTTGAGCACAAGCAGGTGAGGTCACAGCACCGATGACCACAAGCCAAGCTGGTATCCAAGTCTGCGTGGGAAACAGCAAAGGGAAGCAACACGCTTTCTGGGAACAGATGAACCCCAAGGACTGAACAGGTACATCCTAGCAGGCACATCAGGCAGATTTAAACCAGGATCCGGAAGTGGTGTGGTGGGGGTATCCTTTACTTGATGTGCAAGCCAATAAACTGGAAGCTCTAGTTCTTAGGAATTCTCAGAAGTGACCAGTTTGACTGGAACCGGCGGTGTGGAGAAATGGCTGGGGACAGAATTATACAGAATGAGGACAGAGAAAGCCCAGGTGTAAGAGGAGGGGACAGAGCCAGGAAATGTCAAAAGCAAGGTGAAATACTTTCAAACACTTCACCAAGAGAACTGAAAAGGGTTCTGTCAACCAAGCCACCCTTCCAGAAGCTGAGGAAAAGCAAAGGGACACGATAGATAATGGACACATACCAGCAGGACATTCAGGAGAGATCAAGCTAGAGGCAAACACACAATAAGAAGTAAAGGAGGCAAGAGAGCAAAAATGAACACTAATTGGGCAAAGTCCAAAATGAGGCAATTCAGAGAAGAAATTATCATTTCAGAAATGAAAACTGAGTCAGGCCTGTGACCATAGCTACTTGAGAGGTTGAGGCAGGGGGATGGCTAATTCAAGGCCTGCCTGGACTACAGAATGAGTTCAATGCCAGCCTAGGTATGCTGGCCAGACTCTGTCTCAAAAACTGAACAAAACACAAAATCAGTCTGGAGACAATGAGATGGTTCAGCAAGGAAAGGTCCTTGCCACCAAGTCTAATGACCTGATTTGACTCCTAGAATCCACATGGTGGAAGAAGAGAACGGATTCCCACAAGTAGTCTTTTTATCTCCACACCAGTAATATGGTGTACGTGGACAAACACACACAAAATGAATAAATACATTTTTGTTTATTTGTTGTTTTGTTGTAAAGAGGGCTGGTAGAGCACTTGCCTAGCACATGTGAGATTCCAGCCTCAATCCCCACAGAGAAGAGGGGGAAGGAGGAGGAGGAGGAAAAACAACCATTATAGGGGGTGGAAACTTTAGGAGGTAGGACTGGAGACAGCAGGTCATTGAAAGGGATGTGGGAACTCTAGTCCCTCACTCTTCTTGTTTCTTTGGCATTATGGGGTGACTTATTTTCCTCTACCATGGATACATGAAGCTGTGCATCACCACAGACTCAAAGACAAACAGTAAGCTGGGAGCCAAAACAAACCTTCTGCCTTCCTTAAGTTTTGTTACAGAACAAGAAAAGCAACTGCTATACCTGGCATCCCAAGAATATGCAAACAGGTCCTCATCAGAGTGAATTTCCCAGCACATGGATCTTGGACTTCCCAACCTTCAGAACTATGATAAATAAACTTCTGTTGTTTATAAGCCATGTAGTCTGTGACATTCTGTTACAGCATTCTAAGAATACAACGTTCCATGTAACACACCCCTATACCCTAATCTCCTGTCTCATTAGAGAGGCAACTTCTGTTCTGAGTTTACTGTCCCTCATTTCCATATACACATTCCAGTTTTCTTATATACATATACACATTTATTTTCACACTGATTCATATTTTACATAAACAGGATCTGTCTTTCACACATACTATATATGTGCATATGTATATGTGTGTGTATAAAAAACCTTTTACATTTTTTTCAGTATTATACTTTAAGATTTACTCATTGCAACAGTCCATTTGTTTTGCCTGCTGCCTGTTATTTCATAGTACAATTTGAACTAAAAGTCATCTATCTATTCTTCTCATTGCTAGATACTCAGATTGTTTTCTGATTATAAATGATATAAACATTCTTGTACATTTCTAATACAGGTCCTCTAGGGCATATAACCACATGTTGGATTTCTTCTGAGAACAATACATAAACAATCTTAGTAAATCTTAGTAATGTTATCATTGTCCCATCTTCACATCTTAGACTACTGGTCTACCTGTTCCTGTTTAGCAAGCACAGCCTTAAAGACAGGGCAAGGAGTCAGACTTTTAAAAAGTTGAAACAAAAACTCAGACATCTGTTTCTCTTTGAAGTGGAGATGTGAAACCAGCCCACAGCAATAACAAATGCTGGTTGTTTTAACAGCAGTTCAAATGCCTAACTCAACTCAAGCAGCCAGGGATGCTCCTCTATGAACCCTGTCCATCAAAATCTGTGGGCAGGGCTATAGCCACCACCCATAATTTCAGAAACAGAAGATGGCCCTCTTCTACTTTGGCAGCAATTATTTTTTTAAAAAGTGTGTTGGGGGGGAGGGGTTGAGACAGGGTTTCTCTGTGTAGCCCTGGCTGTCCTGGAACTCACTTTGTAGATCAGGTAGGTCTCAAAACTCACAGAGATCCGCCTGCCTCTGCCTCCTGAGTACTGGGATTAAAGGCGTGCACTGCTACTATGTGGCTTATTTTTTCAATTTTTAAAGACACTTACTGTGCGTGTATGTGTGTGCTCAGAAGCACACATGCACATACATATGTGCCCATGTGAGAGAGCACATGTGGAGGCCAAAGCACAACTTATGAGTCAGTTCTCTCCACCCACCATATGTCTTCTGGGGATCAAACTCAGGTGGTAAAACTTGAGGCAGCAAACACCTTTACCTGCTGAGCCCTCTCATGGCACCCAACTCCTCTTTGTGCTTCTTAGTTGTTAGTGAGTTCCTTGGCTTTTCTCCATACTGTCCACCATAGTCAGGCACTTGGCTTTGTTTCATACTCCCTACCACAGTGAGGTACTTGACTTTGCTTCCCACTTTGAGGTCCTGCTTCACCCCAGTCCAAAGTAGCAACACCAACTGATAATGGTCTGACATCATGAACCAAAACAAAACTCCCATTCTTCAAGTTGACTGTCTTAGGTATTTTGTTCCCACAACTGAAAACTAGCAAACACAAGCACTGTGCAAGCCTAGTAGGTTCCATACAGCCAACAGCCAACTATGCTCATCTGTAATAGCACCTGCTGAGAGCCTTACCAGGCTTGGGGCTTCTGGGTACCTACTTGAGGGTCCACTCAAGTCTCAAGTAAGCAGTCATGCCAAAAGCTGCACATTAAGATCAGGAAACAGGTGACATAGAACATTCCATGAAGGCCTTAGTTATAGCTTCCCCCACTTAGTCCCTTCGTTCCATCTTCCCATCACATTCCCCAACACTCTTGGGCTCCTACTGATTTTATGTTAAATGTGACTGAGCCACAGAATGCCCAGATATTGGGTCACATCATCCAGGTTGTTTAGGATGACATACGGAGCAGATTTTCTCCCTGGCTTCATCAGTCACATAAAGGCCTATAAAGGACATGGACAAAACTGGTCCAGACATGGTGGTGCACGCCCAACACACTCGAGGCAGAGGTATGAGGATCTCTGTGAATTCGAGGCCAGCCTGGTTTACACAGTGAATTCCAGGCTATCCAGGGTTATCTAGTGAGAGCCTATCCAGACAAAACTATCCAGACAGACAGACAGACAGACAGATCTTGTTTCTGCCTGGTAGCCTCCAAATCAGAAATCATTTGTCCCCTATGTTTTCAATCAAACCAAACAATCCTTTTCTGGGTCACAAGGCTACTAGTCTCCAGACTAGAACTCTGCCATAGGCTTTCCTGGTTCTATGGCCTCTACACTTTAACTAAACCAGCTATTGGCCTTTTGGGTTCCCTGCTTACTTAAAACAGATGCTGGGGTTTGAGTCTTTGTAATGACATGATTCAATTTCTTATATTAGTGTGTGTGCATATACATACTTATACACATATATTCTCTTGGTTCTGTTTCTCTAGAGTACCTTGGTGAATAAAGACTAATGCTCAGTTTTTATCCTGTGCTTCTGGCTCCGGTACCTAGGAACCAATGCATTCTGAAATTCCAGCATGCTTTCAGTCCCTACAAGGTATCCTCTGAAGTTGTACACTGTGTGTTTCAGCACTATAGCCTGTGGTCTGACTTTCTACTTGCAGAACTCTGAGAATTTTCCATGGACCACTTCCTCACATCCTCTTATCCCCAGGCCATCAAGTCTTATGAACAAATCAATGGACCATCAACTCATGACACCCCATCTCACCTCCAGGAACACATTGGAAGCCATCCCCCTGATATCCAGGTTTGCATTGGCATGTGAAGGATCCTGGTGTGTTGTAGCAGAAGGCATCAGGGTGACATCGGCTGAGCTGGCATTCATCCACATCTGCAAAACAGCCACAGGCCCAGAGACCACGAGATTGCTTCAAGAATTTGTGGTTGATACAATAATTTAATCCACGCACTCAAATCTATATGAATCTGCTTTTAATTAGAGTCTAGGGACTTTAAACCCACTAAATATTAATTTTTAAAACATTCACACCCCATCTTCTATCTAGTACATTTGCAATTGTGTTTCATTTGAGAATAATAATGTTTTCAGGAAACACAGAGCTTGCAAAAGGAAAAAATTTAAACTGTCAGATGTTCCCCCTTTATTGTAAGCAAGAGCCTCTATAACTCCTAAGTATTTAGAGAAGAGAAAATTACATAGCCAATAACAGAGAGATGGCATCTCTGAAATCTTTTTTGAACTTAAATTCAGTATAATGTTGCATAACTTTACAAACCAAATAAACCTGAGTTACTCTGTTAATTCCTCTATGAGTCCCCTGACAGCATACTATGGGCTGATTCCAAGCCTGGAAAGATTCTGTGATGTCACTTCTTCTCTGACTTCAGAATAGGAACTTCACTTCTTGTACCAGAAAGAGCAAGCCCATTACACACAAAGATGGACGTTATGCTCTGTGCAAGCAAGGACTGTTTGGAGTTTCAAAAAACAAGCAAACCTTAGTTCCCAGGCAAAAGCACTATCTAACTGCTGCTTCATGAAGCAAGTCTTGGGGTCAGGGGAAGCTATGGAGGTCCCAAATGAGAACAACTCTCCAAGAAAATGCAGTTCCAGTTGCTGACACGATAGAAAAGACTCTTGCCCAGTGGAGCAAAATGAACACATCCTCCTTACAGACAGAGAGTGTTGATGATTAGCACACAGTAAGCACCACCCAGGCTGCTCTTCAGAGCCACCACATACCTTGGCAGGCTCTGCCATCCCCAGAGAAGCCAGGCAGACAGGAGCAGGTGTAGGAGGAGCCACCCATATAGATGCACTGGGCCCGCTGGGGGATATCACAGTTGTGGAGACCAGTTTCACAGTAGTTGATGGGCCGCTGGTCCACGTCAGCTTAAGGACAAAGAAATGAACACATGCCTTTGGAAGAAAGTCTCAGAACAGGTAGGTACTCTTCCAAACTCTCTGCACACCAGTGATTTGATCAGTGAGGCTCGGAGAAGCAGACTGTGTCTGGATGCCGCCTGAGTCCAGATCATACTATCTCCTTTGGTCACCACGTTCCATGTCGTTGTACCTAGGGCTTCCTGATCCCAAAGTGTTTGTTCTACCAATGAGCTGCATCTCTATTACAGGCAGGCCTGGAATTTACTCTGTAGGCCAAGCAAGCCTTGAACTGTGATCCCTTCATTTCAGCCTCTCAAGTAGCTGAAATGAAAGGTCTGCATCCCCAGGCCTGGCTTATCTTTGAGCAATGGAATCCATTATTCAAACAGTTTATGCAGAACTTATAGACAAATGGAAGGCTGGGGCCCGGGGAGAGGCCAAGGATTGGCCTGTGACTCCCCTGTGCCCTCATAGGCAGCTCCTTGAGGCACCTCCAAGGTCTTCACAGGCTGTAGGAAGAGCTCATATCTAACTACCTCATTTTGAAGATGGAAAAACCAAGGCCTGGGAGGTTAAGTGTCTTGCTGAGAACTGATGTCTGGGAGAAGACATTGGCACAGCCTCTGTCTTGTACTCTGCTCTGCCCTGCTCTCAAGTGAATGTGGCCTTAGGGAATGGGCAGACCCAGGCCAATCTGCCTCCTCCACATAGACTAGATCTCAGTGAGACCTAACTCTTCCCAGTCTATCACTCTACTGAGCCAACCAGGGATGCCAATGGTGTTACATTAAAAGCAAAGTTTAGAACCTCCCCCAGCTCAAAACTCATAGGAAAAAAGTCAGGCCAAGAAAACCGATGTTCTCTGCTAGAATGAAAAAAAAAAAAAAAAAGTTTCAACACAGCATGTTAAAATCTCAGCTCTGTGCAACAAAGAGGGCTGGCCTCCTGGGTGCACAGATGTTTGAGTCACACTCAAATCCTGAGAACTGTCTGTTCCCTCCCGTCCTACAGACACCACCTCATCCAGACCTTGGCGCCTCATCCAAGCTCTGAGATGGAGCAAAGGGAACGCATGCATACTGGTCACAGTAAACAGCCAGAGAGCACATGGGGACAGAACACTGACTGGTACAGTTGGTTTCTGTTTTAACTCAGACAGACACACATGTCCCACTCAGTGTATTAGCCTGTAGACCTGGGAATCTCCATGAATCTTTGAGCTTCAATTCTTGGAACCTGGGGGCTGGATGTATGTATGTATGCATGTATGCATGCATGTATGTATATATGTATGCATGTATATCTCGGGCTTGGGATAAATCTGGGTTGAGTACTTGCTGAGCATGCATGAGGCCATGGGTTCCATTCCCAGTATTGATACACTGGGCCTGGCGGTGCATGCATACAATCCCAGTAGGGTAGAAATAGGAGGATAAGAAGTTCAAGGTCACACTTGACTACATAGTGATTTTGAGGCCAGCCTATGATACATGATACCCTGTCTCAAAAAAGTCAAATATTTTGGATATAATATACCAATGTGAAGTGGGAGGTAACATGTCAAAAATTTTGTTCTTCATGACTGGCCCAGCATCTTCATTAACAACATCAATCAAGAACATAATAAGCTTAATGAATCAATAAAATTTCAGTAAGTCTAAAAAGCTATGCTTCAGCTTGTGGCTTACTAAAATAAGTGGCATGGCGCCAAGTGGAATTTCCTTTCTGATATAACTCAGGTAGAATTCAGTCTAAGGCAGCAAAGAGCATGAAAGTACTTCACCATGAAACAGAAAGCTTAGATGGATGAACTGATGCATTGCTAGCATGCACTAGTATATGCATTACAAGAACATGTTTGCTCCTGGCAGCCGTGACCATCTAAACAGGCAGAGGGCAGGGCTTCTTCTAATCCCCCTTGTAGTCTGCCCCTAGCAGCAGAAACTGGTGTCTGCTTCCCCACCAGGATCAAAACCCGTAATTATGCCTTTCCTACAGAGGTAGTCACCCCAGGAAAATTTCTTACAGAACTTACCCACGCATATTCCCCCGTCTGAAAAGTGGTAGCCCTCCACGCACTCACAGCGGTAGGCTCCTGGGTAATTGTTGCAGATTGCATGGTTTCCACACCTGGAAGGTTGCTCTGAACATTCATCAATATCTGCAGCAAATTGTTGATTAAAAAAAGGCAGACTTTTTAAACCTCATGAAACATAATCAAAGAGAAAGCATTTTCCACAGAGAAGAGATCCTTTTGAAGACAGATGTTTCTACATGCCCAAAGTAATATGAAATAGGAATTGTTTTTTGCCCTTTACATAACGTAGAGTGCGATTCAGTTAATTTTTTTCTGAGTGATATGTGCTTCCTTCTGAGTGAGTAACCAAAGGGAAACCGATCCAAACAAGCCACTCAGACTGGATTGGCAAAACACATTAGAAGATATAGAGAACTGCTCCTACAGAGGATCCAGGTTTAGTCCCCATAGTATAAGTAAGTAAATCTTTAAAATAAACTACCTTCCAACAGTTATGACTATAAAGAAAGGCTACACAAATTATAGCCAATTGAGAATTTGTGAATGTTACCTAGGATTTAGTAGACTCAAAGGCTGGGGTTGAATAGTACTAGGTTCAAATCCTGCCTCCTTTTATTACTGACTTGTGTTGTCTGGGCAGCTTAACTGTTTAGCCTCAGTTTCCCCATTAGTAAGTAAGTACAATAATATTCATTGGTGCATTCCTTTGGGAATTAGAGAAAATGGATGTGGGCCAAGGGAGTATGCAGCACACTCAAGACATGCAGTCATGATTATAATCATCACTCATCTATTGTATAGCCCTAGTGCATTTTGGGAAGACAGCTTTCAGACTGCCACCAGACTTTGAAGGCCATCTATGGCTACCGGTTTGTTGGCCTGGATGAAAAGCAGTGCTGATCCCTCATTACTCTATCAGTCCCATGACAGGTTGACATGTAGTCACATAAGTTACTTCCTGTACTGGCCCCATACTCAGAGGGTTCATAGTCTTTCCTGAGATAGGTATGCAAATGACTGGTACTATTTAACCCTCTTCCCTTTCAAGTTCCCTAATGTGAACTGTTCACACCCAGAAAGCAAAGTATCCCAGATCCACCTTTGATGGATAGCTTATCTGGTACCCTTCCTTTTTTGTAAAAAAATAAATAAATAAAAAATAAAAAGTCTGCTGACTTACTGGACAACATTGAATAAAACAAGCATTTTGCAACATTAGCTCTGTAGTTTGTCCTATACTTTCACAAAACAGATGCTATTCAATTTTTAAAAAACTGTGTGCGTGTGCGTGTGTGTGTGTGTGTGTGTGTGTGTGTGTGTGTGTGCGCAGTTTAAGATTCAAGATCTCAGACAAGTGGACCTTGCTAGGAACAGCTGGAGGGGTAGAAGGTGGCATGTGTGGGAACTGGGACTGAGGTGGGGGTCACATAAGCCCATCTGTCAGCTGCTGCTCCCACAGGGCGGAGCACAGTCTCTCATGCCTAACACCTGTGCTCTTTACTCTTCTCAGAACTCTCACAGCAGGTGGCAGGACCCCAGTGCTGGCCTGCATTCTGAAGGCTCCCACCCAACAGAGCACCAGAGCAGAGCAGCAGTTTTCCATCTAAAAGCCAGGGCCAAGTCAGAAGGGAACTTGTCCAAGCCCCTTCCTTGCTAGGAACATTTACGGGGGTGGGGAAGATACGTTGTGCAAAGGCTGCAGAGGCCACAGCAGGCCAATAGGACCTGGGCATAGTGGGGTCAGGGAGGACAGCTTTACATCATCAGGTCTGTAAGGAGAAGCCAGGCTAGACACCACTGTTTTTTTTTTTTAGGGACAAGACCCTCCCTATGTCCCCACTAAGATCCCATGGTCTTTGAAGTTTTCCTCATGTTTGATTTAAATCTCTTCTGTTGACTTAGTCCAAGTCCTTAACCCTTTCTTTAATGGAAATAGTAACCTGGTTGCTATGGTGATTGTCTATCATAGCACCCTACAACATTGGCTTAAAGAGGATTTTTCCACATCTGGTTAACTTCCTCTCTGAAAAGAGGAGAACCCCTTTTTAGCTCAACAAGAAAACCATGGATTATTCATTTTTATTTTTTAAAAAGGTTTTTTTTGTTGTTGGGTTTTTTGTTTTGGTTTGGTTTGGTTTGGTTTGGTTTTGGTTTTTGAAACCAGGTATCTTCATGTAGCCCAAGCTGGCCTCAAGCTCACAATTCTCTTGCTTCCACTACTGGGTTTGTTCCACATACTCAGTTTGGAATTACTTTTTAAAATTATTGTTGCGTGTGGTGTGTATGTATGTATGTATGTATGTGGGAGCACACATGACACTGCATGCATGTGGAGTTCAGAGAACAACTTTGAGGAGTCAGCTGAAGCAGGATCTCTGTTGTTTCTGCTGTGCCGTGTCCTCCAGGCTAGCCTGCCCTAGGGCTTCCTAGAGGGTCTCCTGTCTGTGCCTCCCTCCCATCTTGCCATATGAGGGTTGGGATTACAGGTTCGTGCCACCACATCTAGATTTTGACATTGGTTTTAGGACTTGAACTTGGGTTGTCAGACTTGTGCAGCAGCCATCTCACCAGGCCTAGGTGAATCCTTTGACTTTCCCCCACAGTGACTAGCTTTGGTACATTTTCAATATCTCTGCAAATTACTTCTTTTATAAATGCCAGGCCCTTTGAGGAGGTTATCAATATGTGGAATGCTTCCTAGAAACTCAGAAATTATTCATTGAAATGTTAACTGACACTGCTACTCTAGATTACAGTGTGAGGGATTACAGTGTGAGGGATTACAGTGTAGGCGCCATTGTGCTGTGAACCCCAGGTGAATTGCTAAGCTCTGAGAGTCTCTGAAAATCTCTTCCTGATTTCCTAGGGAAGCTCACTTGGAGACAGTAGCCCCAAACAGCCTCACTTTGCCTGTCATGGATCATCATATCCCACCACAGACTTGAATCACCCAGGTTCACCCTAGGTCCCCTCTCAGGAGCCTCCCCAGGTTCAAACAGCTCACAAAGCCGGATGCTTAATGCAATTTCCTATCAAAAGCCTCATGTCCAGATACATTAACACTGATGCTTGTTCTGGTAACTCAGAACAATAAGGAGCCTGACTCAGGACATCCCCACATTCCACCAGGCTAATACTCCAGAATGATGACCGACCAAGGACAAAAGCAAGTGCATGAGTGGCCACCCATCTTCCTGGACAAGGCTGGACAAGGATTTCCGGGGACAGTTGCAGAATGCATAAAGCACAGGGCAGTGGCGGGGGGGGGGGCAGTTCTCTTCAGAGAAGCACTCCCTGGGACAAGCTCAGACACCAAGAGCAGCGTGAGAAGGTTACAGTAAGCAGCAGCAGACACGTGGACACATGTGATGGTTAACATTGACGATCAGCTAGACTGGATTCAGGTCTCCAGGCATGGCTGTGAGGGAGTTTCTACATTAGGTTCATTGGGGTGGGAAAACTTATTCTAACTATCCACAGTATCCACAGTACCATCCCATGAGCTGGGGTCCTAGACAAAAAAGAAAAAGAAAGAAAGAAAGAAAGAAAGGAAGGAAGGAAGGAAGGAAGGAAGAAAGAAAGCTAGCTGAGAACCAGAGTTCATCTCTCTCTCCCTGTTTACTGACACTAATGTGGGCAGCTGCCTCAATCTCCTGCTGCCATGCTTTCCCAGCCATGATAGACTGTACCTTCAAATTATGAACCAAGAATAAACCTTTACTTCCTTAGTTACTTTACCAGATATTTTGTCATGGCAACAGGAAAAGCATCTATAATGCTTCATCAATATGTAGGTAGCTGGTGACATTATATACAGAGTGAGAAGTATGGAGACCTAAAGGAATCCCTCATCTCCACCCCCACCTTCACCTTCATGACAGCCTTCCGCTCACATAAGATAGCACTGTGCTGCTTGGAACTGTCCTGAGCCAACACAGCCATTCATGAAAGGGAAGGACTGGCCACTGACAGTCATAGGCTGGTCAGTTCTGTGTCCCTTCTACCACGCTCAATGACCAGGTAGGTGAGTACCAGATTGAATAGTACCAGATACACAGTTATCAGCATTACATCACCCATATGTAAGCACAAACCCTGCTTGCCAGTGTTTCAGAGCACCATGAGCAAGCAGCCTGCAGGGAAGGGTCTCTCTTAAGCAACAACCCCCCCCCCCATGCCCTACATCAGGATCTACACACCAGATCTGCCTCTCGGTAGGATTCCAGACCTAATGCACGATTCCCAAACCTCAAGCATTTGGCTTTCCAGGGCTTGTTCCCTAATGATGCAAGGATGAAGTTAGCAGTCCATTTTGCTGGGTGGATACTTGTGAGTACACCCTTCATTTACCAGGGAAAACTACATCTAATATTCCTTCTCATTAGTGAGTGCTTCAGTGCAGGCTTAAGTGGCACTGGTTAAGTCCCTGACACTCTTACCCTTAGCAATGAACAAACTGTTCTTTGTAATAGATTAAAATTCACTTACCAACAAATATCAAGCTGTCTACATGAAAGTCTTGGATGTTAAATTTTAAATAATAAAACAAATGATGCCAGAAGGCAGTTCACTACAGACAGTCCAGTAAGAGACTTGTGTTACTCACTGGCTCACTTTAGTGAGCTCACATTAATGTCCCTGACTCACATAATGAGCCTCAGTTACTATTAATTAAAGAAAAGCAGTAGAAACCTCAAGTGCTAACAAAGCTATAGAAAAGTTGGAGCTGGGGAACCAAAGCAGGCAGCAAAGCATTTGCCATGGCAGCATGAGAATCTGAGTGACATCCCTAGAGCCCACACAGAAAGCAGGCCATTGAGGTACACACTTGTAAACCTAGCAATGGATGAACAGAGATGGGACTCCTGGGACTTGTAGTATACTGAGTGAGCTCCTGGTCAATAAGAGGGCCTGTTTCAAAAGAAGTAAAAAGAGTTCCTAACAAATGACACCTGAGATGCCCTCTGGCCTCTATACACATGCAGTACACCACCCCCATGTGTGTTTGTTTATACAAAAAAATTGTGGAGAAAATTGAAACTCCTGCACACTGTTGGTAGAAATGTAAAACGGTATAGCTGTTATAGAAAACAGCATGAAGGGTCTCCAAAATTAAGCATAAAATGATCTACCAGACTTACTTTGGGGCTATCCAAAAACAAAAACTGAAAGCAGGAGCTTTCAATAGAAGCCCTGTTTATCACACCCTTGACTGCAGTATCAAAAGGTGGATGCAGGGGCTGGAGAGATAGCTCAGTGGTTAAGAGCATCAACTGCTCTTCCAGAGGACCTGAGTTCAGTTCCCAGCAACCACATGGTGGCTCACAACCGTCTGTTACGAGATCTGGTGCCTTCTTCTGGTGTGCAGATATACATAGAAGCAGAATGTTGTATACATAATAAATAAATAAAATCTTTAAAAAAAAAAAAAGGGTGGATGTAGTATGTCCACTCACAAGGGACTACCAGCAGGTTCCACAAAGCATAAAGCATAGTTGGCTGTGCCTTCTGAAGGAATGTGCTCCCTTCATCTGAATGGATAGAAAAGCAAAAAAAAAAAGAAAAGTGTGTGTGTATATGTATATATGTGCATATATCATGCAGTACATAATATAATGTAGTAATGTTCAGCCTTCAAAGAAAAAAAAACATTGTAACATATGTCATGACATGGATGAATCTTAAGGAGAGATTTGCTCAAGATTTAAGATTGTGGTAGTGGCTTACTTCCTATAGCATACACAATCTTAAATCTTGAGCAAAAAAGCCAGTGACAAAAGGATAAATACTGTGTGATTCCACAAACATAAGGTTCTAGAGCCAATAGGTTCATAGAAACATAACATCAAATGGCGGGACACAGGAGTTGGGGATGAAGACATGCAACATGGTACTGGGAGTGTGGTCTAATAAACACAAACACAATTTGTTGTACAAGATGAAAAGGATCCTAGCAAAGGGTGATAGTAACAACTTCACAACAGTGTGAATGTGTTTAATAACAATGAACTACACAATTAAAGATAGTTTAAAACAGCCAGGCAGTATACACACCACCCATCACTTGGGCGGCAGAGGCTGGGTGGTCTTGAGTTTGAGGCCATCCTGAGATTCTCAAGGAGACCCTGTTTTAAAACAGAAACAAAACCAAAACAAGGTATGCCTTTCATGGTATGTTTGTATGTCACACATTCAACATACTCATTCCTGTGATATACACTCAGCTTCCTGGCTTACAGAACCTGGATGTTCCCTCCTAGACCAATAGCCCAGAACCCCACACTTCAGACCAAAAAACAATACCGTAGCAAGTCTGCCCATCTCCTCGGAAGCCAATGGAGCATTCGCAGGTGAACTGTGTTCCAGGGCCAGGGCGACAGGCTGCATTGCTGTCACACCCGTGAGTGCCAATGTAGCATGGATTCTGAAGAGCATCGGGGGAGCCCTCTGTGAAGGTAGAGACAATATTCAAAAACCTTCCAGCAGCCCTCCTGACACAAGAAGTAAGCTGCTATCACAAGAGAACAGAACAATGGGACCAGAGCCTTGTATGCTGCACTACAGTGGGACCACCAAGCTCTACCCCTCTAACCCCGATCTCTGTTTCTATAAATTGTGTTACTGACAATAAGCCACACTCCTCTATGGTAGAAAATGAGATGTCTGTGGCTGGCTAAGACCAGAAAAACGACAACAAAACTCTGTGTGTGTGTGTGTGTGTGTGTGTGTGTGTGTGTGTGTGTGTGTGTGTGTGTGTGTTTAAATGTGAAAAGTCCCTCAGTTGGTGGTGATATTTGGGGTGGAACCTTTGGGAGGTGGAACCTTGCTGGAAGAAGTAAGTTACATGGTGTGTGGTGGGGGAGCTTTGAGAGTTCACTCTTTCTGCTGCATGTTTGCGGCTGAAGATGTAATCTCTTAGCTTCATGCTCCAGCCACCTACCTGTTGCTCTGCCTTCCCCACCATTATGGATTACTCTTCTGGAACCCTAAGTTTTACTAAGGTAAAACTGTTGATTCTGGTCCTGGCATTTCACACAGAAACAGAAAAGGAACTAATGCATACATCCTGTAGAATTCTATTTAGCTGTGAGAAGAGGTGGCACCCTTTGAATGTGGGTACATGGGAGAGTCTGGAGATCATTATGTTGAGACCCAGAAAGACAAATCCTGGCTTCCACAGGTGAGGGAGGATGGAAGGGATGGGGAGGCGGTGAGAGGATGTTGAGCAGGTACCAGGATGGTGCAGATGGATGGAAAGAATAAGGTCTAATGACAACAATTAATTACACATGTCAAAATAGCTAGTAAAGATTTAGAATGTTCTCAACACTGAGAAATGAGACATGTTTGGGGATGGACATGCCCATTGCCCTCACCTAATCCCTACACCCTGGATACACCTGCTGAAATTAGTTAGTTCATATCCCACAATACAAACAATTTTTAACGTGGTCCTTTTAAAAAGTAGAGGGTTTTTTTTGTTGTTGGTTTTTTTGGTTTTTTTGTTTTTTGTTTTTTGTTTTTTTTAATGTTTACTAGAGTCCGAAGTAGCCTTTGGCTGGCTGGCTCTGAGAGGAAACTCATCAGGATAGCCTTCTGCCCTGAAAGCTCATGAATAAAGAGCCCAGACACCCTCATGAATAGGCCTTTGGTTGAAAGAACAAAGGCAGGTCTATTTGCCAAGAGTGATGACCACACTTTCACAGGATATCTGACGGTCATTTTCTTCTATAGACTGAGAGCAGGAGACCAAAATCCCAAATCCAAGGAGCAGAGATTTTGACAAGTATGAGTGCAGAGTGCAGGAAGCACACAGGGGGCCGTCCACCTTACCCCTCACAGGCCCGATGGAATTGCTGAGGGCATAGCGCAAGATCCTTTCCTCCTGGTTGTACAGGACAAACACACTGTCCACGGAGAGCTGCTGGGTACTGGGCAGGGCTGGCCTGGAGTCATCATGGACACACTCCTGGAAGGTGATGGTCTGACGCCACTGGTAAACATGGGTGTGTGAGGGTGCAGTGCCGTCCGGATCAGGCTCAGTCACCGTGTACTCCCGGGTGGAGGAGGAAGTGATCACTGAAGCGTGGGAGGAAGACAGGAGCTTCAACAAAGGCTTTGGGGGCATCGGTAGCAGTCCCTACCCACAATGCAATCAGATGACAGGCCTGCTGGAACAACCCACATACGACCATTTGTTGTGCTTACATTCCTGTTGCTTTCTCCTCTCCCATAGATAGCATCAGTGGAGGCACTCACGTACTTGCTGACTCATGCTAAAGCTTTCTATAAGCTCCCAAGACACCGAAAACTAGAGATGAGGCCCAGCAGGAAAAAACACGGCTCAGAAGGAGACACACCTGGACCCACGCCCCTCAGCTGAGGCTGTAACCACCAACCTGGTGCTAGCTGCTTTTGCCTCACTTCTCTTTCAGAAGGAGCTAGGGTGAGAATCTGAGGAGACCACATTTGTAAATTACACGGAATCAAGCATTTACTACTACAACAGTGGCATTTGAACCGGGTTCCATAGGATTTCTCATTTAGGAATCAATAAATAGTGGCTGCTCCCAGCCACCTTAGATTAGATAGTATTAAAAGCTATGATAGGGAACGTTTTTTTTGTAGCAGCCAACTGTGGAAAAATCATCAAGAGTGATAGCAGCCAAGGAGAGAGTAGACAGTCTCCCCCACCCAGAAGAGAGTGGGAATTAGCCCAGGCAACAAAGCCCTCCACCTCCCATTTTGTTTTCTTAAAGCATAAAAGACCCTTTTTATTTCTGAGTTCTGCTGCAGCCTGCTCCATATGAGAACCATGAAAGCCAGAGGATAAATAAAAGATCAGTGTGCATTGTCTCCCATCCAGCTCCCATATGCTGGCTGCCAGCAAGCCATCTGGCTGCAGGCAGTCTAGGGCCCTTGGCCCCATTTCTTCTTCCTTCCACAGGCTCTCAGCACTGGCCATGGGTACCACCTTCCTGGATCATGCTTTCTTTAACAACAGCATTTTTAAAGCTCATATTGTTTGACTCAGCATCTGTTTCTAGGAACTGAGTCTCAGAAAAGGGTCAGACCAGCTACTTGGCAAGCTGAGGCAGGGGGATTGCAAGTTCAAGGGCTGTTTGAGCTACAGAAATGAGTTCAAGTTCAGTCTAGGTAACTTATGGATACTAAACAACAAAACCAACAAAAATCAAAGAAGGGCTGAGGGTGTATCGATGAGAGTGTAGCTTAGTGGTCGGCCATTAGTCTACTATGCAAACAACCCAGTGTTCTGTTCCCAGTATTGCAAGATTCAGACATTTGGCCAAGACCTTGGGATGTAGCTCAGCACTGCAGCGTTTGCTGAGGTTCTCAGTTCAGTCCCTGGCAGCATAAACAAACAACCAAACGGAAATGTGACCAAGTTTCACGATGCAAGAGGTCATTTCAACTCAGCATGAGACGGGGAAACTAGTGTAATTTACACTTCTGAGAGTAGAAGGACCACCCAGCAGAATGGGGACAGATTCCTTGAAAAGCCACTTAATGAAACTAGTAAATATTCATGATTTGATGTTAATTAAAAAGTAAAGATATTAACGAAGTAGTACAATTGGTTAATGCAGTACAAATGAAATGACATGTCAAAGATTACTCACTGTTTTTTCTACATTAAATATCCAGAAGCCTGGTATGATAGCTCATACCTGTAATCCCAGCACTTGGGAGGCAGAGGCAAGAGGATGGCCTTTAATTGGAGACAAGTTAGGCCTACACAGCTTTGAAAATAATCCTGACTTCTTTATAGTTAAGATGTGACCAAGTAAGAAAATGCCCTTATTCTTGGGAAAGAAATATCTGAAGCACTGAAGGGATGACCTGCAAGGACATTACTTCTCAACAGTTAGGAAGAAGTTTATATGTGTGTTAGAACACCGGTGGCAAATGTTAGCTCCTAGGAAGAAGTGTGTGCATGTGTTAGAACACTGGTGGCAAATGTTAGCTCCTAGGAAGAAGTGTGTGTGTGTTAGAACACCGGTGGCAAGCTGAGTAAGTGGCAGGTAGACGCTCTTGCCACTCTTTTCAGTACAAGCAGGTTTCAGAAGGAGAATAAGTGTAAAAAAAATACAAATAAATACGTCATAACAAAATCCTGAATTATATAATAGTGTGGGGGCATGTGACATAAATATAGCTCATAGACACCAGAGAAAAGGTTGCAAAATGTATTTAAATCTAAAAATTGTATTCAGGCTTATTTTCCTGGATTCTTATTTGTCATTTTGTTTCCTCTTTTCAGACAGGTTCCCATGTAGCCCAGGCTAGCCTTAAATTCACTGTGTCCCTGAGGATGACCTTGAATTTCTTATCTTCCTCACTCTATTTCCTAAAGGCTGGGACTCCAGGCATATGTCACTGACCTGGCTTATGGCAATGCTGGGGAACAAACTCAGAGCTTCATACATCCTATGAATGTAGGCAAGCCCTCAACCAACTAAGCTACAACCCACCCCATTTTCTGGGTGTTGTTTTTGCTTTTTACTATGTAGCTCAGGCTGGCCCGTAGCTGTGGTAATTCTTCCCAATGGCAGGGATAAACTGATGTGTCCCAACACACCTTATTTCCCTGTTTTACGGTAAATTCTCTTCAAGTGTGTCTTCTGTCTGTTCTTAGGAAAGGGATTAAAATAAAGAACAGCCTTGCATGTTTCCCTTTGCAGATCCCAGGGAGACTGCCCCAGGTGCTCAAGGCCATCAGAGTGGGTGGGCATTTGCAGAGTGTCAGGATGCCCTGGGGTTCAAAGTCTGGGGCTCACCTGAGCTGGAGTAGTGATACAGCTCTGTGTAGGGCTCAATGTGCACTGAAGAACCATAGGGGATCTGTGGCACTCGGCCGTCTAGTTCTGTGTTGATGGTCAGGTGTCCGTGTTCGTCAATACCACTGAAGTGCTGCTTCAGGACCAGCTTGCCCGGGTGCCCCAAGAAGGTCACCTCGGCTTGTCGGGTGAACTCGCCCCCTGGAAAGCAAGACAGGCCTGTCACTCTGTCACCTGGCAAGTGTACCCTCCTGCTGGCTCTAGGTTCATGGAGAGGCAGGAAGAGAACTCTTCTACCCTAGCT
Organism: Cricetulus griseus; assembly: GCF_003668045.3. Lineage (NCBI taxonomy): Eukaryota > Metazoa > Chordata > Mammalia > Rodentia > Cricetidae > Cricetulus > Cricetulus griseus. The sequence continues at coordinate 236,729,923 of NC_048596.1, read as the reverse complement.
GGTTGAACTAAGCCAGACTCAGAACTAGAAATATTGTGTGTTATTTCTCCTATACAGAATCTAGATTGAAATTTACATATTCATTATTATATATTTAATTATATTATAATTTGTAGAACATATAAAGTGGAAAGGAGAGTATGAGAAAGTAAGAAAGGATCTAAAGGGAAGAGGGAAGGGAACAAGAGAGGGAAAAGGGACACATGTAAAATGAAACAGAAGATAGGAGTAATTGGAGGGAGAAAGGGCAGAGGGAAGGAGGCCTAGGGAGGAGGAGGCAGCGTTAATGTGCCCAGCCCAGGACATTGGGTGCAGGTCCTGGAAATGATGATGGACTCTGTACTGGCCAGTTTCATGTCAACTTGACACAAGCTGGAGTCACTGGAGAAGAGGGAGCCTCAATTGAGAAAATGTCTCAATAAAATCAGACTTTAGGTAGGCCTGGAGAGTATTTTCTTCTGAAGGTATCTGAAGATACAGAGCTCCAAACCCATTCATTCTCTGACCTTCCCCATGACTGTGTAGCCCATTCAGTTTAGTTGGGGGATCAATTACCAGTGATGCTAAACCCATTCTTGAACCCATTCTGCTCCACTGCAAACATCCATCCAATGATGCCTCCAATGGGTGCCAGGGGAAGCAGAGAATACCCAACAGTTTCAGGAATGGTGCTGATGGCTGTGTAAGAGCGTCCATGGTTCATCACCACATAGGAGTGTAGGTCAGTGTTCTCAAACACCACGGGCACCTGGCTGTTCCCCACGAAGATCCTTCCCTTCACCTTGCCATTGACCCGCTGTGGGGAACCTGGGCCAGAAACAAAGGGAGAAGGTTGTAGTGAGATATCCACCCCACCCACACCTATAGCACTGACTACACCCATTTGATGGCTCAGAGGTGATGGAGGACAGGACTAGATCTGGGGTCCCCGACCCCAGCGCGCTCTCTTGCTTCTGGTGGGGTCACAGAGAACAGCCTGAGTGGATCCTTAGAGCTGGAACCTGAGACGGTGACCCGCCTCTTGTGTAAGTGCATTCTCCCCGAATAAACTTCACTTAACCTGTACTGAGTCTAGTGAATCCTGATTCCCACGCAATAGAAGGTGAAGATGGTTCTCTCCTTCCTTCCAAAGAGAAGAATGTGTCTATTCATTAGGAAAGCAAAGAGATGGCAATGCTGTGGGAAATGGCTTTTGGGGAAATGAAAATACTTGTACCTGTGATTGTGTGCCATAAGCCCTGGATATCCCAATGCTCCTGTTGCATGTGGTGTTAATGGGCAGAACGCTAGGTACCTACCACTGTGCACCAGGGGCCTCAGGGATCCCAACACCTCCCCTTTCTCCCACGGGACTGATAATGGACACCCATAACTGTGTATCACAGACATTAGGAGTCCCAGCACTGCACAGACGTAAGGACCTGAGTCAAGACCCCAGCACCCATATAAAAAGCCTGCTGTGGCAATGTATGCTTGTAACCTCAGGACTAGGATGGAGAGGAAAGACAAGAGGATTCTTGGGGCTTGCTGGTCAGCTGGACAAGCTAGCTGGTGTCCTTGAGGTTCAGTGAGAGACCCTGTCTCAAAAAAGTAAAGTGAACAGCAATAGAGGAAACCATCTGATGTGGACCTCCAGCCTCCACATTTGTGCACACACTAACACTACACATACATCACACACACACATGTGCATGCACACAGAGAGGCACATGAATTATACTGCAAAATAAGAATAGAAACTGAAGGAAGATGCAAATAAAAAGCCACCTTGCACTGCTGAAGTTTGATGAAGAATTACATTTTTTGAAGGTTTTCCCTTTTTCTTTTGGCATGAGATAGAATGAGGGCTTTGCCTCTGAACTCCACCCCTGGCCCTCTATCAACCACCTATGATATATCTTATTTATTTTCCTAGATTGTGAATGATCAGGAACACTACACCTCCACTCCTTCCTCCTATGAAAATGTTCTTGGGAGTCGTCTATGCTCCCTGGAGAGCTGCTAAATAAGGTCACTGACCAGCCAGGACATTTCTGACACAAAGTAACTTTGTACACCCACTATGTCATTACACTGGGGAATGCTGTGACCCCTGCAGGCTAATGGTAAAAAAAAAAAAAAGAAAAAAAAATGCACTCCAAGAACAATACAGAAACCAGGAAGGAAACCAAGTTAAGGAAGCCAAATCAAGTGCTTCCATCAGACTCTAAATTAGCTTTTTTCCCCCTTGTTTTTTGAGTTGGGGGGAGGGGTTTCTCTCACTCTGTAACTCTATCTGGCCTCAGAACTCTCCCTATAGCCTAGGCTAACCTCAAATTTACAGCAATTCCCCTGCCCAAGTCTCTTGAGTGTTGGGATTATAGGCACGAGCCACCACGCCTGTGTAAAGAATATACTCTTCTTTTTAAAGCAGCAAGAATCCAATAAATATTTAAACCATAAAGCAATTACAGGGTGTGCATAAAATATCAAAATGTGTGGCCGAACAGTTTGTCATACCTGAGCTCAATGCCAAAGTTTGCTCAGCATTTTCAGCTCTGATATTCGGCAGAGGGAGTTAATGAGGGGGCTCTTAATATTGTTAAGTATGCTTTTGGACTGAGGGTATGGCCCAGTTGGTAGAGTACTTGCCTGGGAAGCACAAGGACCTGGGCTCAATACCCAACACCTAGAGATTTAGAAAGGAAGAAAAGAAAGGAGGGAGAGGGAGAGGGAAAGGGGGAGAGAGATGGAGGAAGGAAACAACTATACTTCCGTGTGGATTTTGGAAGCTTCTGCTAGGGTGAAAAAGTATAAAAGCCAAGCCTGGAACAAATACTCAAAAGCACCCCACCCCTGGGGTGACAGGATTTGGAAGAAAATAGGAAACAGTTTAAAATTAAAAACATTCTCCTAAATTAATATGACAGCTAAACTGCTTGTTGATTCATTGCTGAAGATAGATGAAAATAAGACAAATATCACTTTACTTAATTATGACCCAGAAGGAAACGTGTGTGTGTGTGTGTGTGTGTGTGTGTGTGTGTGTGTGTGTGTGTGTGTGTAGGGGAGGGGCAAATTAAAACAACTGACTTCAGACTTCAGGATGGCTATGACAAGGAATCTGGAACACAGCACACATCTCTCGAATTAGATTTTAATTAGCAAGATTTTTCAAAGCAACTCAAATTCCCCATTAAGCGAATATAAAGGTAAGTTGTGACAAGTGAGGCATTTGGTGGCATCCGAAGGGACAAAAGCCAAATATAGTAAGGTTTTGTCACTTATTTTCATTCTAATTTAGAGCCTCAAAAGTAATGGCTGTCATAAGGACCCTAAGACTTACATAGAAGATTCCTCTGACTATGTGGGGCAGAGGGACTAGCCAGTCCCCTTTGAGGACAGAGGTGAAAGTGACCTCAGCATGGAATTCACTTCAGAACTGGATGTGTACTGAGTTTGACAAGCCAGAACTAAGGACAACACCCCATCAGCCTCACCTCAGGCATGCTGGTGTCTGGGGAGCGGGGAGGTGGAGGGAGGGAGAGAGAGAGAGAGAGAGAGAGAGAGAGAGAGAGAGAGAGAGAGAGAGAGGTTTACAAGCAATGCATGCAGAGCTAGAGCTCAAGCCAAGTTGGAAACGCACTGTAGACCCAGCACTCTACATGTGGACAATCTCAAGTTTGAGGTCAGCCCAGGCTATGTGACAAGATGCTGTCTCAAAATCAAAGAAACAAAGAACTGAGAGGACTCCAAAGACAAAGGTATGAGTGAAGGAAAACGAGGGAGAACAACTCCTGGTCCTGGCTGCATCGTTTCAATGCTTGGGTCTTTCTGTTGCAGTCAGGGGACAGTTGTGAAGAGAGGCTCCTTCCTGGTGATTGTCATCTCAGAAATGGAGGAGTAGAGCTCCTTCCTGGTGACCGTCATCTCAGAAATGGAGAAGGAGTACAGGGGAACAAGATAATGTGCCATATATCAGAAAAAAAAAGGACATCCTGGGAGGAATGCCCACCAAAGAACGTAACAGAGAGGATATTATTAAAAACTGCATGTTCCAGAGATCAGATCAAGGACCATGTCTATAAACAAGCACCAAGACCCAAAAGGCATTCCTTTCCTTTTCCCCAAAGCTGAAAATGCACAGGAAAAGTACATTACCTTCTGCTACACACTGCCTGCCGTTGCCCGTGTAGTTGGCCACGCACCTGCAGCAGAAGCCAGTAGCATAGTCTCTGCACTCTGCATGCACGGAGCACTGGTGTCTATTGTTGGCACACGTCTGCTGGGAACCTATGTTGTAGCTGAATACTGTTTGGAGAAAACAAAAGCAAACCTGTGAAAGTTTGGCAGGTTCTCAGCTGGGAGGCATTTCCACATAGGTGCCCATGAGCCAACGGGACTCCCATCTACCTAAGACCTTCAAGGAGCCAAGCTGGCCACAGCAGTCAAAAGTCCATGGCAAGAGTGTGGCCATTGTATAGAGATGGGGCTCCATTACTCAGACCACTGATGTAAACAAGTCTTGAAGAAGCTGAGAAATCATTAAGTATAAATGCTTAAAAACTGCCACAATGCAGTATATTAATGTCAATTAACACAGGGGTACTCTTGCTCAATATCAATCTTAGGATGGTACCCATCTAATATGGTCAGAGGAGCAGCTTCATTTACTTAGGAGCCTCAAAAGATATGTTTACCCCAACCCCATTTTTGTTTTGTTTTGTTTGTTTTGTTTTATTTTGTTGAGACAGAGTCCCATGTATCCCAGGTTACCCACAAACTCACTAAGAACTGAAAATGATCTTGAACTCCTGATCCTCCTATATTCACCTCCTGAGTAGAGGGATCACATGCCTGATATATGGAGAGCTAGGGAATGGAACTCAGGGACATGAATTTGAAAGGGTCTAGTGAGTGTTTGGAGGGAGGAAAGAAAAGGAGAAATGATGTAAGTATTTTATAATCTCAATAAAAATTAAAAACAGCCAGTCAAAAACAATCCATTGATTATACCTCTTTTAAGATCCTTTGACCCGAGAATCAAAAAAGAATCTCTAGTTTAAATTTCCAGCACCCAAGTTTGTTTTACTAGAACTTCAAACCAGTCCATTAAATTAAATCATCTAACTAGAGCAAATACGTTTGGAATAAAATTCAAAATCCCTAGGAGTGAACTCCTATAGGTAATAATAATCCTGTTTATAACTGACTTTATGAGTGAAGCTCAAAATAACATTTATCCTCAGGTAGATTGTTTTGGCTCCAGCTACTTGGAATTTCCAGTGTGTATAAAATGGCTGGTGACCAAAGTCAAGGGCACCTGAGTAAACTTGAGAGTTTTCTAATTGCATAAGTTCAATCCAGGAATCCCCCATTGGTAGGTCTGCTATGTTCTGTATATATGAGGCCAACTATTTAAACAACACCAGAATGTTATTGTAAGCCTCAGACCATTGATGTTTCTAATAAACACAGTGAAATAACTGGGAAAAGGGACCAAAAAGAAGCCATCTGTCACAGATACATTTTGAGTTCAAGTCTAGGCTTTTGCTACCATTTGTTGTTGAGGAGTAAATAAATATGACAATTTCATAAATGATAAATTTCAGATACTTAGGAAGGCTAGGAAAAAAAGATGAAACTCAAAACTTAACACCTATAAGCAAACATACTCTAGCAGCATCAAAGGTTCTGCTGGCCAAGAGGTGAGCAGAGCCTTCCCCTACCCAAAATCCAGAAAACAATGTTCATGAGGTGTAAGACTGTAACTCATGAACTCATTTTTCCACGAAATAGCATCTCATTCACTTCTGTGCCTCAGTAGTGAGCACACAGCCTCATAAATGCCCATCTTTCCCATTTTGGGTATTCAATATGGACAGACAGTAATGACTACTGCCATGATGTACATCAGAACAAGGACAGAGAAACAAAAATGAGTTAGTAGGTGGAATGGAGTAGATGTTTCCAAGTCTTACAATAACCTCTTAATAGAAAGAGTAAAGTGTCCTATGAGACACATTTAAAGATTCTAACGCTTCCATTTATTTGGGTCTTGGTGGGGCTAGAGAGATGGCTCAGTAGTTAAGAACACTTGCTGCTATTTAAGGACTCAGGTTCGATTACTAACACCTGAATGGTAGCTCACAACCACCTGAAATTCCAGTTCCAGGGGATCTGATGACCACTTTTAGACTCTATGGGCACCAGGCAAGAGCATGGTACACATACACTCATGCAAGTAAAAGACACATTCACCGAAATAAAAAATAAATAAATTTTCTTAAAATGAACTTCAGTGGGTGTCCTAGTTTTCTTCATGTTGCCATGATTTAAAAAAAAAAAAATCTGACAAAAAGCAACTTAGGGGAGAAAGAGGTTTCTCTGGCTTGCATACCATTGTGCAAGGCACATGAAACAGTCAGTCACATCACAGTCACAACCAAGAGCAGAGAGGAATAAATGAACAGGTAGCTACTGCTCAGCTAGCTTTCTCTATTCTTCTACAATCTAGTGCCCAAAACTATGAAAGGGAGCTCTTGACTCTCAGGCCGGGTTTTCCCACATCCATCAAGGCAATCAAGACAACCCACCACACACATGCTCACAGGTCAACCTGATGGAGACATCCTTCACTGACAACCCACCACACACATGCTCTCAGGTCAACCTGATGGAGTCATCCTTCACTGACACTCTCTTTCAGGGTGATTCTAGGTTGTATCGAGTTGATAAATAAAACCAGCCATTATCTGTCAGTCTCAAGAAAAAAGCAAGAGTATTTTGATAATGTCCTCATAATACTTAAAGAATGCTCAAGTAATTTTCCTCAAATTGAAGGAAACACTTGATACAATATGGTTGATTAGAATATATTGTGTTGTGCCATGCATGTATGATGACTCATGCCTTTAATCCCAGCATTCAGAAGGCAGAGGCAAGCAGATCTCTGAGTTTGAGGCCCGGGATACACAGAGAAACCAAACCCAGAAGGAAGAGGAAGGAGTGGGAGAAGGGGAAGAAGGAGAAAAAGAATATACCACATTATATAAAACTGCCTTTTAAGGGGATTCGGGGTGTGTGTGTGTGTTCTTTAGAAAGCAACCCTGCAACTGACAGGAGGAAAAATAATCAGCTGTTTGAATTCCAAAACCAAGAGGAAAAACTGTGGGAGAAAAGCTGCATAAGAAGCCAAAGGAACTTCTAGAATGTTTTTTCAGGTGGGTGAATATATCTCAGAAGTCACAAATAAGAAACTTGAGTTTCAAAATATTCTAGTCTCTCCCTCCTTCTCTTTTGGTTTTTAACACAGGATTTTACTGTATCTCAGGCTGTCCTGGAACTCACTCTGTAGCTAGAAACATTGATTCTCCTGTCTCAGCCTCTACAATGTTGGGCAAACAGCACCCAACAATGACATTTTAAAAGAAAAAATCATTAGCCAGATTATGGTAGTGCAGGGCTTTAATTCCAGCACCCGGGAAGCAGAGGCAGCAGAATCTTCATGAGTCTGAGGCTAGCCTAGTCTACATTAAGTAACAGGTCATCCAAAGCTACATAAATGAGATACTGTCTTGTAAAAAAAAATACTAATACGCTTATTTATTTGTTTGTGTGTGTTTTGTTTGTGTGTGTATGCACACATACATGTGTGTGGCAGTCAGAGGACAGTTTGGGGGAATCATTCCTCTCCTTCTACTATGTGGACTCCAGGAGATCAAACTTATGACATCAGCACCTTTACCTACTGAATCATCTCTCTCTGGCCCCAAGTCTCTTTGAAACAGAATATATTATGAGGAATCTTGAAATGTAGCATAACCCTACTGTGTCTAGAACCAAAGTTCTAATCCTAAAAGATTACTAGGCCACTCAAAAGCCACTGGGCCTATGCAGTAATTGATTTTCAGTGTGAGCACACAGTTCCTGCTCCCTCAGGTCATCTGTTTCCTACAAAGCCACCTCATCGGCACATGACCCACCCTACATTAGCCAACTCCTGTCTAGAAACCCAAGCAGGCAAGAAAGGTTACAAACTGTAAAATAGATGTCTTACCAATTCCTGTTTCCTCTACTTCATCCACATCAATAACCTGAGGGTGCTGCTGGTGAAACCTCTCTGCTGGCAATTGGAAGGTCCTGGTTCTCTCAGTGGGGATCCCATGGGGTCTTTCTGTAGCCTCATAGCTAGGAGAGAGGACCCTGGGTACATCGTGTGGGTGGGTGTTTCCCCTTCTTGGACTAGGGGATGGAAAGGGTTGGGTGGCCATATCCTCCAGGCCTAGGTGAGAGGTTGCCAGGTCATACTCTTCATCCTCATAGTCTGATCCATCGTCATCCAGGCCTAGGTTCACATCTGCAGACACCACACCCTTGGCAGTAGCAGGACTCCCGATCTCAAACACCCACACACCCTGGTGTCCAGCGTTGCTGCTCCTAAAGGCAAGGAAGACATCTTGAGAACAGCCCAAAGCCCACAAGTAGCCCCCATTGACCCAACAGGCAGGAAGTGCTCAGGTAACATGTATCCATCTGAAACCCATAGCATGTGATATCCTCAGCAAGGTTGGTGTCCAGGAGGGCAGTATCTGCCATGCATGGTCATCACAGAGCTCAAACAGGCAGGGATTATTTTGTGAGAATGAGTCTAAATAGACATAAAGAGCTTACCTTCTAGTGCCATCCTAGGACACCAAGGTCTCTCGATGTCACCAGTTCATACTATTCACTGCTTACGTGTCCCATCACATGAACTCAGGTGACTAGATTCATTCCCCACTATTGTCTTTTCATTGCATGGAGTAACACATATTTGTTTTTGTTTGTTTGTGTTTTTGTTTTGTTTTTTGAGTTAGGGTTTCTTTTTATATCCCTGGCTGTACTGGAACTCAGTCTATAGACCAGGCTAGCCTCAAACTGTTCTGTCTCCTGAGTACTTGGATCAAAGGCACATGCCATTGTGACCAGTTAACATATTTGTATACACAGAGAAAATACAGTAGATAGCCCGGAGGTGGTGGTGCACACCTTTAATCCCAGCACTTGGGAGGCAGTCAGATCTCTATGAGTTCGAGGCCAGCCTGGTCTACAAGAGCTAGTTCCAGGACAGCCTCCAAAGCCACAGAGAAACCCTGTCTCGGAAAAAAAAAACCAATAAAGAAAGAAAGAAAGAAAGAAAGAAAGAAAGAAAGAAAGAAAGAGAATACAGTTGATTGGTACATGACCCTAGAGCTCCTTTGCCCTTGGAATTTCAAATGTAATAAAACTGACCTTTCTGACCAGTGGTGGTGCACTCCTTTAATCCCAGTGCTCAGGAGGCAGAAGCAGGTGGATCTCTATGAATTTGAGGCCAGCCTGGTCTACAGAATGAGTTCCAGGACAGTCATGGCTATACAGAGAAACCCTGTCACAAAAAAACAAAAAGAAGCCGGGCGTTGGTGGCACACGCCTTTAATCCCAGCACTCAGGAGGTAGAGGCAGGCAGATCTCTGTGGGTTTGAGGCCAGCCTGGTCTCCGGAGCAAGAGCCAGGATAGCAGGATAGGCTCCAAAGCTACACAGAGAAACCCTGTCTCGAAAAACCAAAAAAAAAAAAAAAAAAAAAACCAAAAAGAAAACAAAAGTGACCTTTTCGTGCTAATGAGAAGACCAGTGACTGAGCCTCTTGGCCAGAAGACCAAGAAGTTCTGTCCCTTCCAAGCCCGCTCTAGTCCTATCTACAGGGAGGAAGACACTGGGCTTCTAATGCAGTTCATCACCTAAGGTCAATGAGGCCAAAGGTCACACATTATGCAACTTCAATATAAACTCTAAATGGCAGGATTTGGAGAGCTGATGTGTAGGTGAATGAAGGGAGATGCTGGAAGGTGCAACAAAGTGGGGGTGGGTAGGTTTAGCACCTCACCCCGTTCCTTACCCTCTGCTTCGTTCCCCTTTGACTGTCACTGCAGTGCACTCTTTGGTATGTAGATGGGGGACATGAGGAAAGGGGCTTGTGTGTACAGGCACATGTGCACCATGTGTGCATATGCAAATAGGGGTTCAACCTCCAATTCACCTCATTCTTCATGTACCATCCACCTTGTTTTTTTGTTTGTTTGTTTTTTGTTTTTTGTTTTTTGAGACAGGGTCTGTTACTGCCCTGGGAGTCACTAAGTAGACAAGGATGGCTGGCAAAATGCTAGGAATCCATCCATCTCAACCTCCCAGTGCTGGATTTATAAGACCAGCATGTTTGGCTTTCTATGTGGGTTCTGGGAATATTACTCAGGTCCTTTACCAACTGAACTGTCTCTCTAGTCCTGTGGTGGTTTTGTTTTTGTTTTTTAAGATTTTTTTTATTATTTATTTATGTGTATGTATATGTGTGTCTGTGTCTGTAAGTGTATGTGCATGCAGGCACCCAGAGTAGACAAAAGAGAGCATCAGATTCCCACCCCCCTCCCCGAGTTACAGGTGGCTGTGAGTTACTAGATGAGGATGCTGGTAGCTGAACTAAGGTCTTCTGAAAGATCAACAAGTACTCTTAATTGCTGATCTATCTGTCCAGCCTTCTGAAGTGATTCTTTATAGCAACTCAGGGACAGTAACATTGGGAGGTTTTCTGAGCTCTGTGAGCTGTTCTAGTAAATTACTGATCCTAAAAATAGACAGAGTCATGAAAATTGATTTATAATTGTGTGGTCAGAAGCACAGGCACAACTGTAGGATGTGGGCATTGGCAGCTGAGGTGGGGGCACCTTGTGGGGCTAGGCTGTGTAGCTGTGGGGTCTACATTGATTCCAGATAGATAGTCAGTGCCAGACCTGATCTAAACTAAACTATAGGACACTTAGCCAGTATCCAGAGAATTGAGAAATTGGTTGGTGTGCGGGAAAACCTGCATGCGTTGACCAAGAGGGCTGTTCATGACAACAGTGCTACACTCTGAAAAGCAATTGAGATTCAAAACCCTGAGGCATTAAATATGCTAAATACAGCAGAGTGACCCTACCTCTAATTTTTGATTGAGCAACTTTTGTTGTTCTTGTTTTTCAAGACAGGTTTCTCTATTTACTAGCCCTGGCTGTCTTGGAATTTGCTTTGTAGACCAGGCTGGCCTTGAACTCACAGAGTTCTGCCTGTCTCTGCTTCCTGAGTGCTGAGATTAAAGGCATGCACCACCAATGCCCAGCTTGATGCAGCATTTTAATAACTATTGTGTATCTGTGATCAGAAGTATTCTTTCAGAAGTTATGTAAAACATTTGAGGAGAGTCAGCTGTTAAATTTTGGGGAATTTTTCCAAACCAGTTATGAAATACTGTCACTCTAAGAAAATTAAATTAAGGGCTAGGGATGTAGCTTAATGGTAAAAAATGCTTGCCTAGCATGCACAAGGCCCTACATTCAATCCTCAGAACTGAAATGTACGTGAATGTACGTGCACACATTCTCTCTCTCTCTCTCTCTCTCTCTCTCTCTCTCTCTCTCTCTCTCTCTCCTCTCTCTCTAAATTGTATGTTTTTAAAGGTGAGAAGTAACTATGCCAGATGGTGGTGGCACACACCTTCAATCCCAGCATTTGAGAAGCAGAGGCAGGCCGATCTCTGAGTTCAAGGCCAGCCTAAACCCTGGACAAGGTGGGGGGGGGGGCAAAACAAAAACAATAATCTTGGCTATTTCTCTCTTCTATCGAGTCTATAACATCCTTACAATGAGGCTTCATTGAGTATGAGTGTGGTAAAGAACTGTTCCTGAATCAGTATGGTGGAAAATCACTCTTTCTTTAGGTTCCTAGAAGGAGACAGGTTTGAATTGTCTTCATTTCTGACCTTAGACTCACTGGGGACATGGGAGAGACAATTTTGCATTAGGGTGCACTTGAATTAACAAACTGTTGGGGCTGGAGAGATGGCTCAAAAGTTAAGAGCGCTCGTTACTCCTCCAGAGGGTCTGGGTTCAATTCCCAGCACCCATGTGGTGGCTCAAAACCATCTGTAACTTTAGTCCCTGGGATCCAATACTCTCTTCTAGTTTTCACAGGCACTGAACACAATATATGTGCAAAACATTCATACACATAAATAAAAATGAAAACAGACAAATAATCTCTTTGTGCTGAATATACTCCCTAAAGTTCATGAGGAAAAAAATACTATTTCATCATTTAAATATCTCTATGTAAAATTTAAATCTACAGGAACATTCTTAGGTAACATAATACCTATTACATTGTGTTCAATAAAACAACATACAATAATATTATAAAAATAATATTTTCTGATAAAGAAAAACAAGTAAGGAATATGCATACTTGGCCAAATTTTCAATTGATTCCCTGTCATTGGCAAATATGTTGTAGGCTCCATCACTTCTCCATAGAAATCCCACTAAGCCTTGGCTGAAGCCAACCATGGCAGGCACTTGGTTTTCATCCTTCTTCGAGAATGTTGTAAAGAACTGTAGACCATCTTCAGGATAAAGGAAAATGGCATAGGAGCTGGAATTTGAGGAGGCCAGCACAGCCTGGAACGTGTTTCTCTGTGAAGATAAGTTAAAAGTCAGTTACCAAAGAATACAATCACACTCTCCAAGGATGCTATTCACTGGGCTCCTATCCTAGTAGAAAGGACAGTGAAAGGCAGAGGTATGCCTCCTCATTCCCCTGCAATTGGGAATATACCGTCTACCTAGAGAGGTGGCTATATGGACAAAACACTGTAACAGAGGTGCATACTACATGTAGATCAAAAGAGGAAGTACCCATGCTGGGTAGAGTGGAGGTAGGGGAGGCCCTTGCTGGTCACAGGAGGGCCTGAGCATACACACAGGAGAGCATCCAAGGACAAACGACAGTGTGTGCAAGATATTGTGGATTAAAAACATACCAGAATGAAAGAAAAGGCATGCTCAAGGCAAATAATAAGCATTTGGTACAACTGTTGGAGGGATTAGACCCAAGAAGCAGTCAAGAGCTCAGTATTCTTTTTTTTTTTTTTTTAAAGAACAGTATTATTTATTTATTTTGTATAGTATTCTGCCTGCATGTATGCCTGCAGGCCAGAAAAGGGCACTAGATCCTACTATAGATAGTTGTGAACCACCTTGTGGTTGCTGGGAATTGAACTCAGGACCTCTGGAAGAGCAATCAGCACTCTTAACCACTGAGCCATTTTTCTAGCCTGAGCTTAGTATTCTTGTGCCAGGAGATCTTCCAGTTTTGCAAAGTCTTGTGTGATATGTAGACCTGTCCCAGACTTCTCCAAAGCATCTTCCATGGGATGCTATGTGACCTACTGGGGGATAGTGATTAAGAGGAGATATGGCCAAAAGTTTGGAGGATTGTTCCAATAAGAATTATTATGGCAACTTCTTTACTAGTGGGTATTCTTTACTTGACTCAGGAGCACTTTGATATCAGAGCCTAGCATTTCCTATTAATAACTTCTCTATATAATTAGAAGCCATCTTCCCATTCTTTCTCAATTAAAGAAGGAGCACACAGGGAATACCATTTCCCAGGCAAATGTTTGCTGTGGAGCAATCTCCTCAAATAACTGGCTTTCTTGATATCAGATATTCACAGATTTAGACAGCCTATCTGGAACCTGCTGACCTGCAACAAGCAACTTACTGTATTTTTCTCTAGACTTCCTGTCTTGAGCAACATCATAGGCATGATGACCATTGGAACAAGCACAAACCAGAAGTCCAAAGGCCTCAGAAGTCAACACACCAGATACCTACATCTCCATCTGGGATGCACTCACCTTGCCTTCCTGGGCAGAGCTCCCACTGGGCCCTTCATAGGGGGCCACGGACTCCCAAGTGACAACCACCACACTAGTGGGCTGGAAAGGGACCTCCGGGAAGCCTCTCTGGACATACTCCGCTGCCATCTGCATGATGGAGGGGGATAAGTCTTCTCGATAATACACATTCCCCAGGCCATCTGTTGTGTCCAAGTCAGCCAGGAAAGGCGCCACTGAGCCGAAGCTGGGTGGGAAGGTTCCGGGATGGGATTCTCTGGCTGGGGGTTCGCTCATGGCGATGATGCCATTTGTAGTGACCTGCAGGGAACCAAGTGTGGTTAGAGGGAATACAGAGATGAACTCATCAAGGGGAAATGTTAGGGTTTGATTTTAAACAATTTCCAGCTGGTGGTCCTATTTTTAGAGACTGTGGAACCATTAGTAACAGAGTATGCTTGACGGAAGTAGAGCTCTAGGAACAGTTCCTAGCTCCTAGCTCCTGCCTTGTTCTCTGTGCCCACGTCAGCCACCATGTGAACAGCCTCTGCCACATGCTGCCATCACATAGACTGAGCAGCTTCACCAGGCTCCATGGTACCTTTTCCACCATGATAGAAAAAAAGCCCCCTAGAACCATGAGTCAAGGTAAGTCTTTCCTCCCTTAGTTGTTGCTATCAGGTATGGTGGAAGTGGCCACTCCCTCGGGACACTATTGTAGTTGCCCATCGTAAACAAAATAAACAATGGGAGAAGGAGATGAGCCCAACTGGCAAGACCAACATTTGTCTTCTAGACAAGATCGGCTGGCAGAGGGAATGTCAGACAGGAATCCGAGGACATGCTTGCAGGGTGCCTGTTGTCATGGTATGGGGTGGTGTCTCAAACTTCTCAAGTTTCCCCTCTGAGTCCTCCTGACCAAAATGATGAGAATGAAAGTGCTTTGTTGACTGTCAGCATTATCCAAATGACTAACTCAGCAAAGGCAGTAAGCCTTCCACACAGGGACTGTGTTATACCACGATGGGCACCAGAGTGGGTTGGATACAGACCCACCTTCAAGGAACCCACAGTCCAGGAGAAAGATAACACAGATGATGATAAAATGAATGTATTAAGAAGTAAATCTGCATGGTTACCATAGTGTCACTAACCAGTGTGACTAGCTTAGTGCTTAGACTACCAGCTAACAGGTATTAGCAGTTCACCACATTGCAGGCAGCATCTAATCCTTGGGGAAACTCTAGAAGGGTAGATGTTGTGAGGTAATCTCTTTGTACACTGTGAAGATGTGTCACTCTGATTGGTTTAATAAAAAGCTGAATGGCCAATAGCCAGGCAGGATTTCCTGGCAGGGAGGACACTGGGAAGAAAGATGCCAGGAGATGCAGAGGAAGCAGCATGGCTAATTCAGGGTAAAGGTAACCACACCATATAAAAGAATGCAAATTAAAAGATAGGGGTTGATTTACATTATAAGAGCTAGTTAGAAACAAGCCAAAGCTTTCCACTGAGCTTTAATAATTAATAATAAGTCTCTGTGTCATTATTGGGGAGCCAAAGGTCCCAACAAAAAAGTCCAGCTAGGTGTCACTGGTATCCATATTTTTCTAGTGGGAAAATTAAGTAATTAACTTGTCCAAAGTCACCATGTATAACTGGCATCACTGGAATTCTGACCCAAATATCTTGACTCCAAGGTCAGTCATCTCAGGACTTTGGATACAGCTGTAAGAATTCCTGACTGGCTGCACAATCCCTTGGGTTCAGTTGCCAGCAATATATAAACCAGGCATGGTGGCATATGCGTGTAGGCCTTGGGTTCAATTGTCAGCAATATGTAACCTGGACATGGCAGTTTATGCCTGTAATCACAGCACTGGGAAGATGAGGGCTGGAAGATACCAAGGTCATTCTTTGCTACCTAGTGAGTTCAAGGCTAGCCTAAGTTGTGATAGGTATAGTGAGCTCAGAATCTTTTTTAGTTCTTACAGAATATGGTCACTCTCATGTGTTTAAGAGGGCATGTAGAAGCCAGAGGTCAGGTTTCTTTCCACTTTATAGATTTGGAAACAAGATCTCTCACTCCCCAGCACCTGGAAAGAAGGCTGGAGGTGGTAGTGCTGATTCCATCCTAGGCTGGTAAAGGACTAGAAGCATCATTTATTTTTAATTAATTAGTCAATCTATTTATTTATTTATTGCAGTGCTGGGGGTTGATGCTAGGGCTTCACACTCATGTACTGAAGTGACACTCCCTCACTAAGCTCTACTCCCAATCTCCAGGCCTTGAACTTTTGATCCTCCTGCCTTTACCTCACAGGTATACACTACCACATTCAGTTTATATTGTTTGAGGGGATGGAACACAGGGCTTTGTGCACACCAGGCAAGCCCTCTATCAACTGAACTACATCCCCAGCCCTAAAACCACCTCTTTTTATAATGTCATGGGCTATTAACTCCTCGAGTGACATTTTCCATCACTTCGAAACAGTGAGACTTTTCTAGAATACACTGACAGTCTGCAGGGATGGCAGTCAGGCAAGGCGGCTCTTGCAGCCAGGCTCTCAACATCTAACCTCCCCCAGCACAAACATCCCAACTGCACTGTGCTGGGGGAGCGTGGGAAACAGCTCACTTTCTCAAGCAGGCGCCAGAAGTTGGCCTTGACTGCATGCTGGTGGGAAGCCATCCCATGGAGGCCACATACAGGCAGCTCCCTTCTACAAGGCTATTTTCCAGAGGAATTTAAATCGTCCAACAATCCTGAAAACACTCCCAGTACCATCTAGTCTTTCGAATCTGGGCACTGCAATGATTCTATTTTCACAAAGCATGACTGCCTTAGAAATCAAATTTCATGCAAGAACCGTGAAACCGGGTGACTACTTGAGGCCAAGATCACATAACTTTCCTTAGTATTATTACTGGGAAAGCTGTTTCTTCAACTCAGTCATCTGGGAGGATGAAGAAAGCTAAGTTCGCAGAAAGATGCTAAGCATCTAAACAGCTGGGTTTCAGGTGATTCCTAATTTTGAGCTTCTCCCTCTTGAGACAAGTCAAAGAATAGCCAACTTCATGGACCAATGTTTCCTCCTGTTAGACATGAAACTCCCCACTCAGTGGGAATCCATACAACCACATTTTCCCACCTGAAATAATAGGGACACTTGGGACTTTCCAAATATCTTGGTTTGGGTTTTGGTTTTTGGAGAGGGTTGTATGTATCCCAGGGGTCTAACCTGAAATGAAATATGTAGCCAAAGATGACCTTGAACTCCATATTCGTCTGCTTCCACCTCCCAAATGATGAGATTACAGGCCTGAGTCATCACTCCCTGTGCTGGTTCCTTCCCTGCATTCCAATGCTTCCTGTGCTGACACTTTGCTTCCCTTGACAAGCTCATCCTGTCCTTCAGGCTGAAATTAGCACTTGCTCAAAGAGCCCTGCCCCCATCCAGAACAGGCTCCTTTCACAGGACCCTCTGCAAACTTCACTTTCCCCCACCCTGATCTCTATCTCTGCCTCCTATTTCCTTAAGCCCTGTTTTCAGGCCCTTACCCTACACAGTCAGCAACAAGGGGTCAGTGACTATGCCCATCTTGGTCACTACCACAGCTCCAAAGCTTGTACATTGCCTGATGCCTGTATCCCCTCCCTTCCTGACTTCCTCCAGGGACCAGCAGTAAAGGACAAGATCTGTCTATACAGGCTGTTTTGGGAATGCCTGGAGTGAGCCCCACTGAATCATACAGCCCTGGCAGTCCTGCAGTAGTCAGCCTTACAGAGCACACAAGGGAACCTACATGGTAAATCTCTATTTACAGGGTTCCCAGGGCTATAGAAACCTGGGCATAGTAATCCCAGTAACTAGGATCTGAAATCAGGAAAAATCAGTGGTTCAGGGTCATCCTTTGCTATATAGAGTTACAGGCCAGCTCATGCTACAGGAGACCCCTGATTTAAAAAGAAAAAAGTCCAGAGGGAGGCCTGAACCCCAACCCAGAAGCAGCATCAGAGGGCCCAGGAAGTCTGAGCCTTAGGCCCAGTAGCAGCATCAGAGGGAGGCCTACGCCTCAGGCCCAGGAGCAGAAGGCAAGATGACAGCAGCAGTTTCCAGCAGTGGCTTCCAGAAAGCTATCACATGATGTTCCTCTAGGGAAGAACACCTGTGTCCCAGCCAGAATCCACTGCATTTCTCAGTTGGAGATAGTCACTACTACAGCTCCCACTGGAGCCTCAGCCCCACCTACACCTAGAGGTTGGACCCACTTCCACCGGAAACTTTATCTGCTTGCTCCTCAAGGAATGGTCAATGGAGTCACAGCCCCCAACTATATCAATTGAAGAAAGAGAGACCCCCCTGAAGCACAAGCTCCACCTATACCAATCAGAGGAAGAGATGCATAGACAACAAGGTAAGAACTCACTAAACAATATAAAGAGCAATACGGCACCACTAGAAACTAGTGGTGCAACAACAGCAAGACCTGAACATCCCAACACAGATGAAGCAGAAGAAAATGACCTAAAGAACAATTTTATGAGGATCATTGAGGCCCTTAAAAAAGGAAATGAAAGATTCCCTTAAAGAAATAAAGGAAAAGACAAACAAAAAATTGGAAGAAATCGACAACTCCCTTAAAGAAAAACAAGAAAAAGCAATCAAACAAGTAAAGGAAGACTCAAAATCTGAGATAGAGGCAATAAAGAAAACACAAACCGAGGGAATTCTGAAATGAAAAATCTGGGCAAATGATCAGGAACCACAAATGCAAGAATAAACCACAGAACACAAGAGATAGAAGTGAGAATTTCAGGCAATGAAGATACAATAGAGGAAATAGATTACATAGGTCAAAGAAAAATTTAAATCCAACAAATCCTTAACACAAACCATGCAGGAAATCTGGAACATTATGAAAAGACTGAACCTAAGAATAATAGGATAGAAGAAGAAGTCCAACTCAAAGGCACAGAAAATATATTCAACAAAATCATAGAAGTTGGATAGAAAGATTCCAACTTTCTCAACCTAAAGAACAACATGCCTATGATAGTACAAGAAACTTACAGAACACCAAATAGACTGAACAAAAAAAAAAAATGTCCCCTAACAACATAATAGTCAAAACAATAAACATACAGAATAAAGAAGAGTTGCAAAGGAGAAAGGCCAGGTAACATATAAAGGCAGATCTATCAGAGTTACACCTGACTTCTCAGTGGAAACAATGAAAGCCAGAAGGTCCTGGACAGACATTATACAGACACTAAAGGACCATAGATGCCAGCCAGACTACTTTACCCAACAAAGCTTTCATTAACCATAGATGAAGAAAAGAAGATATTCCATGATAAAACCAAATTTAAACAATACCTATTCACAAACCCAGCCCTACAAAAAGTACTAGAAGGAAAACACCAACCCAAGGAAGTTAGCTACATCCGTAAGAACACAGACAATAGATGAGCTTACAGCAGCAAATCCCAAAGAAGGGAACTGAACACACAAATGCCATCACCACCAACTAAAACAAAATAACAGGAACTAGTGATCACTGGTCATTAATATCCCATTAATATAAATGATCTCAATTTACCTATAAAAAGACACAGACTAATAGATTGGATATGAAAACAGAATTTATTCTTCTGCACAGAAGACCACTCCTAAATAGAATACCAGTAGCACAGACAATGAGAGCAACAATTAATAAAGGGGACCTCCTGAAACTGAGAAGCTTCTGTAAAGCAAAGAACACTGGCAACAAGACAAAACCAACCCCATACCTGACAGAGGGCTGATCTTTAAAATATACAAAGAACTCAAGAAACCTGACATCAAAATTATGAAATAATTCAATTAAAAAAAAAGGGTACAGGTCTAAACAGAGAATTCCCAACAGAACAATCTCAAATGGCAGAAAGACACTTAAGGAAATGTCCAACATCCTTAGTCATCAGGGAAATGCAAATCAAAACAACTCTGAGATACCATCTTACACCTGTCAGAATGGCTAAGATAAAAAACTCCAAATGACAGCTTATGCTGGAGAGGATGTGGAGAAAGGGGAACACTCCTCCATTGCTGGTGGGAGTGCAAACTTGTACAGCTGCTGTGGAAATCAGTATGGCAATTTCTCAGAAAATTAGGGATCAAATCCCTGCAATACCACTTTTGGGCATATACCCAAAGGAAGCACATTCACAACACAAGGACATTTGCTCAAATATGTTCATAGCAACATTATTCATAATAGCCAGAACTTGGAAACAACCTAGATGCCTCTCGGCTGAAGAATGGATAAAGAAAATGTGGTACATTTACACAATGGAGTACTACTCAGTGGTAAGAAATAATGACATCCTAAAATGTGCAGGCAATGGACAGAACTAGAAAAAAAAAAAAAAAAAACACATCCTGAGTGAGGTAACCCAGACCCAGAAAGACAAATATAGTATGTACTCACTCATAAGTGGATACCAGACGTAAAACAAAAGATACCCAGGCTACAATCCACAACCCCAGAGAAGCTAGAATCCTCTTCCAGAAACAGATGGAAGTAGATATAGAAATCCACAACTAACCATTGGTCAAACACCTGGAGTATAATCGAAGGAGAGAGGAGTGATAATATGAACAAAGGAGTCAAGACCACGATGGGGAAACCCACAGAATCAGCTGACCCAAGCTAGTAAGATATCACTGACTCAGGTCTGACAAATGGGGAACCTTTATAAGACCAAACTAGACTCCCTTAATATAGGTGACAATGGTTTGGCTGGATCAATATATGAGGCCACTGGCAGTGGGTCCAAGATCTAACTCTAATGCACAAACTGACTTAGTGGAGCCCATTCTATATAGAGAGATACTTTGCTCAGGCTAAACACTGGGGCTTGGGGGTGGAGAGGTGCCTTGGTCCTGCCTCAAAAAGATGATAGGACAGATTTAGTAGACTTCTTAGGGAGGCCTTACCCTCTCTGAGGAGCAGATGGGAGGTGGTGGGGGGGTTGGAGGGAGTGGGAAGGAAGAGGGAGGGGGAACTGGAATTGGAATGTAAAAAAATAAATTCATAAAAGAAAAAAGTCTGAAGAAGAGTATATACATGAAATGCAATTTGGCTAGATTCTGATTTAATCCTGATTTAATCCTTTAATTTAAAGGAGGGGAGAGGAGAGCAGAGGAGGAGAAAAGGGGAGAGGAGGGGAGGAAAGGAGAAGAGAGGCTAAAGACAAATATTCTTTGTTTGGTTTTGGTTTTGTTCTATTTTTTTGAGAAAGGGTTTCTCTGTGTAGCCCTGGCTATCCTGGAACTAGCTCTGCAGCCCAGGCTGTCCGCAAACTCAGAGATTCACCTGCCTCTACCTCCGGAGTGCTGGATGTGTGACACCTCTGCCTGGCAAGATAAATCATTTTATGTATATAATAAAGAAAAAAGAAGTGTTTATTCAGTTCAGATGGAGCAATGAAGAAATTATTCCTTCTACAAGGAAATGTTACCAGCCTCTATGTGGTTACCATAGATTTAGGTATCCCTGGATTGCTTTGCTTAGTTTTTTGGCATAGCTAGGTGCTCTGTAAGTCCTTTCTTGATGAAGGCAAGGGTCATGTCGGCCCCAGAGGAAACTGCTTCACAACAATAATGAACAGGATTAGGCTAAAGTTTAGAAACCAGGGCAAGTGGTTTCATTAGATAAGCCAAGACTAAAGATCTGCCAGGAGTTGGGCCTGGTCTATTATCCTTGATTGTGTTTTGTTTTCTAGTTTTAATGAGGTATAATGGACCCACGAAGGCATATAAATATAATGTATTTACAGTGTGCAATGACTAGTACCAAAAAACTTCCTAACAAAGGTACAGACATGTGGACCACACAGGGACACAAAGTCGGACAGGGTGGGGGAGGGGTCAGCAATTAACCTAAATACACACAGTCAACTGAGGTCTTACAAGCCTGCCAAGAACACACCATGGAGACAGCATTCTCTTCAATGAGCAGTGCTGGGAAAACTGGATATGCCCATATATAAGAATGAAAATGGACCCCTAGTTTATGGCCCCCACAAAAATTAACTGGAAATGGATTAAAGGCTTAAATGTAAGCCTGAAACCATAAAACCCCCCTAAAGAAAACAAAGAGAACAGTTCCTTGACGTTAGTCTTGAAATAAACTTTAGGGCCATGACACCCAAAGCACAATCCACACGAGCAAAAACAAACAAGTGGTCTGCATCACTGCACTGCATTCCTCCTCTCCCAGGCCTCCTCCCAGCTGCGGATCCCCAAGGAGCAGGCATGTCACTTGCCTTGGGCTAGCTAATGAGCAGAAGGTTGTGGCAGAAGCAATACCTAGTAACTAAAGTTAATCAAAAGTCACTCAGTTCTGTGGTACTACAGCACTGCTCTAGACTCTAGAAAGAAACAAATATTAATGAAAGCATTGTGCAGGTAACACCAATTTGTATTTGTATTTCTTTCAAAAACTACACTGGAGAGAGAGCTCAGTTGACAGAATGTTTGACTAGCATGATCCAACCTGGCTTTAACCTCCAACACTACGTGAAAGAGGTGTGGTGGTGTACATTTATAATCCCAACACTTGGGAGGTAAACAGAGAAGGATCAGAAGTTCAAAGCCAGCCCTAGCTACAAGGAAAGTTCTAGGCTAACCTGAGCTACATGAAAAAACCCTGTCACAACACAAAACAGGACTGGGAGATGGCCTCGGGTGAAGTACTTGCCACATAGGCACTCCTACAGGGAGAAGATGGGAAAATCCCTAGAAACTCTCTGGGAAGCTAGCCTACAAGAGACCTATCCCAAACAAGTTGGGAGGTGAGGTCCCGAACCTAAGGCTGTCCTGACTTCATGTGTACCACGGCATTCGTGTGCCCACATTCATACATATGAACATGCACATGTGCATATACACACAGACATAAGATTTTTTTTAAAAGCAAACAACAAAACATCAAAAACCTTAGTTTGAGCATGTTTCTGAGAAAGCCCATCTGAATTACAGAATACTAATTAACATTGTTATATTACTATTGAAATAGTCACTTAGTTACCTCCAAGTAACTAAATGGATGGAAGCCTGGCTTTTGTTGCCTTCATTTGTCTGTACTTTGCCTAAAGACATGGAGAACAAGTCAATATCCTTAATCTTTTCTGTTGCATCCCTCTGGATTTCCACAACAGCAGACCCTCTCGGGACAGGGCCCTGAACCCAGAGGGCAACTATGATGGTAAGGCTGTGCTCTCGAGCAGCAGTGAGCACCCAGTAGGAGCTACATTGTCTGCTCCATAAGGACTTGGACCACCTCACAGAACCAAATTGAATACCATGATCAACAAGATAACACCTACACCAGGACTATTAAAATTACAAAACTCCTGCTTCCGACTCTAATTCTTCTTCTGTTGAAATCTAAAACTGACATCAACACCTAGAAGGTGGACTGAGGGACACTGCACCTGTATCTGTCCCTCCTCCCAGTGTGGTCATATTGAGAGAGAAAACAAACAAACAAACAAAAACTTTTCTCTGCCTTTTAGCATTACTAATCTCTTTCATCTAGGGTGGATGGGTGGCTCATCTTTTTGGGACTGCCCAAGAAATTCCAGTGATACCTTAACTGAAACTAACAAAATATTGCCCAAATAAGATAATTGATGACTTTGTATTATGAAGTAAAAATTAATTCACTGAAAACAAACCATTTCCAAATGTGTCTACTGCCCTAGATATTGCTATTGAAGGATTTAACCCATTCCCCCTCGCCAAGCCAAGCCACTTAGCTTTTCATCAGCTGCCTTGGGGTAACCCATGTCAATTATATCACACACACACACACACACACACACACACACACACACACCTCTACATGGGTAACATCTGGAACCATTTAAGTCTAATTGTTTCAACTCGACTACAGAGGAGGTGGTCAGAGCCACTTGGAATGAAAGGGTGCTTCCTGTTTTAAAAGCATTTCCTGTCTCCTTTCCATCATTAATGTGAACATACAGACGTTGGGAATCCCTGAGGGCTGTCTATGTGCAGATGGTCAGTGCACAGAAGTGAGAGTCAAGGTCTACATAAACGCAGAGGAGAAGAGAGCTGACATGCATCTTCCTTGGCTTAAATGCAACTAGTGGCAGCCCCCAGGGTAGTCTCCAGTCCTGGGGGAAAGAAAGGCCTTCTCCAGCATAGTGTGGTTAGAGAACACTTGAGGTAGACACAAATAAGAAACAGAGTGCTGGAGAGACACAAAGCTTTACAGGGTAGACAATGGAACTTGAAGAAAGCAAAACTCCCTGGGTGGGAGGCTGTAGGAATTTACATTAATTTAGAATAAATCTTGGGAAGGGAACAAACATGTCTGGAGTGTGTGCTGAGTGTGAGGTCCTTTCCTATGGCTGTGCACATTTGTAAAATTTTAGCACAATGGGCATTCCATTGCAAGTCTGCTTTTCACACATATGTAATGGAGAACTGGCAAGCCCTTAACTTACATGTTCACACAGCCACTGGGTGAAGCAACAACCCACATCTGCAGAAGGCATACCCAGACAACTTTCCGTTTTTATGTAGCTGATTAGTTTAGGGGTATGGAGCACAAAGGTGGAGGTTGCTTGGGGGCTGGAAGGGGAGGAATTTCATGTTTCCATACAGAAAAAGCTGGAAAATGGGAAGGGCCTATGAAAAGAAAAAACTTGGAAAAACAAGCCCAGGAAATAACTGAATCTATTTACATGAGAGGTAGAAATTGATTTTAGAGGTAAATATGGGGCCAGACTGACGTCTGAGCAATACAGGCACTTAGACCCTTCTGTCCAAAATCACTGACTCCTCACTTGACCCACATAGTAGTTCAAAGCAGAATCAGAGCCTACCATCCTAGTCCTCATTTTATGTCTGTCTTCTTTGCTTTGGCTCAGATTCCTGCTTGACTCTGCTACACAGCCCATTTCATCCCCCTTCAAGGCTCAAAGCACAGAGATAGGTGGTCCTTGTCCTAAACCTGCAGTCACCTCAGTTCCCAGAACAGAGCATCTCAGTACAATCACCACCCCCACCAAAGGAGGACAGTTAGTTATCCATGAGGCTGCAACCTGGAGCAGAAGTGAGCATGTCCCGAGGAACATTTTGTCCCCTTAAGTTGTTCTTCAGGTATCCAAGTATCCAGAGTTGAGACAATGATTAAGGAAACTATGAATACTTCTTGTCCTAATTCCTTCTGTATTGAACCCTAAAGCTCCAGCCAGTAACCAAACTTGGGGTTACCATTCCTTTACCTACTTCTCTTCTCAACACAGTCACACTGAACATATCCCCCCCTTTGTTCTCTGCCATTACCGGTCTTTCTATTTGGTATCAAGACAGGTGGCCAAGTTTCACTAATTGGAGCTGCCAAAGCCCTGGCTTTTACACTAAAAACTCCAGTTACCGTTCCTTCCGGTCTGAAGCTGTTTTTGCTCCGACGATTCATTAAACCTTGTGAGGTGAGTGGAGCATCCTCTTAACGCTTGGCTTGAGAACAAAATGAACTTCAGCTCCTCACTTGGCTGGGGCTAGGCACTAGAAGTGCAGACCACTCCAGTACCCCAGATTACAAATGTTTTTCATTAATCCATGAGCCAGAGAAAATGGCTCTGACTTAAATTAGAAATAGAAACAAAGGGATTACCAAATAAAGACAGGGACAGCCCCGGGTTACAGTCACCATTTGGTTTTGTTTTCTTTTGTTTTTGTTTCAACCTAACCCAGTTTGTGTCAAATGATTTTGGATCGCTTGTTCATCTCTCTTCTGTGAGAATCTCTACCAAGGATGACCTTCTGTCACTTACAAATGGTTATTAGCCAGGCATGGGAGTACAGCTCTGCGAGGAGTGCTATGAGTTCAAAACCAGCACTGGCTACATAGTGAGTGTCATCCAACCTGGGCCACAGAATGAAACTCAAAAGTCAAAAAGAGTCAAGGTCATTATATTTTGACTATCAAAAGATGATTAGAAATTGGATAATGGCTCAGCGGTTAAGGGTACTACCTACTCGTCCAGAGGACCTAAGTTTGGTTCCCAGAACCCACATAGTGGCTCACAACCATCTTTAAGTCCGGTTTCAGCGGGGACAGGGTGATGCCTTCTCACCTCTACAGGCACCATGTAGTCATGTGGGATACATACATGAAGGCAAAATGCTCATACACATAAGATAAAACAAATCAATCTGAGAGAGAGAGAAGTTACCTTGATCCTTCCACCTCTAGAAAACCAGGGAAGAAAGGGCAGGCCCTGTTCAAGCCCTCATCTCTAGGGAGAGCTGTGTATTTCCTTAGCTCTAGGGTTCAGACACCAGGCCCTCGCTGGGAGCCGGTTACTACACGAGGTTTTTAATTGTAGCTTCAGCTTCTAGGGAGCAACAGTTCCACACTTGATGCTTTCTAATTCTTGCCTTTCCAGGAGTCTCACCAGCAACAAAAACCACAGCTGATGAGAAAAGGATCTTCTTTTTCATTTTTTTTTTTTTTTAATGCAGCTCACACACGGCTGTTTCCAGAATCTATGTAATGTACATTGAGCACATCATCCCTGAAGCCCCACTGCCCTCAGGCCTCTCACCCATCTTCTTTGTTCCATAGACAGTTTTGCTTCTGCTTTAATGCCTGCTATCTCATCACCTGGGAGGTGAAGGATGGATAATTAGGACTTTAACGCTAGCCCTGACCACATATTGAGTTCAAGGATAGCTGGGGGTACATGAGACCCTGTCTCAAAAGATTCAAATAAATTAACATGGTAGTAAGGATGCTGTCCTAGCTAGGTGATAAACACCTAGCTTGAGGAAGTGTCTTAGTTAGGTTTTCTATTGCTGTGAAGAAACACCATGACCATGGCAACTCCTATAAAAGGGGAAACATTTCATTGGGGTGATGGCTTACAGTTTCAGAGACTCAGTCCATTATCATCATTGCTGGGAGCACGGCAGCATGCAGGCAGACACGGTGCTGGAGAAGTAACTAGAATTCCTACATCGTTCACACAACAGGAAGTAAATTGAGACATTGGGCAGTATCCTGAGCAAAGAAAACGGCAAGGCCCACCCCAAGAGTGACACACTTGCTCCAACAAGGCCTTACCCACTCCAACAAAGCCACACCTCCTAGTAATGCCACTCCCAATTACATTCAAACTACTACAGTTGGAAAGAGTTTATTTGGCTTACAGGTAGAGATCACAGTCAGGCCTTAAGGGAAATCAGGCCAAGAAATCAAGGCAGAAACCTGGAGGCAGGAACTAAAGCAGAGGCCATGGAAGAATAGTAATTACTGGTTTCCCCCACCCCCATGGCTTGCTCAGTTTGCTTTCTCATACAACTCAGGACCACCTGTCTGGGGGGGCACCGCCCACAGTGGGTCATTTCACATCAATCATTAATCAAGAAAATGTCTCACAGACAGTCCCCCAAGCCAATCTGATAAAGACAATTCCTCAATTAAGGCTCCCTCTCCCCAAGTAACTCTCCCCAAGTTTGTGTCAAAAATAAGTAGCAAATTATCTAAACATGAAAGAATAATTTCAGATGCATACTACAACATGGATGAAATCTGAAAACACTTTTCTACACCATAAAGTCACCACAAATGAATATACAATCCATTTTTTCTGAAATGTCCAGAAAGGAAGATCCATAGAGAAAATAGACTGGGATTCAGGGAAGAGAACAAGAAGTGATTGCTAGACACAGAATTTACCTTGGTGCTGATGGAACCATTCTAGAACTAGATATCCATAGTGGTTGCACAATTCTCTGAACCGACTAAAAGTCAGTGAATTGTACATTTTGATTTTTGTTTTGTTTTTGAGACAGAGTCTTCCCATATAGCCCAGGATGTCCTCCAACCTTCCTTCTGCCTCAGCCTCCTGAGTGCTAGGATCACAGTAGTGTGTCACCATACCTTCCTTGGCCTACACTTTATTTATTGGCGAGTAGGCACTCATGTACCATGGCAAGCCTGTGGAGGTCAAAGGACAATTTCAGGAGTCATTTCTCACCCCCCTTCATGTGGTTTCAGGAATCAAACTGACTGTCAGTCTTGATGGCAAGAACCTTGTCCCACAGGCCAAGCCATCCCACTGGCCAAAATCACATATTTTTTTTTAAAAAAAGGCAGATTTTTGACAGGTTTAGTGACATCTGTCTGTAATCCTAGCACTTAAGAGGTAGACACAGGAAGATCAGGTGTTCAAGGCCAGCCTCAGGTACATAGTGAGATAGATGCCAGCCTGGGCTACCTGATATTCTATGTCAAAAATGTGGAGGTAATATGAATTTTTCTACACATGAATTCTATCTCAATAAAGCTGTAATAAAAAGAAAAAAAAAACAGAAGTCAATTGTGCTGGCTCAAGCACTTGGAATACTGAGGCATAAATATTGCTATAAAAACTGAAGACAATCTAGGCTACATAGTAAATTCCAGGCCAGCCTAGACCATAGAATGAGACCACGTCTCAAAACACAAATGAAACAGATATATAAAACAAGATGTACAAAGGGCTCAGAAAAGGGCTCAGTGGGCAAAATGACTGCTGTGCAAACATGAGGAACCCAGTTCAGATCCACAGCATCCACATAAAAAACTGGGCGTGGCAGTTCCTGCCTGTAAGTTGGTGTCTCCTTCAAAGGGGTCACTCCCATGACAGCAAGAGGATCTCTGTAGCTTGCTGGCCACCAGCTTAGTCAAAGCTTCATTTTTTTCTTTGTGTTAAAAGTTCTTAAGAATGGACCTTTCAATGTATTACTAGTTCCCAAATTAATTTTATTTTCTTGTACAGTGGGACTTGAACCTAGT
Source organism: Cricetulus griseus (assembly GCF_003668045.3). Taxonomy (NCBI): domain Eukaryota; kingdom Metazoa; phylum Chordata; class Mammalia; order Rodentia; family Cricetidae; genus Cricetulus; species Cricetulus griseus. Next base: position 236,701,345 of record NC_048596.1, on the reverse strand, counting down.
GCCTCATGCATGCTGGGCAAGCGCTCAACCACTGAACTATCTCCTCAGTCCCCCAAATTAATTCTAAAATAAAGCTACATGTGTCTAATAAAGGGTAAAAAAGTTTAACCTGAATATTTTCAGAATAGGATCCAGTAATCATTTCCAGGAAATACCAAAATGGAATAACAAGTTAGGCTTTAAGACAAAGAAACAGTGGAATGCAGGCCTAGAACATTCTACAGGACAAAAGGCCGTGGTACTTTAACAGCGTGTGGACAGAGAGAAAGAGAGAGAGAGAGAGAGAGAGAGAGAGAGAGAGAGAGAGAGAGAGAGAGAGAGAGTGCAAAGTTCAGCAAAGTTCTCGTGAGATTGTTGCGAATGCCTGGCTTAACGTTTAGCTGTCAAGTGCAGCTTTGGGGATATTCGAGAATCTTTAGTTACTTGAGCATAACTTGGTGGTAGGGGTTACTGATTTGGTTAAGTGTGGAAATAGTAAGTAGTATAAGGGTTATATAAGAGAACATTCTGGGTTTTTGTTTGTTTTTAGGACTTTGAAGCTGAATATCAAAACCAGATTTTTCAAATTGAGTACAGTAACCCCAGTATTTGGAAGGTGAGGCAGGAGGATCACCTGTTAAAAACAAAAGTTAAAAAAAATAAATATATTTAAAATCCTGATCTCCTCTTCGTATACCAACCTCTATTCTGAACATCAATCAGCTGACCCCAGTCCTTCTTTGGACAGCCACTTCTAATCTGCCCACCAAATAACATGTCGGGAGTTACACATGGGGCTGGAGAGATGGTGATGCCGTTGGTTAAGAGAACTGATCATGATCTCAGAACCTATGTCAGGCTATCTACCCCAGCTCCAGTGGATCCAACACCCTCTTCTGGCCTCTGAGGACAACTGCTTACGCATGCGCTCGCGCTCGCGCGCGCTCGCGCGCGCGCGCGCGGCGCGCACACACACACACACACACACACACACACACACACACACACACAAATCCTTTTTTTTGGGGGGGGGGCGGTTTTCGAGGCAGGGTTTTTTTGTGGCTTTGGAGGCTGTCCTGGAACTAGCTCCTGTAGACCAGGCTGGTCTCGAAGTCACAGAGATACGCCTGCCTCTGCCTCTGCCTCTGCCCCTCTGCCCCTCTGCCCCTCTGCCCCTCTGCCCCTCTGCCTCTCTCTGCCTCTCTGCCCCTCTGCCTCTCTCTACCCCTCTGCCCCTCTGTCTCTCTCTGCCCCTCTCTGCCTCTCTGCCTCTGCCTCTCTGCCTCTCTGCCTCTCTGCCTCTGCCTCTGCCTCTGCCTCTGCAAGTGCTGGCATTAAAGGTGTGTGCCACCACCGCTCAGCAAGAACAAATCTTTTTAAAATAACTAATTAGTGCCATGCAGCAGTGGCCCATGCCTTTAATCCCAGCACTCGGGAGGCAGAGGCAGGTGGATTGCTGTGAGTTCGAAGCCAGCCTGGTCTCCAGAGCGAGTTCCAGGACAGTCCCCAAAGCTACTGAGAAACCATCTTGAAAAACAAAAACAACAACAACAAAAAAACCTAATTGGCAACAAGAAGGGAGGGGGGTGCCACTGGGGAGATGGCTCAGTGAGTGAAGAACTTGGCACACAAGCCTGAAAACCTGAATTCAGATCCTCAGAACCCATGAAAAGTCAAGTGTGGTAGCAATATGTTTGTAAACCCCATGTCAAATCCCTATGTCAAAATGGGAAGCAGAGACAGAACCCCCAGATGCTCGAGGCCAGCTAACCTGGTGTACACAGTGATACACAACAAAGAGACTGCCTCAAACAATGTGGAAGGTGAGGACCCACACGCTTGTCCTCTGGCCTCTACATGTGTGCCATGGGGCATACACAAAGATTAAAAGATAGGAGGAAACCATGATCTTTTACAACAGTAATCATCACTGTTCTTGAAATTTAACAAAACTGGAGAAAGATCTTGAGACCAGATGATGAAGGCCAGACTGGGATGATGTGGCCACAAACTCACCTGTGAGAAGGTACCAACCAGGTTGCTATCATTCACCTCCTATACAAACTGCTCCTCAAGCAGTTTCTGGGAAGATGGCCCATCATTCCCACCCCCTCTCCCCATTCCTTTCCCCCTCCCTTTCCCTCTCTGTCTACTGCTCCTTCTCCCTCCCCTTTCCCTGGAACTATGCAGACCAGACTGGCCTCATACTCAAGAGATCTGCCTGCCTATGCCTCAGAAGCACTGGGATTAAAGATGTGCACAGCCACAGCCAAATTAACCAGCTCATCTCTTCATAGCGTTCTCTCTACTATCACCACTTCACCATGTACCTGGCTGGCTCCCACTTCCAGAGCCAACAGAACTACCCATAGGAGCAGGTACATAAGAATTATTTGTGCTGATGTGTCATGAAGATCATGGTTTATTCTGGATGCCTCAGTGAAATGAAACAAACATGGAAATCATCCCCCCTGACTGGGAAAGAACAGTGGAAAATGTTAGCAAGTATCCGTGTCACTGTAGTGGTGTGGTGTCCATCAGTCATGGTGCCACTTGCCGCTTTATGTGTTTGAAACATAACAAGAAAAGAAACCAAGAAAGAAAACAAACAGAAAAAAGTAGAATGAGAAGGAGGAAGGAAAATAAATCTGCCTGAGGGCAGTGAAGTCGCCATTTGGGGCCTGAGAACCGAGTACTTTCAGTAGCTGTGCAGCTGTGAACATCCCAAGAGGCAGTACCACACTGCATGGTATCGCAAGAGGCAGGATCACACTGCATGGCATCCTAAGAGGCAGGACCACACTGCATGGTATCGCAAGAGGCAGGATCACACTGCATGTTACTCCTCACTGTGGCCCCAACACTAGAAGTCTGTACAAAATAAGAGCTAATGAGACAGGAAGGAGGGAGGGCAGAAAGGAAGGAGGAAGATGGCACTAAAGACAGCATGGTGTAAAGAACGCTGGACTAAGCCAAAGAGACACACTCAACTTTCACCCGTGACAACAGACATGCCCTGGGCCATGTGTGTTTCCTGTTTTGCGACTCTGGACCACCCAGCTGCTGCCTGAGACCCTCCAGGGCTGCTGAGAATATCAAATGCACACAGTTCTAACAAGCCTTCTGCTTCCACCAACACAGACCACAAGGCAGGAAACTCCTGCAGGCACCCAGGCACACACCAGCATATATGAACCACACACAGGCAGGCACAGGCATACATGCAGACCTGACAAGCCATGCTGAGGTAAACACACTGGACTATGGACAGAAATATGGACAGGCTGATGAAGATAAATGTGGCAAAGACACATGGTCCTGACCTCAAAGCCATATTTATACAAAGCCAACACAAAAGTGGCATTCTGTCAGGAATGGTTATATTACAGTTTACATCACTGTTTACTTTGGGGTTCCCAGATATCCAGTGTCAGCCATTTTTATTGACTCACACCCCTTCCCATGTCCAGTACTAGCCATTTTGATCCATGCTAGGAATCCATGTCAATGTCTTGTTGTCTAAACATGAACTGGCCCATTCAGCCCTGTTCCCTACACTCTGGCGTGCACACACACACACACACACACACACACACACACACACAATCATGTCACTAATCTACTTAGAAATGACATATGGCTCCCCTTTGTTTCATAGACTAAGGTGAAAACATAAGAGGAAACAGTCTTGGCAGTCATTTGTGTATTGTTTGACTCCACAGCACTCACTATGTCCACCTGTATACACACACACACACACACACACACACACCTGAGTGTTGGGAAATGGCTGTCATATGACAGAAAAACCCTGTCCCCATTGGGCTTAGACTAACTGGGAAGATAGGCCATAAACAAAGGAACAAGTTGTTGCCTGATAGAGCAGGTTTAAGAGACACTGCTATGTAGTTACCTCCTCCCAAATGAAATGTTCCAATTCAGAGGAAAGAGAGGCACCTCCAAACTTACAAGGTTCAGCAAGTTCAGGAAACTTACAGGACTCACAAGACCCACCCACCCCTAGCTTATATAAATAGTAAACAATTCTGTGAAGCAGCCTAGAAGCCGTGAAGGAGGCTCCAGGGATGCAACTTTTGCAAGTCATCACCCATGCTGAAGGGCATTTTGATGACTGTTTTTGAGTCACCCACGCTTCTGCAAGCAACCCCCAAAATTCATTGGTTGACTAAGCTAGACTTGGGTGGAATATTTCTTTGGTCTATTATAGGTGCTACATCTGGAGAGCAGACATTTGTTCACATCTTCCCAGCTTGCCTCAGGAAGTGGACAAAGATGGAACCCTCTTGGAAAAGTTACATGAGAGCTGCGAGTTAGTGGCAGAGTGGGGCACCTCTGGGAGACAGCATGTGTGTTGTTCCAGAAGTGCCAACAGCTACATGCGGCCACTGAGGCGAAAGTATTTGCCACTCATGCCTGGTGATCTGAGTTTGATCCCTATAACCCATAGTAGGAGAGAATGGACTCCTTTGACCTCTGACCTCCATGCAATCAGTGGTAAGTGGATACCCACATCCATACATGCACATCACATGCATACAAACACAATAATAACAAGATAAAAAATTTAAAAGGAATGCATTGAATGGGTCCAGAGAAAAAGAAGACAGGAATATAGAATCCACACACTGAGAGAGCAGGCTATAGCCAGGCAGCTGAGAGCCAGGCCAGGCTGGTACAGACACACCAGGAGCAGTGTGAAGTTCATGAACTACAAGTGAAAAGCATGGAGGGCTGTTGGCTGGGACCCAAGAGGTCTGAGTAATAGGCACTATAGACTGCAATCAGCCCCTGCCAAGAGTATTCCTGGCTCCCGACAGCATCTCACAAGGAGCAATAGCTCCCCATCCTAACCATGCCTCTTCTTCCTACACTCCCAAGAACCAACCTCCAACATCTTGTATCTGCAGCTATGCTGGGGAGCATTTCCAGAGCTCTCCATTAGCCTGGGCCCTGCTTCAATAAGTTCCCACCCTGAACTTGTGCCTCGGAGCACTGGGCATGTAGCAATGGTCTCGTTACCAGTGTGATTATTGGCTGAATGCCACCTCCCTCACGACACCACACTGAGCATGGAAAAGTGATCTTATTTTCAGTCTGTAACAAGCCACACACTGTGCCTAGCATATTAGGAAATTAGTTAAAGTTGAGCGCACACCTTCAATCCCAGCACTTGAGAGGCAGAGGCAGGCAGATCTCTGTGAGTGCCAAGCCAACCTGGTCTACAGAGAAAGTTCCAAGAGAGACCTGGCTAATAACAATAATAAATAATAATAACTATAGAATGAATAGATAATGGATCTATTCTAGGTACACAAACACACACACACACACACACACACACACACACACACACACACACACGGATGGGGCAATATATGCTCAATTGGTAGAATGCTTGCCTAGCATGCATGAGGCCCTGGGTTCAAACCACAGCACTACATAAAGTTGGTACAGCAGTGCATGCCTGTAATACTAGCACTCAAGAGGCAGAGGCAGAAGAATCAGGAATTTGGTGTCATCTTCGGTAGACACATTTGGAGTTCAAGGACAGTTTGGGCATCATGAGACCCCTGTTCAAAATAAAAATAGTATTATGTCCTGAAAAAGCAACCACTGCTAAAAATATTAGCAACAAGTTTTTATTTTTAGATTTTAAAGAAGGGTCTTATTCCTTAGTCCAGGCTATCTTTGGGCTCACTGTATAGCCCAAAATGGATATAATGCCTCCGGGAGTGCTGGGATTACAGGCTTGGACAACTATGCCTCACTTAATATTTTTTTTTTAAAAGTATCAGAATAATGATTTGGCTTCAATTATAAGTTGGTCACTATAACCAGTCAATTGCATTTCAGCCCCTGCTGGAATTAATACTCGTTTGGATTCTAAGACTCAACCACAGTCACTGCTCAACCACTGGGAAACTTGGGGAAAATGAGAAGCAGGTGCTTCTTCATCTAGGAATCACAGTCCCAGGCTAGCGCTGGGTGATCAGGGTTTAGGATAGACTCAGCTGCCTTCCTCCATAGGCCAGAGCCTATGTTTGGAGCAAGCTGAAGTTTTAGACAGTAGTCCATGAATGTCCTGTGGGGTAGCAAGTGAAGCAATGCTATCTGTGAGCATGTGTGTTAATGTATATGAGTGCATATGTGTATAGGGGAATAATAGAATACAATAACTTTGTGTGTTTGTGTACATGCATGTCTCTATGTGTACTCCTGTGTGTACAGACACATCCATGTGAAAGCCAGAGGTCTATGTCAGGTTGTCCCCTCCTCCCCCTTATTTTCTAAGACACTGTCATTGAACCTGGGGCTTGCTGATTAGGCTTGAAATGTTGACCAACGAGACCCAGGAATACTTTCTTTCCCTCTGCTGTGCTGAGATCACAAGCATGCTGCTGTGCCTGTCTTTCTACCATGGGTTCTCGGGGAATCAAACCCAGGTCCTCATGCTTGCCGGGCAAGCAAGTTAGCCCATGGTATATAATCTTTTTGCTGCTAAAGATATTCTATTTCCAACCACATGCAAGATTTCTTTCAATAAAACAGACTGAATACATTTAATCATAACTAATTTACTTATCCATCTTTATGACTCACGGACAAATCACTAAAATCGTGCTCTAGAGATTATTTCATTGCTTTGCATACCCAATGAGGGTGGCCAGTTAACATGACAATGAGCACGCAAATGGAGACAACATTCCAATCCAGGGCAGGAAATGTTTTCATTGCTCTAAACAATAGCCGTTTTGAAGAACTCTCAACCTGGGAGTTTGAGGTTCATGGGCCACAGCAGCAAGGCTCGAAATTTCAATGGCTTAGGGCTCTGGGTGGGGCTTAGATCCTGGATGGAATCTGGAGAACAGCTGGATTTATTGCTTGGACTCTACTGATGACCACTCAGGGTCATTCCTCTGGGGAATCACATGTCCTCAAGCAGGGATGCTTCTGAGGTCAACCGAAGGAAGGGAGGGCACTTCCCTCCAACAAGGCTCCTGTCTCTTCCAGAAGACATTCCCAGCAAAGCTTTCCTCCTGTCCTGAAACTCAATGTCTGAGTAGTCAGATGAGCAGCCCAGCTCTCAGGCATTTTGGTTTCAGACTTTTTTTTGGGGGGGGTGGGTGGGGGGATTTCAAGACAGCGTTTCTCTGTGTAGTTTTGGAGGCTGTCCTGGACCTCACTCTGTAGACCAGGCTGACCTTGAACTCAAAGAGATCTGCCCGTCTCTGCCCCCCTCCCCCTCTGGGATTAAAGGGGTACACCACCACTGGCTGGTTTCAGGAGCCCTTTAAATCCTTAACAGTTTTTGAAGATTCCCAAAGTACTGTAATCAACATTTAATCGTATAAAGCCAAGAGCAAGTTAAATACTTACAACAAATGAATATGTTACATGGTGACAGAAACATTATCTTATTATCTTAATGCAAGTGACTATATTTCCCAACCAAAATACATGGGGAGCAATGAGACTTTGCTTCACATTTTTGCAAATCAACCTGATGTCCAGCTAAATGGAAGGCAGCTGCTTCTGCATTTGACCTGTGGGGACAGACATGTGTGTATCATGCAGCCCCTAGTGAACTCTGCCCTATATTCCTGGGCAACTAAATTAATAAAAGCAATTGGGTTTGGCAGGATGGATGGTTCAGTGGGTAAGGTTCTTGTCTCACAGCTGGAAGTCTTGAGTTACCTAAATTCCATCCCTGCAGCCAACAGCCACAGAAGAAAACCCATCCCCAAGAATTGCCCTCTAACCTCCACACATGAACACATACGGCACATATGCCCATTCATCCAATAAAAAAAGAAAGATTTTAATAAAATAAACAACAGGCTGGGAGAGATGAGTCAGCAGTTAAGAACAGGTTCTAGTCCCAGCACTGAGATGGGATCCCAGTCCCAGAGGATCCATTGCCCTCTTCTGGCCTCTTCTGGCACTGCACACATGTGGTGCACAGACATACATGCAGAAAATACCCACGTACATAAAATATAAATAAAGGGAAAAAGCAAATAACATCTTAGTATTATTTAAAATAATCTTGACCTTTTGAATTCCTTGTACTTAGGGATCCTGGAGCCTACTACTCAGGAAACTACCTCTTTGGGCAACATTAATGATAGCTGTCATTTTCTAGAATGTCAAACACAGCTTCATTTTGTTTGCTTATTAAGGCAAAGTTTCTTATACCCCAGGATATTCTCAAATTCAAACTCACAAATTACAAGCCTATGCCACCACCTCCAACTTATTTATGTATTTATTTTACTCTTTCCCTTTATAAACAAGTGTCTCCAGACTTCCACTTCCTGTCCCTGACTATTGGGTCTAATGTCTGCTAGACACAGGACACTCTCCATCTGGCCTCCTTGGTGGCTTCCAGCACCAGAGTAAAATCAGGCTAAAGTCTCTTGACCCCAGCTCTGTCTGGTCTGCCTGGTCTGGTGCTTTGCTTGTTTGGGGATGTTTTAAAATCATGGTGGTGGGGGACAACCTGGATCACTCCGTTTTCTCCGTCCACCATGTGGGTCCTAGGGATGGAGATATGAACTTAGGTTGTCAGGTTTGACAAGTAAAATGCCTTTATCCACCGAATCACCTCACAGGCTATTTCCTGCCTTTTAAAGACAGATTTTAAAACCCCATACATAGTCCAGGCTAGCCTAACTCCAGAGCCTCCTTCCTTTACTCCCAAGTGTGGGATTTCAGGCAAATACCACCATGGTTTCTTGCCACTTTCTTCATGTCCCACGTGGAGTCTGGCAGATATCTACTGATAAGCCTCTGATCGAATCTCAGATCCACCCTAACCCATTGCTGGTGCTACCTCTACTCACAGTACTTCACGTGGCTTAACAGAAACAGGATGGCCGGAATGTAATGTAGTTGGTAGAGTGCTTGTCTTTCATGCGGGAGGCCCTGGATTTGATCCCTAGATCCCCAATTGAGGAGGGGGCGCTGGGGAGGCGGGAGAAGCCTCAATACTACATAAAATTTGAGTATATGTTTTAATATATTGATGTGTGTTCAACAAGATGGGTTCTTCAGTAAGGTGAAGGATTTTATTTTGTGTGTACTTGAAAGCATGCTAAACTAAGTCTGTAGGCTTCTCCAGGCTTCCCACGAGGGTCAGGGCAATCAGCCAACACCGGGTGAGAGCTCTTTGTGGGTGTGACTAAGGACTCATTCTTTCTAGGCAAAGCTGATAAGCTGCACGTGGGTGTTGCCCCACGCTATCTGCCCTGATCAGGCCGGGAGCACAGTCACTCCCCCGCAGGACAGGCCCCAGCCGCCGAGTGTATAGTACCCCCACTTGTGGAATGCACACAAGCTTTATATCAAATCCACATGGTGTGCTGGAGCAGCACGAAAGAGCTTGACCAGGCAGACAGCGCGCCAAGGCCCTATCGGCCCTGGGGAGGTTCGAGCACCTAAAAGGTCATGCGGGTCCCCCTCCTCATCTGGGGCCCTTGGGTGACAACTTCAGTTACAGGAAATTGGATCACCGGGACGCCCTGAGTTCCCAGCCCTGACCTCTGGACTCTGAAACGAGCTCAGCTAAGAAAGCAAAATCTCTGCCAAGACGTAGCCAGAACCCACGCACACAGATGCAGGGGCTGTCGCTGAACTCTGGGGCGGGGCAACACGGTTCCCCTGTCCTTTCCAGCTCGCCATCAGCAAAGTCTCTCTGCACGCGTGCAGGCTGTGACCCAATTCTAGCCATTGCGCAGCGGGGTACCGGGACCTGTCCCAGAAGGAAGGCTCGGGACAAAGGCGAGAGGCACACTGAACAGAGAAGGAAAACTCCACCCGAGGTCCCCGGTTCTAGGCAGGGCGCACGCGGAGATGGGTGAATCCGGGAAGCAGATACCACCCTAGACCTCGCGTGCTCGTGAGGTGACAGTCACATACAGGCAATGAGAATCCTCTAGGTGCACAGAACCAGCGGAGCGCCCGCTCCCGGCAGCTACCTATCGGGTCCCCGCGGGCGACGCCCAGGTCTCACATCTGTCTCTCTGGACAGGCGCCCCCAGCGTACCCTGGTATTGCTCCCCGCCCGGCTCCAACTCACATAGACCGACGTGATGTCCGAACGATCATAGAAGCTCAGCTCTCCGATCAGTTCCAGAGCGGGGGACACCACGTCGTCCCCGGCCTCCAGCTCTAGGTCCCCCTGCCCAGGGCCGAAGGGGAAGAGCTCCTGACGGCTCAGGCAGTCTCCGGGCCCCGCCAGCAATAGCTGCAGCAGCAGCACCCATGTCCACGCCGCGGGCTTCCAGCCGCTCGCGTCCAGCATGTTTCCCAACTGTAGTCCCGCAACCCCGGCTGCTCCAGCTCAGGCGGAGGAGGCGGAGATGTAACCCGACGCCCCTTGGCAGCCCCTCCTCGACTCCCGCCTCCCGGTGTCCCCACCCCGGGAAATAGGGGAGGGGAGCCGAGGGGCTATCGGGAGGGCTCGCCCGCCCGCCCCGTCCACCAATAGCTGCGAGTGGGAGGAAGAGGGGCGACCCCGAGGTCCTGGCGCAGCAGTGGGCGTTGGTTCCCTGAATTCCCGACCCAATCCGACGGTGGGCTCCCATCCAGAAAGAAGGGACTCTGCAACAGCATTCTGCAGTCAGGCTAATTCCTGGAGAGCAGACAACCCGGAAACAAATATTCTGGAACCAGGGACATAGCCCACACCAGGGGGAAGACTGGGCTGGTGCTGGAATTTAGCAAAAGGCCTAACAAAATATGTGTGCCTTTATTCATCCAATCATTCGTTGAGCATTTTTTTTTTTTTGAGTTTCTGATTTTGGGTTCCTTTAGTTATGAGATTCCGCAGGAAACAGGAACCCACACCTGCCAGACAAAGTCATAAGTATGGGACACAATTCAAGTAAGTTTTGCTGGAGCTCCAAACAATAAAAAAAAAAAAAAACATTGGGACTCGAGTAATTGTCCAGAGAAAGCTTCTCGTGATGTGCTGGGAATCAAACCAGGTCTTCTGGAAGTAAGGCAGTTTCATCAAGATGGCCTGGGAGGTAGAAGGCCAGAGCAGGCTGGGTTCCAAGGACCAGACATCTCCCTACAGAGAATTTGGGGTGATCCAAATAAAGCTGAATAACAACGAATCCGAGAATCTGAGCTCCCCTAAGACTCAGAGACCCCTGGACAGTTCTTGATAATGAGACACGGGCCTTCTAAGTGATATTTCAAATCAGCAGTTGGTCATTAATTTGACACTAGGTTAATTGAAAATACAGGGAGAGGCCTGACAACCTTCTTGGGGACTTGGGGTGCAGTGGGGTAGTTGAGAGGGGAATTAATCTAATAGACATTACAGTGGTAGGAAGAATGAGCCTAAAAGAAATGACGTTAAAGTTGAATTCCAGCTAAAAACTGAAAAACCAGTGCCCGCTGTGAGAGCAAGGAAGAGGATGCTGGAGTATGGGATGGATATCCACCCTTCCCTCAGAGGGGTCAACAGGATGCCCCTGCTTCCTCCCTGCGGCTGAAAGTAAAGGCCTGGAACCTCCATTAGTTCTCCTAGTACTTAGAAAATTATGTGTGATGTGACTGGTGCGGAATGTGAGCCTTGAACCAGCAAAATCATGAAAAGGTAAATGGAATACGGCTCTTGACTCATGGGAGGGTGTGGGGGAGGGGATCCTTTTCATTTAAACTCTTGAGTCGTCAGCAGTAACAGATACCAAGAGTTTGCTAGACACCCAGTGTTTCTGTGGACAGTATTTCCTCTTGGGTTCATAATAACAGGTCCTCCTGCTGGCGTGGTAAACACCTTGCCCAGTTGACCTCTCTCTCCAGTTCTGCTTATGCACACACATACCTCCTCCCCAGCATGAAACCCAGGGCTTCACACAGGCTAGGCATACTAGGCAAACAATCTGGCCAGGGACTTATTTTGTTTTGAGACAGGGTCTCGTTACATAGTCCAGGCTGGTCTTAGTTCATGGCAACCTACTAGCCTCAGACTCCTGAGCGCTGGAATTACATCACACCCAGCTGGCTATTAGCTTATTAGTTTATTTGCAATGTGGGAACTCAAGACTTGTCAAGGGCTTTATACACATCAAGCCCCTCCACCTGTGTTGTTTATACTGCACTTAAAGCATTAACTAACATCTACGTTAAGTTGTATTTGTGCTGCTTATATCATCCCCCTCACTAAAGAGGGATGGTGGTGTCTGTGTGGCAGATCTGTTGTGCAGCTCTCTGATCCCCTTCATAAGCCCAGCTACACTTCCTAGCTCCCTACCAACCCTATGCCACCTATGCATAGCCTGGCTGATGTCTGGGGTCCTGGACCTTAGCTTGGCCTGTTTCAGTCACAGAACTTCATACAGAGGCCCTGGGTTCAACTGCACAGAATACACATGAACCCCTACACCACTGAGAGCTACTAGAGGCCAAAAGCCCACCAGCTTTTGCCTACCCGAGACTGTTCTTTTTCTTTCAACCCCCATCCCAAGCTTGTCACATATCAGGGCTGTCCCGAAGCTGTACTCAGTGCCTGGAATGCGGTTATCCTTCTCACAGATTCTCTCCCTTTTTGGTACTCAGACAGCTGCTGAAACTCCCATTGGCTGGTGGAATTCTTCTTGGTGACTGTAGGATCAGAGCCTGCCTCCTCCTGCATCCTCCCACCCCCACTAACCAGCTGCACAAGCAGGGAAAGATCGCACAGTTTCTGTATCGCTCTATTTGATTGGGATATTCGCAGGGACAATCAAGGAATTGTTGTTATGAAGGTTAGAAAATGTCACCCCTGAAGTCAGATGGAGCTAGTCATTGAGCACATAATCCAGTTAATGCTAAGCTACCTTTATTATCTGAACATGTTGTTTTCCTGAGGCTGATTATCTCAACATCCTCTGAGAAGGTGCCAGGAGTCAGATACCAAGGCCACAAATACATAATCCTTTTTATGAGAAACTGGCAATGTCCTGGGGGAGAAAGGCAAGATAACGGCCCAGCAGATACACAGAGTGAAGGGAAATAATGCTTGTGGGATTTTTTTTTTTTTTTTTTTTTTTTTGCTTCTACTTGGTACTCTCTCTGGCATAGAGCCTAGCACTGGTACAGTCAAGGGCCACATGGTAGATTTGGGGAGTCACATTTGTAGGGGGGAAGGTAACTCATCTGGTCTCATACAGCTAGTGAAAGAGCAAGGGTTCAAACCTTGCTTTGTTTGACCCCCAAAATGGTATGCCATCTTGCCTTTCTATAGTTATCGAGGGTTCTCCAAGCTAAACAGAGCCCCCAGTCTCTGTCTACACAGTAGATGCATTTGGTCCAGTGTTTATAGCTAACAGCCATGCTCTATTTATGTATGTTTATGGTCCCTTACTTCATCACCCTGTACTGTAAACTGGCTGTCACTATTTATAGCCCTGCACTCACTTCACATTGACCAGTCCCTGGGAGATGTGATTCAGATTCTCAGTCTCCAGCCAGGACACTGTGGACTGTGGACTGTGTCCTTGTTCCTTTCGGAGTTATAGTCCCCAGATGCTTCTTATAAACTTCATCACAGAAACTTTACTTCATAAACTGCTTTGAAGTTTTCCAAATATATATAAATGCCAGGTGTGGTGGTACACACCTGTAATTCCAGAACTCAGGAGGTAGAAACAGGGGATCAGGTGTTCAGGTCATCCTCAGCTGCATGCTGTGTTCAATGCCAGCCTAGGGCAAAACAACAAAATTATTTATAATAGTGTGGTTTTTTTTCTCTAGTCTCATGTGATTTTTTTTTCTCTCTCTCTCTTTGGCCAAGGATCCATGTCCTATCTATAGGACACTGTGTGCAACAATGAAAAAATTAACTGTTTAAAACCTTAATGGGCCAGATATGGTACCATAGATCTGTAATCCCAGCACGTGGGAGATAAAGACAGGACAGGAGGCCAAGGTCATCCTTGACTACATAGAAGGGTTTGAAGTCAGCTTAGGCTGCATGAAACCCTGTCTCAACAAGCAAAACAAGGGGTTCAAGAGGTGGCTTAGTAGATTAAAGCACCTGAAAATTTGAAGACGTGGAGTTATGAGCCCCCAAACCACAAGGATGTCAGTTGGGTGTGGTAGCCTGCCTGGAATGCTAGCCTCTGAAGAGACAGAGGTTCCCCAGAGGATAAGCTATGTAGTAAGACTAGCCAGATCAGTGAACTCTGGATTTGATTGAGAGACCCTGCCTTAATAAGGTAGAAGAATAATTGAGGATGATTCCTTGTATTAAACTCAGGCCTCCACATTTGTGTGATGCAAGAGCACATGCACCCACACATGTGTGCCCATAGACATATTTTTCTACACATTTAAAACATTCATACACACACACATGAAAATGGAAACAAGAAAAAATATAAAATTTTAATAAGGCTGTTTTATTTATTTTTGAGGCAAGATATTGTTATATAGCTCTGGCTAACTGCCTGGTACTCAGCATAGCCCAGGACAGCCTCAAACCTCTAGCAATTGTCCTGCCTCAGCTTTCCAAGTACTGGGGTTACAGGTGTATGTCTCACTGCAGGCATTAGTGATTCTTTTAAGAACAATTTAGTGTATACAAGGGTCTTAGTTGATCTCCAACACTGTAAACATTTCTTTTTAAAATTTAAGATAAAAAAATGAAGATGAGTGTAGTGGCCCATGCTTGTGATTCCAGCAGTAGGAAGGTGGGAACTAGGGAGAAAGATCCTGATGTTTGCATTTGGCCAATTCTTAGCCAGTATGGGACCTGGAGAGATGACCATCTCTTAAGGGTTACCGCTTGCGCTCAAAGATGAACTGTAGTCCGTGATGGTAAGACTGTATTCAGGTAAACACCAGAGCAAGACGCAAGCCAGAGCGAGCTCACTGGAAGCAAGCTAGTGCGGCCAGAGAGAAGGGGCCAGCGTCTCCACGTGCAGCCCTTAAGAACCTTCCCTTACATCACCCCGACTTCCCTTTACCCTGCCCTCATGGGCGAGTAAACATGCCTGTCCGGGTTGCCATGGGGCGGGGCTAGGGTGTCTCCCTACAACCATCAGTTAAGAATGTCTATTGTTCTTGCAGAGAATCTGCATTTGATTCCCAGTATCCTGGCAACTCACAACTGTAATTCTCCAGCAGATATGATTCTATTCATGTCTAGCTGTTGCTTACAAGATCTCAGAGGGGGCTGGAGAGATGGCTCAGAGGTTAAGAGCACTGACTGCTCTTCCAGAGGTTCTGAATTCAATTCCCAGCAACCACATGGTGGCTCATAACCATCCATTACGAGACCTGGTGCCCTCTTCTGGTGTGCAGATATACATGGAAGCAGAATGTTGTATACATAATAAATAAATAAATAAATAAATAAATAAATAAATAAAATCTTAAAAAAAAAATCTCAGAGGACACAAAGACAGTGTTCAGGTTTTATGTAAACTTTACTCAGGCTAGAGTCCTCTGAGAGGAGGGAACCTCAGTTGAGAAAATTCATCCATAAAATTGGCCTTTGGGGATTTTCTTAATTAGTGATTGATGTGAGTGGGTCCAGTACATTGTGGGTAGTGCCATCCCAGAGCAGGTGGTCCTGGGTGCCATAAAAAAGCAGCCTGAGCGAGCCATGAGGAGCAAGCCAGTAAGCAGCATTTCTCTGTGGCCTCAGCATCAGCTCCTGTTTCCAGGTTCCTGCCCTGTTTGAATTCCTACCTTCATTGCTTTTGAAGATGAGCTGTGATATGGCACTGTGAGTAAAATAAACACTTTCTTCTCCTCATTGCTTTTGGTAATGGTGTTTCATCCATCAATAGAAACCCTCATGAATGAATCACCAGAAGTCCCATCACAGCATGCATGACAACTCACAAAAGTTCTCTCATTGGAGTGTTAACCCTCAGCCAACCTACTCTTCTTACACACTACAACATACCTCCTCCATCCCAAGCCCACAAGCATCTGGGAGTGGAGCAGGAGGAAGTGGTAGCTGAAATCCCAGGTTCTGTGACACCTTTCCCTCCTTCTAAGAGGTAATATTAACAGTCCTATTTATCACCACTGTGGGCACAGCTATTTAAATGTCTATCATGGTATCATTTGCTTACCTTGTTGCCATGACTACAGAGTCAAGGTAGTCTGTGGGTCACCACAACAATCTCACCTCTATGATGGTCAGGGATTACACAGTCCCATGAGGCCTAGAGGACCTAGTGAGTTCAAAGCTCTATGAAAACCAGTTAGAAGCCTTGGGCTTTGACATGTCAGATACTAGAGTATGGCCCAAGATGAGCTGGTTTACACCTCACTCTCACCTTGCAGAGTACCAGGGTGTGCACTGCAGAGGTAGCATCTGGCCGTGTCAACATCAGCACAGGGTGGAGATCTGCTTCCTGCTATCAGTTGCCTGACCTCTGCAATTCTTTTCCAGACACCTCTACTCAGGCAAAATCTGGATCCTTGGTGGTAGGGCCAAGCAGCTTAGAAAAATTTCAGGATGAGCTGATGTAAAGAACTGGAGTTTACTAAAAATAGAAAGGTACTCAGAGAAGAATAAAGTATGGTAAGGGTGTGAGTGTGGGCTTCTCACAGGAATCTTACTTCTTGGTCCTCTGGTGGCTTTGGAATTTTGTTGTTCAAAGGTACTCTCCCCTCCTCCATCTGTTTCTCTTTTCCAAAATTGAGATTAGAGGGTGGCCTTCAGAGGCCACTTACATGGTATTACAATCTGATAAGATAAAACCAGGAGCCACTAGGGTTACGTAAGGGCTTGGGGTTAGTGTCCTTTTACTGTAAGTTCAATTTCTAGCCTGGAAATTGCAGGCTGACAGCTGGGAATCGAGGAAGGCCTTAAGCTAATGCTGCAAACTGTTCTGGAGTGCTCCCTTCTCAGCAAGAAACTTCTGCCCTGCCCCAGCATGAGCTCTGGTCCCCTTCCTCTGCCAGCTTCCCTTTCCCCACCCCTAGTTCCCTTCAGCTCCTTTGTTCTTCTGGCTACTCTGTCCTGATTCTGCATCCTCCCCCACCCCCTTCCCCCACGCATCCTCTGACCCCCTACTGTCCCACTGCCGGGCCCTTTGGTGAATGTGCATCTGAAAACCAAATTCTACCTGGAGCCACCTCCCAGCTCCTGCTTGAGTTCTTTCAAGGAACTTGAGGAAACACTCATCCAGTTCCTTCATTCACTCAGACCTACTGTGTGCTAAGCATTGTTTCCAACAGGGATGAAGACCTATATAAAGGGCCAGTCAGATGGAAATGTTTAGGCGTTGTGAGCCACAAGACAAAATATGCTTTTAATAACTTTTCCCACCAGAGTAGTGTTTTTCCCATTTTAAAACGTAAAAACATTTGCAGGTGACATAAAAATGAATGGTCTCTATCTGGCCTATGGACTATCATTTGTTGCCCTCTGGTCTCAGCAAATAAAACAGGTGAACATTTGATTGTGAAATTTCATCACTCAGTGAGGGGCCCAGCAGACAGAGGGAGTACTACTGTGACTTTAAGAGGCAGGGCCAGGTGGGAGGTAATCGGGTACCTGGAAGGGATTAACTATCTCCTGGACTGGATTCCTCACCTTGGGAGCTGGTTGTAGACATGGAGGTCACTTCTCTTCCGCTCACACTGCTCACCATTCTTACACAGAGCACAGAGTCCCTCCACAGAGTCTGTACTGGTTAGTTTTTGTCAACTTTTTTTTCCTTGGTTTTTGGTTTTGGGTTGTTTGTTTGTTTGTTTGTTTGTTTTTTGAAACAAGGTGCCTTTGTATAGCCCTGGCTGTCCTGGAACTTGCTCTGTAGACCAGGCTGACCTTGAACTCACAGAGATTCACCTGCCTCTGCCTCCCCAATGCTGGAATTAAAGGCGTGCACCACCACCTCCTGGCTAGTTTGAATGTCTGAGAAGAGGGAATTTCAATTGAGAAACTGCCTCCATCAGATTCACTGTAGGAAAGTCTGTGAGACTTTTTATTTATTTAATTATTTATTGGTTTTCTTAAGCCTCCTCTCTCTCTCTCTCTCTCTCTCTCTCTCTCTCTCTCTCTCTCTCTCTCTCTCTCTCTCTCTCCTGACTGTCCTGAAACTTACAGAAACCTAAAGGCCATCACATTTTAGCCACATTTTCTTTGGCATTGCTATCCCTGGGCTTGTGGTCCCTGACTGTAGAAGAGAGCAGGCTGAGCAAACCACATCCCTCCAAGAACTCTGCCTCAGTTCCTGCCTCCAGATTCCTGCCTTGGGGTCCTGCCCTGAGGTAAAAAAAAAACAAAAAAAAAAAAACATGCTAAATCAGAGTATAATGGGGGAAGAAGATTCCAGTGTGGGCCTCACCCAGAGAGTGCCCCCAATTCTGCCCTATCCATCCCTCAGAACACTGTTGGGGACTTGTCAGAAGTGAAAATCTGGTTCCCAAGTTATCTGTTTTATTTATTTATTTATTTATTTATTTATTTATTTATTTATTTATTGGTTTTTCAAGACAGGGTTTCTCTGTGTGGCTTTGTAGACCCGGATGTCCTTGAACTCACAGAGATCTGCCTGCCTCTGCCTCCCAAGTGCTGGGACTAAAGGCATGTGCCACCACTGCCCAGCTCCAAGTTAATGTTTTAATATTACGAGGATTTGGGGATCTCTAGGCCTTGAAAATTTAAGGGGGAATAAGGACATCAAAAAGAGATGTTACAACTTCCTTAAAATTTTTTAAAAATGTACACTGGGCAATGGTGGTACTCTGTGAGTTTGAGGCCAGCCTGGTCTATACAGCTAGTTCCAGGACAGCTAGGGCTGTTACACAGAGAAACTCTGTCTTGAAAAACCAAAATAAATAAATAAATAAAAAGAAAATGGGGTTTTTCATTATGTAGACCAAGCTAGCTTTAAACTTGGGAAGATTCTTTTGCCTCTCTGTCTCCCAAGTGCTAGAAGTACAGGCAGGCATGAAACTACCACACTCCACAACTTACTGTTCTCATCTTCTAAAGATAGTACAGCTGAATTCCAGAAGAGCAATGACATCAGAATCAGGGTCCTTTTAACTAGGTAGGCTTGACCCTCACTTTATATAAATTACATATGTGTGTGTAATAATTATATATGTAATGGTGTGATTTTATAGAGAATGTGTAATTATATATAATACACAATGCTAATACGTGTAATTTTTAACAGTTTTACCACAGGTGAGTGAAAGCTTTCTCACACACTACAGCTTGCTGGGAGTGTGTGGCTGCAGAAGCCGTCTCTGCCTGGGGGCACCTGGCCCTGATTCGTCTCTCCCCCTCCTCCTCCCACTTCCTGCTCCAGCCACACTGCACCACCTGCCCTGTCCCCAGCCTTCTGGCTCCCACCCTCCCATCATGTACTCCCTTTTCCCTGGATGCCTTTCTCTACTGGGTCTTCATTCACAGACCTCCTCCCAGAGTCTATAAACCCTGCTCCGGTGTTCCCTGGATTACTGCTTGCTTTGTTCTTACTCCCTTGGGAAAGCAGGCTTGGCCACACAAACCTTAAGTGTAAGCAGCCTACCCCAGAACACTTCACTTCCCAAAGGCTAAGAAGACCAAGATCAAAGTGAGGACAGCTGACAGACATCTTGGGCCTTCTGAAAGGTTCAGGCATTATGCTGGCCTGCCCTGTTACCTGGTGGAACAGGCAGTACCTTGGTCAGCCCAGGGTTCCATGGGAACTAAGTCTGCATGCAGGTGCAGAGAACCCCTTTAAAAGACAGATCCCTGCCTGGTCTCCAGAGCGAGTGCCAGGATAGGCTCCAAAGCTACACAGAGAAACCCTGTCTTGAAAAACCAAAATAAATAAATAAATAAATAAATAAATAAATAAATAAATAAATAACAGATCCCTGCCCATTTATGCTCTTTCTACTCTCTCTCTATTCTCTCTACACTCTCTACTCTTCTCTGTCTGCTTCTGCTTCTCTTCTCTCTCTCTCTCTATGGCGACTGGCCATGGCGGTCAGCCATTTACCCTGTTTCTCTTCTCTCTTAGTCTCCCTACTCTGCTGGGCCTATAATAAACTGGTTAATATGTCTAATATGTCTCATCCTGTATCTCATCTTGCGCCTTCCTCTTCTTCTTTATCTTTAATTTAAACAAAAATCTAACATCTTCCTTCTTTCACAGTCCTTACAAGGCAGAAGAGTGCAAATTCACTCCACAAGCTCTATTCTATAGGTGTCTGCTAACTTTTCCTGGGGAGAGTCATTCTTACCCAGACAGGAAGGATACTAGCCACAGATTAAAGGAACAATTCCAGCCACACCCAGGTTACTGAACCAGTGAGTCTATTGAACTTCTTCACAGGAACATGGATGACAACTTCCCCAAAAACAGAACTCCACTTCAGCTAACCTTCTGCATCCTGCTTACTCTAGCTCACAGGTCACAGACAGCTGGGGAAGAATTAGATACAGCTGGATAGGACTTTGGGCTGTGCAGGTGGAAGTAACTAGACTCTCAGGTGAGGGAGGGGCTGATAATCCTCCTACTTCCTCATTCTGTGAAGGAACAACAGCATGTCTGATATCGATGGTAATTATGATACTGTTATGCTATTATGAGCTATTATGCTCAGAGGACAGCAGGAGCTTGCCTCAAAGTAAATAAAATAACTATATCCAAACTTAGGGGTGAGGATGTAGTGTAGCTATGAAAACTACCTTACCAACTGAACCACATCCCTAGCCCCCAGCTCTCTCTCTCTCTCTCTCTCTCTCTCTCTCTCTCTCTCTCTCTCTGTGTGTGTGTGGGGGGGGGGTGGGTGTGGGTGTGTGTGGGTATGTGTGTGTGTGTGTGTTTTGAGACAGGATTTCTCTATGTAGTCCTGGCTGTCTTAGAACTCCCTATGAAGACCAGGCTGGCCTCAAACCTAAAGAGCTCTACCTGTCTCTGTCTCCTAAGTGCTGGGATTAAAGGTGTGGGTCACCATGCTTGGCCCTCTTTTAAAAAAAAAAAAAAAAAACCAGGATAATTGTACTATAGGTGATTTCTTCAATCTAAAACTTCATTGTTTACTGTTCTCTCTCTCTCTCTCTTTCTCTCTCTCTCTCTCTCTCTCTCTCTCTCTCTCTCTCTCTCACACACACACCACACACACACACACACACACACACACACACGGGGGTGGGGGGGTGGAGCAGGAGTGCTAGGGGGCACACCCATGTCGATCCTTCCAATCTGCAAGCTGTGCATATTCAGAAATGGGCAGATGCCCTTGAGCCCACTAGTGGTGTGGACCAGGTAACTGTGTGACATCATGTCCCTTCTACCCAGTGGGAAGATCCAAAGGACATTACCAACCATTTGCTCACTTTGGCTCAAATTTGTTTCGGTGCTGTGGACCCTAGATTGAAACATGGGGTCAGAGAGACAATTGGGGTTCCTTTTCCAGGAACTAGAGCACAAATATTTACTCATGTCAGAGAGTTGTGTCCCTGGGACCCCCTCTGGAGACAAGTGTCTGTCTGACAGATCTTTCTGGGTTTACAATGGAGATATTTTTAGACAGAACAAGTCACTGTTTAGATAACACGGCAGTAGCTGGCTCCTTGGCCCATCTATGAAATGTTTTAGTTCTACACTGCTCCAGTCCACCTCTGCAGCCCTGGACCTGCCAGCCAGGTGAGCATGGTTTTTATTGTTTTGTTTTGTTTTTATTTTTGTTTTTTGAGACAGGGTTTCTCTGTGGCTTTGGAGGCTGTCCTGGAACAAGCTCTTGCAGACCAGGCTGATCTCGAACTCACAGAGATCCGCCTGCCTCTGCCTCCTGAGTGCTGGGACTAAAGGTGTGAGCCACCACCACCCAGCTGAGCATGATTTTTAAATTATATTTTAAGCAAATGCTACTGTCTCCTATATCACCTTTTCTTTTCTTTCTTTCCTTTGCACTCCCTTCCCTCTCTCCTTCCCCCCCCCCTCCTTTTCCCTTTCTTCCTTGTCTTTCCTTCCCCCTTGAATTCTGAAACATGGTCTCACTGTAGAGCACAGACTGGCCTTGAACTCATAATTGTCCTACCTCTGCCTCCCAAATACTGGAACTACAGGTGTGTGACCCTGTACCCAGCCTTACATTTGTCTTTCACATGAATATGTAAACTAATTCAGATCAAGGGATACAGGCCTGGGATCTCAGCACCAGGGAGGCTGAGATGGGAGGACTGTGAGTTCAAGACCAATGGGTCCTGAGTGAGACTATGTGGTTCAGTTGGTAGAGTGCTCTGCTGGCACACAAGAAGGCCTGGGCCAAATAAACTGGGCATTGTGGGGCACACCTGTAATCCCATTAGTTGGGAAGTGGAAGCCGGAGGAGCAGAAGGTCAAGGTCATTCTCAGCCAGCCTGGGCTACATGAGACCTTGTCTCAACTCCCAACCCCAACAACAACAACAAAGTAGACTACAAAAAATAAATAGACTTCCATGTTTTTTTTGTTTTGTTTTGTTTTGTTTTTTAAGATTTTATTTATATAGTCTTTGCCTGCATGCCAGTAGAGGGCACCAGATCTCATTCAAGGTGTTTGTGAGCCACCATGTGGTTGCTGGGAACTAAACTCAGGACCTCTGGAAGAGCAGTCAGTGCTCTTAATTGCTGAGCCATCTTTCCAGCGCCAGACTTCCATTTTTCAAATGATAAAATAGTGTTAGGTGTAAGTTGGCATTTTGTTTGGGCCACCAACAAGCTCACAAATAAAGATATAGAGACTTATTATTAATTATGAATGTTCAGCCTTAGCTTAGGCTTGTCCCACTAGCTCTTATAACTTAATTTAACCTGTTTCTGTTCTTCTGCATTTTGCCTCTGGGCTTCTTACTTTTCTTTCATCCTGTATGTCCTACTTTCCTGTTTCCTCTGTGTCTGTCTGTCTGGCCCCTGGTATCCTCTTTTCTTTCTTCCCTGCCCAGAAGTCTTGACTATACCTCCTCCATTACTATTGGCCATTAAGCTTTTCTTTAGACCAACCAGGTGCCTTAGACAGGCAAGGTAAAACAGCAACACATCTTTGCATAGTTAAATAAATATTCTGCAACAGTTAGGCTGGTAAAAAACAAAAACCAACCAACAAACCACACAATATCCAGAAATATAGATGTAAAAAGAGAAAAATTTTCTTTCCTATCCCCACAACCCTCACTCTTTATTTAATGTGAACCTTGAACCTCCCCAGTCATTTTCTGTGGATATTGTAGGAAGTACACAGGCTCTGGAGGCCACTCCCTATGTGCTTGTCCTAGCTCTGAGGTTCTCCAGGGTATGGCCTTGGGCCTGTTTCAGGCCTCCTCATTCTTCTGTTTGGTCCTCTGTGAAACGGGTACTATCAAACAAGTTGTTGATAGGAGAGGCCCAAAATAGAGCTGGGCACACAGGGAGCAGGAGTTGTGTGTTACAGTGTTTGTTAAAGCTATAATCACGGGGACTTTCTTCTGAGAATCTGCTGCTGTTGCAACAGGGATCCAAACCTCAGCATGAGCTGCAGGTTTGTTTCTCTTACTAGAAGCAACTTACTAAGTTTCTCTTACTAGGAGCATGATCTCGGGGAGACAGCTGCCTCTGTTCCAGGGTTGCCCTCCCCTTTTGGGAGGTCAGTCTGCATCAAGGAGTGACCCTGGGGTCCAAACACAGGAGGGCAACAGAAATGGTGAACTACTTTCTTCAGGAGTCCACAACCTCTTATGTTGTGTCTCACTCTTGCAGGCACCAGTGGGAGATGGTGGCTGGGCTCTTATGTGTAGGATTGGATTATTCTGTTCCTGGATGTTCACAGAATACAAACCTGCCCACTTTAGATGGTGCTGGAGGCAAGTGGACCCTAGAACCAATAGAGCATAAGAAAGAATCCTGAACTAAGTGCATTAGTGACTCTTGTCACTGTAACTCGTACCTGACAGAACAACTTTAGAGAGAGAGGATCTCTTCTAGTTCGTGTCATTCCACTGTGGCACAGAGGGCAAGGTGGAGTTCATGATGGAAGGAGTGAAAGGAGGAGGATGCTCCTCACATCCTGGAGGGTGAGGAAGCACAGGTCAGTGCTGGACCCCACAAAGGCCTGGGCTCCGTCCTACTTTCATTTTTGTAGCTGCGATAAATAGCCTGAGAAAAAGAATTAGGGGAGAAAGGGTTTATTTTAGCCCACAGTCCCAGGTTACAGTCCAAGGTGAGGGGAAATCAAAGCAGGAACTTAAAAACAGTCACATCACGGTCAAGAGCAGAGAGAATTCAGTCAACTTTCTCTACCTCTGTACAGTCCAGGGCCCCAAACCAGGGACAGATGCTGCCTACTTTCAGAGTGGGTCATCCCCCATCAATCAGTGTACAAGTTTGCAGATTCAACTCAGATTTTCAGGCTTGCCCAGCAAGCACCTTGATTCCCTGAGCCATCTTGCTGGTCCCTTGGCTAGCACTTCTATAGCTAACGTCTTTGTTGTTGTTATTGTTTGAGTTATTTATTTTATGTGTATAAATGTTTTGCCTGTATGTATGTATGTGTACCATATATGTGCAGTGCCTACAGAGGCTTGAAGAGAACATCAGATTCCCTGGAACTGGAGTTGCAAAAGGTTGTGAGCTACCATGTGGGTGCTAGAACCTGAGTCCTCTGCAAGAGCAGCAAGTGCTCTTTGTCACTGAGCCCTGTCTCCAGCCTCTGTTTTTTTGTTTGTTTGTTTGTTTTTTGTTTTGAGATAGGGTCTCACTATGTAGAGTGACCTCCCACTTACCACAATCCTCCTGCCTCTGCCTTCCAAGTATTGGGATTGCAGATGTGCATACCATCATGCCTGGCTTAGAGCTTCTTCATAGAAGTGGGTTGCTAAGGGGAAGGACTTGTGCATTAAATTTTAATACCCACTATGGATAGCACCTTGAAGTATAGTGTGTCAGTGTGTGCTGATGTGCCAACAATTCTCTCATGTGCTGTTGCTCTCCTCTGAAGAGAAGGGAGCCCCTTGGGAGAGACAATGGATGCACTCAAGGGGGGGGGGGGCTACCAACACCACCAGCCCAGTGACAGCCTGAATTTATTGCTGTTATTTTATTTATGTTATGTTATTGCTATTTTCTAGACTGATGGTCTAGAAAAATAAGAGCAAGAAGCCAGAACCCCGGGGCTGGAGAAATGGCTCAGCAGTTAAGAGCACTGGCTGCTCTTCCAAAGGACCCAGATCCAATTCCCAGCACCCATGTGGCAGCTCACAACTGCCTGTAACTCTAGTTCCAGGGGATCCAGGACACATAAATTTCTTTTTTAAAAAATGAAAAGAAAAATGAAAGAAGACAGAACCCAGTGCTTGTTGAAACCCAGAGATTATTTCTTTAACTGTCTAAATGTGGACACAGATGGGGGCAATTCTGTATGTAATTTTTCCAGTAACATGGTCTCTAGGGTAGACTTCCTCCACCTCTTCCTCTCCCCCTTCCTACTACTCTTTTTCCCTTCCCCCTCTTTCTTCTCTTCACTCTGCCTCCTCTTCTTCCTCTTCCTATTCCTTTACCCTATTCAGTGTTGGGCACTGAATGCAGGCTTCACGCACGCTAAGCACACACCCTCCCACTGACTCTGTGGAGTTCTGCCTCTTGCCCCACTTTCTGCTTCCTTTTAGAAGCGCTCCTTAAATCCGCTTTATTGTTGTACATGCAGTTTACATGCAGTAAAATACACCTACTTTGAAAATGTAAATTCCTAACTTTAACAAAAGTATACAATTGTAGGACCACTACTGTCATGATATGGAATGTTTTAATCACTCGTTCCCAAATAGTCCTCACTCTAACCCTTCTGCTGGCATCCAGGGATGTGATTTCTGTCACTGCAATTTTACTCCCAAGAATTTCAAGTACTTGGAATTTTGCCTGATCTTTTGGAGTCTGACTTTCTTGCTGAGCATATTGTTTTAGATTCTTCCTTGCTATATAATAACATATGCCCGTAGCTCATTCTACTGTTTAATTGCTACATGCTATTTTACATTTTGGGTGTGCAAATATTTGTATATCAGTTCACAAGTTGATGGGCATTTGAGCTGTTTCCAGTTTTTGCTGTCACAGATAAATGTCTATATCTGCTATAAATGTCTGTGTACACATTCTGTGTGAACATATGCATTTTCTATTTTTCTTGGGCAAATATCTAGGAGGAGGGCAGCTGAGCTGTGCAAATAGTGTAGACTGAACTTTACAAGTAACTGTCCGACTGTTGTCCATAGTAAGTGCACCATGGTGCTTTACCATTAATGTTTGGGAGCCACAGACACTCCACATCCTTGGGGCGTGTGGTTGTGATTATGTCTTTCTCATTGTACCTATTCCATTTCATGTGGAGTGATGTCCCAGTTTTGGTTTATTATAGTCTACCTGGTTGTGCATTTGTGTATGTGAGTGGTGTGTGCATATGCAAAGATCAAAGGATGACATTGCATGTCTTCCCCTATTGCACGTTGTATATTTGCATATTGTCTACCTTATACCTTTGAGATGGGGTCTCAGTGAACTGGAAGCTTATGGGTCTGATCAGGCTGGCTGGCCAGTGGATGACTGGGATCTACCTATGTCTGCTCCCTCACTAGAGTTACAGGTATGTATATACATGCCTAGCCTTGTTACATAGGTTCTGGGAATTCGTGTGCAGGTCCCATTTAGCTCAGGCTATCCTGGAACTTTCCAATTAACCTAGCCTAGCTTTGTTTTGTTTTTTTTTTTTCAACTTTTTTTTAATTTGAATTAGAAACAGGATTGATTTACATGACAGTCCCAGTTCCCTTCTCCCACCCGTCCTCCCCTACCACCACCACCCCAACTAAAACCCTATCTATCACATATCCTTTCTGCTTCCCCTGGATGGTAAGGCCTTCCATAGGGTATCATCAGAGTCTTTTGTATCTTTTGGGATAGGGCCTAGGCCCACCCCCATGTGTCTTGGCTCAGAGAGTATTCCTCTATATGGAATGGGCTCCCAAAGTCCACACATATGCCTAGCCTAGTTTTGAATGCTCAGCAATCCTTTGCCTCAGCCTCCAGAGTGCTAAGAGTAGGGTAGCTGTGATTTGTATTTTCTTAATGACATGAGGTGTTAAGAATCCTTTTTTCTTTCTTTCTTTCTTTTTTGCCAAGAAATCACTCTCTATTAACTGATCAGATACAAAAATACCATAGGCTACACCTTAAGTTGGTCTCTCTTATCAGCCTGTTTGTCTGGTCTTCCCTGTTGCCAGCATCTCTACTTCCACAAAAATGAGTGGTCTTTTTCTTCATTCTACTGTGTGGAGGAGAGAAGAATTTCCTGGATAACTTCAGGAAGTTATTCACCTCCTTGAAGCATTTTCCAACTGCATAGGTCTCATTAATCAGATCCTCCATGCTGATGATGCCATATTTACCAAGAGTTTGAGCAATCACAGCAATCTGTGCAATTTGCTTCTTACTGATTTTACCATAGCTGCACTTGTAAATGAGCCTATTTGCTGACTTCAGATTGGGGTACCCCTATGCAGTGTTGTGTGACAAGATTTCTCCTGGGGAAGATTCAACACACACACATATCTACTCAGCCTGGAGAGGGAGCCCATGACGGACCAAAGTACAGATGCCAACCACCAAAGTCCAGTTTTGTGAACCAATGAGTTTTGTTAGGGTTACTTACAGGAATATGGGTGTCTTGGGGTTTCTGTGGCTGTGAAGATACACCATGAGCGTGACAAATCTTACAAAGGAAGGCATTCAATTGGCCCCTACTTATATTCAGAGTTTTAGTCCTGTATCATTATCATGGGAAGCATGGTGGCATGTAGGCAAGCATGATGATAGAGAGGTAGCTGGGAGTTCTACATCCAGATTGGCAGGCAGCAAGAAGAGACTGAGACACTGAGCCTGGCTTGAGCACTTGAAACCTCAAAGCCCATGCCCAGTGACACACGTCTTCCAACACGGCCACACTTCCTCCAAGGCCACATCTTAATAGTGCCACTCCCTGGTGACCAAGCATTGAAACCTATGAACCTATGTGGGCCATTCTTTTTCAAATCACTAAAGTGTGGTTTCTTGCAGGAGTAGAACTTACTCAAAAATAGCTGTATCACCAAAGCCCACCCACACCTGTGAGCATGAGTGACAGCTCACAGAAGCTGGGAACATGGGGAATACTGCAGGTAACTCAACAGGCTGGAAAGTGTCCTTTCCAAGTGACTCCAGTCTAAACTCTTCCAGGCAGCTTTCAGGTTTCTTCTTCATCCAGGCCTAGTCTCAGAGTCTTCTTTGCAGTTTGGCTTGCCTGATAGGAACTCTCAGTTTTTATTGCTTACTCTGGCAGGAAAGGGCCTAGTGAATCTGGCCAGTTTCAGGAACTTCCTGAAACTATTTTGAATTGTTTACACTTCTGTTTGAAGGTGCTTCCCTGAGGGATGGAATGTTTCAGTATGGAGGAAACTGTAACATAGCAAATGTAACAATATTTGGCCTGTTAACTGAAGCCTTGCTGAGCTTAACAGAGGTGCAATTGAAACTCTAGCACAAGCAGAGAAGCTGCAGTACTTTGTGTCTTACACCAGTGTTACCTCAGATTCTGATCCAATGTCAGAATGAATCAGACATGAAATGTATGCAACACACTAACCCACTGAGCTGGCTGACTTAGTTCACTGCCCAATGGAGTGCCCCACTGTTGCCTGGAAGTCTTGGGGTGACTACCACCCAGTGTTGCTAGCCCAGAAAACACCAATGTCAGTTCTGCGGGTACATAGAAGTTTCCAGCTTTTCTTGCCATCCCAGCCATTCAGAGCTCAGTCCTGCACATCTGCCTATAGATTCCTTGTGACAGTGCTTTGCTTTTTCATAGATAAGTTTCCTCCTGGCCTTTTGAAACATCTTTAGGCCAAACTTTTTCCAAAGATGCTTCGCCTTCAACTCTACAAAGTGTCTTCACTTTTTCTTAAGAAACCTTCTGTCCCTTCTCTGGTGCAGCCTGCAGCCAGGTTCCAGGCAGAAAAAGAGCTGTTAGGGATCTTTTCATGTGGACTTGCACAGCTGTGCTGCTTGCTGTGCCTTCTCTTTGACTACCCCACTGTGCAGTAGGGCAGGTGTGCCTTGACTTAGACTTACAATAGAGCATCACTCCCATAAACCCATTGTAAGATGAGAATCTCGTCAACTGAAAATGCATGCAACGCACTAACCCACTGAGCTGGCTGACTTAGTTCACTGCCCACTGGAGTGCCCCATTGTTTCCTAGAAGTCTTGGGGTGACTATTACCCAGTGTTGCTGGCCCAGGAAAAGACAAAAGTTCAGAAAGTGAAGTGTGATTGCCTGTCACTTTCACATGATTAGAAAGTCAAAATGTCACACCAAGCCATCAGAAGTCCTGACCGTCTGCATTTGTAAGGGAGTGGAAGAAGTCAAGTTAAAAATTCAAGCATTTGGTGGACAGAGGGTGTGGCTCAGTGATAGTGTACTTGCTTAGCATGCAGAAGATTTTGGGTTCACACCTCAGAACTGCAAGAAAAAATCTAAAAAATTTAATTGTCCATTTTTTATTTATTTGTATTTTAGGTACATTTGGTCTTTTGCTTGCATCCATGACTGTGTGAGGGTGTCAGATACCCTGGAACAGGAGTTATAGACAGTTGTGACCTGCCATGTGGGTGTTGGGAATTGAACCAGAGTCCTCTGGAAGAGCAATCAGTGCTCTTAACTGCTGAGCCATCTCTCCAGCCCCCTAATTGGTCATTTTTGCAGATAGTAGATTTAGTGCATTCTTTAGTAGAGATGTTAGTGTTTAAATAGTGCTTCATTTGTTTGTGTGTGCTCATGTGTGGGGGGGTGCACATGTATACACACACACACACACACACACACACACACACACACACACACACATATATATATATATATATATATATATATATATATATATATATGCCTTATCTCTAGGTGAAAGCCAGAGGACAACCTCAGGTGTGGTTCATCAGGAGCTTTCACCTGGCTTTTGTTGTTGTTTTTCGAGACAGGGTTTCTCTGTGTACCTTTGGAGCTTATCCTGGCACTGATTCTGTAGACCAGTCTGACCTTGAACTCACAGAGATCCGACTGCCTCTGCCTCCCAAGTACTGGGATTAAAGGCATGAGCTACCAACACCCAGCGCTTTCACCTGTTTTGAGGAAGGCTTTTTCACTGGAACTGGAGCCCACTGATTAGACCAGGCTAGCTGACCAGTGAGCTCCAGGGATCTTCCCCTTTCTGCCAGTCTAGCACTGCAATTACAAATGCAGTCCACCATGCCCAGCTTTTTACACATGTTCTGGAGACCAAGCTCAGATCCTTGTTCTCCCCATACCCTTCATATATATAGGAATATATATCCTGGCACATTAAGGCAGGGTCTCAGGGTCAGTATGGTCTAAGTGACAATGCTTGAAACTTGTCATTCTCCAGTGTTGGGATCACAGGCATGCACCTCCTCCAGGCTCTAAATACTACTTCACTAAAATTGTCTTCTCTGAGCCGGGAGTTGGTGGCGCACGCCTTTAATCCCAGCACTCGGGAGGCAGAGGCAGGTGGATCTCTGTGTGTTCGAGGCCAGCCTGGTCTACAAGAGCTAGTTCCAGGACAGCCTCCAAAGCCACAGAGAAACCCTGTCTCGAAAACAAACAAACAAACAAAAAAATGTCTTTTCTACACTTCTCCTTAGAAAAGGTTTTCAGAATTGACTCAATTTTCTGTTCATTGGTGATCCGAATGATGAAAAAACATAAAATTCCAGCAGATGGCGCCAAGGTCCACCTTTTTGCCACCCTCCTGCAATCCCAGAACCACCTTCGAGAAACAAAGATTTCTTCACCCTTATAGCCCCAACTACAGGCTGTGCCACAGAAGACAATTTTAGTAAAATGGTCTAAGAAAAAAGCCACAAAAGTTGCAGTCCTCCTAAGAAATATAACAAGTTGGGTAGCCCTGTAGAGGGGCCTCCCATCCACCACCTGCTTTGCTCCCACAGTGAAAACAGGCCAAACCTTTTGGAGCTAGGACCCTAGGACAGGACACTTAAGCTGGCTTTACCAGACTGTGGCAACTGAAGTGTGTGTCCCCAAACCACCCCCATCCCCCCACCCCCGCCCCAATGCTCCCTTGTTCCATTAGGTAGGTCCATAGCTCTGCTCCAAACTTCCACCAGGATCCAGATGAAGAGATAGGAAAGGCCCTGCAACAGGCCAGGTTTAAAGTGCTCCCCAAGTCGAGGAGCAGAGGGCTGATAATCAAGGGAACCAGAAACTGAGACAGCTAGATGTCATCTTCCAATGTCTCCTGAATATATTGCTACCTCCGTGTAAAAACTGAAAACTTAGGTGGATCCTGGCTTTCAGGAAAATTAATGTCCAGAGGAAACCTGTGAGCCAAATGTACTCACTTTGGCCTTCAGTAATAGTGTCCGTAGTTCCCAGTCAGCCTTGAAATACTCAGTGGAGAAACGGGCAACCTCTGTAAGCAGGATTGCTTACCCCCTGTGCAGAGCTGAAGACCAAACATTTACAGCCCCCTGTGACATCCCTCCTCAGTACACACCATGGAAGTCAGGATGGGCAGCACATTTTTCCCGTGTTTGGGCTCAAGGTCAAGCTCTTTGATATTCTCTGAATTTACCTAGCAGCAGCAGACCACTGAAGTGGGTCTTTGAAGGTACTGCTCAGAATCTGGTTCCAGCTGGAGATATGTTTGTCTGGCCTGCTGTTGTAGAATGCTATTCTCTGGCCATAACATAGCCATTGCATTCTTGAAACCACAGCAGGTGTGATTACCCACAGGCCCCCCAAACAAAATTGACCCACCATTAACATTCCATCCTGGAGTGAAGGTGAGAGGATGTGCTCACATGGCCCCACACCTCCCACACGGTGAGTAGTTACCTTGCTGGGAGGGAGAGACATTCTTCAGTGGTCTAGTCTCTTGTAAGTTGCTCACACTACTGTCAGTAACCTTTCACCCATCCTCCTCCAAGTAGCCCTAATGAAACTCATTGGTTCACCAAGCTAGACTTTCATGGAAGAATTTCTTCCATCTGTTGCTGATGGCCTATTGGGATAATAGGCATTTGTTTGTCTTCAAGGCTAAGTTCAGAAAACACCAGCCAAGATGTGAGCAAGTTGCAAGCTCCTGCCCTGACATAAAGGGCTTTTCAGGTCGCTGTGCTTCCCAACCCCCATGGACTGCTCCCTTTGAACCCTGAAGCACAGTGAGCTTCTGTTGGGTACTTTTTGTCAGTCACAAGAAGAAAAACTAACACTACCCCAAGGTAACAGGGTGTCTGAAACCTGTTGCATGATAAGGAGGCCTCCTCCTGAATCCATGTTTGATGGGAAATACACAAATACACAGCATGGTTCCTTTTTTTTTTTTTTTTAAAGACAGGACCAGTATAACATTTACACAATGGAGTACTACTCAGAAGAAAAAAAAACAATGGAATCTTGAAATTTGCAGGAAAATGGATGGAACTAGAAGAAACCATTCTGAGCGAGGTAACCCAATCACAGAAAGACAAACATGATATGTACTCACTCATATGTGGATTTTAGACATAGAGTAAAGGATTGCCAGCCTACAATCCACACTGCCAGAGAAACTAGTAAACAAGGAGGACCCTAAGAGAGACATACATGGTCCCCTGGAGAAGGGAAAAGGGTCAAGATCCCCTAAGAAAATTGAGAGCATGGGAAGAGGGGGGAAGGAGCCAGGAGAATGAGAAGGGAAGAAGAGGAGGGATGCAGAGGTCATGAGGGAGCAGAAAGGTTGAGTCATGTGAAGAATAGAAGAAAGGATATGTGATTTTAGTTTTAGTGGGGGGGGGAGGACGGGAGGGAGAAGGGAACTAGGATTGTCATGTAAAACAATCTTGTTTCTAATTCAAATTTAAAAATGATTAAAAAAAAAAAAAAAAAAGACAGGACCAGTATAGCTCTGACTGTCCTGGAATTCACTATGTAGATCAGGCCGGTCTTGAACTCATAGAGGTCTGCCTGTCTCTGCCTCCCAAGGGCTGGGATTATGGGTGTGAGCCACTATGCCTGGCAATACATAATTCTTATTTGTTTATTTGTCCATTAATTTGCTAATGTTTAGCAGTATTTCCCATATGTTAGACCCTGTGTTAGTGGGGGGCCCAGGGCAATTTGGTACACAACTGCTGCTTGGCTACACTGATGTCATGCCAACGCTTAGTGGAGACCATCCAGAAAGTAGGCCTGAAGTTTCAGTTTACTCTGGGGGAACACCTGACTCCAGGAGAGACCACAAGCTGGGACCATCTGGGCACCACCCAGGAACAGACCATCCAAGGGGAAAGTACCTGTCATTCCAAAGGAAATTCCTAGCGTTCCAACTATTGTAGATAGGATCACCTGATGTCCCTTAGCCTAACACACACCCATCCCCTTTCACCAAGACACCCCTGGACAATGTCAGCCAATCAAGGGTCCTGAACCTTAAAAATCTCTCATCCCAACCTCTGCTATAATAAAACCCTACCCCACTCATGCTGGGATCTCCCTGTTCTCTAACACTGCATCAGGCAGATGGAGAGTCTAAGCTCAAGCTTGAAAAAAAGCTCTTTGCTTTTGCATATGAGTTCAGACTCCATGGTGGTTTTTTGGTGACCCCAAGATCTGAGCATAACAGTTATCTGGTCAATCCTAAAGGCGAGAGGAGAAAGAGCCTTCAGAGCTGCACAGGCACAGACAGACGTATGTGAGAAGCCAAGATGCCGAGCACTGAATGTAAGCCCAGGCCCCTGGCCCCTCTCCCTAGTACCCTAGATTGTCTCTTGGGAGACTCAGAAGATGTAAATCAAGTGATCCAGCATAAAGGCTCCCACTTAAATGGGAGTATCTACTTCAGTACGACCACCCCAAACACCCAGAGCACATCAAAGATCCTGCTTTGATTTGTTGGACCTATGCAAATCAGTTAAGGTTTATCCTAATCTCAGACCCACTCCTGAGAACTCGCCTTTAGAAGCTGTGCTGGGAATTGGGTCCCTGTACGCCGGTACTATATTATGTTTTTAGAGCATACAGAGGGAAGGAAAGACTTCTCTGGGAAGGAAAACTGACCAAACATTTCACCTTCTCCTATCAAGTTTGGCAAGAATGACTATATTCCTTTCCTGTTGTTCAGCAGGCATTTTACACCTCATGCAGCTCTAACTGCAGCCCTTCACATTTCAGGTGCTCATAAGCACATATAGCTGTGGTCTCCAGTTGGACACAGCCCAGGACCAGAGAGGTATCTGATGACTTGCCAAGGTCCCTAAGAGAAAGAGGAGGATCAAGTTATACCTGGAGTTTCCAAGGGGATTTAATCTCTGGGGTTGATGATGTCTCATAGGTAGAAGTGGACACAAGAATGAAAAGTCCCCATGTCCTGGCCTATTCATGTGTGCCGTCACCTCAAAGATAGCATAGCTATCCCCACTGTGTAGTGAGCGCTGGGTTACAGATGAGCACCAGCACCCATGGAACCAGGTGCATGTGGTGCCAGGCTTGAGGTTTCCTAATCCCACACCCTCAGCATCTGCCATCTGCCTGCACAGGGATGGGAGACAGCAAGAGACTGCAAGTTTGTCATGTTACTCCAGTTCATGTGAAGACTGGAGAAGGGTGACCACCCTGGGCCAGAGGTTGCTTTCCCTAACAGGTGACTCCTGAGCCAACCAAGAGGGTGAGACCAAGGATATAATGGCAGATTAGGAGAGCTGACTGAAGAGGTGCTGGGGACAGTCTTTGGAGGCCTTCCGGCAGCACTAAGTGGCTTCAACAACATTCAGGGCATTCACACAGTACTGAGAAGGCTGGGTCTCAGGGTGCTGGGAGTCAAAGCAACTCATTGGTGGGAGGGTATTCCCCTATAGATGGGCTGTATGTGCTAACGACAAGCAAGGGACCCAGCCCAGGAGTTGAAAGCAATTGTACATTTCTTTTGCAAATATATTTGAATTGCAAATATAACCAAATTTAATGACTCTGGAGCTCAGGGCCTGGCTTTGGCCAGAAAGAGCTCAAGACTTGATGTTGACATAAAGAGGGAAGGAGGTGCCAGGCTGTGACGGCATATACCTTTAATCTAAACACTGGGAAGGCAGGCGTGAGTGGAGCTCTGTGAGTTTGAGGCCAGCCAAGTCTACATAGTGAATGGCAGGCTTGCCAGGGCAACATAGTGAGACCCTGTCTTTAAAAAGTCAGGGGGAGAGAAGGAGAGACAGGAAAGGGGGGAGGGAAAGGGAAGAAGAGAAAGGAAAACAGAGGGAAGAGGAGTGATTGAAGAATAGTAAAGAATAGGGAAGGGGTAGGAGAGGAAGAGGGAAGAGAGGAGAGAAGGAGGGAGAGAGCAGGCAAATGTGTGTGTGTGAGAGAGAGGGACAGAGAGAAGACAGATGTGTGTGTGAGAGAAGATAGATGATAGATTAGACAGACAGACAGACAGACAGGTGATATAGATAAATCGAGATGAGGAGAGAGTGAGGAAAGGGGCCTCCTTCACAGATGACTATGGTTCCATCTAATCCACTGATTAGATTTATTTAGCCAAGATAGTTAATTCAAGTTGGCTGTGACTTCCAGGGTAGCCTACCCTGGAGACCCCAGGGAGGCCCACAGGATGCCATCCCACTGAGCTATGGGTCAAGGCCACCATCCTACACCCTAAGTATAATATTGTAGGATCTGCCTACATCCCCTTCATGCAACATTGGAGTCATAACAGGAAGAAAGAACAAGATTTACAAACTAGGAAACTGAGGTCAAGCATCACTAAACTGGCCCTAGGGAGACGGCCAGACACCACAGGGCACTTTAGGCAGTGTTTTTCAGTGACTCATTGTTAGACGCAGTGCATTTGGGGCCACCCTTGCTCTCCATGGCTGTGTGTCTTTGGGGGTCACTTCTAACCTCTCGGAGTCTCCTCTAACCACTCATGTCAGGGAGAACAGAATGATGAATACAGGACATAATAAGAGATTGATTTATTTGCTTATTTGTTTAATATTCATTGAGGCTGTTTAACTCCAGCTCCCTACCCCCTATATTGCTCACCTTGACTTTGCAACCTTTGACCTCAGAGTAATTCTGGTTTGTGTTACTCTTGGGGAGAATAGACGTAGAAGACAGTCAGAGACCTTGGCTCCAAGACCTTCCAGTGCCCTTGGTTCAACATGCTGTAGGCTATTGTTTTCTGAGCCCCAACAAAGGCACATGGTTATAATCCTTTGTCTTCTGATACCATCTGCTCTGACTTATCATACTCACAACTAACCATTGAGCCAATGCCCGCCCACCTTCTCTCCTTCCTTTCTTCCTCTTCTTCCTCCTTCTCCCCCCACCCTCTTGGTCCTCAAAGTGAAACCCAGGGCTTTACACATGCTAGGCAAGTGCCCTACCACTAAGCTATATCCTTAAGGTCTTAACCATTCAACACAGACTGGCCCAGAACTCATCCTGTAATCCAGGCTGGCCTTGGATTGAAGCCACCCTCCTATCTTAGCCTTCTGTGTATTAGGATTGCTTGTGTGAGCCACCACATGGGTGTTGTGAATCAAACCCTAGTCCTCTACAAAAGCAACAAGTGTTCTTAACCACTGAGCCATCTCTCTAGGACTCTCATTAAAAATTTAAAAAGGCTTTTAAACATGTGTGTATTTTCTGCCTGCCTTGAGTTATAACCATCCCATAGTCTCAGAACTGGCCATGGTGCCCAGTGTCTCCCCGCCCCCAACCCACACCTGTAATGGCCACTGGTTCCGCTCACACAGGTCTCATGGTGCGCACAGAGATGGTTTTCCTGGTCTAACACCTGATCCCTTACAGCCTGCTGTTGTGGGGTCAAGAGCCATGGAGACAGAACCCAGACCAGAGCAGCTTCCCATAACTACAATGCCCTTGCTAAATGATCACCAGGAGCTGTCCTTATCCAAGCAGAACAGAGCTGGCTGCTGCTGGTTCCAGCCCCCCACCTCCCTATCCACCTCATGGGGAGGAACAGAGTCCAGCATCTAGTTGTACATTAAAGGACAGCAGGCCAGTCCCTAGGGAAGTGGGGACAGTGGGGGAACTACCACTTGGAAAACTGCCAGCTCTAGGGCCACAGGAACAGGCACAGTCTCATCCAGGCTTAGTAGAGCTTGTGATTACCAACAGGCCGCACTGCAGTAGCCAGGCTCAGACCTAGACACAGGGTGTGCTAGGCCAGTTCTGCCCTCTGGGAGCTGGATATCGTTGTGGGGAGGCCTCTGACCCCTCAGAGGCTCCTCTAACTACCTATGAGCCAGAAGAACAAGAGTTAAGTAAGGGGGTAAAGGAAACACTGTAACAAATTTCATTCTTAAGACCTGAAAAATAACTGGTTTTAACTGAGCGAGGTGGTGTAATCCTGGTACTTAGGAGGTAGAAGTGAGAGAATCAGGAGTTCAAGGTCATCTTTGGGGCTGCATAGTGAGGCCCTGCCTCAACAAAACAGAGAACCCTCACAAACAGCAGTTGGTATACCTGCCACCCCAGCACTTGGAAGCCGAGGCCCGAGGGTCATGAGTTCTAGGACAGCCTGGCCCACACACGGAGATTTTCTGAAAAAAGAAAATGGTTTTAGTTCGCTTGCTTGCTTGTTCAGTTTTCCTGTCATTATTTCATTCTATGCCCGACCTTTCCCAGTTCTGACAGCCTGGGGCACTGCTGGCTCACCACCAGTCTGCCCTACCAGACATCTCTGCCACTGTTCTCTTCAAACCCTTCCTGTCTTCCTCCTGTGTGTGTGTGTGTGTGTGTGTGTGTGTGTGTGTGTGTGTGTGTGTGTGCACTCATGCGTGCACTCACACTCATGTGAAGGCCATGTGTATGTGCAGATCAGAAGCTGATGAAAGGTATTGTCCCCAATTGCCCTAAACCTTTCTTGAGACAGTCTCTCACTAAAGCTAAAGATCGTCTATTAGGCTAGACTGGCTGGTCTGTAAACGCCTAAGATCCACCTGTCTTAAGATCCACAGATCTGTAATTACTACCATGTTGGGCTTGTTACATGGGCACCTGGGATCAAACTCAGGTCCTCAAGCTTGTATGGCAAGTTGTTTATGGACTGAGCTATCTCTCCGGTCCCCACATTCTTCATCCATTAACACTGCTTCCTGCTTATCCTTGAAGCCTCCCTGCCTCTCACTCCATCCCTGGGACACCCAGCCCTGAAGCTGGGACTTAGAGTGCCAGCCCTCAAGTGACTGCCCATGTCACAGCAATTGTGTCCTAACTAAGGTATCTTAGTTAGGGTTTCATCGCTGCGAAAGGATACCATATACCACGGCAATCTTAAGAAGGAAAACATTTAATTGGGGTGGCTGGTTTACAGCTCAGAGGTTTAGTCCACCCACTATCATCATGGTGGGAACACCATGCTCATGCAGGCAGACATGATGCTTGAGAAGGAGCTCAGAGTTCTACATTTTGACGCACAGGCAACAGGAAATGGTCTGAGACACCAGGCAGTATCTTGAGCATATAGGAGACCTCAAAGCCTGCTTCCTCGGTGACACATTTCCTCCAATAAGGCTATACCTACTCCAACAAGCCACACCTCTCTTTGGGGGCCATGTTCTTTCAAACCACCACAAGCAGCTTTGCCACAATAGAGAGCCAGATAGGAGGAACACAGACCTGGATCCACTCATAACCACTAATGCAACAAAAGCTTGAAGCTCTCAATCTCCCCACTGAAGTGTATGCATCCCACTGTGACTCTCCTAATAACTGGTAGTGTCAGGAGGTAAATTGTTTTCCATTTTTTCCTTTATAGCTCTTAGTTTGGGTGGATCCCATAACATAAAAGAGATCAACAAGAGGAAAATGAAGAAGTGCCCTATTGGTTAGCCATCCCAGACCCATGGAAGCTACCCAGAGAACTGAATAAACTTCATTGCCTCTAAAATCAAGAAGGAGTATATGGGAACCTCTGGGTTGGGGACCACTCAGTGTGGGGAGTTACCCAGAAAAAGTATACAAGCAGGGCTGAGATTTGCTGGCAGAATTAAGTGGGACCCTCCTCTGACGAGACTTCTCCTAGTGACTTAATCACCTCTCCTGTCAATTGATGTTCTCAAGAATGGGACTTTGTTTCTAGACCCAAATGCTCCTTCCAGAAGTGACTTGCACGGGCTAACCCCATGTTTGAAGTTTGCTTGATATTCCTTATTCCATGAGATGTATCTAGGTGATGTAATCTGTGTACCTGGGATCCTGTACCGTGGGCACACATATCCAGGATCCATCATTTTCATAGATGCTGAGGTTCACTGGAGTGGAGAGTTGGGGTTCTCACAGGCTTGCAACAAGCCAGAGTCATCTACTTCTTGTTACTCCCTTGTGCATCCCACTGCTTCCAGAAGTTTTTCTGACTCAGCATGTACTCCATTCACCCACAGGGGCATACAGTAAGCTGCCTCTTGCTCCCTACATAGTGA
The DNA here is from genome assembly GCF_003668045.3 of Cricetulus griseus. NCBI lineage: Eukaryota > Metazoa > Chordata > Mammalia > Rodentia > Cricetidae > Cricetulus > Cricetulus griseus. The sequence goes on along the minus strand of NC_048596.1, from coordinate 236,661,888 downwards.
GGGACTCTTGCTTGACCCTTAGAGCTAATGTCCCAGCAGCCGAGCCATGGTGAGGTGGCATCCTGTATTAAAGGTCACCACTGAAGCCACAGGGTGATTTTTGTATTCCTTTTTTCCTGGTTCATGAGACAGACCCTCAAATAGTCCAGGCTGGCCTCAAACTTGCTGTGCAGTTGAGGCTGTCACCTCCTGAGTACTGAGATCACAGGCCTTCATTGTTATAGCTAGATTGGCTTTGAATCCTTATTTGGGCAGATGGGGATGCTGGTCACTCATCCCTTGACCCCCAAATTGCCTCCTAACTCCTAAACATCCACTTCTCTTGGACAAAGCCCAGTGGCTTCCTAGGTGCCTTCTTCCCCAGTCTGACAACTTCTTTGATTGAATTCCTTATGGACAATAACCATGCTATTCTTTTTGGAATGGGATCCCTCATCATGTACCTGTCTTGAGGGTACAACCAGCAAGCCCTTCCTTCAGGATGGAGCACTGTATTCTTGAGAATACCTGAGAGTTTGTTGGAGGTTCTAGCAGGGAACACAGCTACTCATGCACCCTTGGCCAATGACTAGTCCTCCTTGTGGTGAAGGTCATCCACTTTGACTGAGTGTGTCACTCTGGAGTGGATACATTTGGAGTAGTTGGGAAGAAAGAGACACGGTCATCCAGATTGTTAGCATTGATCCTGGCAATCTATGTGGGTGCCAGGTGCTGCAGCCAGATGGACTTTATATCTTGAGTTTTTGCTGTAGTCTGGAAGGGTCAGTTCATTCTGAGGGCATCTGTCCCGTCCAGGGCCTGTGTTGGTCAAATTCCACCCTTGGAGCTCTGGGATGGAGTATGTTCCCCTCACAGGGCCACAGGCTTGCCTTGTTCTCCTCCTCTTCCTTCCCTGTCCTGCAGATGAAGGATGCTGGGCACTCCCTGGCCTGTGGGCTGGGAGGTCACTCTCCTTCAAAAGCACAAAGCCTTCACTGTGCTTTGTACCAGATTAAAATGCAAATGGTGTCCTGGGTGTGACCAGTCCCTAGGCCCCAGAGCTGGCCTGCACTTGTTTTTTCCTTGAGGTGGCCTTGTTTTCTCTTTCAGAGGGCCAAACCATGAGGGGCTCTTACATATGTGAGTATGTGAGCATGGCTATAGGCTGGTTTATGAATATCAACTGTAATATGTGAGCATGGCTATAAGCCGGCTTTTGAGTATCATCAGCCCAAAGGCTGTGACACTCATCTCTGCCCAAGGTAACCAGGGATGCCCTGAAAGCTTAGGGATTAGAATTGAAGACAAAGTAAAGTAAAGCTCACTGAAGTTCCCCATACTTAACTGAGTGTGATGGTGCATACCTGTGAATCCAGCACTTCAGAGGCTGAGGCAGGAGGGTTGTGCTTTTTTAGGCCAAACTAGGCTCAGGAAGTTAAGGCAGGAGGATTACCCTGAGCTTAAGGCAGCCTGGGCTGTTTAATAGTGAGTTTCAGACCACCTCATAGGAATTCTTTTGCCTTAGCCTCCAGAGAACTGAAATTGTAGGCATGAGCCTGCAGGCCGTATGTCCCCTGCAGTCTCTCTCCCAGAAGGCACATAGGCTGGGCCAGACCAGGCCATGTGCCACGGAGCTTGCCTATTTACCCTTGAAAACCTCTAAGGATGATGGCACTCACTTTGTCTTATGGATTTAAAGCCTCTCCCACCATGTTGTCTATGATGTGCTAACTCTCCTGGTATTCTGGGAACTAAAGGGCCCATCTCTCTTCCTTTAGGACCCTGTTATGCTATTCATGGAAGCTATCTCTCCTACTCTGTCCACCTGAGGGTCACATTGTGACTCCCTATGGCCATGTTCTTATAACTCCCCTGTAAAGGGTAATGTCTCACGTTCCTTTTCTAAAATGCCTTTCATATTTTATCTAACAGGGTCTACCTGGAGGAACTAGGTCAGTGGTGGGGGCACTTTGGAGGTGATAACTTCGTCTCTAGTTCCTTCCTGTTCCTCTCTCTGCTTCACACCTGTCATGAGGTAAAGAATCCTCCCTACCACTGCACACTCTCACTCAAGTGCTTAGGACAAGAAACAATGAGCTAGAGCCTCTGTAAGTTGCTCTTGAAGGTATTTCAGTCACAGCTGCACCAAAAGGAACTAATATGGCTGTGTTCAGCAGCACAAAAGTCTATACACATGGCTACAAGATAAAGAGAATGGCACTTCTCAATCTACCTGTCAACTTCCCATTTCTGTTCTTTCATCTCTGGCTCTCCTAGCGTGAGAATATTGGGAGCTGTGGCAAACACCATGACCAAAGGCAACTTGGGGAAGAAAGGGCTTATTTCATCATACACTTCCAGGTCACAGTCTATTATTGAGGGAATTCAGGGCAAGAATTCAAGGAAGGAGCTTGAATCAAAAAGGACAGAGGAACGTTGCTTGCTGGCTGCTGGCTTGCTTTCTGGATTGCTTCCAGGCTCATGTTCAACTAGCTTTCTTATACAGCCTAGGCCCTTCTATTTTGGGATAGAACCACCTAAAATGACTGGGCCCTTTTACTCAATTATCATTGAAGACAATCGCTCACAGACAATGCCACAGGCCATTCTGATCTGAGAGTTCCCTCCTCCCAGGTAACTCTAGTTTGTGTCAAGTTGACAGTAGAAACTAACTCATACAGGGCTCAAAATGTATTTCTCTATTTGGAGGATTCTGGCACAGTTCTCTGGAAATAGATACTGGCTCTCTCAGACTCCTCATGAAAGTGGGTTGAAGAAACACTAGCTATGATGACATGGATGGCTCTGATTACTGTGGTGTGGTGATGACTGTGATGGCTATGATGATACTGGTGACTTTGATGCCTGTAGTGGCTGACTATGATGGCTATGATGTTGGTAATTACTATGATGACTGTGATGGCTGTTATGGCTATGATGGCTGTGATGAATATGATGATGGGTCATTATGATGACTGTAGTGGCTATGATGGCTGTGGTGGCTATGATTGCTGTTATGGCTATGATGGTCATGATAGCTATGATGACTGTTATGACTGTGAAGGTTGTAATGGCTATGATGGTTGTGATGGCTATGATGGTTGTGATGGCTATGATGACTGTGATGACTGTGACAGTTGTGATGGCTATGATGACTGTGATGGTTATGTTGATTGTGATGGCTATGATGACTGTGATGGCTATGATAACTGGTGGTTATTGTTAGATCTCCCCGAAAGGGAAGATCCTCACTCAAGTCTTGGGATGACGAGACCCCCCAAGAACTCACGAGAGACTGTCCTTGCTGCAATCACACGAGGTTTATTGACAGGAGCCAGCGCGCTGGGGCCAAGACTCACATCCCATGCAGGGGTAGAGGAGTTTCGACCCCGAATGGCTGGGGATAGGGGTTTTGTAAAGGAAGAAACCACAACCCAAAATACCAAGAATACCAGTGAAGGGTCCCGAGGGAAATCACAAGGGGAAACTCCCTATTCCTTAAGATTATTTGTAAGATTCTAATCTAACTTTTTATGGCTCGCCTTTTCCTGGAACAGAGTTGCTGAACCAGCTAGCCACCCTATATCCTAGGCCTTATTTTGTCTGCTGAGGTGGTCTTCTTTATCCTGGCCTTTCAGTTATGATGACTGTGGTGGTTATGATGACTGTGATGTCTGTTATGGTTGTGATGGCTATGATGATTGTGATGGCTATGATGGTTGTGGTGGCTATGATGACTGTGATGGCTATGATGTTTGTGGTGTCTATCATGACTGTGATGGCTATGATAACTGGTGGTTATGATGACTGGTGGTTATGATGACTGTGATGGCTGTTATGGTTGTGATGGCTATGATGATTGTTATGGCTATGAAGATTGTTATGGTTATGATGGCTGTGATAGCTATGATGATTATGAGGCTATGATGGTTGTGATGGCTAGGATTATGATGATGGGATATGTTGGTGATGATTTTGGTGATTTAGAAGGCTATGATGATGGTATTGGCTGTGAAGAACATAACATGATAAAAGACTCAGAGACTGATATTGGAATTCAAGCTTCAAGCTGAAGAGCAGAGAAACAAAGCAGCCTGCCACTAGCTCTTACTTCTAGCTCAGGTTGAAAGGGCTGGTCCACAAACTCTTCACTAAGCCTCAGACTGCTGCCTCTTTTCAGCATGGCTGGAGAGAATCCTGAGACTGAGCCCACTGAAGACCCTGCTCTCTCTTTAGTGCTAGGATTAAAGGTGCGTGATACCAAGTGCTGAGGTCATCTTTGTATGAGCTATTTCTCTTAACACTGGACCAGTTTCATGTAGTCAGTGCAGCCTTGAACTAACAGAGATCCGTCTTACCTCTTAGTCCTGAGTCCTGGGATTAAAGGTGTGTACCTAGCTTCTATGGCTTGTGGATAACTTTGCTTTCTGAATCCTCAGGCAAGCTTTAATAAATCATAAATAATATATCACCACAGATGAGATATTGACTATGATGTTGGCAGTGATGATTATGATTATGATGCCAGTGATGACTGTGAAGACTGTGATGACTACAATGATGGTGATGGCTCTGATGACTGATGACTTAGATGACAGTGAGGGCTATGATGATGGTAATGGTTATCATGACAGTATTGACTATGGTGAAGACTATGATGACCATCGATTCTATGATGACAGTGTTTGCTCTGATGATAGTGATGATCAAGGGTTGTGCTTATGTGCTAAGTGAAGGTGGTGAGTAGATGGCATCCAACCATGAAAATATGCCTTCCTACTAATGGCACATCCAAGGGCAAACACTCACAGGCTAAGACTCTCATGAAGATTCCCCTTGCTAAGGGACCTGATAGCGAGAAAGGGAGGACTGGGGTTGTGGCTCAAAGTTAGAGCACTTTCCTAGTACTCACCAGACTTTGGGTTTTATCCAAAACACATAAAATAAAAAGGAAATGGAGATTACACAATGTGCCTTAAAGTGAGGAGTCACTAACACCATCTCTAGTTTTAGGATCATCTACATAACAAGGACTCTAACTTCTGCTTTATTTTTTCCCTGCCACATCGTAGGCATGTTTCTATCTGTTTGAAGTAATCATACTTTTCCATTTGTTTTCTTTTACTGTTTTTTACAGGACCAACTAGTGATAGGCATCTTAATAAAAGCAACCATCTGTGTTAGTTACTTTTCTAGCTGCTGTGGAAAAATACCTAATGAAAACAATTTAAGGAGGGGTTTGCTTTGACACACAGTTTGAGCATCTAGACTATCACAGTGGAGAAGGCATGGCAGAAGGTGTGTGAAACATTCAGCCACATTGCATCCATAGTCAAGAAGAAGAAGAAGTAGACAAATGATGGTGTTCAGCTTGCTTTCTCCCTTTTATACAGCCTATGCCTCCAGATCATAGAATGGTGCCATCCACATTTAGGATGAGTCTTCCCAACTCAGTTAACTCAATTTAGTACCTTTTTCACATACACACCTGGAAGTGTGTTGTTTAAGTAACTGTAGATCCTGTCAAGTCGACAATTAATATTAAGCATCACCCCATGCCTAGCTGTTGTTGGCATTCTTTTGAATATGTGGTGTAGACGGATTGTTCCTCTCTCAGTTAATTTGTCCTTCATCTGTAATAGCAGAAGTATGACTTTCAGAACTGTACAATGTGGTGATATACTATTTATGATTTATTAAAGCTTGCCTGATGGTACAGAAAGCAAAGTCAGCCACAAGCTATAGAGGTCAGGCAGTGGTGGCACACACCTTTAATCCCAGGTCTCAGGATTAATAGGTAAATGGGTCTCTGTTAGTTCAAGGCCACACTGACTACACAAAATTGATCCAGTCCTAAAGAAACAGCTCATACAAGGGTGATCTCAGCACCTGGGATCACACACCTTTAATCCCAGCACCAGGGAGAAGGAGACAGGAGCAACACGGCTAGGCAGAGAAAGAAATAAAAGGAGGAGGAGACAGGAACTGAGAGCCTTTTGCTTCTGAGGATTTGTGGAGACAGGATTGCCATTTCAGCTAGGAAGAGGTAAGAGCTAGTGGGTTGGCTGCTTTGCTTCTCTGATCTTCAGCTTGAAGCTTGAACCCCAATATCTGTCTCTGGATCTTTTATTTTTCATGTTACAGTACAGCACCATACAGAATGAACAATATCTCTCAGCCTCTTCTGTAGCTAGCTTACTAAGGCAATCAAATTCTAATGAGTAGAAATCAGATGCACGTACACATACTTTCTGGGATGGCTCCGTAAACAAGACAGGTCAAATGCTCTTCAGTCTTCATTCTTTCTGATGCTTGCATTGGCTGTGGACGTAATAGTTGGAGAGCAAACATCCACCTTGGATCAAGATGTCATCTTGCAGAGTATGGGACAAATTTTAAAGGTTGGTTTCTAAGGACAAATTATATTCCTTCTGTATAATAAAAAAGGGAGGCTTGTTTTTACAGTGTGCCAAGAGAATCAATGGTAAACAAGACAATGTTTCTATCCCAAGGAAATTTACACAGATGTCAAGATGATTGACAATTAGAAAGGGATGTCCTGGAAAGATGCAGAGCATTCAGCCTAAGTGGCTAACACACAATAAATGTGGTTTATTAAGTACATTGGTGCTCCAGTAGTTAGAGGCAGGGTGGTCTTGAGCTCAAAGCCCAGTGAGTTCCAGGATAGCCTGAGCTACAAATTGAGACCCTGTCTTGAAAAACAGTTTCTGGAGGAAATGACCCCATACAGAGGGTGAAAGGATTGGGCCAGAGATGGAGGAAGGCATGAAAGAGTTGTCTTGCTCAGGGTGTGGGCAGGTGTTGGTACTGTTCACCCTTCCTCGGTCAGTAAGTGAGGGGATATCCATCCTAAGAAGGCACAGGTGCAGTTCAGGGGACTCAAGCTTGAGAACAGGATCATTAGAAAGCTAGATGCAGCTGTTCTGTGTTGAACCCACTGAAGGGGATCAAGTCAGAAGCAGGCAGACCAGCTGTGCACCTGCAGGGAAAGATTAGAATCAGATAAGGAACTCTACTCCGAAGGCATGTTGACCTTGTTTAGTAGAAAGAGTGTGTAAATAGGAATTTTGAGGAAAAGCCAGCTTCACCTGGCTACTTAGCTAAAAGAGCATGCAATTAGGAACAAATTTGAATATTAATCAAAAATCAGAAAGGGAATCAGGAGAAATGATTGGAAAATCTGCTCTTTCTGCTTATCCTCACTGCTCCCCTCGCTATGCCTGCACACAGGCAACTTGGTTTCTTGAGAGCTCAGAATTCACCACCCCCGACATTACCACTATAAAGGTAGTGTGGCACAGGGTTGGGTATAAACCGAGTCAACTTCATCAGAGATGAGAGAATCTCTGAGCATCAGCGAGCAAGGACAGGGTATCTGGGTGGATCAGATTGCACTTGTCTCTCCTAACCCTTGGTGCTCCTCTGCTCTGAGGACAAGAGCGCTGCCACACTATTGCGTGCAGTTGTTAGGTGTTCCGGGAGAACACTGCAGCTAGGTCTAAAGTAGTAGCTACCAGCACAGGCCGGAAAGAAATTCCAGCCATTTGGCCATTTGCATTTAAAGTTCAGCAGCGCCGCAGAAACTGGCCAGCTTGTGGTCACAATTTTATTTTTAAAGGCGGGTGACTGCGTGGGTGTATGGGGGAAAGGAACTTGCAAAGTGGCTTGGTTTTTAAATAAAAGAGTGAACTGCAAAACCAGGCATCAGCAGAAAACGAGAGGTCAAGAGCGCAAACACACCCCCAACGAAACACCAGCATCAGACTCCCACATCTGGAGTCTGGTGGTGGAGTCAGGGGCGTGTAGTTTGCGAGTGAGAGAGGGGATGCCCAGGTCGGGCGCACAGATCTCATGTTACCAGACGGCGAGAGAATTTAAAGAGATGCACTCATTAGGGGTGCGTGGAATAAGGGGCGCACAGTGTGGGGGCACACGGATCGCGGATACTCCCCAGCGCCATCGATGGCATCTTGGGGAGAACGCAACGACCCCACACACGGATGTTACCCCGTCTCATCTCCAGCCGCGGAATAATGGGGAGAGCAAGGGTCGGGGGCACACATGTTTCTCCAACCTCAGCCCTGGGGTCCTGAAAGGCGTGTGGACGCAGGTTAGGAGGCGCAGTGCACCGGCATGCGGATCACCCCTAGTCTTGGCTGTGGATAAGCACAGTCACAAGGGTACTTGGCACGCGGGCGCCAATCCGGCTTCAGCTCTAAGGCCGCTGTCCCCGGGGCGCGCGCGTCAGGGACGCGCAGGGCCGGGATGGGCGGGCCGGGTGCGGGCGCGCGCTCCTGGGGGCGCGGCGCTGCCAATCTCAGACAAAGGCCGCCCAGCGGATCATGTGGTGCGGCGGGAGGAAGTGCGGCTTGTTTTCCCGACTGGGCTCTGGAGCGGCGGGTGCGGCGCGATGCGCGGATACCCGGGAGTGGACGGCTGCGAGCCCCGATGAAGCCGGAGCGGCCCCAGCCCGATGGAGGCGCCTCCGTGGGAGCCGGTGCGCAATGACTCGCTGCCGCCCACGCTGAGCCCGGCTGTACCGCCCTATGTGAAGCTCGGCCTCACCGCGGTCTACACCGCCTTCTACGCGCTCCTCTTCGTGTTCATCTACGCGCAGCTCTGGCTGGTGCTGCGCTACCGCCACAAGCGGCTCAGCTACCAGAGTGTCTTCCTCTTCCTCTGCCTCTTCTGGGCCTCGCTGCGTACTGTGCTCTTCTCCTTTTACTTCCGAGACTTCGTGGCGGCCAACTCGTTTAGCCCCTTCGTCTTCTGGCTACTCTACTGCTTCCCCGTGTGTCTGCAATTCTTCACCCTCACGCTCATGAACTTATACTTCACGCAGGTGAGTCCCGAGAGACGCTCACCTGCCTGCTGGAGTCACCCTCCATCCGCTGGGTGGGGACAGGTCTCGGCCGCAGGTGGAGAGGGTGGAAGTGAGGCGCGGGTCCTGGGACTATCCTATCCTTGGGCCCTATTTGCAGGTGACCCCACTCTGTTCCCAAAAGTAAGGAGGACCCACCGAGTACCCGGAGTGCTCTGTGCACATCGTATTCAGTGGTGATGCAAGGGGTTCCTGAACTACCTGGCTCCCTTACTCATCTTAAGACATCTACCCTTAGCTTGGAAGGCCATCTGTGTGTTGGCCCCATTTCCGGACCAGACACTGCCTGTTAGGAGTAATGGTGGGGCGGGCTTGGTTTTGATGAGATATTTTGAACCTTTGGGATTAGGATCCATACTGTACTGTGAATTAGTAACTCATTCCACAGGATTGCTTCACCAGGGCAGTCTGGTGGCACACCCAGCTCCCCAGCTGCAGGAGGTTTTTTGGCTTGCTGTCTGAGCTCATCGGAGAAGCCCCAAGAAAAAAGCCATAAAATTGAACCTGTGCTCTTTTTACAGGCTCACCAGCTTCATTTTATGAGGCCTGTAGTTAATAAGCTAAAGGATTGCACGAGGGCGCCTGTGGTTGTGTCTTTAATGAAAGGACAGTGATTGCAGGAGGCTTCACAAATACCAAGTCAAGCAGTTCACAAAGGTGTACTGACACTGCGACGTTATCCTTGCCTTCTCCAGTTTCCACTAGCTTTCCAGACACTAAAATGTCCATTTTCACTAGTACTCTGCCCGGGGTGGGGTGGGGTGGGGTGGGGGGAGCTCTAACTGTGTCACCTGATGGGGGCGATTGAAGTGTCTTCTCCTTGGCAGAAGCCGGTGCAAGCAGGCATCTGTGCCTTTGAACAGTATTTGTTTTTCAAAAGAAAATGTTTTGATGAAAAGAAAAGTGTCACTGGTGCCTTGAATAATGGGTCTGGCTACCTAGGGGCAGAATTGTCCTTGTATAATAGAAACCCCTGACTGAAAATTTGGAAGGAATATTTTTGACTAACAAATACCAGATATGTTTGTGCAACAAGTACTGAAATCCTAGTACTTGTTGAGTGGAGGCAGGAGGATCAGGAGTTCTAAGCCAGCCTCAGCTACGTAGCAAGTTTGGGGCCACCCTGAGGTATATGAGACACTGTAGGAAGTCTAAAGGAAACTAAAAGAGGAAAGATACCAGACATATTAGGTGTGGTGGTTCAGACCTGTAATCTTAGAACTTGGGTAGTTAAGCCAGGAAGATTGCTATGAGTTCCAGCCTGAGCTACAGGATGGGACCCTGTAAGCCCCCCATCAGATGTAATATTTAGTGGAGTATTATGAACATATATTGATATTTAATAATATATATGTTGGGTCTCTGCTTGGAGCCTTCTTAGTGGTCCTGTGGGTCAGCATATTTTCAAGTACAGGGGTATTGGGCGTGGCTTTAAACTCTGAAAACCAGTCCAGGCCATCAGTTTCATGACACACAGGTTTTGTAATTGGATAAAAATGGGGGTGGTTCCTGCAAGATGCAAATGTAAGGTAAAGTGGTGTCACCTGGAAAACCGTGTCTCAGATGGCGATCTTATCTCTGGTCCCTTTTGAGTATTCCCTGGCTCTCTGGCAGTCACATGCCAAGCCGGATTAGGGGCTGGCCAGCGCATTTTCTGCACCATCTGCTGGTTGTTGAGTAAATGCTGAGCAAGGGAAAAAGTGAACAGGCACACAGAGCCACTGGGCAGGCGGCCCCAAGCCACTCTCCTTGTTTCCTTTATGTCTGTCCCCCAGGTGGGAGGACACATACAATAGCAAGGGACATTTTGTCTGAGGACTCAAAGTAGCTGGCAGGAGAAGGTGGCACCACAGTGAAGACATTCCTAACTTCCTGAAAAGAATTTTGGTCTTTCTGGAGAGTTAGGAAGTTGGCTCTTGGACTCCAGACTGCTGTGCCATCACTTGTTGGAAATGTCTCTCCAATGATCACTCTGCCTGAGCTCACTCATCACAGACCATGTAAATCCAAGTGTTGGGGAGGGCGGTGACTACCAAGTAAAAAGTATATGCTGGCTGGGCCCAGTGCTGCATTTGAGACTAGCCTAGACTGCATAGTGAGACTTCTCATTGCCTCCTAAAAATACTCAAATCCATTTGAGGTGATAAGATGTAAACACACACACACACACACACACACACACACGTCAGTCATAACTTAAGGGACTGAAAAGAGCGAGGGCTAGGAGACTTGCACAGTGCAATGCCTACATCCCCAGGGATAGGAGTTCTGAGGCAGAAGACTGGGTAGAAGAGAGCTAGAAGGCCTAGGGGTTGGAAATGATCAAGAAGGGAGTCTGGAGGTAGAAGAAGCTGCCTTCTGTTGTCACATCCTTAGGCCTGGCATCCTCATGTTACTTAGCCTTTCTTGTAACCCATCAACTGTTCCTTTTCCCCAGAAAGAGGAGGCATTACCATAAAGTCATCGTCCTCTGTGGAACGACCCCGCCCCTGGAATGCCCCACGGTATTTTTGTTGAACACAAAGCGGTTTGGAGAAGGGTGTGTCCTTCTCTCTCAGCCTGTTGCTCTCCTTGAGGGCCTGGCAGGGGAGCAGCACCTTGCCTGGTAACTCAACCTGTCTGCCCTGGTTTTGCTCTGGTTCTGCCTCTGTAGGTGACTGCCTTGTCTGCAGGTGGGCTTCAGCTTCCTTCTGACCCACTTTCTGATTCTTTTGCATGAAGCCTTAGAGGTAGAAGGATCACCTATACTGCTTTGCCACACACACGTTGGACTGGACATCTACTAGTGTCTTCTGGATCCCCCATTTGGGCTCTTTTCCCTTACCAGACAGGAGTAGCCCCCCCCCACCCCACCACTCGCATGTGCATGTGCAGAAAATTGAGACAGGAGCAGGATCCTGGTAGGGTAAGCTGTTCCAGAACTCTCTTAGCAAGCCACTTGACTCTGACATTTGTCCCCATTAAGCCACACATTCTCAGATCAGCGGGTGCCTGTTGAGGCTCTTCAGCGACCTGGAAGAAGGACCTCTCATGCCAGTAGGCTCATGAGACTCTCCATCTCAGCCTCACCTGATGAAGCTGGCTTGGTCTCCTAACTGGAAGAAAGCTATATGTAGTGTGAATCCCTGAATATCTGAGCTCTGTTTGATAGACCTGTTCCTCTACTGACCCCTCAACACTGTTTTCATTTTGTTTTTTTATTTTTGTTGTTTTGAGAAAGGATCATACCAGGTTGCACAGCAGTAGCCACTCTTAGGCACTCCCGATGCTGGTGCCTTCCGTCTCAGTCCCTGCCTTTCATGGTCACACAAATAGACTTCATGATAGGGACAGAGCCCTATCATGAGTTGGTGTCATTGTGTGGATGAGTTCAGTGACCCATACCAGGGTGTATGTGACAGCATTCACTGTCCTCAGGCTCACCTCCCAGGCTCCATCCCTGTCCCATGTCTGTTAGATGTTCCTCCTGCTAGCTGCTCATCTCTGAGCCCAGCATGGGAGTGAGCTGAAGCAGGGCAGGCACATGAGGCACTGAGCAGGTGAGCACTGTCCCATGCAGCACTCTGTAGCACCGCCCTGCCAGGATCTGGGGTTTGGCAAAAATCCAATCTTGTGTCCATTTCCTTCAGCCCTTCCTGGTCACCTTGAATTTCCTTGTGAAAAGGAAGCCACTTCTAGATTGGAAGTCCAAGTGGCCAGGGCTCTTAAAACAGAAAAATATCTGCACCAGCAGCTCAAGTAGTGCCTATGGGCACTAGAAGTTCAGGATCCTAGTTCATTCTTCACCTGAGGTTGAAGTCTTTACCTGGGACGGATGAGTAAAGCCTAGTAGTTTCTTCACCAAGGTGCCTATTCCTCAGGCTTCATGGGGAAGATAGTAAGAAATGAGGGGGCGCGGGTGCTGGCCAGGACTTTCAGGCCTGTGAGCCACATGTGGTCTCTGTTACATATCCCTTTCCCCCTTTCTTCTGTTTTTAAATGATCCTTTATAAAGGCAAAAAAAAAAAATCCTTAGCACATAGATTTTAACAATAGCCTTCAGGATGGACTTGGTCTGGGGACTGTAGTTGGCTAACCCTGGGGTTAGGCCAAACCTGTTGGTTTTCCTAGCTCTCACTCCATCTTTAGTCTGTGGTGTTTGCTGAAGCAAGCCCTACAGGCAAATCACAAGCAGGCCTTGGCTTTGCTCATCAGAGTATCACTCATTCAGTGCCAACATGTTTACTACCTCTTAGTACAGCTCCAGGAGGGACCACACTTCCAACATACAGATAGGTTCTTGAGAGCAGATCACACCCAACCTGTAGCTTCCATTAAGCAGTCACCCCTTCCTTGTCCCAGCAGCCTCGGGCAGCCACCACCATTCTTTCTATCTAGACATTACATTCCAAAGGCATCACACAGCATGTGACCATCTGTCTAGCTTCTCTCAGTCTATTTTGTATTTGTTGTTCATTTCACAGTGCTGGGGATTGAACTTAGGGCCTCCTGTATGGCATATAAATGCTCTCTTTAAGCTATAGTCTCAGTCCTGTTTACTTTTTATTTTGAGGCAGGGTCTCACTAGGTTGCCTGGGCTGTCTTGAACTTACTCTGTTGTTCAGGCCGGTCAGCATGGCTCTCATCTTCCCAAGTAGCTAGAATGACAGGCCTGTACTACTAGGTAAAGCTGCCTTTCTACTTGGAATGAGCCATCCTTTATGCCTTTCCTTGTTTCTTAAATGATGTGGGCTTGTCCCTTCCCTCCTTTAAAATCCTACTGAGTAGCTGGGCCTGTTGGCACAGGCCTGTCAACCCTGCTACACAAAAGCCTGTGGTGGGAGGGTCAACATTCTAAGGCCTACTTGGGCTGCACAATGATCTCAGGGCTAGCCTGGGCAGCCTGGTAAGTCATTGTCTTCAAATAAAAATGTCAAGAGGAGGTTGGGTTATGGCTCAATGGAAGAGCACTTGCTTAGTATACTCAAGGCCCCAAGTTCCATCCCCAGAGTGAGAAAAGCCTCAGCCTGGTCGCTTCCCCTTCAGAAGTTCCCATAGCTATTCATTCATTGTACAACACGAGGAACGCCATCCAACAGCACATGACCCACAAGGTCATGGGTTCCTGGGAAAGTCTATAAACCTTCACATTTGCCTTATTTCTGAAGTAGAAAATTACTCTTTAGGGGGAAACCTGGTGTTTTTGCTACCAACTTGTTTTGTAGCTTTAGCATAATTTGCTTTCCAGGAAGGAATCCTGTGGTAAGATATGGTGTGTCGCTGGTGCGGGCTGGCCAAGTAACACTCCTTTGTGGAACCCTTGGACTTGACTAACTAGTTCCTTCTGTGGGAGAAACACATCCTCCCTATTGCCTGGTTTTCTCTGTTGAGCATCACTACTATTGAACTGAAGCTGTGATCAGGGCTCACAGTGAGAATATGATCATAGTGCCCTGTCAGCTATGGCCCTGTCACTCCTGGGACTGAGAAGAGATCCTGTGAGAGGGGCTGTCCTCAGTTGTCAGTCTGTATGCCAAGGCAGGTGGACAGTGCCTCCCCAGTCAGCTTGGGATGGGCAGTAACAGGAGGACAGGGCGGTGGGTACCTCAGACTGAAGCTGTCCTTGAGGCTGCTAGGTCACCCCTGCCTCTTCATTGGACAGGAAGAAGGAGGGCCAGTGAAGCATGGGTCCTTAAAGGAGGCTGCAGTGATGCTTGTGGGCACCCAAGGGCAGAGCGTCCAAACACCCTAGGATAGTACCAGATGAATGTCTGTGCCATCACAGTTATATGATGGATGCGGAGCCTGAGCAGTTCAGCTGCCTGTTCCTGGGACGGACCAGACTCTCTGGATCTGGTCCTCAGCAGACAAGAACAGAGAGAAGCAAGGGTATCATTGAGCAGCATTTGGTGTGTCCTTGGGTTCAACTTGAAGAACTTCCCACAGGAGGATGGCCCTGAACTCACTGTGTAGCTCATGCTGGCCGCAAACTCATAATCTTCCCATCTCAGACCTCCTAAGACTGGAATTACAGACATGTACCACCACATCTAGCTTCTAATTGCCCTTGACTACACTTAAGAGTGATAGGGGATGATTTCGTCTTGTGGGACCATGTGTAGAGTATAGCCTCTGTAGGCCAGTCAGCTCCACTACATGGACACAGGGATAGGTGAGGGGATAAAGACTCTCTGTGCATGAATATGGAATATTTTGAAATAAAATGTTGAGGAGGATGGGGATATAGCTCAATGGTAGTGCTCTTTTGTAGCATATGTGAGAACCAAGATGGGGGGGTGTATGAGGGTTAGATGTGGTGGTATAGGCCTGTCATCCCAGCTACTCTGGAGCTGGGCAGAAAGATCTGGAGTTCATAGCCTGTCTGGTCTTGAGACTAAGCTCAAAGCCAGCCTAAGTACCTTACTGAGACCATCTCAAAATAAAAATGGAAAAGAGTATAAGGGATGTGGTAATTCACTGGTAAAAATGCAAGCCTCTCTATTCTTAACATGCCCAGCCCAGTTCGCATACATACATTTACAAATCTGTGTGTGCATAGCCCACATGGCCTGCAGAGGGTGAAGGGATTGTGCTCTGTTCCCTAAGCCTGTCTTTTTCTATGGGAAAACATTTCATGAGGTTGGGTACGGAACTGGGGACTCAATATTTTGGAAGGATTTTGAAAGGTTTCTGTAGAAGAATTCTTTTTGGTGGTAGTGGGTGATTTGCAAACAGAATCACAATATACAGCCCCAGGCAAGGCTCAAACTCGAAGTGATCCTCCTGCTTCAGCCTTCCAAATGCTGGGATTACAGGCAGGCCTGTACCCATATCCTGAAAACAATGGAGGAATTCCAAATCAAGTATAAGTTAGGAAGCATTGTGGATTCCATAGTTGTGCAGTTATGTCTCTGTGAATAGCAGGTTTGCAAAGGGCACTGTCACACATGAAAAGGTAGGCAGTGTGGGATATTTCTACCAAGACCAACTAGTGTGACATTAGTGAAAGTGAATGTCAATGCCAGCTTGAAGTAGTGGTTGAAAATATAGGTTATCGGGAGTTCAAAGGGTGTGAGCCAATCTGTGACATCAACAGCCTGTGATTTACTAGGGAAGAGAGGCAGAGGTCAGCCATTTCTCAAAAGAACTGCGTCACTCTCAGGGTCCTGTCATCTAGAAGAGTGTGGTGAAGGACCCTGGGGTTCCTGAGGGATTTTAAGGTTACCTGTAGTTGGAGGGTAGTGAAGAAACCAGTTCAGGAAACCATGCAGGTCCCACCATGTAGGACCAGCACATTCCCATCTGCAGCCTCTTAAGGCTGAAACTCAGATGTCCAGCCATCACTATAGAGAAGTCACCGAGTGCCATCCAAGCCCTGTGAAACCCTGCGCGGTTCTGCTAGGACAGACCAGACACTGATAAGACTTTATTACTGTCTTTTCTGCTCCTTCCCTTTCCTCTTATTGGAGATTGAACCCAAGTCCCTTTGGATGTGAGGCAAGCATCCTGTCATTTTTTCCTGTTCATTTTCAGTCAGGTCCTCACCCAGTTGATCAGGCTGGCCCTGGACTCTAACTCTGTAGCGTAGGCAGACCTTGAACTTGGATCTTCTCTCAGCTTCCTAAGTGGCCTGCATCAGTGCCCAGCTCCGGTAGAACTTAAAAAAGCTGAGGAACTGGATGTGGTAGTGTGGGCCCAAGAGAACCTTCAGGCCAGCCTGTGACACTGACACCTGCTCCCCACCAAATGATACCAAAAAGCTGATGAAGTGAAGCTAAAACTAAAAGGAATTTGCAGGCTCCTTTGCTCTTCTTTGAAAAGGGTGGAAGTGACAGGCCTATGTGACCCAAGGTGACAGGCCTATGGAGTCTCTAATGAGACTGGTATCCTCCCCCTCCTTCAGGTCACTCCTGCTGCCTCTCTCTCCCCACAGTGGGGGAATCCCCTGAAAACCCTGGCCCCAGGGTTGGGAGGGGAAGGAGGAAATGCCCAGTTCCTGATCCAGCTTCTCGGAGTATCTGGGAGCCTGTCTTAGTCAGTGTTCTACTGCTGTGAAGAGACACATGGCTAAGGCAACGCTTACTTAAAAAAGCATTTAATTGGGGGCTGGCTTACAGTTTCAGAAGTTAGCCCATTATCACCATGGCAGGAAGCATGACAGCATACTGGCAAGCATGTTGCTGGGGAAAATAGCTAAGAATTCCACATCCTGATTCTCAGGCAGCAGGATTTGAGAGAGAGAGAGAGAGAGAGAGAGAGAGAGAGAGAGAGAGAGAGAGAGAGAGAGAGTTAGTTCCACTTCCTGGTTAATTAACATTCAAATATACGAATCTTTGGGGCCACTTTTCTTTTTTTCAAAATCATTTTTATTACTTTTTTTACTATTTAAAACACATTTGTAATTTGCAATGTATTTTGATCATTCTTCCACTCCCCCAAGTCCTTCTCCTTCTAGATCCTTTCTCCATCTCTACCCAACCAACTTTTAAGTTCCTTCTCTCAAAAAACAAAAAACTTAAGAAACCAACACAATCAAGAAAGCAAAATAAAACACCACCTAAAAAGAAATAAAACAAAACACCAAACTGCAACCAAATAAAAGCATGCAAAAAACTGTGGAGTCCATTATATGTTGGTCAACTACTCCTGAACATGAGGCCTGGAGTGGTTAATATGCCCAGTGTTACTACATTGAGAGAACGAATTTTCCCTCTCATAGCAGGTATAAGTGACAGCTTAGTTGTTAACTTTACCCTAGTGGCTAGGTATTCACTCACTCACTCACTCACTCACTCACTCACTCACTCACTCACTCAAAGTATAACAAAGTAAAATATAATAAAACAAAAAAAACTATCAAAACCAAAAACTATTACATCAAAGCTGGACAACACAGACCAATAGAAAAAAACAAGCCCAAAAGAAGGCATAAGAATCAGGGAACCACTCGTTTACACACTCAGGAATCCCATAAAAACACTAAACTAGGCCCTGTGCTTGCTAATCAGACTGTGTGAGTTCATATGATCTTTAATCATGTTGATTTAGAGGGCCTTGTTTTCTTGGTGCCCTTCATTCCCTCTGGCTCTTATACTCTTTCTGGTCCTCTGCCATAGGGTTTCCTGAGCTCTGAAGGGAGGGACTTGATAGAGACATTTCATTTAGGGCTGAGTGTTCCAAGATCTCTCCCTCTTTTTATCATGTCTGGCTGTGAGTTTCTACATTTGTTCCCAGCTGCTGCAAGAGGAAGTTTCTCTGATGGCTGAACAAGGCACTAATCTATGAGTACAGCAGAATGTCATTAGGAGTCATTTTTATCACCACATTTTTTTAGACCAGTATTATTTATTTGGTTTTTACCCTAGGTTTCCTGAGCTATCTAGAAGTCCCAGCTTCTTGGTCACCCAAGCTGTGTTAGGGTATGGGTTCCATCTCATGGAGTTGGCTTTAAAGGTCAGATGAGTTATTGGCTGGTTACTCACACAAGCTTTGTGCCACCGTTCCCCTACATGTTGTGCAGGTAGTACAGTGTTGAAGATAAAGGGTTTGTGACTGACTTGGTGTTTACATTTATCTTTTGGTAGTGTGCAGAGGACTTGCCTATAACAAAGATGCTAGAATGCAGGGAATGAAGGCTCTATGTAGGCACCAGCTGGACATCTCCATGTTCAATTAATTGTCTGAGCGTTGTCTTCAGCAATGGGGCTTTGCTGTTAGTTTGTGGAGAGCAACCAATAACAAACTATAGTCTTGGTAACAGCCTGAGTTGTTTGGGGATTCCCATGGGGTCCCTTTGGCCAACAACTCAATTAGATGTAACCCAGTCTTGGTACTGGAAGCTTTTTTGGTGACTCTGTTTCCTTATGGGGGTCATTCTTATGCAAAGCACCCCAGGTGGTGGCCTGTCTACTCCATCCCTTTGCTAGGCACCTGCCTCTGTCCTGCTGAGGTCTTCCAGTCTTAAAATTTTAACAAGGGCCTCACAGCCTCGAATGACCTCTGCCTTACATGTCACATGCATCCATTTTTAAAGGGTGATTATGTCCAGATTTGACTCATGGCTCCCATTTCCCTCTGCCTGCGGTTCTGGGTGTGCACTTCCCCTCAGGCCCTCCCCAGCTGCCGGGCCCAGTGGCCACAGTCGGTTCATAATGTCTCACCTCCCAGCACACATGACAACCCTCCTTGTCCCCATAGTTTAGCAGACTGACCTTGACTGCTGAGTAGGCCGTTCCTGGACTCCTCTCTGTTCCTCTTTGCAATTAAAAAAAAAAAAAAAAACAACCAAAAAACTAAAGGATAATTTATACCCTACATGATCCCCCTTTTAAAGGGGCACTGTATTTAGAGTTGTACAACTCTCACCGCAATCACTTGTCACCCCAAAAGGAAACCTTGTGTTTATTAGTGGTCACTTTCTCCCCCCTTTCAGCCTAGACAGCCACCCATCTACAGCACCACAGTGATTTGCCCATCAACGTGTCTTTTCAGTGCCTGCACTGAAACCTTCCATGGCTGTAACCTGGGCATGTACACTCCCAATCCAGAGTCTCACGGGCTGTGCCAGGGCTCCAGGAGGCTCCCCATGCTCACAGCTCACACTTCCATACCCTCATACTTCACACCTTCTCAGATTTCCTACCATCTCCACTCCCCCCCCCCCCCCCCGTCTTCACACCTCACACCTCACCCCACATCTGTGTCTTCACACCTTTCCCCCAATGCTTTGTACCTTCTGCCTCCCTACACCCTGTCAGATCCCACAGACCCACAAATCCAAGCACCTGTCTTCTATATCTTCACAGCTTTTAGCTCTTCACACTTTCCCAGGTCTCCTTACACTCCCTACTTCTCAACCTCACACCCCCCCACACTTCTCTGTCACCTCCCTTTCTTTCTTCATCCCTCCTCACATTTTACACCTTTCTTTATCTCCTTATACTTTCTATACTCACGTCTTGACACTGTCCCATACTTTATACCAGTTCCTACAACCCCTCACACTTCCCTCATCTCCTCAGACCTTCCCTCATCTCCTCAGACCTTCCCTCATCTCCTCAGACCTTCCCTCATCTCCTCAGACCTTCCCTCATCTCCTCAGACCTTCCTGTACCTCACACCTCTCCACACTTTCCCTCATCTCCTAAGACCTTCCCTCACCTCAGAGCTTCTTGTACCTCACATCTCCTCATGTTCTCAGACCCTCCTATACTTTACATCTCTCCACACTCTCCTTTGATAACCCCTGGTCTTGCACCCTCCAACCTGTAACATCTCCCTACACCTCCCCTCATCTCCTAGAGCTCCCTGTACTTCACATCTTATACCAGTTCCTCACCTTACACATCACATCTCTCTACACCCATTCAATGCCTCCCTTTAGCTCACACCTACCACACCCTCAGATCTCCTCACACTTACCCACTTCTCCTCAGACTTTCCTGCACCCCACACTTCCCTGTTTCTCCTCAGACCTTTGCACACTTCACACTTCCCTACTTCTCAGACCTTTGCACCGCCTATGTCCTCACTTCCTCTCAGACTTTCCTGCCCCTCACGTCTCTCTACACCTCATTACCTGCCCTCATGCCTGGCTAATCTCGTGTCTCCTTCATCTCACACTTTCTTATACTTCTTCTCTTCCCTCTTCTCTTTCTTCACTGGTGCTTGTTTAGGGACACGCCTGTCTGTCCCCAGGTCAGGAACCAGCTTTTCCTTTCCATGAGGCCAACCCGACCGCCTGATGCCCACCCCCTGTGAGTCCTTTGACTGGCCCATTAGAATTATTTCCTTAATCTCCTGTTGAATTCGCCCTTAACCTTAGATGGTGGGGGCGTCTTCTTCCTTTACCTCCTATGATCTGACTTTGTATCCATCAGCATATCTGTGCTGTCAGAAGCTCTGTAAACTGCAACAGAGTGATTAATCTTTGTTTGCCTCCCCTACAGGAGTTTCCTCTGCTTCCAGCTGAGTTCCGTCCAGTCAGTAGGAGTCAGTGCAGGCTCATGGAGATGGGTAGTGGGATAAGAGGTCCCAAAGACCAAGAGGTCATGTGAGGCTGAGTTTTCCTCAATCTTTAATGAAGCCCCTGCAGACAGAGTGGGTGCACAAGACAGCCTGGACTTACCATTACTATTTTACAACTCAGGTCAGATGCATATGTCTTTCAATTCACAAGGACAAAATTATGTTCAAAATATATTGATGTATGTATTGATATATAAAATATCAAATATCCATTCTCACGTCACTTATATTATTTCAGTTTCAGTTGTCAGGAATTTCTGTAAACTTTAGGGAACTGAAGTTTAAAGATGAAGGAAGAGTTCTGAGCGAGCAGAGCTTAAGGAGCCTGGCTGAATTCAGACAAGACGTGGGTGGAGCTTTTTGTTTTGACCTTGATTTGTTGGCTTGGGAGGATCATGGTGGTGTCCTATCATCTGGAATGACTCCTTCCCTTCAGGCAGGAATAAGACCTTAATGGTGAGGTGAGTTAGGGTTGGTAGGTTAGTGCCATCTTTGGTGTGGCAGGTGAGGGGTGGGGCTAGGGTTGGTAGGTTAGTGCCATCTTTGGTGTGGCAGGTGAGGGGTGGGGCTAGGGTTGGTAGGTTAGTGCCGTCTTTGGTAGTGGCAGGTGAGGGGGAGGGCTTTCCTACTTAATGCATTACTTCAATTCACATCCGGGGCTAAAACTTGGATGTCATTTTAATCTTGCTCTTCCTAATTATTGTTGGCATCATTGTTGGTATTGTTACTCCTTCTCAGGCTGCTGTGAACATCCCGTCTGTACTGCAGGGCAGTGGTCCCCTGTGTCTGTTCCCTGAGCAGCCATTAGGAAGACTGAGTGATTAAATAAGTATGGAAAAGTGCTGTGCAGCGTGTTTCTTTTGGAGACTGGTGTTATAGCAGTCTTTTAAAGGCTCTGGGAATTCCTGTAGGGGAGTGTTTCCTGGGCCCCCAGGATAGATCAGTAGGTAAAGATATTGCTGTCAAGACTGATGGCCTGAGTTTGATACCTGGGACCCACATGGCGGACTCAAAGTTGTCCTTTGACCCCCACCTGCATGCATGGCACATCCTTGCCCATATACATGCACACGCAAATAATATAAAATAAGCATTTTTCTAATGTTTCTAAATGTATTTGCTCATATGTATTTGCCCATTTCCAATACTGTTATTGATTACCGGTTCTGCTGGAACAGCATAAAGGCTCCATCTCAGAGCCAATTCTCACAGGTGTGGTTGCTGTGCTGAAGCAAGTGAATCTGTCCAAGGCTTGTGTGCTGGACATGGGAACCCTGTCCTTTATGTGGGACTGAGAAAGGATTTTCCTGGGCCTTGGCTAAGGTCATTGGGTCCCACCTGACTCCATTCAGTGTGCCCTTCGTGGAAAGAGGGCAGGAGAGCTGTGGGGCCAGGGACTTCCTGAAGGAAAAAAAAATGTTTCCTTATTTATAAGGTGCATAGTTGGTAGGGCTCAACTACCCGTGGGACTTTGGGGCTGTTTTGTCTCTCTTAAGTGAAGACATCATTCTGCAGGTTCTAGAGAAAACATTTGCAACATTGGCCAAGGCTGGAAGTGAGCTGGGATCCCACAGGAGCCCTGGGTTCATCCGCTTAGAGTCTCTCTCATGTCTTCCTGTGCTAGGCCACACCTGCAACACTGCTGAGAGCAGAGATGATTTGGTGACCCAGTCTGAGGCTGAGTCCACAGCCTATAAGTCAGTGTCCCCACTAGCTGCAGTTACAGGCTTTTTTATAGTTCTTTATATCCGGACCCTTTTTCTTCAGTGGGACTGTAAGCCATTGAAGGGAGGGCTGGTCTTTGCCTTCTCTTTGCTGATAGCATTGTGCACGGAGCTGAGCTAATTGGATAGGGCTACTCAGTTGTGCCCTAGCTGGCAATGGACCTCCGGAGGCACCATGGGCAGGGATGGGTAGTCTCCCAGTAAAGCCTTTAGAGCGTTAGGAACTTGTAGATGGTGAGTTAAAGAAAGTTACATGCACATCATCAAATGGAATGATATATTTCTATTATAAGACCATATGCCCTTTTTTGTATGTGACAGTCTTGCCTTGGCTGGCCTTGAACTTTTGAATCTCCTGAGTGGGGATGGTGGGCATATACCATCATACCTGCCTCAAAAAAACTCCTTAAAAAATAATGTAGTTTCTGTCTTTTCTTCATTGGCTACTTTAACAAAGTCTCTTGTTTTTTTGTTTGTTTGTTTGTTTTGTTTTCCCCCAGTACTGGGAACCTAGCCCAGGACCTTGCACAAACTTGATTAAGGCACGTAATTGAGGGCACTTAGTTTACATTTTGAGACAAGGTTCCACTGAGTTTCTGAGCTGACCTTAAACTCACTTTGTAGGCTAGGCAGTCTTTGAACCTGGTACACTCTGTACCTCAGCCTCCTGAGGACTGCTTCTCAGTGTCAGGAAAAGTACCTGGTGCCTGCTAAACACTTTGTGCCCCAACCTTCCATGTTTTTCTGTCATTGCAGGTGATTTTCAAAGCCAAGTCAAAATATTCTCCAGAATTACTCAAGTATCGGTAAGTACCCTGGAATGTTGCTTCTCAGACGAAGGTGAAAGTGTATATGCACCCTGTTTTATCAGCTGGAGTGTGCACATTTACACCTCTTAACACAAAACAACCTTGCAGTGGTCCTGTTTGCCTAATAGAATGCTCTCCTTGTTCATGAAAGCCTGCACATTGATAGGATTTACTGGAGTCCTGTGGAACAGTGTACACACACACACACACACACACACACACACACAACCAGGTTTGCCTTGCACTCTCTGTCCTCTTTCCTCAGCTTCCTTCTGGCTGGCTTTGCAGGTATGCACTGTCATGCTTGCTTCAAACACTATTTAAAATGTAGCTTTTGTTCGAGTGCTAGCCAACGTGAAGGAAGCCTTGAGTTTAACCCCCCAGTACCATAAAAACCAGATGTGGTGCACATCTATGATCTTTGCACTCTGAAGGAGGAAGCAGAAAGATCCGAAGTCCAGAGTCATCTCAGCTAGATACCAAGTTTGAGGCTTTTCTGGTTTATTCTAGGAGCCCAGAAGAGGGACATGGTCTGGAGGGACTCCTTGAGTGACATGTCCAGTTTATGGGAAATGGTGACAGTTGCAGGTTCCTCCTCCATGGTCTGTGGCCTTCCCTGCATCGTCAGAGAAGTCAGTCATATTTGTGTCAGGTGTGATGGTACACGCTTGTAATCAAAGTGCTTGGGATACTGAGGGAGAAGCCTGTGTTTGAGGCTTTCCTCCCTGTGCTGTGTAGTGGATTTTGAGCTAATCTGGGCTAATGGGACCCTATTTCATCAAAGGCCAGAAATAATGATCAAGTTTGGCTATGGGGACATAGTAATAAAGGGCCTCAGGGAGGGCTGGGTCACACTGCATTGTTTGTGGGCTTGTCCCAAAGCACTCCTCCACTCCTCACAAAACACTGGACAAGTGAATTATCGTGTCACCACAAAAATGTTCACAGATTTCACTTAAATACAGTTGGCCTTCCACATCCATGGATTCAACCATCAATGGCTCAAAAATACTCAGAGATAGGCTGATTCAATGGCTAGGTGGGGGAAACGTGTTTGTTGTCAAGCCCGATGACCTGAGTACTGTCTCCAGAACCCACATGTAGCAAGTGTAAAGAGAACTGGCTACCATAAGTTGTCCAATTTCCATATGTACTGTGGCATTTGTACCCACATACATAAATACTATACACCACACACACACACACACACACACACACACTACTCCCACCCCCTGCAAACAAAACAAAACCCTCAAAAAGTTCAGTACTGAACATATACAGATATTTTCTTGTCAGTTATTTACACAGCCTTTATATTATATTGGGCATCCTGCATGACACAGACTTGATTTAGGTTATACAGGAGAATATGTATAGTCTCAATGCAAATAATCCATTTCATGTAAAATTTGTCCAGGCATCCTTGGATTTTGGTATCTTTGGTGTCCTAGAACCAATCCCCTACAGAAACTGAGAGATGACTGTGTGTATATGTAATGAGGATTTTACAGACAATATTTATTCAACACTCAATTTATTTAAATGCTTTTGATTAAGTGCATGGGTGCATACGTGCGTGTGTGTGTGTGTGTGTGTGTGTGTGTGTGTGTGTGTGTGTGTGTGTATGAGTGTGTGCATGTGTGCACATGAGTGCATGAGAGAGAGCGAGAGAGAGAGAATGTGTGTGAGTGTTCACATTTATGAGGATGAGAGAGAGAGAGAGAGAGAGAGAGAGAGAGAGAGAGAGAGAGAGAGAGAGAATGTGTGTGAGTGTTCACGTTTATGAGGATGCCCAAGGAGACTGGAGGTGTTGGATCCTCCGGAGCTGCAGTTCTATGGATTTGTGAGCTGCTTCCTGTGGGTGTGGGGATTGAACTCAGGTCTTCTGGATGATGTACACTGTCATAACCACAGAGCCATCTCTTTGGCCCCCAGAAGAGTTACTTTTTTATTCCGAGTTTTTATCCAAGAAACAAGTTCAGAAAATTGTGCATGGCTTGAGAGTCCTTGCCTAACACTGACTGTCCTATAGTTTGTCTGTTCTGACTTCTGTCACTGCTGTTGCATAGTTCTCTGTGTGTTTCCATCACACTGTTGAAATGGAACTTTGATCCACTGAGATGCTGGGATGTTGGAGCCAGGAGATGTGGTAGCTGCTCTTCTTCTGCAAAAGTTTAAAAATTAGAAAAGAAAGAAACCATGAGATGGAACATGAACTAGGAGATACATTAACTATAGAGTTATTACAGGGGGGAGGGGGAGAGCAGGAGAGACGAGAGAGAGAGAGAGAGAGAGAGAGAGAGAGAGAGAGAGAGAGAGAGAGAGAGAGAGAGACAGAGACAGAGACAGAGACAGAGAGAGACAGACACACAGAGAGACAGAGAGAGAGAGAGAGAGAGAGAGAGAGAGAGAGAGAGAGAGAGAGAGGGAAAGTAAGAGAGACAGGGAGAGTGAGAGAGCAAAGAGAGAGGAAGCCAAGAGCAGAGCAGAGAGTAAGAAGAATTAGTGGTCGACCACCAGAAACAGAGGTGTTGTGTGGCCATGTCATGGTTATGTCACTCATTACTGGACTGGAGTTGCATAAGGACTCTATGCATGTGCAAGCTTCCCCTTTTAAACGTGTACCTCCACGTTCTCTCTCACCTTGCCCCTTCCTTCTTCCTCTTTGCTCTCCCCCCTTTCTCTCCCTTTGTCTCTTCCCCCACCCCTGTGATAAACTCTATGGTTAATGTACTCTCTATGGTTCATGTTCCATCTCCATCTCCCACCTTTCTAATTTTTAAATTTAAACAAAAGAACAACATTGCTTTTGCAGAACAACAACAGTATCCTTAATCTCAAAATTGCGAATACCCTCAACACCAAAACACCTGAACGTGCATATGAAACGAGTGATTGTTTTCTTGTTATTTACATTTGGGATCGAACTGTTCCTAAGACACCTCATTCTAATGTTACAGTCCCAGTTTTTTTATAACACCTTAATTTTTATAGTGAGTTAATTGTGTTTGGGATTAAACCAGGGCTTTGCATAGTCACAAGCCTCTTGGATGAGGGACACTTGGTTTGTAGTGAGTAGAAAGCTGTCTTACGGTAACAAACCAGCTCGTCTGTGCTTTGCACTGTAATCTCCCAGGCAAGTACTAACCAGGTTGATCCTGCTTAGTGTTTGTGGTTTCTGAATTAGTGGTGCTTAATCCATGTTGACACATGGAAAGAAATGAAAACTACTGACGCTGCCGCCTCTTGCAGCCCCTGCTACCTCCCAGGACCTGCAGTGATGAATGCCGTTGACGTTCTGTGTCTGCCACACAGAGCATCTGAATGTTTGCATTCTGACCTCTTCTTTAATATTTTGGTGGGGTAGAGGTGGGGATCTGAGATGGTGGTTCAGCCCCCCAGTGCCAGGGTTGAGCCCCAATCACATACTTCCGGTATGTTGGGATCTCATTTCCCTGGGCCACATGCCTTGTCCCTCCTTCCAGGGTGTTCACACACACTCTGAGCTCCTAGTCATTAGAACTGGTGACCATATGACTTTCCATTGTCATCAAATGGGCCAGAGTTGCGTATGGCTCTGGGTACAGGGCTGTGAGGGAGGCATCTACAGTCTGCTTGGAAAGGTGTCCTTTGTGCATGGCAAATTGTCTTCAAGAGGATGTTGTATTTTGGGAGGCAGAGGGAGCCAGGTTCAGGTATCTCATGCAGGGCTTTGGGCCGGAGTCCTTCCTCCTGAGGCAGGGTTTTATGTATTCCAGGCTGGCCTCCAACCTATTATAGTATCACGGAAGATGACTGGGAACTTCTGATCCTCTCCTGCTTCCACATCTCAAGTGCCGGGTTGACAGGCATGCAACACCTCTCTCAGCTAACACAGCACTGGGAATCAAACCCAGGGCCTCATACATGCCAGGCAAGCATGCCAGCAGCTGAACTACATCCCCAGCCCCCTTAGTCCTTCTCAAAACATACACAGCAGTGGCAGGAACCCCACTTGCTTGGTGTGAGCACAGCCAGGCCTCAGGCTCTGGACCTTGTATAGCAGGAGGCAGGCAATGAGTTGATTCTTCATCTCTTTGGCTGTAAGCTGTGAGAAGCCTGTGGAATTGAAGGAAAACAGAGAAAAGGGAGTGTGCATGTCTGTAGGTATGGGCACATCAGAGTCAGCAAAGGTCTCTGTAGTAGCTACTGAGCTGAGTGAGCTACAGGCTGTACTGGAAGCTAAAGAGAAAAAGGCCTTGTGGGATCGTGGCTTCTAACAGATACTGAGATTACAAACATAGGCATCGTGCACCAGTTTAGTGTATGTGTGTGTTGTGGGGGCGGGGGTACGTACATGTATGCACTTATGCACTCAGAGGCCAGAGGATGACACTGACATTTTATGTCCAGCTCTATCCTTATCCTTGTTCAGTGAGGTAGTCTCTCACTGAATCTGAAACTAGGCTGCCAGCCGACAATTCCCATCTGTCATCCTACCCAGTCACTGGGGTTACAGGTGTGTATAGCCATGCCCATTTTGTGTATGTTCTGGGGATTTGAACTAATGATTACCTGCTGAGCCAAGCCCTCACACGGGTACATTTTTGAGTCACACGATTTCACTCCTCTTTGCACGTCCACCACATAGGCCTGCCAGAAAGAGACCATAACGTGGGGCGGACTGTGAGGGGAACCTGAGGTTGAGGAGTCTGCATTACCTGTGTGCTGGTCTGGCACATGTGCGGCTCTGAACAACTGTAAGATGAAACTGCTAGTGAAACAAACGGTTTAGGGCTTGGGCTCTGTAGTTTGATAAGACTTAGCAAGGGTGTGCGGTGCCCTGGGTTCAATCCCTACTACCACGAAAGAAAAATAAGAAAAAAGAGGGCAATTTTTTTTTTTTTACCCATTTAGCATTTATTAGTTGCTGTGGTAGATTTGTATTGTGGTTTTCTTGCAGCATTCGAGCTCAAATCCAGGTCTCTGTGCTAGGCAAGTACTCTGCACTTAGCTATGTTCCCAACCCTAGCAGTGGCAGAGTTTTTTGTTTTGTTGTGTTTAGCCTTTCTTCATTTTATGTATGAGTGTTTTGACTGAATATATGTGTGTGTACACCTCATGTGTGCCTGGTTCCAGTAGAAGCCAGAAGGTTGCTCTTAGGGCTGGAGTTACAAACGGTTGTGAGCCATCACATGAGTTTTGGGAATTGAGCCCAGGACCTCTGGCAGAGCATCCAGTGCTTTTAATTGCTGAGCCATGTCTCTAGCCCCTGTGGCAGGTTTTTACTCATAGAGAGCACTCTCTGTGGCTGCTGAACTTGGCCCAGGAAGGGGGATACAACACATATGCAAATGAATATACAGCTGACCTGTAGCATTTGTGAGGGAGAGATTCTATGACCTAGAATGTGTAGTTATTAGGAAGTAATAGACCCTGGTGTGTCTCGTCTTCCCCAGGCTACCTCTCTATCTGGCCTCACTTTTCATTAGCCTTGTTTTCCTGCTGGTGAATCTGACCTGCGCTGTGCTGGTGAAGACGGGAACCTGGGAAAGGAAGGTGATCGTCTCTGTGAGAGTGGCCATCAATGACACACTCTTCGTGCTGTGTGCCATCTCTCTCTCCATCTGCCTCTACAAAATCTCCAAGATGTCCCTGGCCAACATCTACCTGGAGTCAAAGGTAAGGTGGGAACATGGTCAAGTTCTTTATTCTGAAAATGGCTTCATAGTTTGCACCTAAGTCAGGATCCTGCTCAGCCTGTGGTTCACTGAACTTCATGTGAACTTTTATTTCTGGGTGGCTTTAGTGTATGTTAGGTATGTAGTCTCTGGAAAAGTTAAGTCTGGTTTAGGACTACATCTATTTAAGTGTTAACTTATTTTTGTGGTGCTGGAGACCAAACCCAGAGCCTGTGTGTGCCAGGCAAGCATCCACCACTGAGTTGCAGCCCTGCACATTTGAAAAATTTTTATATGGAGATGAGGTCTTTGTAAATTGTCCAGGCTAGCCTCAAACTTGTGATCCTCCCACCTTAGGCTTCCAAGGAATGTGCCATTAGGCCTGGCTGAACCCACATCTTAACTGTCTAGTAGGATAGCTGGACCAACAACACTGATAGCAAGCATGAGTCTAGTGTTGACTGTGTCCTTGGCCCCTTGATAAACACCTTTTTGGGGATGGGTAATGGGATCAAACTCAAGGCCTCCTCGTGTATATTAGGCAAAATCTGTACCACTCAGCTCTATCCCAGCCTTTAAAATAACCGACAATAGCAACTATTTTAAGACAGGATCTCACTAAGTTGCCTAGGCTAGCTTTGAACTCACTGCTACCCTGGCTGGACTTGTGATCCTCCTGGCTTCAGCCACCACTGCTAAAGCTGGGATTATGGGCTTACACCTCCAGGCCTGACCTGACGAGCATTTTTAGTGGCTGAGCTAATAATGTCAGCCTCCCATTTCAATGGGAGTAGGTAATGTTAAATCCCTACTTATTGGTAAGGAAACTGAGACATTCACAGAGAGGTCAGGAAGCATGTCCTAGGTCAGTGAATGAGGGCCAGGGTTCACAGCCTTCCAATACCTGTTGTGCCTCTGTGGTGACTCATCCACCCTCTCCTTGGTGGTAGGAATGTTCCCAGCTCTTGCTCCTGGATAGCCAGGGGGACTGGCCCCTCACCTCCATCCTTACCCTCATCACTCCTCTGGCTGTCAATTGTCAGGAGACTGTGATTTCCCCAGTGTCTGCACTTCTGAATGCAGAGCCTGTTACAACGTGACAGACCTGCTATTGCCTTCCTCTGGGACTCTTCTGGCCTGAGTATGCATTTAGCCTGAAAACTGCAAGGCAGCTGGGCTTCCACTGTGTGGTCTTTAAAAGTTGTCAGTAGATGAAAATCTCTGCCGCTAGCCCTCACAGGGCACCGAATGATTCAGTTGGACTCATGAAAATCCTACACATTAGCTGGCCCAATTCTTTCATTTGTAAATTTTGATGACTTTTACACTTAATTTTTGCCATAAAGTTCATCATCTTACCTTTAATACATGAGCTGTACATAAAAGTTTGAAAAGTAAAAGCCATTTTTAGAAGGAAGGATTAAGCTGTCAGATATTAGCTGACCCCAGTGACAAAATGAATGACCCTTTGATGGAATTCTGACTCCTCAGTGCAGGATGTAAGTCAGCGCTGCTTTCCTGTGTCCTGGTAACTAGCTGGGGGTCCTTTAACTGATGCAGAAACTGATAAAGCATCATAAAGACTTATCCCAAGTCACAGATACTTGAGTGACCCCATCCGGAGGCCAAGCAGGAAGACTGTGCTCCCAGCCTAGAAGGTTCTAGACTTTGAACAAGGCCATATGCATCCTGGCTGGGGCTTGTAGGCTGTGCAAGGCACTCAGCCAGGATCTTGTTACTGAACAACAGGACTTAAAAGATCTGATGAGCCTTTTGACATTCTGGCTCTTAAGATCAAGGCCTTGTGGGCTGGGGTGATGCCTCAGCCAGTAAAGTGCAAACATAAGGACCTGGCTCTGATTCCTCCAGAAACCACATTAAGAGTTCAACATCACTTGTTCATAATCCCAGTGCTCAGCAGAGGAGACAGGGGATGAGCAAACCCCAGGTAGTGAGACCCTTTCTCAAAGACAGGGTGGAGTGTAACCAAGGAAGACACACACACCCAAAGGCCTTGGGAAAAAGGCCCATTCCCAGATGAAGGAAACAGAAATCTGAGAAGAAGGGGTACAGATGTAGCAAGGCCTGGGTGGAATGCTCTGGTAGAAATGGCTACCTGCCAAGGCTCTCGATTATCAAGGTTTCCTGGGTGACACCAGGGGAAGGAACAGGCTGGTGCATCTGCAATGCCCATTCCTGTTGGCTTTGTCTTCCAGGGCTCATCAGTATGTCAGGTAACTGCTATCGGTGTCACCGTCATCTTGCTCTACACCTCTCGGGCCTGCTACAACCTGTTCATCTTGTCATTTTCTCAGATGAAGAATGTCCACTCCTTTGATTATGACTGGTACAATGTATCAGATCAGGTCAGTGGGGACATGACAAGGTGTTGCCTGCACAGGGACCAGATCAGTGGGATGTGGTAAGATGCTGCATCGGTGGGCAACAGGTTGGTGGGCAAGGTATTGCTTCAGTGGGGACCAGGTTAGTAGGATGCAGTGAGTGCTCCCTGTTTCTGCTCTTGCACAGTGAATGCTGCTGGGTGTACAGAAGGAAACAGGTATCTTCCCCGCCCCGTGGGAGTTGATGCCCACTGATGTGCAGACACAGATAAACCTGTGTGGTGGAGAAATGAACCCCTCTAATAGGACTCTATTGGATTGCTTTCCAATACTCCATAGTGTTATCAGGAAAAACAGCAAATGCCCAAAAGCATGCAAGTCTAGGTATAAAATCCCACCAGTGCACACAGATGGAGCTGACCTAAGACAGTGAGATAAAAATAAAATGACCTCACTGAGCTAAATCCACAGTGGTTAGTTACATGCATAGTGTCCCTGGAAAAGATGAAACAATGGCTGTAACCTAGCAACCTTGGCCAAGCCTGTCCCACAGGTGCAGCAGGGAGAAAGCTGGGCAAGGATGCTCAAGTCCATGTGCCATTTGAGGAAAACCAGACATAAGATTCCTAGATCTTAAGCAGTGGCCAGTGATAGAGATGTTCGTCATACAGTACACATAAGGTTTTCAAGAGCAGACCAGCAGCACTGGTACAGACATGTTAAAACCATCACCACTGCCCACTTGACCTTTTCATCTTTCCAAACTGAACCTTCGTCAAGCAACAGATTTGGTTTTAACAAGTTACTTCCATTTTTTCTTTCAATCAAGAGCCTAATACCGCCATGTCTGGGGTGTGATGGTTTTGCAATGCTTGTTTTTGGTGGTTTCAATCTTCTGTGCCTTCTTGGGGAAGGGAGACAGCACTGAGCTGAGCCATGGCAGTCTAAGAGAAGTAGGAGACATGAGTGCCATCACCCTGGGGAGGAACGAGGCAGCTTTTGGCTTGACTTACTAGAGGAGCTTGAGGACCAGGTTGTTGCTTAGTGTTTTCCTCCTGGTAATGAGCTGAGAAGCTGCCACATCTGGGTCCTCTCTACTCTGGGACTTTCCCTCCATGAAGCCTCCGTAGCCCTCCCCTTGAGCACTGCCTTGCTCAGGGGACTTTTCCTGGACAAGCTGCCTGTGGTCAGCTCCCATGGAGAACAGGGTGTGGCTATTGTTATGATCACTCTGGACAGACAAGCTGCTCTCCTTTAGGAGTCTGGGCTGTGTAGGGGCTCTGGGTTCATCCCCTGAACTGCAAAAGTAAATGAGTAGCCAGTTGTGACTAACCATCCTAAATGGTTTCCATGTGCCTCCAGCTGAGCCCTGACCCATCACTGTGACTATGTTCCAAAGTGCAGGCTTTAGAGGTTGTTTCACTATTCCTAGAAGCGTTCTCTACCGTGTCCTCTATCACTGGTTGCCTGAGGCCTCATGACTTCATTTTCCCCGCTCTGGAACAGGCAGATCTGAAGAGCCAGCTGGGTGATGCCGGCTATGTAGTGTTCGGCGTGGTGCTCTTCGTGTGGGAGCTCCTACCCACCACCTTGGTGGTTTACTTCTTCCGAGTCAGAAACCCCACGAAGGACCTTGTAAGTACCCACTCTATCCATTTGCTGGCACCCTTAATCCTCCCGAAACCTGAAAGTAGGCTTTTCCCTCCCAGCTTTTCAGTGAAGCTTCTTGCATCCCATTGTGAGGTAGGTCATCCATGACTCTTTCTTAATCCTCTTAAAGAAACTGTGTTTGGGGATTTAGCTTTATTTCACAAAGGAAATGGAAGTTAAGGTACATCTCACGGCCTGGGGACTAGGGATTCCCAATGCCACACAGTATTCGCGTCCTCCACACACACATGCTGCTCTTTTGGCAGAAGATGGAGGGCTGGAGACATGGCAGTTGGTAGAGTGTTTGCCTAACATGCATGAAAGCCCTGGGTTTGGTCCTCAGTACCACATAAACTAGACATGTGATCCTAGCACTGGGGAGACAGAAGCAAGAGGATCAGCGGTTTAGTCATCCTTGGCCACATAGTGAGTTCAAGGCCAGCCTGAGCTACATGATACCTTATCTGAAAGACTATTTTTAAAAAGGGGAAATGGAGACTCACTTTATCCCAGAGTGACAACAGCTCATCAGGGAGTGGGAGAGCAGGGCAGTGGCATAGTAGTGACCATGCTAAAACTACCCACTTGTGTTTGGTCACATCTGCTGAACCAGCCCTATAGTGGAGAAAACCATGTCAAGTTCAGAATCCCCTGGAAGCCTGGCTGCACCACACATGCTAGGGCACAGCTTTGCCTTCCTGAGCTGGAGGGGAGGCAGTGTGAGCAGAAGGGGGCATAGAATGATGCGTGTAGCCACAGCACAGCTCCTGATCCATACCTGGGTAACAACAGCTTGCTGCTCTTCTTCCCTACTCATTTCTGGGTGGTCACTGCTGAGCCAGGCACAGGAAACAGATCAGAGTGAGGTGAGAGGTGAAGCCCAGCATGGCTATGCCTTCCCTGCCCGGATGGACTCCAGCAATGTCCATGTGCATTTTTTGAGAATTCAGTTTGGGGCAAATGGACGAAAGGATCGAGGAAGGATCCTGAAGACCCCCCCCCCCAGACCATGTGATTAAAGACAGGCGTGTCTCCACATGGACTGTCTGCTTTAGTTTAGTTTGGGGAACTTTTCGTTGTGTTGAGACAATCCTGCTGTAGAACACAGGCAGGCCTCGAGATAAAGCCTCTTGCCTCAGCCTTCCAAGTGCTGGGATTATGAGCATGAATGAGACCATGCCTGGCCATTTGTGTGCATCTGTGAGGAATAAAAATCACTCAGTAACTTCCATTATAAGTGACAAATCACTCAGTAATTCATCATTGGAATTAAGAACTATGGATTTCATTACCCTCTCTCCCTCCTACTGATCCCCTTTGTCTCACCAACTAGTCAGTTCTTTTTTACAAACTGCCTATAAAGCAGCCCCTCTCTCCTCTGTTATGTATTTTGGGGACTGGGGAAGGTAGTTCAGTTGGTAGAATGCTTCCCTAGCATGCAGGGAACCTTAGGTTCAGCCCCTAACACCTGAGAGGCAGAGGGAGGAAAATCTAAAATTGAAGGTCATCTTTGGCTATTAAGGTTGAGGCTAGCCTGGGATACATGAGATCCTGTCTTTTTTTTTTTTTTAAAGTATGCACAGGCTCATTAAATACTCTAGCTAATGACACTACTTCCTCATGCTAGCAGGCAGTTGTGTGCATGGATGCTAAATGATAAAATCTTCTCCTAGAGCAACCCTGGGATGGTCCCCAGCCATGGATTCAGTCCCAGATCTTACTTCTTTGACAACCCCCGAAGATACGACAGTGATGATGATCTTGCCTGGAACATTGCTCCTCAGGGACTTCAGGGAAGGTAAGAGCTGCTCTGTTGGAGAGTGGGCCACTGGAACAGATCAAACTGGAAGACTTTCTCTGCACAGTGCTGTCCTGCAGGGTCAGGTTCACCGAGGGAAGTAGCCAGGTGTGAGAGAAAAGTCTATGAAAGATTCCTGCCCCCAGCAGTTTTCCTACTCAGTAGTCCATGGAATGCTTAATAGCTGTGCTGATTTTAAAGAGATCAACCTTTACTTATAGGACTTCTCCGAGCCCACCCAGAGAGGGCCAGGGCATTTGCTGTTCGAATCACTCAGTGGAACGTGATCTGGGACATCCAGGCAGACACCTCGGATCCTCTTCTAAAGCCAGAGAATACACGAACAATAATCACTAGTGTGAATATACTATAAGAACCAAAATTTGAAATCTGTCATTCTTAAAGTTATTTACTAAGATACTCACAAATGTCACCTCATTCAGTGTTTGCTACAACCCTATGAGGTCAGTATAATGGAGTTCTCATGGTTTAAGACCTGTCTGTGGGAGTCCCTTTGCTGAGTAAGCAGCGTGGCTGGCCCTGGTGCACACTCAGTGCCAGAGCACATGGGAATTGCCTCCTTTCTTGAAAATTCACTAGTGGGGTGGGCACTTACACATGGCAGCATTTACAATGGTGTGTGTGCTCAAGACAGTAAAGAAGCTGTGCCTAGCTGCCTTCAACTAGTTCTAGAGTCTGGATAACAGCTAGGAAAAAGAAGATAGGAAGCGCCTGCCTGCAGGGCCAGGAGCAGCCCTTGTGGCTTTGGTTCCTCCTCTCCCTGTGCACGGATCTGCCCAGTGCTCAGAAAGCTGTGCTTGCTTTTCACTCTGTATAACTAACAGTCAAAGTCTTTGGAAATGGGGAAAGTGCTTTGAAAAGACCTTAGTTTTGGGATACAGAGCTGAGGCAGAACATATTACTGTCTCAGTGGGTAGGGACATCATATACTCCCTTCCCCCATTATATAAAAACCAAAAACAAGGTAGCAGTTAGGGAAAAACACAGAGCAGTCATGTGTAAAGTATAGACTCTGGAAGCAAGCCAGCACACAAAGATTTCTCAAGGTCAAAAGATACCCTCCCAGATTTTGAGCTCCACTTCTTCCTAAAATTGTTCTCTTATCTAGCTATCCTACCAGAGCATCACTAACCATCACTTGCCAGATGTTACCAAGAACAGAGGGGGGGGTACTCACCCTGTACCCAGAGGGAGAAAAGACCCTTTTCCATAGAGGAAAATGAAAACAGTGTATTGAGTTCTTATATCTTAAATACTGCTCTTGAAGACTTTTGTATTCACTCAACCCTGACAACAGCCCAACAAGGAAGTTACTAATGTCACTCCTGTCCCACAGATGAGGAACTTGAGACATACAAGTTATCTGTCCAAAACACATGGGTAGTGAACTATAATAGCACCTTAGAATTCAGATACAATTTTTTGCTAAAACTATGTTTTCCACAGTGGCTAGTTTAGGTCCTAGTAGTTCCAAACTTCTGAACTCTTCAGGGTTCGGTAGACTTTAAAACAGGCTGCCAGCACTGTGTTGGTGTAGCTGGTGGGGAAATGGGCTTCAAGACACAGCATGAAGATCTCAGGTCTATTGCTAAACTACACAAGCCACATGTACACAATACATTGTGTCAAGCTACTGAACTGGTTTTGTTTGTTTGTTTAAAGTTTTGCTCCAGACTACTATGATTGGGGACAACAAAGTAACAGCTCCCTGGCACAAGCAGGACTTTTGCAACAAGACTCCACTTTGGATCCAGACAAAGCAAGCCAAGGGTAGCACCAGCTGACTGTCCTAAGGAAGAGTCCTCTGTTGAAAACCTTCAGCCAGACAGACTGGATGACAGCTGAGTTTTTAGGCACTTTTCCTCATGAAACGGGACTTCAGTTTTTTGCTATAGCTTTCTCATGGCTAGATAGGACTGAGCGATAAACCCTCACTTTAGTACTAGCAAAGAGCCTGGCTATTTCAGTGGGTATAATTTAAAATTTTAAAAGAGATTCTGTACTTTTATAAAGATGTATTTTATATAACTTAAATACTAATACTAAAGTATGCTAGGTTTTTCCTTGATTGTTATTGCGATGTATGTTGTAGTTTGCACAGATTTTCATGCATAATTCACTTTAAAACGTATAGCATACGTGGTCTAATAGTTTAAAGCTTTTGGACAAAAAGTTTCTTCAATCCTTACCTCTGAAGGTCACTGAAGGTCACTGTGATTGTGAGCACCACATTGGTGGACTCCTATAGCTGCCACTCCAGTGTTGAAGGTTAACAGGAAGCAGCGAACTACGGTGTGTACATGACTGCCTCCACAGTAGCCATTTTGTATAGTTTTCTTCAGCCCAGTGTAACTGAATACTCACTACCTCAGAAGGATGGCAAGACTGCCTTCCCTGATTCAGCCAGTGCTCACTATAGTCAACCAACAGGTCCCTACTGAGTGTCAACAATAAATATTTCTGGCCCTTGAGCTAAAGGGCTGTGGATTCCTGACAGCTTTTCTCTAAAACATATCTGTGATTTGTATGAGACTGACATGGTGTTCACTACCTGCTATCTTTAAATAGTGTGTATGAAAAAGTGGGCTCTCCCTATGTGGTAGCAGGACCCCTGTCTCAGCCAGAGAACATTCCAGACAGTGATCCCCATGTGCACTGTCTCAGGGTTCCCCTGGGCATGCTCTGGAACCAAAATGGTCATCCTGGAGGCTGGATGCTCTGGCTTCTCACAAACTGCATCGTCTGGTCACCAGAGCCAAAAGACAAGTCTCTCACAGGCTATAGCCCACTTCACACATTACTCCTGATGTCCTGGAGTTTAGGAAAAACCCATCTTGGGGATTTAATAGGGACAAGCCCACTCCCTATTTTGATGTATTTAAGATTGGGATTCCAAGTTTCAAATGGGTCATGATTGGGTTTTCATTGTATAGAACACAAAATTGACCCTGCGTAACCCCTCACCATATCTTTGCTTTTGAGTACGAGAAAACATCTGGGTTACAAGCCATTTAAAATATTTATTTGTTAAAAAAAATTGTTAGGCAAATTCTACACAAGTTGCCTAGATCAGTAGTTTACTATCAAAGTGTATAAGACAGCCTATGACTATACCTACAACAATTTGGCTGTTGCAGCCAGTGCCCACAGCCCCTGTGTCCTTGTCTCCCATGTCTGTATCTGTCAGCAGCCAAGGGCAGGGCTTTCTGAAAAACACAGCATCATCAAGATAGTTCTGTATGCACTCATTTTGTAGCACATGCACACTTTACAGTTTGTTATTGTCTATAAGAAAACAGGCACCCAGCATAAACCGACAAGCTATATGATACACTTTTACGATAAAGTTGTCAGCGTTCATGTCAGCTATTTATTTATTGGAAAGGACAAAATGATATGTCTATTGAATTTCACTGGTTCTAACTCTCAGATGCTGTCACCACAGGCTGGAGTACAAACACGGTGGCTGTGGTTCTCATGCAGGGAAGGAGGTCTGAGTTGCCATTGAGCCTTCTCCCTTACTTCCTCTGCTAATAAAACTGCTCCCAATGTGTTCGATTGAACCCAGGGAAAGAAAAGTTCACATTTACAACATCATGAAATTAAAACCCTGGTAATATTAAAGCTTAAAGTGCACAGGGCCAAGCATGGTATTATGCTTTTAATCCCTGCACTAGGTCAAGTTGGAGGCCAGCCTGGGCTATAGCAATACTGAGATGAACAAGTACATGGGGCAGAGGAATACCATTGAAAATGTGGTAAATGTGGTATCAGCAGTGAGGTCTGCTGTAATTGATGTCTGCTGTAACAAGGACAGGACACACACATTTCTGACCGCTGGAAGAGTCATTTGCACACACAGCTAAGAATTCTGGCCAAGCCATGCTCATACCTATCATCGACTGGCACATATTCCTTTAGACAGTTGACATCTGAGTGTTATGAATTGTAAACTACAAGTTACTACAGCGTACATCCCAGTCACATTTAGTTATTTATTTTTTTTTAATTTTCTGTGGCTGCAGTAAGGATGGAATCCCGGGTCTTAGTCATACATAGCAAGTGCTCTACCACTGAACTGTATCCTCAGCTCTAGCAACTCTGTCATGACTATGTCAGACATACTCATAATAGCTGTTCTGGTCCCATGTTTATCTGTGTAGACCAGGTAAACCCTAATGGCTCCCAAATTCCTCCTTCACTAAAACTCAACTGCTTTTTGTGGACAATATTGTTGAACCCAACACTGGATACCTATGAGAAGTAAAAGAAGCATTAGTCACTATAGGTGCTTCAGAAGCACCATAATCTCATTTGGATCTACAGAGTGTATTGCAGAATATTGTGTACCCGTATGCATGTGTACCTGCACTGTGGCGATCAAATTCAGGCCTTACAGCTGCTAAATAAGTGCTTTGTCACTGAGCTACATACATTCCAGCCCGTTTGTTCTACTATAATGTTACAAATAATTTATCAAAATTTACAAGCCAACTATTTTAGAAAAAGAATCCTACTTTCACTTTATCCAGGATGTATGAGCTATTCACAACTTCTGATGGGACCAGATGGGGAGCTACAAAAGGAATAGGCTCAAGTCAAGAGTTCTCAGCAAAGACTAAACTAGTAAGACAATGAGAGAAAATGTCTTAAATGGGACTGTAAAGACAGGCCAGGCAATTCAGTGTCTACTGGGTATCTCTGCTGTACTATGCCGGACTGGGGGTTGTCATGAGTTTGGATTTGAGACCATAAAGAGAGGATCACACACATTAACTTCCTCTTACCCTCTCCCAAAGAACAAAATACCTGGTACCTGCTGTGGCCATTCCTATGCCCCAAACTATTGGGCTCCCATACCTTTGCCTCCTCCTTGCCCTGGGTAGGTTTTATGTTCAGTATGAACTCATGCAATCTAGGCTTCTGATCCTTGGATCCAAATGAAGGGTGTTGGCAGTTCCTACAAGCATCCACATCTGCCTTCTCCAAACCTTGATCTGCCCCTGCTGTGTTTTTTGATGTAGACATCTTACCAGTGGTGGCTTTTTTCCCTAAGCCTCATCTGGTAACCCTCAAATTCTGATCTTCTATACTCTTTAGCCTAAGTTAGAACTGGAGTTTAGAGACCCACTTTATTCAGTTTATATGAGAAGGATGGCCAGAAAATGGCTTGGCAAGGTCCTGACTGGCAGCTGTCAGACGGCTTTCCCCGAGTCAGTATGCTGGCAGCATCAGGAGGCTACCTGTATTGCTGGAAACATTTTTAGGTGGCATAAGGCCTCAGTGGTATTTTCTTCAGGTGCA
The DNA here is from genome assembly GCF_003668045.3 of Cricetulus griseus. Classification (NCBI taxonomy): domain Eukaryota; kingdom Metazoa; phylum Chordata; class Mammalia; order Rodentia; family Cricetidae; genus Cricetulus; species Cricetulus griseus. The sequence continues at coordinate 236,621,693 of NC_048596.1, read as the reverse complement.
GTCTTACTATAAATGAAATGGAATCTGATTGGGCTGTGGAAGGCTGAGCTGTGTGGTGGCAGGAGTGTTTGTTCACTCGTTGCTATATTCCCAGACCCCAGAAGAGTCGAATCCCATTCTTTTCATAACTGCCCTTAAGTAACTTGCACTTGCACTTTTTACCAAGTTTAGCACTCGCTGAAGGGCTCCCCCACTTATGAGTCTTTAACAGATACCCAATTTTTGAAGGTAAGCCCCAAATCATTCTTGGGGACTTTGTCTTACAAGGTGAACTGTGACTTCATGGGTGCTGTGTCATAACTCTATAAACTACTCCATTTAGTGAAAATACTCACAGAATTACCACAGGTAGTTAAGTCTAAAAGGCTCTTTTCCGTGTCAGGCCGAGATAGAAGAATAAAGACATCAAGAGGTTGAAAGTACCTTCACATCTAAGGATGTAGTTACTGTAGGCAGAATGCTTGTCCATGTGTAGAAAGCCCTGGGTCTAATCCCCAGCACAGCGTAAAATGGGCATGATGGTTTATACCTGTGATTGCAGCACTTAGAAGCTGGAGATAAAGATTAGAAGTGGGGATTTGAGGTCAGCCTGAGACCCTGAAAGTAATGACAGGGAGAGAGACCCCCCCATACACAAGAAAACAGCCTAACAACATTCTGTCATGCTATAAGGATTTTTCAAAGCTCGTGTGAAATCAAACAGATTCTAGGAAAAACAAATCAAAAGGATACAAGGAAAGGAATGAGAGGGTGTGGTCAATTTGGACACATTAGTAGTAAACTCTAAATCACCAATAATGTGTTGGTTTCACATTAAGGAAAGATCAAAACTCTCTCCTTGGTGTCATTTAACCAAGAGTGAGCCCAGTTTGAATTTTCTGTTTCATGCTGCCTGTGCCTTCTGTCCTCATCCATCCTATGTGTCTGTTATATCAGTCTAAATCTGTGCCTGCCTGAAGGCTGTCTTGTAAATCCATCCCTGTGTGTTCATCTCTCACAAAGGGCTCTGCTCTTATTGAGCAGCACAGAAGGCATCACATGGGGAAGGAATGAGAGATACTTAACAGAAATGTTTAACAGAGTCCTACAAGGGATCAAGTCACAGACTCCAATTAACCCCAACTGACCCAGATAAACAATAATGTTTGAAATACTGTTATCAAGCAATATTCAAACGTTGTGTTCAACATTTATGGTGGATATTCATTTTAGAAGACTGTTCTCAACTTCTGTATTTGCTGTTTTCAGCAACTGATACACACACATGCATTACTCTGGGTCAAGAACATGGAAGAGTATATAACTTAAGATTATGGTTATACATTGGGAATTCCAAGGGCAAGTAACTGTTAACAATGTTCTCTTAAAGGCTGGTTAAACAAACAGCCAAGTACACAGTAGGGATAGTAATCTTAAGTCATAAATGACCTCAGTATACTGACTCTGGCCATGAGGTCCATCAAAACTTCTAGTCCAGTCTCTAAGAATGTATACTTTTATAATATTGCATCACCACAATAAAGGGCAGAGGACTAATATTAAATATTTAATTAAAACAATATCTACTGGTACATATAGAAAATGGACTGATGAAATGGAACAGAACCTAGGTAAAGAGCTAAATCCATAAGAATATCAAGAGATCTGTCTTACCTACATGTAGCCTCCAACTAGTCTTAGAAAAGATGGGCCGTTCAGGAACAACTAGGTTACCCTCTAGGGAAAATAAGGTTGGTTTCTTAACATGTATTTTGTACTAGGATCCATTCCAAAGAATCAGAATTTAAAAATGAAAAGGCAAAACCATCAGTACTTCAGAAAAAAAAAATACTAGTGGATGACTGCCTTGGTCTGAAGTAAGGAAGACAAGTCTATGAGCTGATACAAAAATCGCCAAAGAACTGGTACTTGAGACCATAAAACAGCCTGGTAAAACTATTATAGCAAAGCCAAATAACACATAGGAAGAATATGCTACTCATCACACCTGAAGGATTAATACTCCTAACAGGTGAGGTTCTAATAACCATGTGGTAAAAGTGGACAAAGACCACGAAGCAGAGTCAAAATACTCCTTCATATATTAAAAGTTGTTCATTTTATAGAGAAAAAACGAATATTTTATTTTATTTTTTATGTTTGGTTTTTTGAGACAGTGTTTCTCTGTGTAGCTTTGGAGCCTATCCTGGCACTCATTCTGGAGACCAGGCTGGCCTTGAACTCACAGAGATCTGCCTGCCTCTGCCTCCTGAGTGCTGGGATTAAAGGTGTGCGCCACCAATGCCCGGCTTCAAAAAAATGAATATTTTAAATTTACATTCTATCAGAATGTTTAAGTCTAGCATTCAAATACCATCTCTGATATATGATGATGTTGGTGAGCAAGTACAGTCAAACTGTAGGTGGTGTGTGGCCTGAACTAGCCTCTGTGCAGGGCAGAATCTGAGCTAGTGCCTTTTAAAACTCGAAGTGTGTGCAGTCTTTCACTTTACTGTAGAAATGTACATATACAAACAGGACATGGGATATGGACTAGGTCCAGAAACAACCCAAATGCCCAAGAATGGTAGTGCTCACTAAATGGCACAGCCCATAGTAAGGACTCCAAGTAACCACTAAAGTAAAAAAGCTATCTGGTAATATGTGGCCATTGAAATATTAGGTGATAAAAAACAGATAGTGTGTATGTGATGTCACTCCAAGTAAAGATAGAGGAAAATAAGTCCTTATATTTGTCTATGTTGGCATATTTTTTTTAAAGGTATGGTTAGAAATACAAAAAGCCAAGGGGAGAGGGTGTGTGTGCACACTGTGGAAAGCTGGGAAAACATTGTACTTTTGGTATGAAATGTGTTTTTTAACCATATGAATGTACCACCTATTCAGAAAGTTAAATAAAACAAGCTTTTTAAAAAAAGCCTATGGCTCAATCCAAATCAAAGGATACCAAAGTTCTTACATTTTGATAGAATGGTAACAGACCATTACAAAAAATGACACAGATGGCCCACATTATCAGGAGAGGCTCTTGAGCCATGCGTTCTGAGGGCACTTTCAGGCTCCACCACTGTGAGCTGTGACTACGGCTGAGCCTCAGAACCCATCTGTTTTCATGCTTTAGTAAACAACTGTGCTAGTGAGGAGCTGGTGCATGTGGAGCCCTCAACACTGCCATCGTGACTACAAGAAGAGTCCCCTCAGACTATGCAGACACGTGTTTTCTCCCTGATTCATACATTATAATCACATTTCCTTGAAATGGAGAAGGAAAAAAAAAAACAAAGCAACAAATGATTGCAGAAACATGTATTTTAATTCATGGTCTAGATTCTGGTGGGTACAACAGTAAATTATTTGGAATTCTGCTCAGAAAACTCAAAGCTGCACCTGTAAATGTCATTTCAAATAAAGGACATGTGGATTTCTGTGCTTGGCTTGTACTAAGGGATTTCCATGACACCGTGTACCTGGGTCTGAGCCTTTTGGTGACTAACTATGGCTTCTGCAGGAACTTCAGTCTGCAAACTGCTGAAAGGCCTACTGTGAACTGTTTCCAGATGTCCAGCTGAAGGCAATGCTGAGAAGAACAGCACAGCTGTCCTTCCTTATATATAGTGGCACCTAGGCAGAGTCAAGAAATACGGCACAGCATTTCATACACACAATTCAGGGGCCCAACATTTGACTTGTCAAGTTTCAAAACTGAGGTCTTGTTGTTTTGGCTCCACATAAGCAAACCGAAGGAATACTGAACACTGACCATTTTAGTATGTATAATCTGTCTCACACAGATGCCATTAAAGGAAAACAAATGTAGGCCACCAAAGAAAATTACTTCCACTCCTTTATGTTGATTATGCCATCAGGTATAATCATTTCCATCAGTTTTGCTGTCAGGTGCTAGATTTGCACAGTAGGTGATGAGACACGGACAGCAAGCATCTTGTTGCTCAGTTGTCAAGCACTCGAACTGTGTGAGCAGTGCTCACATTTTCCCCCAGCATTGTTAACAGAACTGGCAGACAGCCTCCTAAGGACCACTCATCACCAGGGTCAGCAAATGTCCTACAGTCCTCAGATATCATGGAAATGTAGATCATACACACAATCCTAATGTATGTAAAAGTTACCCATGAATATCAACTTCAAATACTTCCTTTACTGAGGAAATTCAGTAAAACCATGAATACATTCTAACTTAACCATATCTTTTCAATTCCCTAGAACACACTCTAATACTACTGTGTGTCCTAAACTTGAAACAAATCACAGTTAAGAAAAAGTCAGCAAGTGGAAATGAAGATTTTTTTTTCCCTTAAGCAAGTAGTTTAAAACAATAGCATTTAACTGTAGTAATGGTAAGTGACATTACCAAAATGACCTCTGCATTTAAAATAAAAATAGACAAAGTGCAAAATTTTCACATTTCCTTACATTCTAAAGGGACACTACAGAACACTTCTTACTGATGTACTAGCAAAGTCACTGCATTCACTTTGTAGACTTTTTGCTTACAGTGGTCCACTCCTGTCACATGGTAACACTTGCAACTCTTTAAAAATAAAAAGCAAAGAAAAAGGAAAACTGAAACCCTGCCTAAAAAATAATCAACCTATAAAATTCACCTAGCAACAAAACATTAAGTTTATAAAGGTTAGAAATTAGGAGGGGAACAAACTAGTGAGGCCTCAGTCCCCCATCACACCTCCACAGTAGATGACGAAGTATTGAGAGAGCACAATGAACCAACTCAGTAATCTGGCACACACCATGAAGTACAAGGAACATAGTTCAGACTTTGGCAGATAAGATGTGGGTTTAAGAGCACTTACTGTTTACTTCAGAAAGACGGAATCTAAGGAGAATCAAAACTTTGGACTCACATTACTTCCACACAGATAAAAACCTTTCAAGTAATCCCATTATCCACTGCCACCTTTAAAAGATTTAAAATATTTAAAGACTTTAAATCCCAGGTTTAGAAAATGACAGTCAGGGCCTTCAAGTCCTCCACTGTCTCAAGTCACACCAAGGACAGCTGATCTGGGATGAATTGAAAATGGAGTGGGGGTGGTGACACTCCTGCCGAAGCATCTCACCAGATAGAATCACACAAAGAGGTAGAGGATTGCATAGATTGTGTTCAAAATCAAATATTGAAAATGCTTACTTTAAAACAGCAAAATTTGTGTATAATGCAATTAGCATTATAAACCCATAGAATCCCATTCAAATTTTTGAATAAACAATCCATTAAATAAATAGGGCTTTTCACAAAATAACTGAAAATATTTATAACTAGGAGAGGAACAAAGAGAGAAGTCAGAAGAAGGAGTTGTAGGCTTTAGGTAAAGGACACTCCACTCTTGAGCCAGCCTGGTGTACACAGGACATCTGGCCAAGTGAGCATGGGTGGACACTTACCCACCTTCACCAAGGCAGGTCCTTTTAGGCCAAAACCAAAGCAGCAACGGCAACTAAACATCTTAAAATGTTTGAAGTCCTGGGAAGTCATCCAGAACCTCTCTCACTAGTCACTGAAAGGCCTATTCATTATAGTGACAGCCCTGCCTTACAGAAGATGACACACAGTGTTAGGCAAGGCTGAAACACTAACTACAGCATTGACAAATTTCTGTCACCGAGACCAGCCCTAGGTAGCACTGGTTCCCTAGTTCTTTTTCTATAACAGAATGAATAGTCTTCTCAGGATAGACACAGTCATTTAAAGTTTGACAAACTAGGAATGAAGGGTAATACAATACAAACAAAACCAATGTGAAACAAACATGGGATTAGTATAATTTACAATTTTAAAGTATATACTTCATTTATAAATATCTCTAATTGACATTCTATTAAGGATCATAAATATTCAAGTGAACATTTGAATTTTCTCTTTAAGAGTTCAAAATTCTTGAAGTCTTAGACACTTTGTCTCTCTGCTCAATGTCCAAGGCTAAAAGGCTTCACACAGTCCATTATGTCTATGGAGACATAGAAAAGTCTTCATTACCTCTTGTGCTGCAATAACGCTTTAAAGTTCTGTAATTCTTTTATGCTTGTAGAAAGTCTACAGGGGGAAAACAAGTACATATTAGTGCCGACATAATGTGCAGACATTTCCAAATAGCTGATACTGGACCCTTAAGCTATATAACCTGGAAACAAAAATCTAAAAGAACCAAACATTGAACATTAAAATTCCATTTTAAATAACTCCTATTAAAAGTGATAAATCATAGGGCTTTGGTTCTTTGGACTTGCTTAGAAGGGCAAAAGAAGCCAATTCATCTTCACATTAAGACCACTGGTGAGAGTCAGGAGTGGTTGGCACTCAGGAGGCTGAAGCACCTAGATCACTGAATTTGGAGGCAGTTTGGAGGTCTACAAAGTAAATTACAGGACTGCCAGGGCTACAGAGAGAAACCCTGTCTTGAAAACAAGACAATAACAAAGACTGTAAATGAGTGATATAAACAGTGCCATCAATGGCTCACAAATATATGTTGTCTCCTACACAGTCCCTCCCAACTCACATTTATGGCATCGTGTAAATGATTACTAGCTCAATGAATAAATAAAAACCTAAACCAGAAATAAAACTCTTTATAAGAGTTGCCATAGTCATGGTGTCTCTTCACAACAATAAAACTCTAAGACACACAGCTAGCAGGTGGGTTCTGAACAGGGAGCCAAGGTTTGCTGAGCTGTACTGCCAGCAAATAGCAGGCCACGATCCCAGGACTCCAAACCCTGTCAACTGGCCAGCTCCCCCTAGAGGGAGAACAGGCTCTAGATAAAGTTGGCATTTCTGAGAGCCAGTGAAATTTTGATGAAATGTTCAGTTTAATTTTTCTTTCTTAATTTAATTTTGTTTGAGCTTAAAATGTGTAAGTTATTTAAGATCTTTTTATTTCAAATAATTTATATTTAAATTATATTTATATTTCACTTAGTTTCTTCTGTTATTTTTCTTTAGATGTCAAAAATGTGTAGGCTGAATGTTTCCTGAGATGTAAAATACCATCAGCTGCTAACTTGGGGGTTGTATCTCAATTAGCACAAACATCTTTATCTACAGAAAAGAGTTGGGCACAGCAGCTCACACCCTAGCATCACTCAATTCCAGGTCGGCTTTCATGAGAGCAAAACCCTGCCTAGATAAAAATAAGTATGTGGAGGAAATAGGTGAAGGCTTGGCATTAAGACGGGACATATCTAAATTATCTTTAAGAGATCAGTCTCCTTTGAACTTAAAATCATACTCATAAAACATACACATTAATCTGTCACTTGGTTCCAGTTTAAAAATAAACTTTCTCCCATGATTTGACTTACTTTGCCCTACTGTTACAACACAGCATATTATTTTCTATGATTCTTTTCCTTCTACTCTTTAATCCTCAACACTACATAAATTTCTCTGTAGGCAAATTCAAATTATTTTTAAAACCATTTCTGATATAAGAAACAAAGTGTGTGTGTGTCTACTTTTCTGATATATATGTGCATATATATCTCATACGTATGTATCTCATAAATATATATGTATATCAGAAAAATGGGGTAGGAATGGATGGGAGAGGACTCCTGAGCTTAGGCAATACAGAGCAGAGAAAGGGTGTCATGTCTTTACCTTCCCCATCACATTTTCCTTCTGTCTACTACAGTATACAGCAGGCAGTAGCCAGCTAAAGAGAATATTAGGAGACTATTTCCCTCATGAAATTGAGAAATCAAACTGGTACTGGAAATTATCAGTTCTTCCTGGGACTGACAGAAACTGGCTGTCAGCCTGGAGGCCACACTGAGCAATGAAGTTGGGTATTTTTGGTTTTGGTTTTGAGATAGGCTCTTTACTACATAGGCCAGGTTGGCGTTGAACTCATGAGGTGCCTTCCTCGACTTCTCAGGCTAGGGTTATGAGTGTCTGCCATCACACCCAGCATACCTTGGGGCAGGGGGAGACAATCTTTGCAGTATACTGAAACCTGTGGGGGAGTCGGGTCTCAGCTATAGGTGCAATTCTTACCTTCCAAAAGCATTTAAAAGAGCAACTATTTCCTGCCGAGTAAGCTGGAAGCCTTTAGATGGACTGTTCTCTGGAAGCTTCTGGATTTCTTTTTCAGAGAATAGTATCTTCAAGGCAGTTCCTAAACCCTGAGTCTAAAGAAAATATTCATAAACTTACAATTAACTTTACACAATAGCTACTATGAAGAACTACTCAGTAAGGACACTGAAAACCATAAGAGGGAGCTGGAGAGATGGCTCAGCAGCTAGGAGTGCTTGATGCTCTTCATCCAATGGCTCATTATCACTTGTAATTCTAGCTCCAGAGAACCCAACACCCTCTAACTGGTCTCTGTGGGTAATAAAAGAGGCACACACACCTAAATAAAAAACAAGACAATCTCTTTTTTTTAAAAAAAAGTATGAACTGAGCCTGGTGTTGGTGGTGCATGCCTTTAATCCCAGCACTAGGGAGGCAGAGGCAGGTAGATTTCTGTGAGTTCGAGACCAGCCTGGTCTACAAAAGCTAGTTCCAGGACAGCCTCCAAAGCCAAAGAGAAACCCTGTCTGGAAAAAAAAAAAAGACCTATGATTTGAGTTTTACAACACATTGCTGAACTATGCATAAATCAGTGTCTATTCCCTCACAAGTTACATGCACAAAACACTGCTCAGGAAAACTTGAGCAATCTGATGCTTGCTGAATGTGTTTCTGTTCCAGATTACTAACATGCCTGTTTTCATCATCAGAACCACAGTATGACTTGTAATCTTGAAAGCACTACTTTTTTGCAGTGTTAGAGGATCAAACCCTGCTGTACCTCAGCTCTATACCCCAGAACCATTAAACACAGTTGTTCCATTTACAACCCTTAGCAACTAAAGTTCCAAGAGTATTCAAGGTGACCCTACATTAAGTTATTTCTCAGCACTAGAGAAAAAGAAAATTTTGATTTCAGTACAGCTGCCTTTAAAATAATCTTATCTCACCAGCACTGTATAATCCCAGCTGATGCAGAAATCACAAATTTGATGATGCCTTGAGTATAAAGCAAGACCCTGTCTTAGAAAAAAAAGGAAAACACCCACATAAACAAAAATTAATTTTGCCTTTTGACTTTCTGTACTTATCATCTTTGAAAGAAAATAAGATACAAAAATCAAATACTCCTCTGTACACTGAAGATTAAGGTCTGCCCTATAGTACTTTTGCATTTTGTGCTAGACAGCCTTTCACCACTGAAACAAACCATGTCCAAAATTTGATGTTTAGGACTTATGTATTTTAATATATATACATATATATATATATATATATATATATATATAATATATATACTTTTTCTATCCATAACCAACTTTAAAAGTGAACCTAAGATGGTACTGAGATACGGTATACAAAAATGTCCTTGCTCATGGACCTCCAGCACAATTTAGTATCATTTATCTTTCATTAACAATACAGAAAAGCCACACTTGGATCTGCTTGTTTCCAAACATGAATTCATTGAACAACAAATAAGTCTTAGTAAAACTAAAGCAAGCAGAAAAATGTAAAGCTATGAACAGTCTGAAAAGGAAAGACAATACACACACCTGCAATTTTCCCCACAATCTGCATTTATCACATCCAACACAGTCCATGATTCGGGAGATGTTCTTGAAATGTAACCGGAATTCCTCCTGGTATGCAGAAAATATTGGAATTAGACTTGAAATTAAGCTACACTTGGTTGAATTACATATATAAAATAAAGTTTTGGAGTTTACAAGTGATTAAATTGTTTTTAAGCACTAAAAGATCTGACTTTGTACACAACATATTATGTTAAAACAACAGACATTAATAGAAGCTAATATGCACAGTGCATATTCAACCCATTTTACTGACAAGGCACTTAACAAAAGGGCTGGAAAGTTAACAGTGTGAGGCCTTTACTTGTAAGAACTGAGCTGTTGCTTACATTGAATAGCTTCTTAAATCTAGGTAGGGTATTTTCTCATAGCAACAGAAAAAGGAACTAATGTAAAATGTAACTCAGAATGTTGGCCCTAGAATAGATCTAGTTGTAAATCACTCCTTAATACCATGCTGTGACACAGGTAATTAACAAGCAATGATCTCAATTTATAGCAAAATCTTATCACACTAACATCAACATTGGATAACTGGAAAAATTTGGATGAATTAGATGGAAAAAAAAAAGCCAGAGTGTGGTGGTGCACACCTTTAATCCCAGCACTTGGAAGGATTTCTGTGAGTTGGAGGCCAGCCTGGTCTACAAGGCCAGTTCCAGGACAGTCAAAGCTACACAGAGAAACCCTGAGAAAGAAAGAAAGAAAGAAAGAAAGAAAAAAAGAAAGGAAGGAAGGAAGGAAGGAAGGAAGGAAGGAAGGAAGGAAGGAAGGAAGAGAAAACACAACAAATGGCTTCCACAATGCCCCCAATTACCTTTAATGACTTGGCCCCCTTTTTGTCACCTGCAAACATGGATTTCTCATCAAAGTGCATGGGAAAGGACCTGATGAAAGGAACAAGTAAGTTAACAATGAAAAGTCCAAGAACCTGTCTTAGAGCTCTGCTAGAATTTTGTAGCCCTACAAATATTTAAAGTCTGCTATTTATAATGTAGGAGGGTGACAGTTCACATATATACTAATAAGACTATAGCAAACTACATATGACTTTGTAATTTATAACACTGCGATATCTTAAGGAGATTAGTAAAATTATTTAAAAGTAAAAACAATCTCCAAGTATGACAACACTCAATATTTTTGTATAATTTAATATGTAGTTTACTTTAGGTTCTTCTGCATATACCTTTTCTTTCAGGTTTGTCTTAGAACCTAGTGGACATGTTTTACAGATTAAGGATGATTTAAAAGGTTATGTTCTGGAAGGTAGCACCGTGTATGTTCACTATATACTTACTATGACTCTATGCAAGTTTAAGCAGTAACTGAAATAATACCAAATTGGTAGAGCATTTTGATACTACATAAAGTCTTCAGTTCTTTATTAAAATATATATGGCCTAGTTTCAAGTGCAAACACTTCTGCAGCCAAGCTTCAGGGAGGCTTCTTACTCAGCATCTATAGAACTACCGCAGTAATTTTGCTCCCATGTTCCTCAGCTCTGCATCTCTCTTTTCTAATGTCTGGAGGATTCCAGAACACTGACCAGACCAGAGCCTTGTCTACAAGTCTTACTTTGTGTCCTGGAAGATGCTGAGCAGCAGGGTCTTGGTATCGGCATCTTCTTCCAAGTTGCCAGTGTAAAGATCAACAATTGAGCGCTCAAAATAAGGGGCCACCTTTGACAAAGCACGAAGCTCAATCAAGTATAAAAAGTATAGATTCTTCAGTCTTCTTGGACCCTCCCCCTTTGTTTCCACAGGGTCAAAACGGCGTTTAAATTCTTTGATGTTAGGTCCCCAACTAGGTTTACCCCAGGTTTCTGAAGAGAAAGAGAAATATATTGTCTTTTAGTATAAAAGTTTTTTGTTTTGTTTTGCTCTACAGAATATGTATTTTACTTTCCAACACATTTTAGCATATCTTAGAAGTAAAACAGTCTCCATTTAAGAAATCTGATTACTGGCCAGGTGGTGGTGGTGGATGACTTTAATCCCAGCACTATGGAGGCAGAGGCAGGCCGATCTCTGAGTTCGAGACCAGTCTGGTCTACAAGAGCTAGTTCCAGGACAGCCTCCAAAGCCACAGAGAAACCCTGTCTCAAAACAAAACAAAACAAAACAAAAAAAAGAAAAGAAATCTGATTACCTTCCAGAAGATAATTTGCACACAGATGTAAATTGATGCTGGCATGAAGTCCTGATATAAGCTTATAGAAGACTCTTTTCTCAAGACACAAACCTAATCAGAAAAACATGGAAAAAGAAACCCACACCCATCAGATATAGAATATTTAACCAAAAAAGTAATTACATGGGTTTCAGGTTAATGTTCAAGAACACTGTTATGGGGGCTGGAGAGATGGCTCAGAGGTTAAGAGCACCGACTGTTCTTCTAGAGGTCCTGAGTTCAATTCCCAGCAACCACATGGTGGCTCACAACCATCCATTATGAGATCTGGTGCCCTCTTCTGGTGTGCAGATAGTCACAGAAGCAGAATGTTGTATACATAATAAATAAAATCTTTAAAAAAAAAAAAGAACACTGTTATGGCTAGAATATGCAGTGTCCCTGCAAGCTTAGGCTTGGGATGCCTGTTGCTCTGGTGGGGCCTGCCTAGAGGAAATACAGCGGTGGGGGCAGGGCCTAAGAGGTGATATTATTCATGTCTGCTTCCGTCACTCTCTGCTTCTGGTCTTCATAGCTGTCCTCTGACACACATTCCCTGTCATGAAGATCTTTTCACAAGCTCAGGGCCAAACAGCCATGGAATGAACCCTCTGAAACACTGAGCAACATAAATCTTTTTTGTGTGTATAAAGTTTCTGTCAGCTAAAAGTAACAGACATTAAAAACAAATCAAGAGATAATATGCAAACAATCAGATGGAGTTTTTCACTAGAAAACAGTAAGATACTTGTTTCAGAATGGACTTAACTATTGAGAATAACTAAAACTTAACACACAAACATGGTGGATGCAGCCGGGAAGTTCTTATGTTATCCAGAAAGACCTGCCCCAGGAGGGTGGCCCAGACACTACTGGATGCAACTGCCAAGTTCCTAGGCTACCCAGAAAGCAGTTGCACAGGTTGTAGTTTAGACTAAAACTGTACTAAACACAACAACAATGAAGTCATTGCTTTGCCTTAGCAATAGCTGTGTCTTCCAATAATACCTTCCCTCTGTTCTTTCTTTGGATCTACTCTGTGGTGGAGAAAGAAGGGTCTTTTTCCCTGTGATGTTCTTATTCTAATGATGCATCACTCTACTAATAAGGAGATAAAACCTAGAAAAAGACTCCCAGGAATTTTACAGGCAGGAGACAGATCTGTTGAGTATTTACAAGTCCCACCATATGGAATTCAAGGACATGATACACAGTCACTTCATATAGCTTCCTTAACCCACACAAGTTTCTGCTCAAAATTTATGGCAAATACCAAATAATCCCATAATCCTACCCTCCTCCTGCTACCCTGTAAGATTTTCTTTTATAGTAACATACATTGTAAGTGCACTTAGTACCACCAAACAGTAATCTTAAGAATGGCTACAAGGGGACTGGAGTGAGGCTCAGTAGCCGAGAACATGCTTAGCATGTACATGACCCTGAGCTCAACACTAACATGGTTTTACACTGTATTTATTATGCCACAATAAAAAGAAAAATTTTGATTACTATTCTTTATAAAAATTTTAAGCATGTAAATATACAATAGGAAATATAAATTATGATTTACTTTATATGCATGAATGTTTGTTTGCATGTATGCATATGTACTGTGTATATGTATGGTGCCTTCGGAAGGCAGAAGAGGGCATTGGATCCCAAGGAACTGGAGTTACAGATGGTTGTGAGCTGTCATGTGGGTGCTAGAAACCAAACTCATGTCCTCTGCAAAAACAAAAAGTAAAAACTACAACTAAACAACAACAACAACAACAAAAACTACAAGTACTCTTAACCATAGAACCATCATCTCTTAGGTCCTCTAAACAGATAATTTTAGAATCTGTTAGGTGCATTTTCTTTACCACCCAACAGGTTTTGTTTTCTTTTTTAACACACTTTCTACTGGGGAAAATGTGGAATTTAGGGTACAATCTCATTTATGTGCTGGGAGAATTTTAATAAAAGAGTGTCTATGTGGCTTGCTGCTACATCTTATCCAGGACTCTCAGATCATTATTTACTCTAGGTCTTACCACAGATGGCTCTGAAGCAAACATCCTCAATAAGAAAAACTATTGAGGCTGGGCGTTGGTGGCACATGCCTTTAATCTCAGCACTCGGGAGGCAGAGGCAGGTGGATCTCTGTGAGTTCGAGACCAGCCTGATCTACAAGAGCTAGTTCCAGGACAGCCTCCAAAGCCACAGAGAAATCCTGTCTCAAAAAAAAAAAAAAAAAAAAAAAAAAAAAAAAAAAACTATTGAGATATCATTCTCTAACTCAAAATGTTGTAAAGACCAAAACATAGAGATTAAATTTTATTTTGTAGCTTTCTCCAAAAAGCATATGGACAACTTTAAATGTTTGTAACAAGGACTACAAATAAAATGAAGAAAATGAACTTAAAAGAAAATTTACTTAAAATATTGTGTACTAACTTCAAGAAAAATTTTCATCAAATATATAATCAAGAAGAAAAATGGTGAAATTTGATGTTCAATTTCTATTCCTTCCAACCTACCTATATAAGCAATGTTTCTGTCTTACAAAATAGCCAATGTCTAGAGAAGGAAGTGTAAGTAAAGCAAAGGTCATGAAAATTCACAAGCTTAAAAAACAGGGCCTGGAAAACGAAGAGGAATTTCTATTTGCAAAGTTCACAGAGCCTGTAAGCTGGAACAGGCCAGGTACAGTTAGGAAGGTGGAGGGGAAACTTGCTTCAGTGAACTGGGTGACCTCAAGCAAAATGCTGGTATCAAAGATGTACCAATTGACTGCACCAATAAGACAACACTGGGTGGAGCTGCAGGAGACCTTTTATCCCAGCCTGGTGTCAAAAGGGTGGGTGGGTCTGTGGCTGTGGAGAGCAGGTCAAAGCTTCTATCTCTTGCTCTGAAATAACACAAAAAAGCCATCCTACAAAAGCAATTTCATCAACTCCTGGTTCTAACAACACATAGCAAGTTAGATCATCCAATTTAGGGAGATCTCTTCTAGATTTAATGGTATTCAAATTAATTTTCAACTATTGGTTTAGGGGACACTGAATGTATGTAAACATGTTTCTCACAATAGTGCTAGATTTTCTACTGTCATGGACAACTGTTGTGCATTTGAATATCTCTTGGTTGTTTTCAATTCCACCAACAGTGTAGGTGGCAGCACTAGTATTGCCACTCTTTAGCTCCAGGTGAGGAAAAAACTAGAAGTGCTCTCTGGAACTACATACTCACATTCAGGGACTCCAAGCAGCAGGATGCTACTAGTTGATACACAGTGCCTAAGGTCAAACACTGACAGAGACTCCATTCTCCTCCTCCATTATCAACATTCAAGTGTCTTATCTCTCTGAGTCTCAATCAAGAGTATCCAACTTGTGGCTCATGTGTAGCACACATCTAGGGTTATCTATAAATGCAGCCCGATACTTATGCAGAACCCGATATCATGCCACAGTGTTAAAATGTTGGCCACCCCTGATCTTAATTACTTTACACAATGCTCAATCTTTAGAGTAGACTTATTAAGTTATGCATCTTCTACTAAAGGTCATTTGCCAACACAACTCCTAACAGTATTCACACATGTTCACTTTAAAATGACCAATTTATACATAAAAGTCACTAACAACAAGCAGAAATTATGTTCATAAGAAACACAGCCAATTAACAACTAACAGAATCAACTACTGAGAATTTAACACTTTGCTGGAAGCTTATGGCCATGAAACAATGATTTCCTTCCCTCACTCAACTTGCTAATCTTTCACTACTATAAAACAGTACAGCATAAATTCAAAAGCATCATACTCCCAGTTATTATCCAAAGCTGTTAAACTCTTAGAGCATTGTACTTTTAATTCATAAAATTGTATGTTTCTAATATGGAAAATATGAATGAAAAATACAATGTAAACTCCATTGCTTTAAATTTTAATTAGATGAATATGGGCTATATGAACTTGGATATATATGTACAGTCTTCTGCATTTAATTCACCTTGCCTTGTTTTACACATCACAAGAGCTTCCTTACTAAGGGAAACACCTTTGCTTTACAAGCACACTTGTTTGCTACTAGCTAGTAAAATGTGAATAACATAGGTTAACACTGCGGGAGCCAGTTAGGAAAACCTAATAACCTATGTAGCTTATGTATTCATTTGGTACTGATTTTTTTGGCTACCCAATATCCTTAAGATTTTCACATAATTTTACCACAAAATATAACTAAACCATGTTATTTTCTTTCAAATATTGTTAAGTATCAGTTGTGTAAACAACCACAGATGAATAAAGTTTACCTTCTAGCCATGTATAGAATGATTCTCCTTAAAAAAAAAAAGAATTTGGTTAAAATATTTTAAATATTTGTATATAAACAACAACTCAGGTCACTTGAGGACTACCTCTAGGAATGTCTACTCCTTTAGACTAAACAGTAAAATGAGCATATGTTTCTAGAAAAACCCATATATAATTTAAATAACACTGGAGAGTGTTCTTACAGATATTTTAATTATTAAAATATATGATAAAACATTTCAGTGTAAATACTAAAATATATCTTATTCCCTGAAGGTTTAAATCCAAAAGCAAGGAAACAAACACTTAATAAATCTGTCTGAGATAACTAACAAGCATAGTATTATATCAGCAAACTACAAATACAGAAATTAAATTATAATTACTCAATTTTTCCTAACCCAATAAAGCTAGGTATGTTTCCTCAATTATCTAAGAATAAATTTCAAAAGATAATTTTCAATGTAATTCTTGCTTAGAGTGACTGTAACTCATCTGCATAGGACCTAAAACATCTCCTTGGAACGGAGGAGAAAGTGGTAAGAAACACAGAAGCTGAGTTCCAGAGCAGCAGCTAGTTCCAGAGGTCTACTATATAGCATGCTGACTAGTGTTAGCAACAAACTGTTGTGTTCTTATAAACTGTTGAGAGATTTTAAGTGTTTTTGCCACAAAAAGCTAAGTATGTAAATAAATACATATAGCACCAATCTTGTTTAGCCATTCTCCAGGACATATGCTTCAAAATACTGCTTATAAATGTATACAATTTTGTCACCAAAAGAAAGAAGAGCCCTTTCTGGCTCAATAATGCTCTTCTGAGTTAGGGAGGGAAAGAAATGGGAGTGTGGTTGTACTTCCTGA
Source organism: Cricetulus griseus (assembly GCF_003668045.3). Taxonomy (NCBI): domain Eukaryota; kingdom Metazoa; phylum Chordata; class Mammalia; order Rodentia; family Cricetidae; genus Cricetulus; species Cricetulus griseus. Next base: position 236,604,698 of record NC_048596.1, on the reverse strand, counting down.
GAGAATGACAGAAAACCCAGTCCACAGAGGTGCTGCCCAGTCTCAGGGATAAACCTTGGGAGCTCCTCTGCCCCCTGAGTGCCACCCCACTCCACCACAAAACAGCACAGACAGCTTTCTGCCATCATCCACTCCATCCACCCTGGCTAAGGATTGTTACTATCTCACTTCCTCAAATAACCTCAACTGCCAGCTCCCATTTGGCTGGGAAACTGAGGCCACAAATGGCCTCTTAACCCATCCCTTCAGACGACTTCAGTCTTCCCCACTGCAAACAAGTCACACGGGACACACTGACTTACTTACTGCTCAGCTCTCAGGTTCATGCTATCTCCCCCAACAAGCCTATATATACTAGCTAATTCTACTGATCCACAACCACTCCTTTAGTTCAGAATTCATCTTAAAGGCCACTTCTTCCAGGCAGCTTTTCTCATCATGTATGAGGTGCTTTGTTTCACCCTTTACTGAGTTACACCTGCTGGGGGCACTGTGTCTGAGTTTCTGTATGTTGTTGCGTCGGCTGTGCATTGCATTTGCTTTCCTCTGGGCATCCTTGGCTCACAGAGGGACGCTGTGCATTTTATACATTCTCCCAGTCTGCATAATGCCACTGAACACAGGTAAGGAGACAGCAACTGAAATCATTTTCTGGCTGTTTCATGGCCAGATGCTAGTAAATAGTCTTCATGAGATTAAGCACTATATTAAAAAATGAGAATGTAACTTTCAAAGGCAGTAAGTAAATACAGAAGTCACAAACTATCTGAAAAAATAACTTTGCTACATTTCCTCAAAATCTTCATATAGATTAAAAAATATTTTTAATTGTGTATGTGGGTGGGAGGTGGGGTTCATGAGTGCATAGCATTTATGTAGAAGTCACAGGACACCTAAAAAGAATCTGCTCTCTTTTTCCATCGTGTGGGTCCTGGGTATTGAACTTGGGTCATCAAACTTGGCGGCAAGTGTCTTTACCACCAACCTTCAAGATTTTGTTAAAAGAAAATGTGGAAAGTAGACCTACTTTCTATACTAAACATTTGGTAAAATGGCCTCTATGCTTTTTTTTTAACTTTAAGACAACTTTATGTTATTTTTTAAAATCTCATTTTTGATCACCATTCATTTCTGAAAAAATAGGCCAAGCCACCTGCTTTTGGTGAAAAGAAGAAAAACTCTAAAACTTAATAGTAAAAAGGTTTCTTCCATGGTTGAAGTAAACATGAGTTTCAACTCACCATCATCTTCCCCTAAAGGAGAAAAGAGAAAAAAATTACAAAATGCCTTACCCTGCTCAGATTCCACCCCTGCTAATGTCAACGCACAATTTATCCTCACTGTTAAACTGTTCACTGTACCATGAACTCCGATCACTACTGCAGGCATCCTGCAATTAAGAGCCTTGCCTGCAAACCAGAGTACAAGATTCCCACATTCTACGAAACAAACAGGGGAAGTGAGAAAACATGAAGAGACTGAGAAGGGAGAAGGAACTAGGCCTGGTGACACAGGTGCATGATCCTAGACACTCGGGAGGCTGAAGCAGGACCACTCACTGTGCTCAAGGCCTGAGCTATAAGGTGAGTTCTAGGCTGGGATGGCTGCTCAGTGAGACTCTGGGGAGCTGCGGATGTAACTGTGATATAATGTTAAGTGTGCACAAAGCCCTGGGTTCCATCTCCAGCACATTGAAAGACCTGGAAGCAACCGAAGCAGCCAGAGGTAGCTAGGCTCAGTGCTTATCAAATATACAAATATCTTTCAGACCCCCTGCCCTCCTCACTCCCTCTACCCCACCTCTGTGGACAGGACAGTTTCCATGCTGGGTACTTCTCCAGATGATTACTCTTTTGCTCAGGCAGCTGAAAGAGGGGGTTCAAGGACACCCTCCTGGGATGGAGAGGCCCAAAGGCTGAGCTGGCTCCATTGTTCCTCACCTTTGTTGCCTCTGCCTGGCAGATTCTGATGAGAAAGTTTATTTTTCAGAAAAAAGGTTCTGTTGCTCAAAGACTTTTTGAATAATAGCTATAGAAGCCTAGAACTGACACTGCTTCAGGAATACAGTGGAAGAAACAGATGAGCAGGCAGTAGAGAGCCCTTCAAGCCCACCTGGCAGCCAGAGTTGTAGGCTTTCGTTAGCAGCCCAGAAGAACTGCTCCCACTCTCACTGCCTTGGCTTGTCTTTAACAGTCTTTCCTATCTTTTCTTCTCCTCCCTCCCTAGTCTCATTGTTGACACCCCCACCCGCCATCTTTGCAGCAGTTTCTGGTTTAATTTATGGGAAATGGAAACAAGGTGTTTCTTTGGATTTGACATCTTTTGTTAAACAAACAGCTGCATTTTTTACTTTGGAACAAAGTAACCACAGAAAAGGTCTGAAGAAATGCCTTCCTTAATTATAACAGGAAACAGAAGGAGGGATGTCCTATTTTCGTTTATACAGCTTCCACAGTGTCAATTTTTACAACATTTTGTGTAATTAAGACATTGAAGTTGAAAACATAAAGGTTATAATGTAAAAAGAGAAAAAAATAAGTCATGACCACTCAGCTCACAGTCCCAATTTTTTTACCAGGCAGTTTCAGAATGAGCTTGGGGAATAGCATTTTGCCTTGACACAGCTAGCATCTAAAAGCATTGCTTATATTCAACCACTCCATATCTATTTGGGCCTCAGGCCAGAAGGAACAAATCTACTTAGGAATTTCAACTTTCTAACTCAGTCCTGACCGAAACTTTAGAATGGTAGGTCAGAGCTACAGGGTCAATCCCAGGGATTAGTTGCTCCTAGATAAGAGGATGAAGATGCCCCAACTAACCACAGCATGCTACACCAACTGAACAGCACACTAGCTTACATGTACCTGTGTTTTTACAGTAGGAGGTGTGTCTGACACTACAACCCCAGTATCATGTGCTGTGCCCAAATATATGATGACAAAGACAGATAATACTGCCACCATCTTTACAATCAAGTAAATTAAACTTAAAACGTAAAATTCAGGTTCATACTTATCATACAAACACATAATGGCCAGCTAGTAATTGGCCACTTTGTGGAACAGTGCAGGGACTGGAGCAGTGTTGAGGGATGGCAGCCTGAGTGTCTGTACTCTCGTCATCCTTCATGTGCAGAGACACCATGGTGCATGGGTTGGCACCCCAGAGAACCCATTAGATAGGTCTCTGGTGGGGCCCAGCCTCTTGTGCTGTGTGCTTACCTGGCTCCCAGGTAATGTGTGCACTGTGGAGAAGCTGTGATGAACTCCCCCACCCCCAACTCTCCACTTTGGCTGCATATCACCAACTAGAACAGTGGTTCTCAACCTGTGGGTCAGGGGTCACATATCTGATAGCCTATATATCATATATTTATATTACAATTCTTATCAGTAGCAAAATTACAGTTATGAAGTAGCAATGAAAATAATTTTATGGTTGGGGGGTCAGTACAACATGAGGAACTATATTAAAGGGTTGCAGCATTAGGAAGGTTAAGAACCTCTGAACTGGAGTGTATAAAAACATGGAGCCTGGGTCCTTATTCTCTGGTTTCTGAATTTACTGTTATGGAGCAGGACCTGGCCCTCCAGAGTTCAAATTTCTCAAGAAATCTGAGGTATGTACTGATCCCTCACATCTTCTAATTCACCCTTCACCAGGTTCCTAGTTTAGGACCTAGCATAGGGCTCCAGAAGACATCTAGCCTGTCAACTCATGCTTGTGTTAATCACTAAAATTAAGCAAAATATAAAATTGCTGATTTACTTTTCTACAATTTGAAAATGCATGAAATGTATAGAAAACCTACCTCGGCTGGGTGCCAGAGGATTTAAAGGACGATACACAGATCGTGGCCTGGAAAAGAGCACAAAGCTCATGTGAAACGGTTTGGCTTGTTATATATCACCTTCCCCCAACAGAAACAGACATTTGCCCTTCCCTCTGACCCTTCATTACTTGAAGCAGTTTTCTTCATAGATGCTGTTCCACACCCTCCATGCCGAGGAGCCCTTGTAGCCAGTGTACCGCTCTGGGTTCAGCAACAGGTCCACATACTGCGCAGCAGGAGAGCGTTCATCTGCCAGGAACAAACCGGGAAGGCCACTCAACATCACCACTCACCAACAGCTTGGCATCACAAAGCAGCAACTCCCCAACCAGAGAAGTGGTTGGTTCAAGTCACCTCCAGCGTACACTGTCGGGGGTTAACCCCTGTGACCGCACATGACCCTAAATATGTAGAACTTGGGCAAACTACTCAAGAGATGAAAGAACAACTTCTTCCTTTCTTTGGCTTCTCAAAGTTCACTCAAGTAATGTAACATTCCCTACTTTAGTTATAACCACCCAGGAATAAAAGTTTATTTCTATAATTAACTATCTCAACACAGACTAGGAAACACTATTTTGTTACATCTTATATTACAAATATTTTTCTATTATTCTCTACAGAATAATTAGGTCATTAAACTCCCTCCTTTTTTTGTTTTCTTGTTTTTTGTTTTTCGAGATAGGATTTCTCTGTGTAACAGTCCTGGCTGTCATGGAACTCACTCTGTAGACCTAGATGGCCTCAAACTTTCAGAGATTCACCTGCCTCTGCCTCCTGAGGGATTAAAGGTGTGCACCACCACCACCCAGCAAACTTCTTTTCCTACCTGATAGTGTATTTTTCTGTCACTGAACAAAACTGAGATATTCAATAACTACTAGCCCCATAATCATAGAGGAAACTATGATTATGTTTCCTCTGACCCACACCCTTTGAGGCCTACCTGCTGCTATGATGATGTAGGAAGAATATAAAGGTAACAACAAATTGTCATTGTTTTGTTTTGGGTTTTGGTTTTTTTCAAGACAGGGTTTCTCTGTGCATCAGCCCTAGTCATCCTGTACTTTGTTGACCAGGCTGGCCTCAAACTCATAGAGATCTACCTGCCTCTGCCTCCCAAGTGCTGGGATTAAAGGTGTACACCACCATCACCCAGCTCCAAATTGTCATTATTAAATGGACTGAATATAACATAAATAATGGAAACATGATTTTACAGAATGCAAGATCTTATCTTAATCCTAATCACAAAGATACTGCACTACACAAATTTATGCACAGGAAACAAATTACAATTGAATATACAAAAACTTGCAAATGATTTAATTTGAATTGAAATCATTAATTTGAAAAATCCTAATAAAAATAAAAGTTCAAGTCATGAGGATTTCAAAATAGTTTCTTTTAAGGCTAAGAATACAGGATATAGCTAAGTGGTAGAGGGACTTGTGAAGCTGTACCCCCCCACCCCCCGCCAGGTTACAAGTTTTAATTTAAAAGTTTTTAACCATATCTAACAAAATAAATTTATAACACTCAAGATACAGAATGTTCATATAAACCAAGTCCAAATTTCTTGATTGTTCTGCTTTTTCTTCTTTTTGTCACTGTGTCAGGGGCTCAGACTGACAGAGTGACATAGAGGAACCTTTTAAATAAGCATGCCTGGATCTAGTGAAGTAAGAGCCATAATCCAACTCTGGAGCTAGCTTTTCAATAAAGAACAGAAGCTGTGGTTTTTAATACCTACAATACAAACACAAACCTTCAGAGGGGAAAAAAGTTCGTTTTTTCTTTTTTGCAATTAAATAATAAGAATGGTTAAATTTATTTATTTAATTATTTAATTTCTATGTTTTCTAGAGTAGAAACAGAGACAGACAAATTTACTGAGTACACTTTCAAGGGAGTAGTGGCCAGGGCAGGAGCAGAATGGCCTGCCTCATTTACTTCTAATTCCTGTATCTTTCCTTTTTAAAATTTTATGTATGGGTATTTTGCCTGCATGTATGTTTGTGTACCATATGTTGTACAGTTCCCCCAAAAGTTAAAGAGGGTATCAGATCCCCTGCAGCAAAAGGTACAGAGAGTTGTGAGCTGCCACATGGGTGCTGGGAATTGGAATCCAGGTACTCAAGAAGAACAGCCAGTGCTCATAACTGCTGAGCCATGTCTCCAGCCCCAGTTAAATATTGTCAATTGTTTTTTGTTGCTTTTCAACTCATCTTCAAAGCAGATTCAGTTATATATAAAGCTTCTCAAATACCACTGAATGTCATTCGTGTATCCTCTGATATAAACATTTGTGCATACTTAATACATACACACACATCTCCACACTCCTTAAGTATGTACATGTGAAACTAAACATGTGAAGGGTCTGCTATGAATGTGTGGGTGGGAATAGCACCTATCTCCTCACCATGGAAAACCCACTCAACAACTATAAAGGAAAAAGATTCTGCATTGTAAATCATCTGCCATGATGATTTACAATGCATTTTAGTGGGTCAGCAATGTAGTTCATTGAAAGCACACTTGCCTGGCATGCATGTGGCCCTGGGTTTGATAATAAGCACCACAGCTAAGTACATGCGCTCTTACTTTCTCTCTCTCTCCCTCTCCCCCCATCTCTCTCTCTCACACACACAAATCATCTAATAAAGTATTTTAAGAAAATAATTTAAGTGTTTAACCAACTTACATTAGTTAATAAAACTTTTGTTCTTGGTTTTTCTTCATTTTAAAAATCTGTTAATACTTTTTCAAATCATGAAAATGGTAGGATTTGTTAACTTATGCAAGGGGGTTGGCAGGCTACCTAATGGCTGAATGTGGCTTGCTGCTGGGAAGGACAGTGTCCTTGAGAACCACAGAGCCTGTGTTCAATGCTGATGAACTGAGAGTGTGCCACAGATACAGAGTCTACAATCTCTCAATTTTTCTTTTCTTTTTTTTATTTGAATTAGAAACAAGATTGTTTTACATGACAATCCCAGGTCCCTCTCCCTCCCCCCTCAACTAAAACCCTACCTATCACATATCCCTTCTGCTCCCCCTGAAGGGTGAGGCCTTCCATAGGGGGTCATCAGAGTCTATCATATCCTTTGGGATAGGGCCTAGGCCTAACCCCATGTGTCTTGGCTCAGGGAGTATTCCTCTATGTGGAATGGGCTCCCAAAGTCCACACCTATGCTAGGGATAAGTACTGAACTACAGGAGGTCCTGTAGATTTCTGAGGTTTCCTGAGTGAAACCCATGTTCCTGGGGTCTGGATCAGTCCCATGCTGGGATCCCAGCTATCAGTCTGGGGAGCAAGAGGTCCCCAATGTTCAGGTCAGCTGTTTTCTGTGGGTTTCACCAGCCTGGTCTGGACCCCTTTGCTCATCACTCATCCTTCAATACAACTGGATTCTAGTTCAGGTCAGTGATTAGTTGTGGGTGTCTGCTTCTACTCCTACCAGCTGCTGGATGAGGGCTATCAGGTGGCATATAAGTCAGTCATCAATCTCATAATCAGGGGAGGGCATTTAAGGTAGCCTCCTCTCTGTTGCTTAGATTGTTAGCTGGTGCCATCTTTGCAGGTCTCCAGACATTTCCCTAGTGCCTGATTTCTCTGTAAATCTAAAATGTCTCCTTCTATTATGGTACCTCCATTTGTTATCTATTTTTCCCCTGACTCGACCCTCATGTCCTCTTCTCCCCTTCTCATTCTCCTGGCTCCCTCCCCCTCTTCCCGTGCTCCCAATTTTCACAGGGGATCTTGACCCTTTCCCTTTCTCCAGGGGACCATGTATGTTTCTCTTAAGGGTTCTCCTTGTTTACTAGCTTCTCTGGCAGTCTGGATTGTAGGCTGGTAATCCTTTATGTCTAAAATCCACATATGAGTACATAACATATTTGTCTTTTTTGTGATTGGGTTACCTCACTCAGAATGGTTTCTTCTAGTTCCATCTGTTTTCCTGCAAATTTCAAGATTCCATTGTTTTTTCTGCCTCTGAGCAGTAGTCCATTGTGTAAATGTACCACATTTTCTCTATCCATTCTTCAGTTGAGGGGCATCTAGGCTGCTTCCAGTTTCTGGCTATTACAAATAGTGCTACTATGAACATAGTTAAACAGATGTCCTTGTTGTATGAATGTGCTTCTTTTGGGTATATGCCTAAGAGTGGAATTGCTGGATCTTGTGGTAGACTGATTGCCATTTTCTTTAGGAGTCGCCATACTGATTTCCAAAGTGGCTGTACAAGTTGGCACTCCAACCAGCAGTGGAGGAGTGTTCCCCTTTCTCCACATCCTCTCTAGCATAAACTGTCATTGGTGTTTTTGATTTTGGCTATTCTGACAGGATTAAGATGGTATCTCAGAGTTGTTTTGATTTGCATTTCCCTGATGGCTAAGGATGTTGAACACTTTCTTATGTGTCTTTCAGCCATTTTAGATTCCTCTATTGAGAATTGTCTATTTAGTTCTGTACCCCATTTTTAATTGGATTGTTTGGTGTTTTGGAGACTAGCTTCTTGAGTTCTTTGTATATTTTGGAGATCATCCCTCTGTCAGATGTGGGGTTGGTGAATATCTTTTCCCAGTCTGTGGGCTGTCGTTTTGTCTTGCTGTCTCCTTTGCCTTCCAGAAGCTTCTCAGTTTCAGGAGGTCCCACTTATCAATTGTTGATCTCAGTGTCTATGCTACTGGTGTAATGTTCAGGAAGCAGTCTCCTACACCAATTAATTCAAGGGTATTTCCCACTTTGTCTTCTAATAGGTCTAATAGTGTGGCTGGATTTATGTTGAGGTCTTTGATCCATTTTGACTTAAGTTTTGTGCATGGTGATAGACTTGGATCTATCTGCAATCTTCTACATGCCAGCATCCAGTTATGCCAGCCCCATTTGTTGAAGATGCTCTCTTTATTCCATCATATAAATTTAGATTGTTCATCAAAAATCAGGTGTTCGTAGGTGTGTGGATTAATATCAGGGGTTTCCACTCTATTCCATTGGTCTATCTATTTTTGTGCCAATACCAAGCTGTTTTCAGGACTATAGCTCTGTAATAGAGGTTGAAGTCAGGGATGGTGATGCCTCCAGAAGTTCCGTTATTGTTCAGGGTTGTTTTGGCTATCCTGGGTCTTTTGTTTCTCCATATAAAGTTGAGAATTGTTCTTTCAAGGTCTGTGAAGAATTGTGTTGGGATTTTGAGGGGATTGCATTGAATCTGTAGATTGCTTTTTGGCAAGATTGCCATTTTTACTATGTTGATCCTGCTTATCCAAGAGCATGGGAGATCTTTCCATTTTGGGGTATCTTCTTTAATTTCTTTCTTTAGAGACTCAAAATTCTTACGGTACAGGTCTTTCATTTTTGGTTAGTGTTACTCCAAGGTATTTTATGTTATTTGTGGCAATTGTAAAGGGTGATGCTTCTCTGATTTCTTTCTCCACCAATGTGTCATCCGTATATAGTAGGGCTACAGATTTTTTTCTGAGATAATCTTGTATCCTGCCACTTTGCTGAAGGTGTTTATAGCTGTAGGAGTTCCCTGATTGAGTTTTTCAGGTCACTTATGTAGACTATCATATCATCTGCAAATAGTGACTATTTGACTTCTTCCTTTCCAATTTGTATTCCCTTGATCTCTTTTTGTTGTCTTATTGCTCTAGCTAGAACTTCAAAGACAATATTGAAGAGGTTTGGAGAGAGTGGACAGCCTTGTCTTGTTTCTGATTTTAGAGGAATCGCATTGAGTTTCTCACCATTTAATTTGATGTTGGCTTGCTGTATATTGCTTTTATTACGTTGAGGTATGTTCCTGTTATCCCTGATTTATCCAGGACCTTTATCATGAAGGGGTGTTGGATTTTGTCAAAGGCTTTTTCGGCATCTAGTGAGATGATCATGTGATTTTTTTCCTCAGTCTGTTTATATGGTGGATTACATTGATGGATTTTCGTATGTTGAACCATCCTTGCATCCCTGGGATGAAGCCTACTTGATCATGGTGGATGATTTCTCTGATGTATTCTTGGATTTGATTTGCCAGTATTTTATTGAGTATTTTTGCATCAATGCTCATGAGGGATATTGATTTGTAGTTCTCTTTCTTAGTTGTGTCTTTGTGTGACTTGGGTACCAAAGTTATTGAAGCCTCATAAAGAGTTTGGCAATGACCCTTCTGCTACTATTGTGTGGAATACTTTGAGGAGAATTAGTATTAGCTGTTCCTTGAATTTCTGGTAGAATTCTGCACTGAAGTCATCTGGCCCTGGGCTTTTTTTGGTTGGGAGACTTCTGGTGACTGCTTCTATTTCATTAGGGGTTATAGGTCTATTTAAGTTGCTTATTTGTTCTTGATTTAATTTTGGTAAGTGAAATCTGTCCAGATAATTGTCCATTTCCTTTAGATTTTTGAATTATGAGGAATATAGGTTTTTGAAGTTTAACCTGATGATTCTCTGGATTTCCTCTGTGTCTGTTGTTATGTCCCCCTTTTCATTCCTGATTTTATTGATTTGCATATTCACTCTCTGGTAAGTTTGGATAAAGGTTTATCTACCTTGTTGGTTTTCTCGAAGAACCAACTCTTTGTTATATTGATTCTTTGTATTGTTCTCCTAGTTTCCATTTTATCGATTTCAGCCCTCAATTTGATTATTTCCTGGTGTCTGCTTCTCCGGCGGAGGGGGCGGGTATTGGCTTCCTTGTGTTCTAGAGCTTTCAGTTGTGCTGTTAATTCTGTAGTGTGATTTTCTCCTCTTTCTTCATGTGGGCACTTAATGCTATGAACTTTCCTCTTAGCACTGCTTTCATAGTGTCCCATATCCCTCAAGTTTTCTACCTGATAGTTTCTGAACCTTGCCAACCCTGACCCACACTGATAAAGAATTCCTTCTGTCAAGAGTGATGCAGCTAGTTTCCATAGTGGTGCCATGGCCATCCTCCCCTCAGGTCAGATATGACATTGATTCTGACTAATTCAAACAGAAATTGTATTCTTTACATTGGTGTGGCTTATAACCCCCCAATGACCCTCTCCCTGAATGTTTTCTTCCCTCTACAAAGCTATCATTTCTATTTGACCATGCTAAGCACAGAGATCAGAGGGTAAGCTCATTTGTCTGTCCTTGCCTCTACCTTGAGATAAGGTCTCCTACTGTTCACCATGTCCAGCTTTATGTGAGTGCTAGAGATTTAAACCCAGATCCTAGGGCTTGCAAGGCAAGTGCTTACCCACTGAGTCATCTCTCCAACCCCGAGAAGAATTTTATGAAATGCCTCTTTTGAGTATAATATATATTCACAGAATACATTAATATGAAAGTCTCCAAAATAACCATGCTTAATTTTTTAATGTAAAAATCATTATAGTGGGTTTTGTTTGGTTGGTTCATCTTTTTAAGATGAGGGTCTCATGTTGCCAGACTAGATTTGGCTTTTATGTAGCCAAGGATGACTTTAAATTTCTGATCCTCCTTCCTCCATATCCCAAGTACAGGGATCACAGGCATGTGTCGTGGCACTAAGAATTGCCTCTGGTGTTAAGCACTCAGCATCCTTGAGTGTCAACCACAGCAAATGAAAGAACAATGATGTAAAATAAAGTGACAACTACTTGAAGTACTTCTACTCGAGAAGAGAGGACAGCAGCCACAGAAGGTGTTTCTGACAAGCCATCAATTCTAACCATCACAATGGGGACATTTCTCATTGCACTGCTTGTACATTGCACATCCAGAAAATTATGGTAACACTTTAGCTCTTAGTGCTCACCTTAATTCTGCTACAGCATGAGCCCTCTGTAACTTACTCCATCTTAATGTGCACCACAGTTCTGTGTGGTCTGGATAAAAATGGCCCCCATAGACTCATATGCTTGAATACTTGGTTGCTGATTAGTGGAACGCTTTGAGAAGGATCAGAAGACACCTTGTCATAGGAACTGTGTTGCTAGGGGTGGGTTCTGATGTTTCAAGAGACTCCAACCATTCCTGGTGTTCCCTCTCTCTGCCTTGTGACTGAGGACTGAGATGTAATTCTCAGCTATTCCTGCCATCATGCCTTCACTCCACCACCATGGACTCTAGCCCTCTGAAACAGTTAAGTCCAATGAAATGCTTTTTTTCTTAATGTTTTCTTGTATAAGCTGTCCTTGTAGAGGTGTTTTTATCATAGCAATAGAAAACTTAGACACTCTTAAGAATCCTCTTCAAATCATTACAAAGCAGTAGGAACACCTTAGATCCCCCCTAAAGGACTGGGGAAGCTTCTGCTGTCCATTTCCATCTTTGTAGGTTGAGTCTCATGTTCTTCCCTACTTCCCACAAGTTAACACTGCAGTAGAAACTGAAGAGAGGCCAAATGAATGATCTGAACACACAGCACAGTTGAAACAGTCTCAGGCAATTTTGAGTTACTGTAATTTTCTTCTGCTAAGAGAAGTGGTAGTTTATGTGTCTGACCCCTGTCTTGCCTATGTATCCTTCCAAGGGATGCTTGGAAAGAGGGCTAGAAGTCAAGTCAGTTCTCCCTAGTACTGCAGGAATCACTATGGTTTATTGAGACCTCAACCAAATTTTTATAGCCTGTTCACAGAACCAAGTGATCTGAAGTGAAAGCACAAGGAGATGGCATGCTGGAATGTTAATACAGGCTTGGTACTCAGATCTAGGGCTGAATCATGTCTCGGCCTCTTGCTATTATGGAATCTTGGGCAATTTGATTTTGAGGCTAAAGTTTCTCAGCCTTAGAACAGTACACATCTACTAAGGAAGCTGTAAAAATCAGAAAGAAATAACATCTATAGCACTTAGCACAGGGTCTCAAACGTTAACTCTCCCAATTAATGCCATTATCAATAGTAAGCTCTCCACAGAGAAATCCCGAGTTAAACACTAATTTAGGTCATATTTTCAACAATTTAGATGTCTTATAAAAGGCTTCAGGTTAAAGTGATGATGACAACTTATTTTATTACCATCAAGTTCACAAAAGTGATCCTGTGAGTCATCATATCTTGCCCAGTCAATGAATGCTTCTTTGCTTTCATTACTATGGGAAGGAAGAATAAAAAACAATTATATTTGGAGCTGAAATTTTAAAGTTGTATTTAATGAACAAAAATAGAGATCGTTTCTTCAGAAGGTGACGCCACAAACTCTAGCAGTAGTTAAATGAAGGAATGATAAAAAGTCATATGAGAAACAGCTACCAATTTGATGCATTGCTTATATTTCCTAACTACTTTAAAATGATTCTTAGCCCTGGTTAAGTAATTATTTTGAATTTATTTACAAAATATACAAGCGCTTTACATACAAACTCAAGGTCACCATTTCATCTGACATACAAATTGTAGTAATGTTATTTTTTTCCTAAAACAGAAGTTCAGCTTGTTTTCTGAATTCTTTAAATTTAAGTTGCATCTATATTTATAGAACCCTCAAATATTAAAATCATAACCCCGGCTGTGGGAGGCAGAGGCAGGCAGATCTCTGAGTTCAAGGCCAGCCTGATCCACAGAGTGAGTTCCAAGACAGCTAGAGTTACACAGAGAAAACATACCTTGGGGGGAAAGTCACTAATAATAAACTAAGTACAACTAAACTTGCCTTAATGTACTATTGATGGCGCCCAGCTTGTTAGCCTGCTCACAGTCTTCCAATTCTTTGGTATTGTTTGCTGCTTGCAAGTACTACAAGAAAATTCATACAAAGTGATAGTGATTAACTCTTCTTTAGCAGACAATCAATGATGACATGTTCTGTCATCAAAATCCTTACTGTAAGAAAAGACTTAAAAACAAGGCATGAATCTCTACCCATTAAGTGAGCAAAGGCTTTCAAAATGCAACAGTTAGCATGTGTGTGCTGGTGATGATGTCACCTGGGAAAGAAATTGGATAAATATATATCTAGAATTTTACAGACACTAAGTCCTTAGAATGGAGTCTTCAACTTAGACCATATCCCAAAGAAACATTTGTTACTACCACCATCCAACTGTTCTGCACCCTATTGTCTAGCATCTCACTTCTTTACACAGTACTAGGGAACTTCCATGTGCACACAATGAAGCCAGAGGCAAAAATGCCTGTGCTTCACTGCACGAGCAAAGAACCAGAAGATTGAAATGCTCACATGTAGGGTGGCTACTGTTAGTCACATATCACTGTGAGGATGAATGTACAAGATCCAACGTGTCAACAGAGAAAGAGGCGTAGAAGGAAAAACAATGAGTCAAAATGTAAAATGAAAAGTATTTCCAACTTGAAGAAATTCATATTGCTAAAATTTTTAACTTTCCATAAATTATATATTGTATTTCAGATACATGCTCTGAAAGTGCATTATTTATAGACAGATACATATATAGTAAGAGTAGACCCACGTAAGTCACTTCAGGAAATGAATGGCTCTGGAGAGGAGCAAGTAAAATGGGATTAGAATGGTGCTCACTGGGGTTGGACTATCTCGATATTGCTTTATTACAGCTTTGAAATCAAAGTAAATATGAACAAGTGAACATCAACAATTCATGGAAGAGATGGATAAACAAGGAAACAGTACACAAGAAGGCAGAGAGAAAGTGAAAGATCTTCATTGTGTATATTCAGAAGTGGAAAATGAGTTAACTGCCAGCTAGGAACACAGCTTACTCATTTAAAAAAAGGGGGGAGCACAAAGAATACCTTAACACCATTTCCAAGTACTTGGCTCAAAATCTCTTGGTGATAATTTTCTTTACACAGTGTAACCTGAATCTAACAGAGACACTAACTGAAACAGAAGACTGGAAATAGCTACTAACATTTTTGCTGTAGTTACAGTTTATAGAGTTTTTCTATCTAGAGATTCTGCAAATGGATGTAATTTCAAAAGAAGCTAGGCATGCATGGCCTTACTGCTTGATTCAAGAGTTAACAATTTGAATTCTGAGGTCAATGCCTCCATTCTCAACTAAACTCATGGCTCTCTACTGCCCCCAGTATGCAGAAGTATTCAAGGAAGAAAAGTAACTTACCTTATTTGAATGCCCAGCTTTAATTCCAACTGGAATTTTACTCTTAAAAGAAAAAGAGCAACATTACTTAGAAGAAAAGAAGAAGGGATGGCTGCTATCAGGGAAAAAGAGGGGAATAAAAGGAAACTGATCTCAAAATGCATATTACTTTGCTTCCTATGTTATGACTTCTCTCTCTTAAAAAAATTATACTTTATGAGTGTTTTGCCAATATATATGCACAAGCACCATGTGTATGCCTACTGTCTGTGCCAGCATAGAGAGCAGGCATTGGATCCCCTGGAACTGTGGTTATGGATGGCTCTGAGCTACCATGTGAGTGCTGGTCCTCTGTAAGCCAGGTCCCTGTATAAGTGTAGCAAATGCTCTTAACCCCTGAGCCAACTCTCCAGCCCCTGTTGTGAGTTTTTCAATAAACAATGTGCTTATTTCTTATTAGAAATGTAACACAGAAGAGGCTATAATGCACTACAGATGGAAATTAATGGATCATTTGAATTTATGAATTAAACTCTCAGCTTAGAAACCTACTATGAAAAAAAGAAAAAAGAAAAGAAAAGAAACCTATTATGACCCAGCCAGCATTGTGGTTCATACTTGTGATCCCAGAACTCGGGAAACTGAGGAAGGAAAACTGCCATATTCAAGGCTAGCCTAGGCTATAGGTCAAGAACCTATCTCCAAAAAATACACACACACACACACACACACACACACACACACACACACACACACACACACACACACAGAGGGAGATTCATAATCTGTGAGGTCAATATATCTTTTATTAGATAAACGCCAGCCAAACGCAAGCCAGAGCATGCCAGGGGCAGCAAGGCAGGGAGGCCAGAGAAGGGGCCCCCATGTGCCTTGTCTGTCCCTTTAAACCCTATCCAGCGTCACTCTGACATCACCTTGACCATGCCCTGACAGACACACCTGTAGCAAGCTTCTAGCAGGTGTGGCTTACCTTGTCCCCTACACACACACACACACACACACACACACACACGTATTAAAGTCAAATTGGTCAGGTCTAGCTACACGGCACAGGCTGAGGCAGGAACATTATCAACTTCCAGGCCAACCCAGGCTACATAATGATACCCTATCTCAAACAAAAACAAAGCCAAATAGTGAAATCCTAATAGTCAACAGCAAGAAAATTTGCTATTTAATAATGGGCAAGCCTAGGTATGTAGCTCTGTGATAAGGTGCTTGTTTGGCACGTACAGGTCCTGGGTTCTGATCTCAGCACTAACACCACAAGAAAAAATGCATACTGGATCCTATTCCAGAGGAAAAGAAACTGAAGAGATGGTACAACAAAATGCATATTTAAATATGACTGGATTGAAAAGCTACAAAGGACGCACATAGTCAGTTGATGATATTGATTACTGTCTATCAGAATGAGACCTCTGGATGGTATTAAGATTAATATCCTGATTTTGTTAATTTTTCTATAGTTATATACAAAAAAGTCTATATAGCAGTATTCCGACATAAAGGACCTGTCTACAGCATGCTGAAACGGTTCTGAGGGTAAAGCAAACCAGGTGAGCATGTGCACCTAGGGGATCTGAGTGAACAGGTCCATGGTGTCCTTGGACCATTCTTAGAACATTCCTTAGAACTGAGATCATTTAAAACTACAACCAGTTCCCATGAATATCTTATCCTTGTTGGAGAAGCAAGATCATTTTTAAAGAATCTTCCATTTATATGACACTGACCCAGATGTTCTTTTTTAAAACTATTTTTAAGTCCCACAAACTGATCTGATTTGGTAAGAAAAGAATTGAAAATTTAAAATATAGCTTAAAACTAACTGTTATTGAGGGAGAATAGTTTTAAATCAATTATAATATATGTGAAAACTGAAGTATCAGAACTTGGGCTATATCTCAGTGGTACCTGCCTAGTGTGTGTGAGAGTGTAGATTTCTCCCTGTGTGTGTCTTTCTGTGCTCTCTCAAGACATACCCCTCACAACCCTCACACCCTAAAATGTAACATTTCCTTGGTAAGAAATATTTTTATGTTTTGTTTATATGGAGGTAAACATACTTTTAAAGAAAAAAAGCCATGAAATGCTACTCTAAGTTGGATTTTATCACTTCATGCACTGAAATCCCCATTTTAAATGTGAAGTTTAAGATCCTGAACTTTTTGCCTATGAAACAAGATCAATGAAACCCACTGCAGGTCTAATCTTAGAATAAGCCTGTGGTCTTCCTCCCATTTAAGAATCAAAACTTATGTCCACACCCACTCACTAACACCAGTGAACACAAGAATTCCTCAATTCATCTTTGAAGGAGTCTAGTCAATAGAGCTGAAAGCCTATGAAATCTGAGGATAGTCCAAATACAAGGCTACAGGGGTTGTGATTTTTTTAAAAGCCCAAGAAGAAGCCCTCCCTAACCCCACCCCTGATTATTATACTCTTACTTACTGTACCTCTGGACAGGGCTCCACATGGCAGTCTTTTATTGAGCAGTGGCCATCTTCTGCCCAAAAAGGACATGGTCGCTTCAGATTAACCTTTCAAGGAAGAACAAATCAACATTAGCAATTGGGTATGATAATTACAGAATGTTTGCCAAATGTCACTATGTTGGACATGGTGACACAGTGGTGATGAGGAGGGAGAAGCTTCTCGACCCTGTGGTGTGTATACAGTTCAGATACTAAATGACTGCAGCTTTGCAGGCACCTGGGTGGCATGTTAACTTCTAAAACAAATGGCTATGGGTTCTCTGAGACTGGAAAAGAGAGACATCATTCAAGTTCACTGCTCATCTGAAGAAAATCTGTCACTGGGCAGCATTTCAGAATGACTTTAACATTCCCCAAACACCTACCACCACCTTAGCATCAGAGTTCCCACACTGCTTTAGTCAGTATGTACTGAGCACTGGCTATTTATCAGACACCAGGTTAGGCTCAAGGCAAAAGAGAACTGTTTCTCCCTAGGACTTATAATATCCCGAAGAAAAGAAAAATCAAATACTCGAACATTTATTTCATTGCAAATTATAGCACATGCTCCAAAGCAGAACCCAGAGTTTTGTAATTAGTGATGCTGATGGATGGAGCCTCTGAGGAGGTCATGCTTTAAGACAATGAAAGGATGGGGTGGGGGGGGGCATGTGTATTTGGCTACAGCATTGGAGAGCTTTGTGGTGCTAAGAATGAAGAACCACCAGTTCCACCATTTGTAGTGGGGAAAGTATGGACAAAAAGGGCAGAGGTCACATGGTAAACACTTATTTCCAAATTCTTTATACAACAGGAAGCTGATAATCCACAGGACTGTATTTCCCAAGCTTAAAAAAAAAAATCAACGTTTTCTGCTTTCTCTCTTACTTGTTACTTTTTCCCATCTCCCACCACCACCATTTGTCTCTTGCCTAAGCTACTGCAATAGCTTCCAATCTTCTGCCACTACCTATTACACACAGCAACAGTTATTACAAAACCAAGGTAGACCCTCCCAGTGTCTGCTCAGAACTTTTCCTGTGCATTTTCACCTCCCCTGGAGCACATCCAACCCTACAGCAGCTCTACAGGCACTATCTTGTAACCACTGTCATCTGCCACCTACCTCATCTATTATATGACATTTCTACTTGACACACCTGGTTCTTAAGTCCCAAAGCCTCTATACTGCCCATCCTCTTTATCTGCTATTGCTCTTACAGAGGGCTTGTTCTTCGACCTTAGTCAGGTCTTTCAACAGCAGCAGGACTTGACTAGACCCTCTAAAGTAGTACTTGAATGTAACCACCCCAATATATTGCTGTATGGTTTCTGTGTATGTTTGTATATGTGCCATGTGTAATGCTCATGTTTTAAAACTGGCTCCTATCTACCTCTCCAATTCTCCTCCTCATTCACCTGCTTCTGTGGCCTAAGCCTTCTTCTAATTCTTCAAATATAATAAGCCCACTTCTATGTCAAAACTCTCTCATCTTTTCACTCAATTTCCCTGGAAGATTTTCCACAGATCTCACCACCACTTGCACTTTCACATTAGGAAGGTCTCTGCTAAATATCACATTACAATAAATACCATCCTTTCCTGGTCATTTCATCCAAGCAAGCCTACTTATCTCTATATCCCTTGTCCCCACCCCATTTATACCGTCTCCTGCTTTTTCTTTACAGCAGTCACCTTACATCTGACATTACAGTTCACTATTTACTTATTATTTGTCTCTCTAAAGCAGAACAAAATCTTTGTCTGTATCCACAGTACTAAGACTAGAGGCTATCACAATGTCATCAATGTGTCCAATGGCCTAGCTGCAAAGGTAGATAGTTCACTCCTTGTTCAATGAATCCCAAGTATGTATGTGTGTGTTTGAAATCATTTTGTTATTTTTGCCTACTTAACTTACATTTTCCCTTCTTCTGTAACGTCTTCTAATTTTGTATTGATAAACAATGATTCCTCGTGTTCCTTTGAATGGCATGGTCACCCAAGGTATACTTCCTTCTTTCGGAGAAGGTATCACATGACTACCTGAACCAATCATGATTCTCTCCTCCAGAAATCTGACTGTTGCATAAATAGCAAAAAAATATGAGAAAATAGCTAATTCGGTCTGGAAGTTTGGTGAGGGGCTGATGATACAGCTCAGTGGAACAGTGCTTGCCTAGGTGCCTAACATGCCAGATACCCTAGGTTTAATTTAACCACCACAAAGTTTTGGTGATTACCTAGAGACAATGATCACAGGTGCCAGCTCTGCTTTAATCTTTTCTAAAGTATACTACTTCAGTTTTGCAAACTATTCAAAATTTTCTCTTTCTCAAACTTCTGTTTTAGTCAACAAAGTACCCTACTTAGGAAACTCAGGCCTATTATTTCCTCAATTTAAAAATGTGGCTAATAACAAAATTTTCATATGAAGAGTAAATGAGATATCAATTCATCCCAACAGTCAACTCTTCAATGGGCCAGGCCTTGTATGGATACAAAAATAGAAATGCAATCCCTAAAAGGAGGTGTGCATGAATGAGGGTTGGGATGGATTTTGTGGGCACCCAAATGAAGGCAGTCTCTGACAGCACACACAGTTTCTACTATATTAAACTGAACCACATGAAATTGGCATGTTCAACCATTTTTGAAATATAAAAGTAACAATTTCATATCATTTTTCTAATATTATGAAGGAAACAACTACATATACAGTCAGCTGGGAGTCAGAAGCACCTATCTTATTTGAATGAAAAATACCTAAAGATCAGTCAGTTTCGGTACAAATTTGTCTTTGAAATACATCCACCAACTGCACTCCAAACAGATTCTGTACAAAGGAAAACATTCACCCCTTTCTGGATATACTTGGTATTTGAGGGCAAAGGAATGGTTTCCCAAATCTGTAATTTTCTAATTTATCTTCTTGAACAAGCGACAATTGCCAAAAGACTAAAAATTTCACCCTCAAAAATATTTAAAGAGTAAAGATAATTTATTCAGAATCAAGATTAAAAAGGAAACCATGTTTAAATTTTAGAACAAACTAAAATGAAAATCAAATTATATATCAACCAACAAGACCAAAGTCATGTCAAACATAGCTTTAAAATATAGCTGTAAAATAGATTCTGTGCACACACACAGAGGAGAGGGACCAAAGAACAGGGAGTGAATATGGTCAAAGTACATGATGTACTTAAACCAAAAGGCTATCATGAACCCCATTGTTTTGGACAATGAAAACACACTAATAATTTTTTTTAATTCACTAGACTACACCCTTGGTATTTCCTCCTTAAAAATGTAAAATTACAATTGTTTATTTGAGTTCTGATTGCTGACATACTCAAAGGACTACTACTGCTTTTTCTGTTATTTTCAGAAGGCCCAGAGACTCATGGTAGGTTAAAAACAGATTCTACAGAATTACTACGAGGGCATGTTCTATTTGTAGCATCACTGGGTTTGCAGACCCCACAAAGCATGTCAGTGACAGTCTGTTACTCTGCACTGCTTACAATATATCCATTATACAAACATGATGCTCAACTAAAGCCTGGCCAGCTCTGTCCAAGTCACAGAACCTACGAAGGAGCACAGAAGCTGACCAAGTCTATGTGGGCATTTGAAGCTCATGTAAAGGAGGAATCTTCATCTCAAAACCAAAACAGAAAGAAGAGTGATTACCAGCAGGGTAGTGGTGTACACACCTTTAATCCCAGCACTCGGGAGGCAGAGGCAGGTGGATCTCTGTGAATTCGAGGCCAACCTGACCTATAGAGAGAGAGAGTTCCAGGACAGGCTCCAAAGCTACACAGAGAAAACCTGCCTCGAAAACAAAACACAAACAACAACAACAAAAAACCCAAAAAACAAACAAAAAGAAACCCTATCTTGAAAAACAAAAACAAACAAAAGAGTGATTCCCCAAACAGAAAGGGGATGCAGATTTTTTGGTATGTAATAGAACAACTTTTCCACTATGATACTTTTCTTAGTTTCGTTTTGTTTCGTTTTGTTTTGTTTTGTTTTATTTTTTTGTTTTTCCAGACAGGGCTTCTCTGTGTAGCTTTGGAGCCTATCCTGGCACTCACTCTGGAGACCAGGCCTGCCTCTGCCTCCCAAGTGCTGGGATTAAAGGCGTGCACCACCAATGCCCAGCTATTAGTTTCATTTATAAAAGATTTATTTTGAAAACATAATAAAAACAAGTCACATTTGCAGACAACTATATAGAAATCTTTGGATTAACAGAATTAAAAATATCCACCTTACCTTGTAATAACGAAAATAGTCTCTTTCTTGTAACTTTTTTAATTTGGGGAAGATTTTGTAGTTGTTGAAGTTATCAATGCTGTCAATGTCACACAAGCAATCATCCAGAACTCCAGTCACCTAGAACATACATATATATAAGATATAAGATATCCAAATCACTAATGTTTACACCTTAATAAATCCATTATTTTAAAATACAATTTATTCATTCAAGTAGGTGAGTTTTACTGATTAAGATTCATAACATTAGGGCCAATGAAATGGCCTAGTGAGTAAAAGTGTTTGCTGCCAAGTCTGACGACCTGAATTCACTCTCCCTCCATATGGTGGAAGACGGGAGCTGACTCTTGAAACTTGTCCTCTGACTTTTGTATGCATGTCACGACACATGTGTACTCATGCCCTAAAACACACACAAATTCTAACTGTAAAAAGTACTTTTAAAATTCGTAACATTACAGCAGTCACTTTTCAACTATGGCAGTTCAATATAAAAAACAAAATAACCAAAACCAAGAAAGTTACATATATCTACTTTTAAATACTAAACCTCCTTTTAGAACTCAAAATCAGCAATATTTATGCCTTTCCTCGGCCTAAACACCAATAAAAATGCAAGTAGCCATTGGATTCCAGACTAGCCTAGAAGCCACAGTCTGTAAAGCCACTGCAAAGACCCACCTACATCTTTATTTTAGGCCGCCATTTATGTGCCAGGCATGGTGTGAAAAGCTTTAGTATGTCACCGCATTTACTCTTTAAAACTATCCTGCAAATACAGTATTACGGCCCTCATTGTAAGGAAATTATGGTTTAACAAGCTTACAATGACTGTTTTACATTCCCATGGAATTTAACTCCCAAATCTACCAGGCTTAAAGTCTGTTCTCCTTCACTACTCAAAGTATCCATGAATCCAAGAAGAGAAATAGGTATATAAAAGGTAAATTTCGAGTCCAAAAAAATCCATAAAATATTCTTCAGTTATAAAGTCATTTATAAAAAATGACTCTCAATATATATGCACAACTTGAATTAATCCCTAGAGAAGTCTCCTAAGTAAAACATAGCATTCCCCCAAAGTTGCATGCTATGCTTTCATGTACAGAATATCCTGAAAAGCTTTAGAAATAATGGAAAGTGTACTAGGCTCCAGGGCTTAGAGACTGGGTAGGGGATAAGAGCTGGAGTGGGAACAAGATAGTGTGGTAATATAAAGGCAATACAGACAGTGAGAAGGCCCAGCAGGTAACAACACTTATTCCCCAAGCTTGATGACCCGAGTTCAATCCCTGGATCGCATGGTGGCAGGAAAAAAAAAAACAATTCCCAAAAGTTGTCATCTGACATCCACATGTGTCTGTAAGTACATGAGGATTGTGCGCACATTGTGCAGGCATACATGCACACATGCACAGTGATGATGATGACAATGACAGGATAGATGCTTAAGTGGGCATCTACACCCACACATTTCATATGCTCACACACACATGCACACGGTCAAGCACACATGAAATGATAATGGTGAAGGGAGAAGGATAGGAACAGGATAGATGACTGGAGTGATTAACCTGATCCACATTCTCACTGTGGTGAATGCATGAAGCTGCAATGTAATAAATGTGCATACATACACATAAATAATGTAGAGTTGGGAAAATACTAAATCATTCTATCAATGGCAGCATCCTGTTTATAACTCTGTACTCTACCTTTACAAGAGGTACCATTGTGATAAACTTGGTAAAGGGAACATAACACTGCTCTATATTATTTCCTACAATTGCACATGAACTTAAAACTATTTCAATTCAAGTTTTTTAACTAAAAACAAGAATGGATTCTGCCTACTAAAGGTTCTGTTCATGAAGTCCTTGGATGTAAAAAGACACAAAAGCAGTGAAAGGAAGTAGAAGTCCTATCCAATTATTTTTCTTTCCCAGAGTGGAAATGTCTCTTTCAACTCCCTCCCACAGCAATGTTGAAGCAGCAATGTTGCCTTTACATAAAGCACAAGGGCTGGTTGTCCAGCATTTCTGCTCTGGAATCCTGCACTCACCACCCTACTTCCTAGAATCCTCTAACTCCCTAATTTCATTGAGACAGATAGCTACATATATATATGTGCATATGTACATATACAAATATGTGAATATACATACATATCTGTTTTTAAAATACTTTTTCTAAGCCAGGTATGGTGGCTGTCTTAGGGTTTTATTGCTGTGAAGAGATACCATGAACATGGCAACTCTTATAAAGGAAAACATTTAATTAGTTTAATTGGGGTAGGCTTACAATTTCAGAGGTTTAGTCCATTATCATTATGACAGGCAGACATAGTACTGAAGAAGGAGCTGAGATTTCTACATCTTCATCCACAGCAGCAGAAGGAGAAACTGTCACACTGGGTGTGGTTTGAGACCTCAAAGCTTGCCTCCATAATGACACACTTCCTCCAAGAAGGCTACACCTACTAATAGTGCCATTCCCTATGGGCCAAGTATTCAGATGAGTCTATGGGGGCCATATCTATCCAAACTACCACAGTGGCACATGCCTCTAACCCTAGCACTTGGGAGGCAGAGGCAGGCAGATCTCTGTGTTTGAGGCCAGCCTGGTCTACAGAGATAGTTCCAGGACAACCAGGGTAATGCAAAGAAGCACTGCCCCCACCAAAAGAAAACAACAAACAACTCTATCTAGTAATTGTTCTTTCTTAGTAATGTTTTTTAAACTAAAAACTTTTGGTTTGTAAACCATCATAGTTTCTTCTTTAAATAATTTGAAGGGGCTGTCAAGATGGCTCAGTCAGCAAAATGCCTGCCATACAACTATAAAGGCCTAAATTCAGATTCAGCATTCACATAAAAAGCTGGGGAAATAGCACTAGGGAAGTGGAGACTGAGGCTCTCTGGGGCTTTCTGGTCAGCCAGTCTAATTAAATTGATGGGCTCCAACTTCATTAAGACTCTGCCTCAAAAAACAAGGTACAGAGAGATTGATGGCACCCGATGTCAACTTCTAGCCTCCACAAGCCATTTTCATTGTGAGAAAGATAAGTGCTGCTAATATCTGTAACTTTTAAAGACCACTCAGATAAAACCTGTGTGCCACCAAAATTTGAAATGTACATGTAAATATTGCCCGAATCTTTGAAGTTTCTTCTCAATTTCATCTACCCAGAGGTAAAAAATAAAGCTTACTGCTGTGATCGATTTTCTTTGTAATGCATCCCTAACAACATACAATTCCCGTTTTCATAGTATCAGTATAATTTCCTTTCAATTCTTCAATGCTTTTGCTAACATTTTACATTGGCATTATCTATGATGGTGAGTTTTGCCTGCAGCTAGCTCATTCACTTTCCCTGTTGTAAATGCTGCATAATAAGAAAAAGCACAGCTTATCCATTCTATTTTGCTCCATGAAGAAAGAAGAAAGTCCACAGTGTGCAAAGTCCTGATTCCTAAGATGCTAACCTTCACAAATCTAACCTTTTTGCTGTTTTTATTGTTTCATTTTATTTTGTTTCTCTTTTTTTGTTTTGTTTCTTGAGACAAGGTTTGTGTAGCCCTTGCTGTCTTGGAACTTGCTCTGTAGACCAGGCTGGCCTCAAACTTAGAAATTCACCTGCCTCTGCCTTCCAAGTGCTGGGATTAAAGGCATGTGCCACCACTGCCCAGCTCACAAACTCAAGAGGATACTATTTTACAAAACAAGAGTCTTTAAAGATGTGACCAGGAACAGGTAAGATGGGTCATTGGGTTAAGGAGGCTTGCCGGGCAAGCCTGGTAACTTGAGTTTGATCCCTGGAATCTATGTAAAGTTGGAAACAAAGAACCAACTCTGTTCTCTGATCTCTACATGCATTCAGTGGCAAGCAAGCAAGTGCACATGCGTGTTCTCTCTCTCTCTCTCTCTCTCTCTCTCTCTCTCTCTCTCTCTCACACACACACACACACACACACACACACACACACACACACACACACACACACACACACACTAAAAGTTTAAAGAAGAAAAATGTAAAGATGTGATTAAGGATCTTAAGACATGAAGACTATACTGGATTACTCAAGAGAGCAATAGAGTTGAAAGAATTCCTTATCAGGAGGAGGCAGGAGAAATTAGAAGAGGATACAGTACTGACATTGAAGATAAAGAAGTCACAAGCCAAAGAAAAAAGATGCCTTTAGAAGCTTGACAGAAGCACAAACAGTTCTGACCTACACCCTCCAGAACTCCCATCTTGCTGATGTCATAATTTTATCACTGTAAAATTCATTTTCAGATTTTTGGCCTCCAAAATTATAAGATTATAAAATTATAGTTTTTTGGTAACTAAATTCTGGAGATTTGTTATAATAGAAAACAAATGTATTCCATGTTGATTATGAATTTGGCTAAAGAACAAAGGTACACAAACATCTTTGTACATATATCTTGGGATACATGTGCAAAACTTTGGGTGTAAAATTGCTCTAAGTACACATTCAGCTTTATAGGTGAACAGCAAAATTTTTTATCAAGTCAGTATCTCACCACCAACGAGAGTTAATGTTGAGACACGCTCTCCTGAATATTTAATATTAATCTATGGTTTAATTATTACCAACCAAAAAAGCACAAAGAGGTATGAGGGAGTAGTGGATTCTTGTCCTAATGAAGTACTACATTAATTTCTTCCTGATTCTGAAGTTTGAGATGCTTGTCATCCAAATGTAAATGCTGGAAAATAAAAAATTAGATATGGTGATCTGGAACTGAGATTTCTTGTCTTCAAACATAAACCTGAGAGTCAGTATATAGATGATTTTTAAAAGCAAGCATCCAGATAGGTTGAATAAGACATAAACCCTGGTTCTCAAACCCTAGTGATCAAAAGCAGAGGAGAAACAAGCAAAGTGTTCTAAGATGAACTGGCCCATTACAGAGGAAGTCAACCTGGAAAGTTAGCATCCTGGATAACAAAAGAAGTACTTAAAAGAGAAAGGGTGGAGTTGGGGAAAAATTCTACTGACAGGTAAAATCTGAGGTTTAAGAACTACTACATTCTTCGAAACAAAGACATTGGTAACCTTGACAAGAGAGCAGTTTCAGGGTAGTGGTAGTAGTAGTAGTCTGACTGTAATGAATAGGCTAAATAGAACAGGTAGAATAAAATAGGTGACACAGAACAGGAGAAATAAAAACCCAGGAATTTTTCTAGATATAGAACTTAAAGAGGAGGAAGGGGTAACTCAATCAGTAATGTGCTTGATGAGGACCAGAGTTCAATTCCAGGAACCAAGATCATAGAATGACATTCACAACCCATCGGAGGAAGAAAAAATTTAAAGACCCTGGGAAAAAGAAGACATGAAGGGAACCATACCCTTGATTGGGAAAGAAGAAATGCCCCCTAACACACACTATAAGAGTACAAATGACTCATCTGTGGTTGTAACCAACACAGTCCCAACAGCTGGCAGAGACCAGTAAGTGGATTACTTTGTGGCAGTTCTCTTTTGTTAGGCATGGCGCTGACAGGGCAGAAGAGCAGATGATGAAGGATTAAGTTGAAAAATCTGTAATTTAAATTTCTTCAGCTGGGTGTAATGAGCTATTTAATTCATCCTCTGAGTTTCAAATTTTACTTCTTTTCTTTTGAGACAGAGTCTCAAGTAGCTCATGCTAAGAAGGAACCAGCTACTTAACTAAGACTAATCTTGAACTTCAATTTCATTATTTTTAATCTTTCGGTCATTCTTTTAGACCTGTTTTTTCATACTTCTATGTGTTTATTTAAATACATTAAAATGATATTAAATTACTTGCCTAAAAATTTCAGAACCTAAAGTAATTTACTGTCTCTAGTGTTTCTACTATAGATGTTCCTCAACTGCCTATGAGAAATCTCCCCCCATAAGCCCAATAAAACAATTCAAATGGAAATTCAGTCAAGTCACACAACTTACCATATTATCACAGCTCAGAAACACAGTACACAACTTGGGGAGTACAAGTTATTTACCCTTATGTTGGCTTAGCTGATGGAGAACTGTGGCTTACTGTCCCTGCCTAACATTGAAAGTACATAGCTAGTCAGAGACAGCAAAAAAATCAAAATATGAAGTAGTTTCTGCCAAGAAGATATAGCTTTCTAACATCTGTAAAGTTTAAAAAAAACATACTGTAAAGCCAAGAATCATGAAGCATGGGCTATCTGTATCTGATACACGGTGCCCTCTCACCTTGTAGTTTTGTGATAACTTTTTGGGGGGCACACCGATAGCTGTTTATTCCACTGAACACTACCTCAGAAAAAAAATCTTAAGTCCTTGAGTTGAAAATACATTTCCCTCAGAGGAATAGATACTTGATCTCTCTGGTAACCTGGGGGACATGAACCTGGGCTGGCTGTGAATTCAACTTCTAAGTGAAGTGTAACACCAGTGGTACAAACGTGGCCTGAACAGGCAGGTGACGGCAGCTCACAGTCACAGATTCTCAACTGAGTTTTCATCCCATTCTTCTAGCAAGTTCTTTTACTTTCCCCTTACTCAAAATGGGACTCATTTCTCATTCACATTTATACTAAGGATGTAGCTCTTTGGGGTCCAGCCTTTGTGGTAGTGTCTCATCATTCTTCCAGGTTAGGGAAGGCACTGGTGTTATTTCTTGCCAATTCCACCCCCATGAAGCTGTGAGGCTAGAAGCTTGATCTTTGGTGCTTAAAATTCATTTGCCCTCAGGGTAAAGGAATAGTTAGACACTGAGTCCCACATTTCTGACTTCCATTTGGTGGGGAGCTATGTGTTTCTTGATTTCATGCTACCGCAGGTGGGCACTTTAAAGGATTTCAAATATATCTGACTGAGACATCCTTTTACAGGAAAATTGTATGTTACATGCCATGAACCATATTTGCATTTCATTTATAAGAAAATGGGGCAGGAGATATACAAATGAACATCCTTTCACATGGTCAAAAATACTTTCCTGCTTTCAATATAGAAGGCAAAGTACCCATTTCCTTAAATGAGTGATTTCTTATGAAAAGAAGTGTTTTTCAAAAATTCTAATTTCTTCATTTAGCTTTACTATATTTTTGCTACCAAGTTTAAGATGCATGAGAAAAAGAAAAAAAACTGTTTTTGTCTCACTTTCTGATTTTCTGGTCTTTGCTTCTCTATACTCTGAAGCAAGTATGCCAATTTGTTAATACTGTGTAGAGCAGAAGGGCTTACACCAGGGCCCCAGTTTATGTCACTTAACAAGTCAACTAAGTTCTCTGAACTTCACTTACCACCACAGCCTTATATGTGAGATATATACCAAATAAAATGTAATACATAATTAAGCATTTTATAGTTTAAGGTGCTATTTAAAAATGTTATCAAAAACTATATTAGAAAGTACCACTGGAAACAAAATAGACACTTTTGTAGACTGTTTAGAACAGTGATACTTTGAAATGCATAAATATTTAATTGTTGACTATATATATTCATTTGGATATAAGGAAATAGAATTACAGGTGCATTATAAACCACTAATAAGTATGATTATTGGTAGCTGGAGAAACCTTAAGTGAAGCTTCTAGACTGGCAATAAAATATTCAATTAATTTACAAGAAAATGAGAAACTAGACTTCATAAAAACATCTAAATGAAAGTTCCACTCAGACCAAACAAACTAGTACTTAGAAAATAATTTTGCTATTGACAGCCTGGGAAGTTTATTTTTGCTAAGTGTAGTAAATACATCCAGAATTCTATCATAGTGTTTTCCAAGCCAGGCTAAGATGTAGTGGAAAAAAACAACTGAATTACAGATATTTGCAAGGCTTGTTTAAAATGCTGATTCCTTGTTCAGTTCCAGATGGACTCAGAATATATTGAAAGGGGTCAGAGAATCTCCAAGTTCAACAAAGAGTTTCTTTTCCTTTCCCTTTTTTCCTTCTCTTTCTCTGGTTGGCTCACTGTTTAGTTTTTTGTTTTTGTGGGTTTTTTTTTTTTTTCTTTTGAGGGAGGGTCTTTCTATGCAGTCCTGGCTAGCTTGTAACTTGAAATGTAAACCAGGCTAGTGTTCAACCTGTGGCAATCCTCCAGCATTTTGCCTCCTGGGTGCTGGGGCTACAGGTGTATACCACTATTTCTAGCTGCTATTTTTATTTTTTATCAAATGATTCATTTAAAGAACATTCTCGTGGACACGAACAGAATATCCAAGCATTTTAGGAATTAGTGCTGGGCATTATAGCACCAACAACAAAGTCAGAAAAACATGTTTACACGGTTACCCTCAGTTACCATCAATTTTTTCTTAGCGATGAGCGTTAATTGCTTCAAACTGCATGCCCCTCATTATCAGGCCATCTGAGACACTTTTGTTTTGCTTCAGTTTTGGCTCTTTGAGCTAACACTTTGCAGCAGGTGCAGACAAGATGCAGCAGCATCTGGCAACCTATTCAAATCTTACTCACTAAACAAAAAAACCAACAAACCTACCTCTCTTCAAGGCAAAAGGCTGTGATCAGCTAACCCTTGGCTTTCTAGCATATAGAGAACGGCTCAAGGAAGCAGCCCCCAAAGTCCAACGGGCACTCCAAGCAAGCCTCATTATAGACTTAGAGGCCCACAGTCAGGGCCCAGACCTTCCAGGGCCGTAAGTGGGCTCACCTAGCGATGCCACTTTGCATACGTAGGACAGGTGGGTAATAATAAAGCGGTCAATTACTAGTACACAAGTTTAAGGAAGTGAAGTCCTGTGTCCCTTCAAGTCCTCTCAGGAAGAGGGAGGAGAGCCTCCCTGTCATCTCCAGAGGGAAAGGTGTCAGAGGTTTCGATCCCACTCTGGCTCACGACACTGAGGTTTTTCTCCCTGTCACCATCACAATGATAAAGCCGCTAGCGCTTACTGGCCCTCACCATCTTCCTCTTCCGTCTGCCTCCGCCACGCGTGTCGCGTCCTCGCGCCAGCCGTGCTTCGCAGACGTTTCCCGCACTAGCCGGTGCGGTTCTCTCAGTCCCTCGCCAGCCACTCGCACCTGCACCTCGGCCTCTCGGCGACGCCGGTGCGGCCCGTCCCCTGCCTCCCGCCTCTCGGGCTTACCTGGGTCTTGACAAGACTTGGGAGGAAGCTCAGGGTGACCAGCAATTGCACGGCGACCGCCGCCCCCTGCCCGGAGACGGCCCGGCGGAACCCCAGACTCATGGTGACCTCAGCCGCTCGGAGCCCGCGACGACGACGGCCGGAGTCAGTGTCCCGGAGCCGGGAGCCGGGAGCCTCCAGGACCCGAGCTCTGCGAGCCGGCCTCAGGATGGAAACACTCTACGGTTCCCAGCAGCAGCGACTAATGTACCAGCGCTGCGCGCCCCCGCTTCATCCCAGGAGGCCCCGCCCCCGGCGTCCTCAGTTGTGATCACGCCCTCTGTGCAATGCCTTCTGGGAGTTGTAGTCCCGATATCCCCTTGAGGCCCCCCCACAACGGGAAGGCCTTGAAAATGGAGAACTACAGACTCGGAGGTCGCTCTGCCTCCCTGAGGCGGGGCTCCGCGGCGGCCAATGAGGCGGGACCACGAGGACTCCAAAACACCCTAGAGCGGGCGGGAGAGCGGGTACTGTTTTAGGGGTTGGCGGTGGCAGCGAAGCCTCTATTTCGTCGCTCTGGGAAACCAGGCTGCCCCCCCCCCCCCGCGGGGCTTCCGGCATTGTGCCGGTTGCTCCTTGTCACCGCTTGTCCTTTGGAGCCGAGACATCTTCAACAGGCGAGATATTTAACCTGCTGTCCCAAGAGTTTCCTTTGCTTCTTTTCTCACCTCTGTAGAGGTACCTCCACCTGGCATCTTATCCAGGTGTCTTGCTTCTTTTCTCACCTCTGTAGAGGTACCTCCACCTGGCATCTTATCCAGGTGTCTTCAGCACCTCCTTCATGTCACACGGCCCAGAAGTGAATGCTATTGCTTGGTGTCTCCTCTACTCCTCTACCAACACCACAAAAATCTATAATGCGCTTTAAAGCATGAAGATAATCCCAAACCTACAAAGGGAAAAAGAAGAAACGTAATGAAGGCACAGAAAAACGTGAAGTGACATGGGCTATCCTAAATTTAACACATTTTACTTATAAACATTACTGCTCAGATGGAAAGGTGTTCTGGCAGTCGGGAGCCAAGGAATACCACAAAGTCAGTTTCGTGGTCTTAATTACACCTCAAATATTGTACTAGGACTGTGTAAGATTATGTACATAGGTTTCCTGTAGTGCCTAGCAAATAGGAAGTGTTCAATAAATGGTAATCACTATCTTTATCAATATCCCTGAGTTATAAGGAACAAGTTAGGTAGTGTATATTTGCCATTGTTGGTGTAACAAATGACCACAAATTTAGTGGTTGAAAACAAATTCAATGTATTATCTTACATTTTGGAAGCCAGAAACCCAAAATGAATCCACAGTACTGCATCCATTTGGAGTATTTTAGACAACAAGGTTTCCTTGCTCTTTCCAGATCTGGAACCACTAGCATTCCTAGACTCAGGACCTCACATGACACCGTGGCATAACCTGCTTTTGTTGCCATGTGCTTTCTGACCCTATCTCTCTTGTTCATCTGCATGGGGCTCACCCAGATAATCCAGGCAATCCCTTTATCTCAAAATCCTTAATCCCATCTTCAAAGACTCTTTTGCCTTCACATATCTACAGGCTCCAGAGATTAGGGCAGGGACATCCAGGCCTCCCATTAATCAACCCAGCAGTGCTGTATATCAGAGAACATTCGCATACATGATTCCTCCGGACCTATTGCATAATCTGTAGGGTCAGCTGGAAATGAAAGTTCAAGGCCTCTTTTAAAAAAATGCGAGGAACTTCAAGACAGTGACAGCATAGCAATAAACCCAAGTACAAGGCCCTGGAACTCCACTTGTGTTCTCCTGAAGCCAGCTCCCTTGGCCCTTTTCCCCACACTTCTTTTGCTTCCTCTGGACCAGGACTTCTTTACCTACATAATCAACTTGCTTCTCAAAGCTGCCTTTCCACTCTTCTCATTTCTTTGTGCTTTGGATATGCAGAGACTTTCCTGGAGTCCCTTTGGCTTCATTTGTTCCTGATAACACATACACCATGGAACATGGCCATAAGCTTTTTTTTTTTTTAGTTATCAACTATACTATTTTATTTCTTTATATTTATTTTGGGGTTGGTTTTTTATTTTTTGAGAAATAGTTTCTCTGTGTAGCCCCGACTGTCCTGAAACTCACTCTGTAGATCAGGTTGGCCTCAAACTCAGAGATCCTCCTGCCTCTTCCTCCCAAGTGCTGGGATTAAAGGTGTGTGCCACCACCACCCAGGATAAACTGTCCGGTTTTAAAATTTCAAGTTTTTAATATTTGATATCAAGGGCAGAACCTATGCCTGTCATTCAGAGCACTTCAGGGTCTGTCAATGAAGGAAAACTGGATTGATCAATTGATATAAGGGAAAAAGTTTGAAAAAGTTATAATGCAGTCACTGGGTTGTGATGGCGCACACCTTTAATCCCAGCACTCAGAAGGCAGAGACAGGCGGATCTCTGTGAGTTCGAGACCAGCCTGGTCTACAAGAGCTAGTTCCAGGACAACTTCCAAAGCCACAAAGAAACCCTGTCTTGGAAAAAAAATAATGGAGTCATATGGCACACTTTTTTGTTTTTCAGCTTAGAAACTTGACTCACAGTGTTTGGGAACAATTTTCCCTTCTTGGTGAGTAAAATCTGAAATAGGTGTTTTTCATGAGAAAGAAGGGTATGGAGGGTCACACTGACCTGTGCTGTGATCTGTTTTAGTGTTTATTGTAATGAGCAGTGTGAGGGGATTGTGAATTGATGGACAAACTGCCTTCCACAGTTTAGCTTTCCTTAAAATCAACTACATCGAAACTAGCATTAGGGTGTGCATTGCCTCTGTGATGCCAACCATGCTTCTTACCTATGATCCTCAGTTTCAAACTTCCCATCCTAATGATGGAGTTGGAAGTTGAAACATCACTTTAATGGCAAACTATAGGGAAAAAGTTAGATCTATCTAAATTTCACAACAACAAAATAATAGTAATTAGGAAAAATGACAACTTGTGGAACTGAACAAGGCTTCAGCACTTACAACTCTGGAAAGTTGAGTCCATCAGGGTGTAATTCAGGGACCAATGGGAGCAGTACTATTGGTTACCTTATTCCACAACTTTGCCATTGTACTTGAAAGACCCCTGCCCCTTAGCCCTTTCTTTCTCAAGTTTGTCTCCTCTTCCTCCTGTCGGCGGCTTCCCTGATCCCCACCCCCGGCGGCCTTCCCCCTGCCACCCGCCGCACGCCCGGCCCGAGAACGAGCACCAGGTGGACCGGCACGAGGGCAAGCACCAGGTGGGCCGGCACGAGAACGAACACCAAGTGAGCCGGCCTGGAGCCCTGCCCCTGAGCCCCGCCCGATGAGAAACACTCCGTCCCAAGGTCTCCGCCCCCAAGGTCAGCCATCTGGACGCGGAGGGGGGGGGGAATTGAGTCTGTTGTACCAGACACCAGACCTTGAGAATATGCTGATCTGGAATGGCTCTGTGTCTCATTTGAACCATCCAATAGAAATGATTCTGTATTTCGCCTCATTTGAAAGACTCTGTGTTTCACCTCATTTGAATAACTCTGTACTGCGCCTCATTTGAATAACCCTGTATAGCGCCTCATTTACATTGACCAATGAGAATAGCTCTGTACAATGTCTCATTAGAATTATCCAATAGAATCCCTGCACCTAGCTTGCGCCTTTTTCCCTATATAAGGACCCCTTTCCCTTGGCTCGGGGCGCTTAGCCACACAGAAGCTAAGTCGCCCCGGGTACCCGCGTCTCTAATAAAACCTCTTGCGGTTTTGCATCCAAGTCTGTGGTCTCGCTGATTCCTGGGTGCGGGTCTCCTTCTACGAAAGTACCTCTTCGGGGGTCTTTCATACTGACTCACTGTTTCCAGTTATTTTTCATCATTTATCCTCTCATCAAAAACCCTTGAGTTTAGCTGAGAAAGGGTGTACTGGTTGGTTTTGTGTCAACTTGACACAAGCTAGAGTCATCAGATAGGAAGGAGCCTCAGTTGAGGAAATGCCTCCATGAATCCAGCTAAGACATTTTCTCAATTAGTGATCAGTGGGGGAAGACCCAGCCCATTGTAGGTGGTGCTTGTGGTCCTGGGTTCTTCTTTAGGAAAGAGGTTGAGCAAGCCAGGGGAACCAAGCCAGGAGGCAGCTCTCCTCCATGACCTCTGCATCAGTTCCTGCCTCCAGGATCCTGTCCTGTTTTGAGTTCCTGTCCTGACTTCCCCCAATCTGAAAGTGTAAGTCAAACAAGCCCTTTCCTCCCCAACTTGCTCTTTGGTCATGGTGTTCATTTCAACAATAGAAACCCTAACAGAGGGGTAGGGGGAAAGAAGATTAGAAGAGAGAGAAATAGAGAGCACAAAACTATTGTCAAAAAAAAAGTTCGAGGCCAGCCTGGTCTCCAGAGCGAGTGTCAGGATAGGCTCCAAAGCTACACAGAGAAAC
Source organism: Cricetulus griseus (assembly GCF_003668045.3). Lineage (NCBI taxonomy): Eukaryota > Metazoa > Chordata > Mammalia > Rodentia > Cricetidae > Cricetulus > Cricetulus griseus. Next base: position 236,569,509 of record NC_048596.1, on the reverse strand, counting down.
CCTGTCTCGAAAAACAAACAAACAAAAAACTATTGACAACCTCACAGGACTACAGAGAATGGGGAGAGGCTAGGTACACAGGTGCATGGCAAGACACACTCCCTTCCATCATTAATAGAGGGAAAGACTAGACACACAGGAGCAGTAGCGGCTTCCTTCAGAAAGCTGTACTATTACTGTGTGGCATACAAATTAGTCTTTCCCCCGTGGTGGTAGAGATTGAACCTAGGGCCTCACACATGCTAGTCAAGTCCTCTGCTGCTGAGCCATACCCCAGGCCTCTTTATATTTTAATTTAAAAATGTATTTGTATTTGAATGTGCATGCATGTGTCTGCTTTTGTGCTCATTGTGCATGCAATGCCTGCAGAGGACAGAACAAGGTATCAGAACTGGAGTCACAGGAGGTTGGGAACTGCCTGATATGGATGCTTGGAAGAGAACTGTGGTCTTCTGCAAGAGCAGCAAGTACTCTTAACCACGGAGCCATCTCTCCAACTCCCTTATTACTTTTTTTTTAAATCTTTCTAAGTTGTCTAGAGAGACCATGGAGTTTCTATTCTCCTGCCTCAAGTCTCCTGAGTAGCTAGAATCACAGCCTATGGTACCAAGCCTGGCTTTCAAGTTCACTTTTCTTTACCTTGGCTTGCATTCATGCATTCATTAAATTATTCCAGATGTCCTGGTCTGTGGGTACATGAAAAGTATACACCAGGCCACTGGCTAGCCAAACAACAGTAATATGTTTTTACAGATAATGTAATTTATTATTTACAAGCCACCTGGCTTAGATAAGCCTAATTATCTGGAACTAAGGTACAGGAAAATTATCCTTTTAAGTGGGAAAAATATATGAGCCTCCCAGATCAATTCTGGGAAAAAATGAGGACCAGTTTTGTCAATTAGTATAACTCCTTCGGGGCAAACAGTGATGATTTCTCATTGATGTAGTTGGGATAGATTATGGTTAACTCTGTGGGATAATCAATCTTAGAGCAGGCAATGTATTACTTTTCTCATTGCTATGACCAAATACCCAACAAGAAGCAACAATGGGAAGCAGGTGAGTCGATCATGGGGATAGGAAGATCCAGAGAACCAGGGGAAGAGACTAATGTGTAGCAGTGGGAGCATGAGCCTGCCTGCTCATATCTCAGTGGACTAGGAAACAAAGGAAACAAATCAGGCTATAAACCTCGTACCTACCCATGCTTACCTGCCCCCCAATACCACACACACACACACACACACACACACACACACACACACACACACACACACACACCACACACACACCACACACACACACACACCACACACACACACACCAGAAACTGCTTTCCTCAAGCAAGGTCCCCATTCTAAAGAGCTCACAACCTCCCAAAACAGTGCTACAAGCTGACCAAGGATTCAAATACAGAAGCCTCTGGGGACATTTAATATCCAAATCATGACAGATGATAAGCCATGATTTTGTTTCCTGTAACTCTTAAAGGAGCCTAACCTACCTGAGCAGGAGTGACCTGAGTATGTTTCACCTTTTAGAATGGATGGAGTGAATGGCACTTAACCACTGAGCCATTTCCAGCCCTTTGTTTGTTTGTTTTATCTTGCTGATTTGCCATTTTGATCCTCCTTCCTCAGCCTTCTGAGTAGCTGAGGTCACAGGCCTCTGCCACAGTGGTTTTCAGAGTCACTTTGATTGGAGGGGAGGAGTGCTGGGAGATGGTTCAGTAGGCAAAGTGTAATGAGGATTCAAAGTAAGCATGAGGATTTTTTTTAAATTTGAATTAGAAACAGGAATGTTTTACATGACAATCCCAGTTCCTTTCTCCCACCCATCCTCCCCTACCACCCCCCCCAACTAAAACCCTATCTATCACATATCCTTTCTGCTCCCCATGGATGGTGAGGCCTTCCTTAGGGTGTCATCAGAGTCTATTGTATCCTTTGGGATAGGGCCTAGGCCCACCCCTGGGTGTCTTAGCTCAGGGAGTATTCCTCTATATGGAATGGGCTCCCAAAGTCCATACCTATGCTAGGGATAAGTACTGAACTTCTACAGAAGGTCCCATAGATTTCTGAGGTTAATTTTGTTAACCTCACATTAACATTAATTGTGTTAATCGTGTTAACACACACACACACGATTTACAATGAGACTATAGTCACAAATGCATGCACAACAGAGGATCATTTCTCCAGGTTCACTGCTTTGCTTTCAGATCTGAATAGTTCTCTCCATTCCTCTCATGGATGTCTTTTTCCCATTCCACATCCCCATCTTCTCTGAGAGCCGACCACCTCATTCCGATACTTACCCAAATGCTAGGTGGTCCTACCTTCAATCTCCATCCAAATCTGCTAGTCTTCTGGTCTGTGTTGGAGTTCACTTTTCTTGCGTCTGCATGTCCACCTAGAGTATAAAATTTTAGGGAAACCTATCTTGAACTATATTCTTTTGTGAATCTCTATCTCAATCCCTATGAACAATAATTGATGTATATATTTATTGATTAGTTAGTATTATTCACTGCATTGTTTTATTTTAGAACTTACCAGGATTTAGGACTCCTGTGGAAAGCTGGGTAGTGGCTGTATTTTGGAAAAGAAATGGAGTAAAATGAAATTGACATTTTTCCATTAAGACATGGGCAGAGCTATATTTGGAGACCCCCCCCCCAAAAAAAAAAAGACTGGGATTAACAAACTGCCATACTGCTGGAATCTCATTACCAGAAACTATTACTTTTTAAAGAAACTTTTTAAGGTATGTGTATGGGTGTTTTGTATGTATGTATATCTGTATACCATATGGGTGTGCAGTGCCCAAGGAAACCAGAAGAGAGAGGGCATCAGATCCCCTGGAACTCATATTACAGACAATCATGAGCTACCATGTGAGTACCAGTAATTGGACCCAGGTCCTCTGGAAGAGCTGCCATTACTTGCAACAGCTAAGTTTTAACAATTTCCCTAAGGAGACTAGAGTGACCAGTGGGTGATGGAGGACAAGAGACAATAAAGGAGGATGAGTCTTATCAAAATGTTTTAGGTTCACCTATGCAACTAAGCCCTTTATAAAATTAACTGTTGTTGTTGTAACCTCAAGCAATACTTAAAATGTCTGTTACTACTGGGTGTTTTGTTTGTTTGTTTGTTTTTAAGCAAAGCCTTCAATGTTACCTTGGGTGGATGACCATGATGCCAAAGAGACTTGGGTTTTACAAAGTGGCACTAAGTATGTACATTTCCAAGGTGTCTTTAAAGGTATTGTGTTTCTTTGATGGCATTGATAACTCCTGATTTCCAATGAGGAAAATCTGACCAATGGCTCTAAATAAAAGCCAAGGCAATAGAGTGGAAATTTAGTAACACCAGTCATTTTTTTTTCTCGATAGCAAGCTGAATTGTGATTAATGAGCCTATAAGGTGGTAATCTGATATGTTTAAACAACTGTGTTGATAGTCCTGGTGTGTCAACAAATGACCATGGGGACAGATTTTTTTTTCTTTTCTTTTTTAATGTGATCTCCATCTGTGACTTACAAGGGACTTTTTGCTTGGTGATCACATCTCTGAATTGTAACTGAGGGGATTTCTTCTCCTTTTCTTTTGCAATGAATTAGAATTAAAAGTAATGAAAACCAAAGAGCTTGGCTGGCGAATGGCTCTGTATTAGCTATTCTTCCTTTTGAAGTGTTCCTTTGGCTTCTTAGTATTTACCCAGCTGCAACGTTCAAGTGTTTACTAAGTAGCATTAAAGCTGGTAGACTTGAATCTGTGAAGAAGCATTGCTATTCCCAGCGGCTTTTAAAGGTTTTATACAATTTGGATGAAACCTTCTTTTGTAGAACAGATTCAGTATGTTACTATGCTAAAAGGGAATATATAGTCTTTTATTTTCTTTGTGATACTGGGGGCTGAAGCTGGGATTTCACCCATGGCAGGCAAGTAATCTGACATGGTTTTATTGAGTTGCTCAAGCTGGCCTTGAACCCACGCTATAGCCCAAGCTAGGCTTAAACTTGTGATCTTCCTGCCTCAGGCTTTCAAGTAGCTAGAATTTCAGGCCTACACTACCAGGCTTGCCAGTAATCTATGATTTGATAAATGAAAAACCTCTTATGCCAGTTTCTACCTTTCACCCCTGTGATAGTTAATGTCGTCAAGTGGCAGCTCTAGAACCACCTGGGAGAGAAGTCTCTGTGGATAAGGGAGGTTCTGGATTGGGTTAACTGAGGTAGGAAAGCCATGTATGGACAGCATTCGTCCATGTGCTGGGGTCCTGTACTGAATAAAAGGAGAATGCAAGATGAATACTATCATCGCTTTGTGTTTTCTGCTTGCAGTTACAATATGACCAGTTGCATTACACTCCTGCCACACTTTTCCTACAATGATGAAATGTGCTCACAAACCACAAGCCAAAATAAACCCTGCCTTCCTTCCTTAGGTAGATTTTGTCAGGTATTTTGCCAAAAGCAACAAGAAAAATAGTAAATACACCTCATCCCTATAAGACAAGAGCCCCTACACTGTCACAAAATTGCATGACTCCTGGACATTGGGCTTACCTGACCTCCACCCACTTCCTTCTACCCCAATACACAAGCAACACTTAAAGGGAAGGATAGAGCTATACACCAGCCAGGGCTAATCTCTGTGAAGGTGAATGGCAGGAAATATTTCTTTCACATAAAAATGAGCATCAGAGGAAATAGAAATAGGGGGACAAGGTCATTGTGGGATTTGAATAAGAATGCCCCCAAAGGCTCATGTATTTTGCATGTTTAGTCACCAGGGAGTGGAGCTGTTTAAAGGGATTAGAAGGATTAGGAGGTGTGGTCTTGTTGGAGTAGGTGTGGCCTTGATGGAGAATGTATATCACTGGGGTGGGCTTTGAGGTTTCAAAAGTCCATGCCACGCCCAGTCTCTCTCTGCCTGCTGCTTGAAGACCAGGATGTAGAACTCTCAGTTACCCCTCCAGCACCATATCTTCTTGCATGCCACCATGCTCCCCACCATGTTGTAGAATATTATTTTAACTAGGCAAAGATATGCTACCTTTGTTTATGCTGTGGAATATTACTTCAACTGTATGAAGGTGTGTTACTTTTGTTTATGCTGCATCTGTTTAACAACGTAAGGATGTGTGCTTAACTATGTAAAGATGTGTTGCATCTGTTTCACCTTGCCTGCCTAAGGCACCTGATTGGTCTAATAAAAAACTGAATGGCCAATAGGCAGGCAAGAGAGGGATAGGTGGGGCTGCCAGGCAGAAAGAATAAATAGGAGAGAAGAATGAGAGGAAGAATGAGAGAAGAGAGGACAGAAAGAGGGAGTCACCCAGCGCCAGCTAGGCCGCCACCAGCTAGCAGACACAAGAAGCAGTGGAAGTAAGATCCACGAAAGAAAGTAAAATAAACCCTGAGGAACGAGGTAGATAAAGAGAAGCAGGTTAATTTAACAGAACTAGCCAGGAAAGAGCTGGAGACCAAGAGGTTCACAATTAGCATTTGGGTGTCATTCCTCAATCACTTTCCTTATTTTTTGAGACAAGGTCCCTTGCTTTACCAGTTTGCCTACCCACGCTTGTCAGTCAGCTCCAGAGATCCTCCTGTGTCCACTTCTCCAACACTGGGGATTCAGGAGACAGCACTACACCTGTCTCTTACATGGGTGTTGGGGATCTGAACTCAGGTTGTCATCCTTGCATGGCAAGCACCTACTGAGTGTCTACTATAGATCTAATGCTGTGTGTCCCCTGATAGAATGGGATTTGCATGTCATGCCTTTGAAGGAAGCCTGGTGAATGGGATTAGTGATCTTAAAAAAAATGGCTCTAGAGGACTGCCGAGATTGCTCAGTGGTTAAGAGCACTGGCTGCTCTGCCGGAGGACCCAGGTTCAGATCTCAGCTCCACATAGTAGCTTGAAACCATCCGTAACTCCAGTTGCAGGGGATCTGATTCCCTCTTCTGGCCTCTGTGGGCACCAGACATGTATGTGATGCACAAATATACATATAGTCAAAGTATCCATACATATGAAATAAAAGCAATTAAATCTCTCTCCCTTCCTCCCTCTCTCTCCCTTCCTCCCTCTCTCCCTTCTTCCCTCTCTCCCCCTCCCCAAAAAGGGGACTTCAGAAAGCATCTTCATTCTTTCTCTTATGTAAGGACACAACAAGTAGACAACAGTCTATGAAACAAACCTGCCAGTCCTCTGACTTTAGAGTTACTTATGGCCTTCTTTGCAACTAGAACTTAATTCCATGGGACCTGCCTGATTTGTCCTCTGCTGTCTCCTCAGCACACAGCAGAGCACTGGGCAAAAGAAAGTAACTCAGTAACTATTTGTTGATCTAGTGAGTGACAGCATAGACATCTTGCCAAGGACTTTCCAATCCAAGGTTCATAAGCATCCTGCAGCCCAGTGCTGCAAAAATAACCTCGAGTACAATGAGGATAACAGAACCCGTCTGGCTTCGGAGGACAGGGTTTCTAGTTAAAACAGCTGAAATAATACACAGAAGGCAAGGAGTGTAGCAACCATGAAGGAGTTTCCTAGTGCCCCAGGCAGCAAGGGTGCTGAAGTTGGTGACAGCTGTATCTCTGCTGAACCGCACTCAAAGATTAAAGTGAGATACAAAACCGAAGCGTAATTCACTCAAAGTCATGCATCTTGTTATCCAGTCCATGATTAATCCTCCCTACTCCATGTGCTCGGTTCCCCAGGCTCTCTGAGAACAGGGACTGATCTAGTCAACACAGAGTGAAGCAAGGAAGAAACAAACCCTGATAAATACCCTAGCAATGGGAAAAGCATAGTTGCCTCTTGCTGATACCCCAAACTTGATAACGACCCCCAGATGTCCCAAAGTTAGGAGCTGAAAAGATGGCTCAGCAGTTGGAAGTGCTTGATGCTCTTGCAGAGGATCCAAGTTCAGTTCCCAGCTCCAGAGTATTGGAAATTGCCTTCTGCCTCTGTGGGCACCTGCACTTACACACACATACCACACACACACACACAATTAGAAATATGTTATTTGAAAACAGAAACAAAAACTGAGCACTAAGGTTGTGGTTCAGTTGGTAGAGAGCTTGCCTAGAATGTATAAAACCCTAGGTTCAATTCCTGGTACTGTGTAAACATAGCATGTAGTGTACCACACACATGCATAATCAAAAATAAAATACATCTTTAAAAAGAAATTTTGGAGTTATTATAATCATGTTTGTTATTCTTTTTTGCTGTTGTTGTTTGCTGTTTTGTTTTTTGAAACAGGGTTTCTCTGTGGCTTTGGAGGCTGTCGCAGAGATCAACCTGCCTCTGCCTCCTGAGTGTTGGGATCAAAGGCGTGCGCCACCAAACCTGCTGTTTGTTATAATTCTTGTGATCATATATTGATTGCCCAGAGCAAGGATTTTCTTTATGATGATTTTTATACATACTCATATGTTCTTTCAATTATATTCAGCCTCAGCTGGAGAGAATACTGGCTGCTCTTCCAAAGAGCAGAAATTCAATGCTCCACACCTGCATGGCAGCTAACAACCATCTTCAGTTTCAAGGATCAATATGCTGGTTATTACTTGATCTACCTGGGCATTAGAGAGAGCAGAAATGGACATACTGATTCCCAAGGATCTTAGTCTCCAATTCTAATATATTTCTACAAACTTATTCCCATACTGCAACTGCTTCCTTACTCTTGTGGACTAGGAGTTACCCTGCATCTCTTAGTATGTTCCTCCTTTCTTCTTCAACAGGGTAAGCTAATTCTGTATTTACTTTCCACTAAGACATAAAGTTAGAATAGGTGAATGGCCTGGAAGGAATGTTGTTCTGTTGGCTAAACAGAAACATGTCTTTCTTAGAGATAAGTCCAGCTTGAAAATTTAATCTTATGTTTTGCCTGCATGCTTGTCTATGAACCACATGCATGCTTGGTGCCTGTAGAGGTCAGAAGTGGGTGCCAGATCCCCTTGAACTGCAGTGACAGACAGCTGTGAGCCACCATGTGGGTGCTGGGAATTGAACCCAGATCCTATTGAAGAGCACTGCCTTTAACCACTGAGTGACTTCTATAGCCCTTAAAAATAATATTTTTATCATAATAGTTAACATATGGTTTTTGTTATGATTATTAACTTATTAAATCTCACAAAAATAGTTGCTAGGCATTTTGCTGTCATCATAGATGGCTTGTGCAACTTGTCTAAATTCAGGCAGCTTCAAAGTAAATGGAGGAATCAGAATTTGAGAGAAGCATTTCCACCAGAGCTCTTGCTCTGAACCACTGTAGAATCTTAGTAGAGTTGACACTTGCTCCTGACACCCACCCTGCCTTGGCTGTCATATTCCACACTCCCAACCTTTGCAACTGAGAAGCCATATTTGAATCAGTATATGAGAAGGAAACTGAGAACATTCCAGGCTTAGAGGCCATTGAAGAAATAGCACCCACATCCCCTGTAATCAAATTCAACTCAGAAGATTGGCTTGTGAATGCTGGAGAAAGACTGCTTGCAAAAAAAAAAATGTTGAGAAAGAGAGAAAGGGGCTTGGAGATTGCTTGGTTTGTAAAGTGCTTGCCTTAAAAGCATAACTACCTAGTTTGCTCCTCAGCACCTGTAAAAAGGTAGGGCTAGTGTCGCACACCTATAACCCAGCCACCAAGCAGGCAGACAGGCAGATCCCTGGGGTCCACTTGCCAGTCAGTCTAGCCCAATCTGTGAGCTTCAGCTTCTGTGAGAGACCTGTCTCAAAAGTAAGGTAGAGAGGGATTGAGCAAGACATCTGTGGCTATAGTCTGACTTCCACACACAGGTGCACACATATGCACACTCAATAGCACACACGTACACACACACTCACATACACACAAATGTGTTGAGGGGCTGAATTAGCTTTGAACTCCATCTGCAAGGAGGGAGTTGGTCTAGCTCAGAGAAACATGTCTCAAATAAACCTTAGCTCCAGATGATCCACAGAAAACAAAGGGGAGAACTCCTGCACCTCCAGCAATGGGTTTACCTGAGAAGAAAGCAACCTCTGTTTTCAAGATTCCTCACCTTACAAAATGTTCTAACCACTGGGCCTCAGACTGGTGACCCATGGCCTCATGTGACTCATGGAACTATCCTGTTTAGCTTACAAAGTAGGGCCCCCAGATTGTTAAAAAGCATTGAATTAGTTACCACCATTCAGCAGTCAGGGCAATTTACATTAATATCCAAGCTGCCAAGCCACAGTCACTGTGCCATTAGCATGGGGATACACTCCACTTCCCCATACCCACCTCTGACCCCAGCAACCCATGCAGCCAATAGCCTTACTTCCCAGCTCCTAATAGAAGTTGAAGCAGCTGCCCTTATTGCAGGCTCCCAGGTCCTTCTGCTGACATTGGCTCTTTCCCTTAAATGCCTGTCAGATTTCTGGGTGATGGCTGTCCACTCCATTAGTCAATTATGGACTACGTGTGGGTATAAGAAGAGAACACCTTAGGCTCACATCAACGCAAACATCTCAGAGGTTGTGAAGGGACTGGTGTAAAGGGTGACGACCAGGTTCCTGGAAAGACTATTTTATTAAATGGCCTTTTGGCAGGACATGCTTTGTAATATGTCATCTTCAGAACATAAATTATATACTTTTTAGAACTGTAGAGTTATATTTTTAAAGTTTTCATTTTGCAGATGGCCTTTTTGAGAAACTGCTAAATCAAGATGCCAGAAAGGTATGATAATATACTTCTCTTATTGTTCTATTGCTGTGAAGAGACTCCATGACCAAGCCAACTCTTACAAAGGAAAACATTTAACTGGAGCTTGCTGACAGTTTGAGAGACTTAGTCCATTTTATCAGTAGGGCAGGGAGCATGGTGACATTGCCTGGCATGAGTTTTTGAAATCTCAAAGCCCATCCCCAGCAATACACCTCTTCCAACAAGGACACATCTACTCCACCAAAGCCACACCTCCTAATCCTTCTCTGCTAGCTCATCAACCAGGGACTAAGCATGCAAATAGATGAGTATATAGGGCCATCTTTATTCAAAGCACCTCAGAACCTCAATGGCAGACTGCAGAAAGCTGTAGCCATGACCCAGTTTTGCTGACTTGTTAAGGGATTACTCCTCAAAAACTCCCGAACTAGCACACACGAAAGTGATAGGACAGAATGCTTCAGTGGGAGTTGTCTTCTTCTAAGAAAGAAGTTCTTGCTGTGATGTCCAGGCTGTTCTTAAATGCCTGATTTCTGGGATCCTTTTGCCTCAGCCTCCAAATAGGTAGGATTACAGACACACACCCTCACACCCAGCAAAGAATTTACTTCATGAAAATTCTTTATGTGACTTTTAGAAGCTATTTTAGTTGGCAGATAAAATGATGGTTTCATTATGACATTTTCATATATGTATATCATCTTATATTTCTCTCCCATCCTACTCCTTTCTCCCTCCTACAAGCCACTTTCCTTTCCCTAGTTTCCCTTATGTATGTCTGTGCCTCTCTCTCTCTCTCTCTCTCTCTCTCTCTCTCTCTCTCTCTCTCTCTACACACACACACACACACAATCTAGATTCTCTGAGCAAAAAACATGCAATACTCTTCTTTTTCCTCCATACTATCCTCTCTTGTTCTTCCTCCCCTTTCCTGTTGGAACCACCCCCACATAATCCCACCTCTATTTTCATGCCATACGTATATGATAGCTCATTTTGCTTAACGTAATGATCCCCAGGCCTATCCATCCTCCTGAAAATGACATAATTTCATTCTTTATGGCTAATTATATCTCCCTTGTAGGAGCCAGAGAGAGGGTCCCTATGTAGCCAAGGAAGACTTGAACTTCGAACTTTCCTACCTCCACCTCCTGAGTGTCAGACTCACAGGCATGCACCACCACACCCATTTTATGGGGTGCTAAGGTTCAAATCTAAGACTTAGCATGCTAGGCAAGCACTCTACCAACTGAGCCTTATCCCCAGCACTAACCAATTCATTTCTAACTTATTTTCAAAACCCACTGTATAAATAAGAATTCTGTTTTTCTAAAGAGGAAGAAGAAAGTTAAAACCTTTGTTGTGTAACATTTCAGCTGCCCAGAGGCAATGTCACAGATCTCTTGCACTTTCCCCATCTTTCACTTCCCATAGTAACCTAATTTTTGTTGCCATAAAACCATGTGTTATCAAAGTGGGGCTCTTTAAACACCTTTGGATCATTCTCTCTAATGTGTTCCACTAGATTTTACAGCCCCAAATTCTTTGTCATATTCTCATGGATCAGACACCACAGCAAGCCCACAAGTACTTCACCAATATTTATAAATAAGGCAGTGAACTCACTCTCAATGGTTTGTTTTCTCCTACCCCTAGTTTTGATTTTACAAATCCTCAGGACACCAATGTAGCTGCTACTGTTCCTGCACAGTGTAAGTGCTGACTTACTTTCTCTCACCCAGGAAGTCAGAGAGTGCATATTAGTCAGACAAAGTGTGGCTTTCTCAATATATTTTTATACTTTTGATTGTGAGCCTAGCCTTTAACGGCTGAGCCATCTCTCCAGCCATCGGAGCTTTTAAATGGTTTGATGTCCAATCAAGTTTAGGTCTTTATTAGGGATGACTTTTATTTTTATATGTTGGGGTGAGTTTGAGCAGGCACTGCACACGTGTGAAGGTCAAAGGAAACTTGTGGGTATCAGTTCTTTCTTTCCACTGTGTAGGTCCAGGTCCTCAGAGCATAGGCCCAAGAAATTTCTCTTTTAAGTCTAAGGGCAGGTTGGTGAGATGGCTCAGGTGGTGACTGCATTCACCACCAAGTGTGATGACTTGAGTTTGATCACTGGGACCTGGACAGTGGAAGGAGAGAACAGACTCCTGAATGTTTTCCCCTGATCCTGCATGCTTACCCTGGCATGTGCACAGGCATCTTCTCATGCACACAAAACTAATAACTGTGATGAAGTCTGGAGCTAATGTAGCCCACCATGCACATTTGCCACTTAGGTTTGTGTTTTACACCTGTTTTATTGTCAGTGCCCACCAAGAAGAGAGACTACTTAATCTGTAACCTTACTGGTCAGAGAGCTCTTTCTCACACACTATGACCAATGAGCATTTGCTGCTAGAATCAAATACTGTTTGCATTTTCTATAAGATCCACAAAATGGCCATCCTAGAATTGGCATCCTTCACAGCAAAAGAAAAATTATAAGCCCTGGGTACTTTGACTTATTATTGTCTTATTAAATTTGAAGTCATCAAAAAGATCTCAAAAAGATCTAAAAATATATGATACATATGACAGTATTTTGCTGAGAAGTTACCATTAGTGTACATGTTTTTGACAATATAACGTGGTCACCCATAGGCAAAGATAAGGAAAGAGCTAGAAAATATTTACTGATTGATCACCATGGCAACACCAGGAGAAAAAGAGCATCTTCCACACAGTTCTGAACATATTCTTAGCATTGCCAAGATGAATTTCTGTGCAATTTTTTTAGAGTCATTGTCTTGTACTAAACTGTTTGTGGTTTTCATTTATATTTTGTATTTCTCTCTCTCTCTCTCTCTCTCTCTCTCTCTCTCTCTCTCTCTCTCTCTTTCTCTCACTGTGTGTGTGTGTGTGTGTGTGTGTGTGTGTGTGTGTGTGTGTGTGTATCTGTGAGCCTGTACATTTGGGGGCACACATACGGAGGAGTTTTTGTAGGAACCACAGGACCCCTTCAGTGTCACACCTGGGATGCTGTCCACCTCTTTTTGAGATAGGATCTCTCATTCACAAGGCTTACCAAATGAGCTGAGCTGAGCTGGCTGGCCAGTGAGCATCAGGGGTCTATGTCATGTCTACCTCCCTGGTGCTGGGATTACAAGGATGTTATCACACATGGTTTTTCCACATGGTTGGACTGAGCAGTGTCTCCAGTCTCCTAATCTTTTATTTATTTTTCATCTATTTATTTATTTATTTGCCTACAACACCTGATATTCCCAAGTAGTCTCCCATTGGAGTAATAACCAGGCCCTCAATTGTTTTGTTTTGTTTGTTTGTTTGTTTGTTTAAGCCTACAGTACCAGGCATTCCCAGGCAGTTTCCCATTCAAGTACTAGCAAGGCCTTCATCCATTCTTAGGTGCAAATGGTGCTGCTCCCTCTACAGAAACTTTGAGTGTAAGGTTACATGCTGCACATATTATGTATTTATTAGGAAACACAATTTCAGCCTTCATTTGCTGTAGAAATTTAACATACCTAAATTGTAATGTTTATGTCATCCTACTGCATTATCATGGTAGTTATGTCACCATTTTGGCCTCCTACTTTGTTTTACAATTTCACCAGGACATGATCTCAGGAATTTGCTCTTGCAGGAAAGAGTTCTTTATGTGTGTTCTCATACCTGTTTCAGGAAAATACATTAGAGCTGGGCATGGTGGCACACAGCAGGAGGCAGAGGCAGGTGGATTTCTGTGAGTTTGAGGCCAGTCTGGTCTCCATAGCAAGTTCCAGGTCATTTAAGACTATATACTGAGACCCTGTTTCAAAATAAATTATATGATTTTAAAGGACTATATTTTTAAAATCAGGGTCTCAAACTCACAAAGTTTGTTATACAGCTGAGACTGACCCTGAACTCCCTGCTTTTCCTCCTAAGTGTTGAGATTACAGGTGTATACCATCACATACAACTACAAAGACTATTTCTAAGTAAAATCTGAGTCCTGTTTCTCCTGTGTTCTACACATTTCTTTTGGAAGGCCTGAGTATGACATTCTGGATAGGCAGCAGGAGAGAAGTGACCTTTCACTGACAAAAGACATCATAGCTTCCCCCCAAAAGGTCATCAGATCAGCATTGCAGAGGACATGACAGCACAGAGAACCCCATGAGGCTGTGACATCATTTCCTTTATGTGTCTGTTCAGAAAAGAGATTGCCTGATGTGAAGACAAACCAATTGTCTGCTGATAAGTGGAAGAATAGATATATGAATAAACCATGGCACACTGTGTATGCAGTGGAGTCCACTAGGTTTTACCTGACAGAAGAAACTCATAGGAAGAAAGGTTTATTTTGGCTCATGGTCTCAGAGGGTCTTACTCCATCATAGCAGAAAAGGAAAGATGGAGTTCATGGACTTGGGAGTTTGTAGTGTGGCTTATTCAGATCACCAGAAATAGGAAGCCAAGAATAGTATGCAAGAACCAGGGGCAGGTATAGTTTTCAAAAGCTTACCACTACTGATCTGCTTCTACCAGCCAAGCTCTACCTCTTAAAGTATCTACAATCTTCAAAATATTGTCATGAGCTGGAACAAAATTTTCAAAACATGAGGTATTGAGGGTGTAATAGTCCTGTTTCTGTTGTTGTGATAAAACACCATGACCAACACCTCCTTAAGAAGGAAAGGTTTATTTGTTTTATGGTTCCAGAGGGTTAGGGTCAACAATGGAGGAGATAACTTGGCAGCAGGCAGATGACATGGCAGCTGGAGCTAGAAGCTAAGAGCTGAGGAGAGCTCACATCTTTAACCTTAAGCAGGAAACACAGAAAGTAACCTTAAAATGACACAGGCTTTTGGAAGCCTTAAAGCCCACCCCTAATGACATACTATCTCCAGCAAGGCCACACCTCCTAAACCTACCCAAACAGCACCACCAGCTAGGGACCAAGTATTCAAAACATTGAGCCTGTGTGGAACCTTCTCATTCAAATCACCACCAGAAGATTTCAGAACCAAATCATAACAGCGGTGGAATAATATTCAGCTCTGAAGAAGAATATGAACAAGAACTTGCCTTGTGCTACAACACGAATGTGAAATAAGCCAAATGTTCTAGTTTCATTTCTGTTGCTGTGTTAAAACACTATAACCAACAGCAGCTCAGAGGAGAAAGGGGTTTATTTGGCTTAAAATTCCATCACAGTCCGTTATTGAGGGGAAATCCAGGTGGCAAGGGACTCAGAGCAACTAGTTATAACATAGCCAAGAGCAGAGGGAAATAAGTGCACCCATGCTGCTTTCTTGTTTGCTGTCATCTGGCTTTCTCCTGTTTTGTATGGTCCAGGACCACCTGCTTAAGGAATGGCACTACCCATAGTGGACCAGATCTTCTCATACCAACAGTCAAGACCATACCCACAGGCCAATTTGGTCTAGTCATCCTTCAACTAAGATTCCCCTCTTAGGCAATTCTAGGTTGTGGCTGATGTTTAAAACTAACCATCACTCCCCACATTGAAAAGTATTTCATGATCTCACATGTGAGATCATAAATCAGGAAAAAATAGGACAGTGAGAAAGGGAAAAGAAGGAAGGGAGGGACAGAGAGTGACAGGAAGGAAGGAAGTGTGAATGAGAACTTCTAGGAAGAAGCTGTGTCTGCAGAGACTGACTGAGTGACTGGAACTGCAGTACTGTGGGAAGACTTAAATGATACAGGTCCAGGGGCTTATTATCTTATCTTGGGATAGTTCTAACTCTCCAGAGCAGCCATTTCTTGCTCCCTCTGAATCTGAACTAACATCCTGTGACTAACAGATAAAACCCTTTTATAATCTATGAACTTAGCATACCACTACTTTCCACCAACCCCAAAGCTTAGAATGTCATCAGAGAACATCTTGGAAAAGCTTCCCCCATCTTGCTGTAACCACCACTCTGATTTACCCACCAATGTATTTTAAACTTGTCTTGATTTATAACATTCTTTGTTCTGTAAAACTATAAACTTCATAAAACTGCTTGCATGTTAGAACATGGAATTTGGGGTAACTTAAATCTGTGTTCCAGGGCATGGTCACAAAAATGTACCCAGGATAAACTATCTCTTGCTCCCTTTAAGATGAGATCTGTGGTTTTACATCAATAGAAGGAAGGGAAGAAGGAACAAAAGAAAAGAGGGAGGGAGGAAGAGAACACAAAGATAACAGAGAGAATAAACAGTTCTAAGAAGCAGAACAGGGGAGAAACAGGCACAAGGCAGTGGGTATGTAAGATAAACAAGTCTAGTTCTCTAATGTACCATGGGAAGGCTAGATAATACAAATCTACTGCAGTTGGAATTGATTCTAAATGAATAGATGTCAGCTGCTCTTGTCATAGAAGCAAAACGAGTAACTGTGGTATGTGGATAATTAATTTATGTGGCTATGTTAGTTTCCTTCCAACCTTTTCACCATGTGTATCCCATATAATATCATTTTAATACCTCAAAGACACGAAATGAATTCAATTTTCTTTAAAAATACAAGAGAATCAAAATCTTTTTTCAAACCCAGGTCTTCACTTTGTATATGCTAGAAAAACGCTCTTCTAACTGGGCTACATCCCCAGTCCAAAGGATTCAACAATCTTATCAGCTCTAGCGTTTCTCCTCTGGATGGGAAGGAAGTTATTTGTAGCAGAGGTTTCAGAGTTGCTGTTAGATTACTCTGTGCACAAGGGCAAGTGTGGATTAAATTTCATTCAGTAGTCTTATTTGGTTGCATTGCTAGCAAATGCAAGGTCATTCCACAGGCCCCATTTTCTGGTTCACTTGTCATTCTAATGAATGAGGAAATGGCTGAAGAACAGTTATGTTTCTACATGAAAGTATTACCTTGAAAACATAATAACCCAATTTGCATTTTAAATAGCAAGATGCACAGGATTGAGGAGCCAACTGCATGTTGATGCCTGTGCATTCTGTGTTATAAAGGGCATGCTGGTGGTTTATTTCTTGGATTTATATCTGTGAGTTCTTGTTTGAAATTAAGTTCTCTGACCTTTTCCTAGGACTTCTTTCATTCCCTTTCTTTTTCTTTCTTTCTTTCTTTCTTTCTTTCTTTCTTTCTTTCTTTCTTTCTCTTCCCCTCTCCCTTCTTGCTTACTTGCTTTCTTGTATGGCTAGCTTAGAACTTCTTATGTAGACCAGGCTGACCTAGAACTCACAGAGATCTGTCTGCCTCTGAGTGTGGGAATTAAAGGTCTTTTCCATTTATCTTTCATTTGAAAAGTCATAGAAACACAAAGTCAACAAAGTGAAATCCCTCTTCATCCCTCTGAAATATTTCTTGAGTATAAAATTTTCTTCTTTTTACTGTATAACATAGAAAAACATAATACAGAGTCATTAAAATTTCTTTCTTTCCTAGGCTCACTTCAAACTCCCTATGTAGCCAAGGATGAACTTGAACTCTAGATCCTCCTGACTCTTCCTCCAAAGTACTGAGATTCCAGGCATGCCACAATTCCAGTTTATGTGATGCTGGGAACTGAATCCTGGTTTTCATGCATGCTAGACTGATGGAGAATGTCCTTCTGTATATATGTTTCTCTTATTGATTAATGAATAAAACACTGGCTAGTGGCCAGACAGGAAGGATAGGGAGAGCTACCAGACTAGAAGACGAGGAGAATTCTGGGAAAGGTAAGCAAAGAGTATCTGGAAGGAGACATTATGTGAGACCAGGAAGATAAGACACACTGGGCATTCTCTAATAAGACAAGACCAGGAGGAAATACTTAGATTAATAGAAATGGTGGTAATAATTAATACAGAGCTAGCCAATAAGAAGCCTAGTCATCAGC
Source organism: Cricetulus griseus (assembly GCF_003668045.3). Lineage (NCBI taxonomy): Eukaryota > Metazoa > Chordata > Mammalia > Rodentia > Cricetidae > Cricetulus > Cricetulus griseus. The sequence continues at coordinate 236,551,922 of NC_048596.1, read as the reverse complement.
CAACAGTTTAATAATTAATGTAAGTCTCTGTGTGTTCATTTGGGGCTGAAGTGGTGAGACCTGGAGGGAGAAGAAGAACCTTCAGCAACACTAGACAAGCACTCTACCCACCCATACACTTCACCTTAGTATCATTAAAATTTCCAACAAGGAACATTTTGTAGTGAAAGTTCATTCTAAAATAACCAATATGCCCTACACTGAAGTTTAATGTAACAGGCATGTCCAGGAGACTCTGATACTAAAATCTCTCTTCCTTTCTCTCAATCACATGATCTTCCTGCCTCAGCTTCCTGAGTTTTTGGATTACAGATGTGCCGCATGACCAGCTATATTTAGATTCCACAGAAACTAGAGCAGGAAAAGAACGTTTGGACCCCTGCCTCTTCCTGAACTCATCAACTTGGGCCCAGCTCTGAGCTCATGGAATAAAAAACAACCCTTCTTTACAGCAGAGCCATCAGCCATGTGCCAGCTGGAACACTCCCAATGGCATTAAGTAACTCCCCTAAAAAAACAAACAAGGATAGAGATGACAGTGAGCTTTATCAGGTTTCTTTAAATGGACAATGTCAGTCCTGTTCTACTAACTCCACAGCACCTAGCACCTTGGGGACTCACAACAGCAAAGGTTAGCTAATTAATATCCTAATTTCTTTAGAAGCACAAAATCAGTAGCATTAACTACTGTTAAAGTAGAGGGACATTGTATCAGGCTGTGAATAACAGAAACAGACAAATTTTCTAACATCCAAGACCATTGTCTTAGTTACTTTTCTATTGCTGTGATAAGACACCATGACCAAGGCAACTTATAGAAGAAAGAATTTATTGGTGGCTTACAATACCAGAGGTGAGTCCATGACCATCATGGCGTGCAGCATGACAGCAGGCTGGCAGACATGGAGCTGGAGCAGTAACTGAGAACTTACATCTTGAAACACAATCAAGAAGCAGAGAGTAATAGGTTTTCTGTCCTCCTGTGATAGGTTTCTCCACTGATGTAGTAAGCCAGATCAAGTCAAAATGTAACAAGTTTGTTTGACAAAGCAACTCCCAGGCAAGTTCTCCAGTCCATGGGATCAAGGCTGGAGAAGCTGCACCAACCGCCTCCCCACTCCCCTGCCACTCTCCACTCACACACCCCTCAGTCCCCTCCACTCCCCACCCCTGAACTAAAGCAGGGAGGCTTTATAGGTTGTAGGCAAGGGGTGATGACGTGTTCTCCACAAGCTTGGTTTGTGCCCAAGTGTAGTCAAAAGATGAACACTTAAGGGAGGATTTGGGCTGCTGGTTGAAACAGGGGAGGAAGTTGCATAGTTGCCATAAATGTGGAACTGGGCCTTTGGTGTCCTTTCTTTGTTGGAAAGAGACCAGAATGGGGCTTTCCAGATCAAGCTGGAGGTTCCAACTAAACAGAGAGGGCTAATCCTACTCCTAGAGACACACCTCTTCCAACAAAGCCACACCTCCTGATCCTTCCCAAACAGTTCCCTAAACTGGGGACCAAACATTCATATATACATGAGCCTGTGGGAGCCATTCTCACTCAAACCACCACACTGATATAATGCCACAGGGGGCCCAGGATGTGAACAAAAATGTGAATTTTCTAGTCTATAAAGGACAATGGAGGCTGGGTTCAGAGACCCATGACGTGGACTTTTGGCCACTCCTCACTGTTCATATAAGCACCCCAAATTCTAACAGGTACACACTGCCTTTGAAGGAGTTGCAGTCTGCCAACACTAAAAGGGTAGTCAACAGTTAGAACTAGAAAACTGAAAAGCAACTCTTTTGTTCATCTAGCTATGAGCATAGGCACCAGGAAAGTCAGCTGCCACAGTCACGGGAGTCACTGTAGCCCTGCAGTCATGAAGGTCACACCATGTCCATATGGTTGTACACAGGCTGGACTTGCCACAAGGACCTCTGCTTGGATGATCATTGGGGCTTCTGCTTCTATCTGTGGATCTGCTTCCTATTTCAACTATTGCAGAGGACATCTAGTCCCTGTGACAATATGTCCCTGAGACAACATCTCAGTCCTGAGTAATGTCCATTTCTAGGAAGCTGCCTCAGACACTGTGATCAGAATTGATCTCTGTACCTTGCTTAGGCTGGCCTCAGACTCCAGGGGAGCCCAGGGCTGGTGAAAGGTTCTATGGCTCCTAAGGAGCATGGGCCTCACTGCCCAGAGTCAATACAATTGATCTGAACTGGAAGATGGTTAAGTGGGTAAAATACTTGCCATTGAAGGATGAGGACCTGAAATCAGAGTCCCAGCAGCCACATACAGTAGAGCAAAGCAGTTTGTGTGTGTAATCCCAGTGTTCATAGGAGGTGAGACAGGGGTGTCCCTGGAAGCTCACAGGCCAGCAGTGTGGCATGTGCAATGCTAAACAGTGAAGAGGCCCCATTTCAAAAAAGGTAGAAAGTGAAGACTGGCCCCTAAGGCTGTCCTCTGATCTACACATGCACACTGGTGGCTCTGGTGCACCTGTACTCACAGGAGAATACACACAAAGATACAAATTTCAGGCAAACAAGTAATTTGAACAGACTACCAGCCTATCCTAGGTGCTGCCTGGGAGATCAGACCTTAATTCACTGAGAGTTCAGGGTAGATATCCACGAGGGTGAGGAGCTGCTGTAAAGCCTGTTCATGCCAACTTTTAATCCCCACCCACAACTGTTACAAAATCCCAGGTGCAGCATTCCCATGGTGTTCACAGCTTAGCTCGGTATCTCATAGGGAAAAAAAAAACTTCTTTACTGATCTCTTGACACAAGAGCCACCAGCCATGGGTACAAAGTACAATGATAAGGTACCTCAATGCTGAAACATTTCTGGATGGCCAGGTGCTTGCATGTAGTGTGTGCAGCATTTAGAACTGTGGTGAATGCCTGATAAGATTTAAAAAAAAAAGTGACACTAACAATCACCCTCCAGGCAGGTACTAATATGGACCTCAGTTCATAATTTATGAAACAGGGTTACAAACCAAGAGATAGCAAAGAGAAAAAGCAAGATATGAATCCTGAAGGTCTGACTTCACACAGGCTGATCCAATAAGCATCCAGACCCTCGTTCTAGTTTCACCTTTGTGCTAGCCTGGTCCCCACCTTGGATAAGCTGCTCACATCCATGGTCATATCCTTCAACTACAAGCTTGGAATATTCCCACAATGTTCCTGTGAACTCTAGTGTTGTAAATTAACTACTGCCTACTTGACCATTTGTAAAGAACTAGGAAGGAGGGGCTAGGGAGATGGCTCAGACAGTAAAGTGCCTAGTGTGCAAGCATGAGGACTCCAGTCCAATTCCCAGAACCACTGTAAAAGGCCTAGGTGTGGCAGCACCTGCCTGTAATCCCAGTGCTGGAGAGGTAGAGACAGGTGGATCCCTGGAGCTCCTCATCCAGCCAGACTATCCTATTTGGCAAATTCCATACCAGTAGGATATCTTTCATTAAAAAATGTGGATGGCACCTGAGGAATGGAACACCCACCCACCTATTTGCATGCAACTCCCCACAGACAAATAAATAAATAAGACTTTTTAAAAAAGGCTTATGGTGCTAAAATATAGGCATACCATTCAAATGGCAAATAATCTGCCAGGCTTCCAAACATATGTGGCTTTGGCATCTCAGAGACTTGCACCTAAAGAGCAAAGGAAAATTCTTTTCGTCAATGCCTGCTTGACAGACAATATAAGTACATGGTTCTTTCTTTGTCACTACAATTGTTAAGCAATTGTATAATTAAGAAAATTGCAGTGACAACTTACATTTTCTTGATACAATCAAGGATATTGTTGCCACTTGAATGTTGTGGGTTGCTGGTTTAGGAATCATCTCACTCTGTTAATGTCAAGGCCATGGGATTAAATGGAACAGGCAATTTAACTGTAGTTCTGGAAGGAAGCTCAGTTGTGATTAACAAGCCAGCAGGGATCTGGTAATACTACTTTTACTTCCATGGCATGCATCATGCAGATATTGTGAAGTGGGTGATAGACCTCTAAGGAGGCTGATGATTTATGTACTGAGTGACATCTTGACTGAGGCATAACTTGTAATTTGTGGTTGGTGATAAGATTGCTGGTATTTATTTTCTCCTTTCCTTGGCAAGTTCTCAAAATAAAAGAAACTAGAATGAGCCTATTGTTTTCCTTCTGTCTATTTACAGAGCTATAAAACTCAAGTTTTCTTTGATAGACGGAGAGGGAAGATGAATTAGATAAATTAGGGATAAAGTTTTAAATGATTAACGGTTCTAAAAGGGGATGCAAAACCAGAGCTGTCAATTTGAAGAAAGTTCGTTTGTATAACCAACATATTGTGTAGGCTAGAGATTAATGAATTCTATTCTTAGGATAAAAACAAGTAAACCGAGTGACTGGTAAAGCCAGTTCCATTCCTCCTCCTCCTCCTCCTCCTGGTTGCAGACTGTTCTCCACACAAAGCACAGGACTGAGCTGTCAGTTATAATAGCAGGCATCAAACTCTGTATAATTAAAGAACAGGCATCAGCAAGCATATCCCATCAAAAAGTGACAGTTAGGGAAAAAGCATTTCTTAAAGATCTTAGAAATTGAAACAGCTGCAGAAACAAACCCACAGCTGGAACCGTCCCACAAGGTGCCCCAAGGGATGTCAGGATAAACCCACTGTTGCACCTAAAGAAAGCATCAAGGAAGACCAGTACCAAGACATCCCATGGACTGTCCTCCTGCCTGCTCAACCTCTTAGCCACAGCCAAAGGACGGGGTTGGGCTTTTCCCACAGTGGTCTAGTCTAGGGCTAGGGTTTGCTCCCCACCCCACCCTCATCCCCACCCCGAGCCCCCACCTCCCGTAAGCTCCAAAGCCACCAGTCCACAGGTTTGCGCCTGCGCTACCCACACCTGGAAGCAAGTTGCTTAACGCCCCCCAGGTCGAAGTTCCCGGATGGTTTGTAACTCCGGGATCAAAGGAGGCCCCTACCCAGGAAACCGAGTGAGCGCTGGGAGACCTCATTTGCATAGATGACTCACCCATTCCGCATCTCCACTGCCCCGCCCATGGCTCCACTAGGACCAATGGCTGTAAACCACGTGGCCTCCAAAACAAGAGTAGAGAGTGACAACAGCGCCTGCTCCTGTGACCTCGGTGGCCACCTCGCCCCCTTCTGGTCTTCTTCCCAACATCAAATGTTTCTAAATGCTGCACTCTGGCTCCTCAAGCTGATGCTCAGGCTTTCCAAAACGGGACTCTCCTTGTTCAGATCTTACGATCCAGGCTTAAATGGAAGCTGATTTCAGAAACTGGGTGCCCTGGTGGCTGTGCAGATGCAAACTGCAGACCCAGACCTGCGGGGAGAAGCTCTTCTCCCACCTGCAGTCCTGGGAAGCTACTACAGTCTTTGGGGTGGAAGATACCTACCTCTTTCCCAAGACTCCGTTTTGATGAATGCCACCTCTAAGAAAAGAACTCCGGGAGGAACCCGATTCAAGTTTAACTTGTGTTAGTATTACTCCAATCCCTAGTGCCGCTGCCTATAACAACAAGACCCCAGCAGCTTCTCCAATGTCAGCTCACAGTTAATAAAGAGGCTGGTAGACTGAGAATGGAGAAGGGTTTGTACTAATGGAATTAGGAGTAACTCCTCAGAGCTCCCCTATTAGCTGACACAGTGCCCAGAAGCTCCGACAGCTCCGCAGTCCCCAGCTCTGCATCTGTGAAGCCAGCTCCTGGTCACACACTGTCATAGAACCGGTACATCTGAGAAACGCTTGCACACTGTTTGTTAGAGACTATCTTTACTCCAATGTATGTCTTTTTTTTTTTTTTTTTTTTTTTGGTTTTTCAAGACAGGGTTTCTCTGTGGCTTTTGGAAGCTGTCCTGGAACTAGCTCTTGTAGACCAGGCTGGTCTCGAACTCACAGAGATCCACCTGCCTCTGCCTCCCTAGTGCTGGGATTAAAGGCGTGCGCCACCAACGCCTGGCTCCAATGTATGTCTTTAACACCTTTGTCAAAAGTTAGATGGCCATACCTGTGGGAGTTTGCTCTATTCGTGGATGTACAGGTTTGTTTTTGTGCCTGTAACATGTTATTTTTGTTTCTGTGGCTGTGCATCACAATATGAAATCGAGTTTTATGATACCCCAGAACTGCCCTTTTGCTAAGTACTATTTGGGATCTGTTTTGTTTCCTTGTGAGTCTTAAGATCATTTTTCCAGTTCTGAGAACATCACTGGGATCTTGATGGGGTTGAGTTGAATCTGTATATTGGATTCAGCCCGATTGCCATTTTTACAATATGCATGCAGAAGAATGAAACTAGATCTGTATCTCCCCTGGCCCTTACACAAAAATCAATTCAAAGTGGTTCTAAGACCTTAAATTAAGACCTGAAACTGCTACAAGGAAATATTGGCAAAGCACTTCAAGACACAGGCACAGGTAAAGACTTTTTGGAAGGCACTCCCACCACACAGGAAACAACCCCAAGAGTTGACAAACGGGATTATATGAAATTGAAAAGGAAGCTACCAACAAAGAAAACAGCCTACAAAGTGGGGAAAATAGCCAGCAGCTAAACTTAAAATGAAGGATTTATATATAGGATGTATATAAAGAACAACATAAATTAAATTCCAAAAAAATCTCCCAACCAATAAATGGGCTTATGAACTGAACATATAGGTCTCAAAAGTAGAAATACAATTAGCTATTAAATACTTGAAATGTGTTCAACATCCTTAGCCATCAGAGAAACGCAAATTAAAACCGCTTTGAGATTCCATCTTGCCTCACTCAGAATGGCTGTCATCAAGGGGGGAAAGATAACACATGTTAGCAAAAATGTGGGGAAATCAGAAGCTTTATGTACTCCTGGTGGGACTGTAATTGTGTGCAGCCACTATGGAAGTCATCGTGAAGGTTCCCTCAAAAAACTTGGCATCTTAGTTAAGGTTACTGTTGCTATGATGAAACACCATGACCAAAGTAAGTTAGGGAGGAAAGGGTTAATTCAGCTTATACTTTCATATCACTGTTTATCGTCTAAGGAAGTCAGGACAGGAACTCAAACAGGGCAGGAACCGGGAGGCAGGAGCGGATGCACAGACCATGGAGGAGGGCTGCTTACTGGCTTGTTTCTCATAGCTTACTCATACTGCTTTCTTATAGAACCCAGGGCCACCAGGCCAGGGATGGCACCACCCACCATGGACTGGGCCCTCCCCCATCAATCACTAATTAAGAAAATGCCTTACAGGTTTTCCTACAGTCCAATCTTATAGAGGCATTTTCTAAATTGAAGTTCCTTCCTCTCAGAGGACTTTAGCTTGTGTTAAGCTGACATAAAACTATCCAGCACACTTGGATAGATATCAAGGACTCTAAGTCAGCACACCACAGAGACACTTGCACATCCATGTTTATTGCTGCACTCTTCACAATAGCTAGGAAGAGCAATCAGCTCAGATGCCAGACAACAGACAAACAGACAAAGACAGTGTGGTACCTATACACAACAGAATCTTATTCAGCTGTTAGCAAAAGTGAAAATATAACATTAGCAGGAAAAATGGATGGAACTGTGGAAATCATGTTAAACGAAATACGTCAGCCTCAGAAATATATGTTTTCTCTTATACACAGACTCTCTCTCTCTCTCTCTCTCTCTCTCTCTCTCTCTCTCTCTCTGTGTGTGTGTGTGTGTGTGTGTGAGAGAGAGAGAGAGAGAGAGAGAGAGAGAGAGAGAGAGAGAGAGAGAGAGATGAATTCAGAAAAGGGATCCCTAAGGGGAGGAAGAAATCTAAGGGAGAAGAAATAGAGAAGGTAGAGGGTTGCATGAAAGCAAAGGGAAGAGACTCGATGAGGCAAGCAAGAGAACCAGCAAGATGGAGGCAGAGAGGATGGGAAAAGGCAGTGTGTGGGGTGACAAGAAAGTACATGACGCTTAGGTAAGAAAATGCCAATTTGAAACCCATTAATTTCTATGCTAACCTAAAACTAGTTATATCTACTCTTAAAGAGTAACCGGTATTCTGAAACTGCAGGCCCAGTCTTTTGTTTGCTCCAGCATTTTTCACAGTAGCCTCATGAAAAGCCGGTCTTTGTCACTTGGTTACTTAGCGTTAGAGTTGAGTCTGAACTGAGGCAGTCTGACTCCACAGGCAGGGGATCTCAGCTTTTCAGAAAAGAACATGTGACCTTGGGCACACTGCTGAGCTCTTAGCTGACTCTGCACAGAGATGCTCTATGTGTGGTAAGAACCACACAAGCTCTGAGGTCATGACAGTGAGATGCTTGCTGACCACATCAGTGACCTTCCTCCTTGCTGTGATGAAAGCAACTTAAGGAAGAGTTTTTTGGTTCACGTTTTGAAGACACAGTCTGTTGTGGCTGGGAAGACACAGTGACCCGAGGATGAGGCAGTGAGCTACATTATATTCAGTCAGGAAGCAGAGAGGCACTAGTGAGATGTCTCAGCTGTTAGGAGCATTTTCTGTTCTTCCAGGGGATATAAGTTTCACACACACACACACACACACACACACACACACACACACACACACACACGGTCTCATATATATATAAGGGTCTCAGATCCTATATGTATGCATACCTTAGATCCTATCATATATATGCATGCATATGATATATGTGTGTGTGTAAGAGAGACAGAGGAAGAGAGAGAGACAGAAGAGGAAGAGGAAGAAGAGGTAGAGGAGGAGGGGGAGGGAAAAGAAGAAGAAGGAGAAGAAGAAAAAGAAGAAGAAGAAGAAGAAGAAGAAGAAGAAGAAGAAGAAGAAGAAGAAGAAGAAGAAGAAGAAGAAGAAGAAGAAGAAAATGCTAGATACTAGTTCTTGGCTCACTTCCTCTTTTTGTTCAGTTTAGGACCTCAGCTCATGGAATGGTGTCACCCACATTTAAGGCAAGTCTTTCTGCCCCAGTTCACTCAATCTAGAAGCTTCCTCACAGCCATGCCAAGAAGCATCTTTCCATGGAGATTCTAAATCCTTTCAAGTAGATAAACAAGATAGGTCATTGCACTGACACAAGGAAATGGATGAAAATCTAGGATGAAGTTTTAAAGTCACTCAACTGTGCTCTATTTGAGTTCTTGTTAAAAGACAATGCATCTTTTTATCTCTCAGCAGTTCAGATAATGAGCTTCAATGTTGCTTAGGAAAGTGAGAGGCTCATTACTCCTCCCAGAGCTACAGACATTTTTTCTTCAACTCCCCGGGTTGCCAGGCTTAGAGCGTCTAAGATACCAAGTTTTGCCTTTGTAATCCTGTTTTATAAGGCTGTTATTTTTCCCCCTTTGAACACTAACTCCAAGTCATTTAGATGCTTAAATGCCTAGACGTGGCACATTTTATTCTGTTAATGTGCTCCTCTCAAATGCCAAGTAGGTATTGCTGTGCCTTTCCAGGATGCAAAACGCTGGCTTATGTGCAAACAGCTTTCATTAAAGTGCCTGGCAAGCCCAAGTATTTTTCTCTTGACTTAAAATAACTTTTTAGCATGCAAAATAATAACTTCTTTATGACATTTACATAGATATGGATCACTGTAACTTGTTCTTATTTCCTTCCATGACCTTCCCTGTCTGCCCCCCCCACAAGCTAGTCCCTTTCCTCCCCCTAAAGACTCTCATTCTGCTTTCATTTCGTACATATGTGTGTCTCCATGGTGATTCTAAAGCCCACCATGTTTTTATATCTATTTGATTGTGTACGTATATACATTTATTAATCTAGATTAAATGAGAGAGAAAATATGTGATATTTGTTATGGCATTATGGGTTTTTGTTGCCATTCTGGGGACTGAAGCCAGTACCTTGCACATGTTAGGTAATTGCTCTCTCACTGAGCTATAGCCAGCCTATTGCTATGACATGTTTTATAACCCAGAATAAATTGCTCTCACAGTGGATGTTCTCTGAGTTCCTAAGAAGAATGTGTATTCTGCTGTTAGATAAAGTAGCCAAGACATGTCAATTATGTCAAGGTGATTGGTGACCTTTTTTTTCCTCCAATTTTCACAATATAGTGTTTTTAGGATAGGAAGCTTCCTTTGAAGTTAATTCATCCTTTCAAAAGTGCATCTCCTGGCCCAGCGAGATGGCTCAATGGGTAAAGGTTATTGCTGCCAAGTCTGGTGACCTGAGTTCAGTCCCTAGAACCCACTTAAGTGGAAGGAGAGAACTGACTCCCACAGGTTGCTCTCTGACCACCGTATGTGCACAGTGGCACGCCATTGCCCACACACATACACAGCACACACACAAAATAAATGCAAAAAAAATAATGTCTTTCCTAGCACCAGCTGTATTTCAAAAGGAGTGTGTGTGGGGGGGCACACACGCCCCCACTCATGTGGATGCATGTAGAGGCCAGAGTTAGTTAGCATCAGATGTCATTATCCACATTATTTTTTGAGGCTGTCTTTTACTGAACATTTACCTGGAACTTACTAATTCAGGGAGACTAACTGCCCATCAAGTCCACAGGATCTACCTGTCTATGCTTTCTTTCAGAGTTACAGACAGGGCTCCCATGCCCCAGGTGTGTACCTAGATGCTGAGGATTCAAAATCAGGTCCTCATGTTTTCATGCAAGTATTTTACCCCTCGAACAACTCTTCATCCCCCAAATGCTTACTTTTTGACTGGACGTTTTAGCAATGCTGTGATGGTATATGCTGTTTCTTCATTCAGCTATGTCCTAACTCATTTCATGAATGCTGCATCTGTCCACTAGAGGGCACAGACGTTCTCGCCTGTGACCATGGATGACCCTGTCTCCTTTCAGTTCTGTTTTTGCAACACATTTTAATGTGCTAATGTTCCATACATAAAATTAAAGGGTTTGGCGGCTGATTATTTTTCAGAATTAGTTGCTTTTGCATTTTGTATTGCACCTTTGTGTGGGTGTGTGCAGGTGCCTATGTGTATATGTGCATTTATAGGTCAGAGGACACCCTCAGATACTATTATTGCTGTTTACCTTGTTTGAGACAAGTTCTGGGACTCACTAAGTAGGCTTAATCTAGCTGGCCAATGAAAACAAGGATATGCCTGACTCTATTCTACCAGCCATTGTGGCATTGTGCATGCCATAATGCCCAGATTTCTTACATGGATTCTGGGGGGCAAACTCAGGGTCTCATGTTTGCAGGGCAAGCACTCTCCAAAGGAGCCATCTACCCAGCCCTGTAATTCCCCTCTTTGACCCTGATAATGTTCCTTGGTTCCTTTCACTGAAATCTGTTCTTTCAAAACTTAATGTAGTTATTTCCACCTTCTTTTGATTAGAGCTAGCTAGCAAGCTTTATCTTTCTCCCACCCTTTACATTTTATGCATTTGTCTTTGCATTTAAAGTGGAGTTCTCATAGATAACACATACTTGTCTCCTTCCAGTGTATGGATTCTGGGAATCAAAGTCACATCATTCCCCTTGGTGGCAAGTGCCTTTCCCCAGTGAAACATCTTGCCAGCTCCTTGTATCTTGCTTCTTGATCCTTTGCAATACTCTGTCTTTTTAAATAAGGGTATTTTAAATTTTTGTCTTTGTTGGCTCTTTGCTTTTTGTTGTTGTTTTGAGACAGAGTTTCACTATGTAGCTCTGGTTGTCCTAGAACTCCCTTTGTAGACCAGGCCGCCCTTGAACTCACAGAGGTCTTTGCCTTTGTCTCTGGAGTGCTGGAATTAGAGATGTGAACCACCATGCTCAGCTCGTCTTTGTTATATCTATGAGAGAGTTTTAACATAACTATTGATTCTAATTAGCACATTTAGACCATTAATGCTTAAAATGGTCATTGGTATAATTGGATATCTGTCTACTGTATCTGTTTCCTGTTTAATGCCTTTGTTTTGTTTCTATTTTTGTCTTCCACCTTTTTTTACTTGTAGTTTAAATTGAGTAATATCAGCTACATTACATTAAAAAACAATTTTGAGTGTTTATCCTAGAGGTTGAAATATATATTCACAACAAATACAAGCACCCTTTCCAATGGTATACACCACTACCTAGGTAACACAGGCACCAATGAGAACAGAACAGTCCCCATTTCTCCCTCTTGCTCCTTTGCATTTAGAGGTTAAATTCACGAGGTGTAGAATTTTAGGAGGTGACTTATCTTCTAGCAATGCTTGCAAGTTTTCACTCCATGTTTTTCTTGATTGTACAGTTTCTAAGGAGAAGTTGGAAATACTTATCTTTTTCTCGCCTCTCTTTTTTAAAATTTAAATTAGAAACAATCTTGTTTTACATGTCAATCCCAGTTCCCTCTCCCTCCCTTCCTCCCCTGCACCCCACCAACCTCCCATCCCCTTTCTGCTCCCCAGGGAGGGTGAGGCCTTCCATGGTGATCTTCAAATCTGTCACATCATTTGGAGCAGGACTTAGGCCCTCCGCCATGTGTCTGAATGGGCTCCCAAAGTCCATCCACACACTAGGGATAAATATTGGTCTACTACCGGAGGCCCCATAGACTGCCCAGTCCTCCTAGCTGACACCCACGTTCAGGGGGCCTGGTTTGGTCCTATACTGGTTTCCCAGCTATCAGTCTGGGGTCCATGAGTTCCCCCTTGCTCAGGTCAGCTGTTTCTATGAGTTTCTCCAACCTGGTCTTGAGCTATTTGCTCATCACTCCTCCCTCTCTGCAACTGGATTCCAGGAGTTCGGCTCAGGGCTTAGCTGTGAATCTCTGCTTCTGCTTCAATCAGCTACTGAATGAAGGCTCTAGGATGACATATAAGGTAGTCATCAATTTCTTTATAGGTGAAGGGCATCAAAGGCAGCCTCTCCACGAATGCTTAAATTCTTAGTTGGGGTCATCTTTGTAGATCTCGGGACATTTCCCTAGTGCCAGATTTCTCTTTAAACCTATAATGGCTCCCTCTGTTTTGGTATCTCTTTTCTTGCTCGCCTCTATTCTTCCCGACTCAATCTTCCTGCTTCCTCATGTCCTCCTCTCCCCTCCTCTTCTCCCCTTCTCTATCTCCTAACTCCCTCCCCCCTCCCCCATGCTCTGAAATAATTATCTTCTTAAGATTTTACCTTATTATTATGTGTATGAGTCTATGTATATCTACACATGAATGCAGTGCTCAAGGAGGCCAGAGGAGGGCATCAGAGTCCCTGGAGCTGGAATTATGAGCACTTATGCGTTGCCTAATGTGGATGCTGGGACTGAACTTGGGTCTTCTTCAAGGGTAGCAAGTATTCATAACTGCTGAGCCATCAACCCAGCCCAACCTTACTATTGCTCTACAATATTTTGCAAATTTCCTCCTTTGCTAATTGTTCTAAAAATTATTGTGGATTTACATTTCCAGATGAGTTTAACTTTTAATCAGTTTCAAGTTCCAAGAAAATCTTGTTGGTTTAAATGGTTTTCACTAAATTTACAGTTTAATTAGGGAACTGTGAATGTATTTATAACATTAAGCCTTTTTATCTATTAACCTGGAATGGCAATTTTGTAAGATTTGTTTTGTTTCGTTTGAGACAAGGTCTTACTGTTTAGTTTTGGCCTACCTGGTGCTCACTATTGTTTCATAGGTTGGCCTCCAAGTCACAGTGATCCTTCTGCCTCAGCCTCTGGAGAACTGAGATTACAGGTGTTCAGTACTATGCCCTGCTTCCATTTTGTCAGATACTTAGGGCATGTTTTGATAAGGGTTCCTAGTTTTATACTAATATTGTTGTATGGTTTTATTGAATTTGTTCCTGGTTACTTTATGGTTTCATTGGGCCATAGGACATCTTACTGCCAAGACATAACTACTTAGTAGATCTAGCAGTTTCTCCGTTGACTCACTTCAGTCTAAGCTCGCCTTCTCAGCACAGTGTAAACTCCAAACAATCATTTGTTAAAGATGCTGCAGGCTCCTGTCACCAGTCTAAGCCTGCATTCTACATCCAGGGGTACAAGGTACAGGAAACCACATTTGTTGATCATGATCACTGTAAGACCCCCCAGAAAGCTCAGGCCTCCAGGATCTCAGCCCAGGACCTCGGCCACCCCAATCACCATTCGTAGTCGAAAGCTTGATGCAAACTGCACAAGGCTTTATTATAGTTGTTTAACGAGCTAACCCCATGTTAGCTCGGGTCTTTCCTCCACCCACCATGGCAGATGGCTAAAAAAGACAGCGGCTTCATAGAGATCTTATAGGGCAGCGTAAGGGGAGTGTCTAGGGGTACGCACAGGCTCAGGATTGGTGTGCCTCCAGGCTTGGAGGGCTTGCCCTGTGTTGATTGGCCAACTGGTTGTTATGGCCCATAGGCCCTCCCAGGGTGGTTGCTATGCTCTGCGTGTCATTGCTGTGCGCTTGTCGGTAAAGCACACCCAGAGCCGTAAAGCATACCACCACCAGCTAACTTCTGATTGGTTCCTTGCCACGAGGCAGGCACCTAACCTCTAGTGACCAAGGCAAGGTCAGACAAGTGCGTGTTCGGCTGTTATGGCTGCCAAAATGGGGAGCTGGTCCCTTCAGTCACCAATAATACTAGGTTGCTGTCTCACTAGCCTTTCCCCTGATAACACTGACAAAACAGAACAAAATCTCTCACAGGCATTAGTTGGCTCTGTTTCCAGTGTCCTCCCACTTTCTATGTACAGGGGTTGAATCCCAAGACCTATTGCAATACTGGAAAGTGCTTGACTGCTGAGCTACCCGCCCCAACCCTTCAATGTTTAATATGTAATGTTCACCTCTTTGAAGAGATTCTCCCTTAAAATCTGGTGTGGAAAATGCAGGTGGAAACAATGCTGAGTCGGGGATCATTCAAGGTGAGGGCACCAAGATACCTGGAGGTGGTGAGGAGGCTCCAGGGGTCTTCCATTTAGTCATCATACAGTACAGTTCGTTAGGTTGAGTTTAAACTACTAGCCACTGTGCTGGCTAGTTTTATGTCAACTTGACACAAACTAGAGACATTTGGGAAGAGAGAACCTCAATTGAGGAGATGCTCCCACCAGATTGGCCTAAGAGCATTTTCTTGGCCTAAGAGCAAGCCTGTTGCACATTTTCTTGATTGATGAATAATTCGGGAGGGTCCAGCTCACTGTGGTTGGTATCACCCCCTGGGTAGGTGGTTCTGAACTGTATAAGAAAGCAGGCTGAACAAACCATAAGGAGTAAGCCATCCTCCATTGTTGCTGCTCTAGTTGCTGCCATAATGGTCCTGGATGACGGTCTATAAGCTGTAAGCTGAAATAGAACCCTTCCTCCACAGTTTGATTCTCATCATGGTGTTTTATCACGGCAATAGAAACCCCATCTAAGACATCATCCTAATGTTGGATTCTTTGGGGTCAGAAAATTCTTTGGGGCTGGAGAG
Organism: Cricetulus griseus; assembly: GCF_003668045.3. Lineage (NCBI taxonomy): Eukaryota > Metazoa > Chordata > Mammalia > Rodentia > Cricetidae > Cricetulus > Cricetulus griseus. The sequence continues at coordinate 236,536,558 of NC_048596.1, read as the reverse complement.
ATGGCTCATTGGTCAAGAGCATAGCTGCTCTTGCAGAGGACTCAGCTTCATTTCCCAGCACCAACATGACATCTTAGAAATATGTGTAAATTCAGTTCCAGAGGATTCAGTGCCTTCTTCTGACCTCCACGAACACCTGTATGCCTGTGGTGTACATACATGAGCTTGGATCCATACTCATAAAACAGTAAACCCTTAAAAAAGAACCAGAAAATTCTCAATTTCTTCCTCAGCCTTCATTGTAGATTGTCATGTAAGTAGAATGACCCAAAAGGGCCAAAGAATGCAAATTTGCAGAGTCACTGGTGGGCAGCTGTTCACCCTGTGCTCAATCTCCTGCTTTCCTGCTATAAGTATGGTTAGCAATACTCTACTAAGAATCATTGACTCAGCCATTTTGTTTCTTCGTTTTCAGGACAAGGTTTCTCTGTGTGGCCCTGGCTGTCCTGAAACTCACTCCGTACATAGACTGGGCTGGCCTGGAACTCACAGATATCCACCTGCCTCTATGCTGGGATTAAAGGTGTGTGGCACTGCCCTGCTGACACTGACATTTTTCTGTCTTTCATTTTTAGATTTATTTTACATATGTGTTCTGCCTACATGTATGTATGTGTACCATGTTTGTACCTGGTGCCTGTGGAGGACAGCACTAAATCTCCTAGAACTAGAGCTATGGGTGGTTGTAAGCCACTGGTGTGGGTGCTAGGTCTTCTGCAAGAGCACAAGTGCTTTTAACCACCGACCATCTCTCTGGCCTCTTCTGTCATTCCTTTTGTGAGAAACCAAATATAGCCTATGTCTCTGATATATAAACAATGCAAAATAAAACCACGAGCTGCAGGACAGAGTTCATCTCACATGTTTAGAAAGTATATAACCAAAAAGGAAATGCTTAAAAAGTATTAGCACATGAAAAAAAAAGTATTCACACTTCTGTCTTCAGAAGACAGCTCAGTGTAAAGTATTTTGCATGAGCATGAGGGCCTGAGTTCAGATCCTCAGAATCTAAGAAGAGCTGGATGCTCATTTTTATCCAAGGACTCCCACACTGAGACAGGAGGGAGAGACAGGAGACTCCCTGGAAGCCCATGGGCCAGTTAGCCTTGGAGTACACAGTGGCAAACAAGAGACCCTGTCTCCAAGAAGGTGGACGGTATGGACCGACACCCGAGGTTGTCGTCTGTGCTTGCTTGTACCCATGGTAACACACATCTGCACTCACACCACATGAATGTATATATGCACTCACACACACATACAAAGAGAAAAGTATAACCACTTACATGTGGAGAAGAAAGGGGTCTGGGCCTGGAGAGACGGCTTATTGGTTAAGAGCACTTGCTTTTACAAAGGACTTGAGTTTGATTCCTAGTACCCATATCAGGCATCTCACAACCACCTGGAATTCTAGTTCCAGGGCATCCATCACTCTCTCTGACCTCTGGGGACACTGCATGCATGTGGTATATATGAATACACATATCCATAAAAGTAAAATAAATAAATAAATAAATCTTTAAAAAAAACGGAAAAGAAAGGATCTAAATAGAGGGTGTAACAGAAGGTAATGGAGAGAATGAGGGAGTCAAATATTGCATGTTTTCTCTTATATATGGCATACATACACACATATATGACAGGGACACAGAAGGAATACCACAGGGGGAGGAATGGGACTTGTTGGGGGTGACAAGAGAGGATAATGGGAAGTGCAAGTGAGCAAAGCATAATGACAGATATGTATGTAAATGTCATATTTACACAAATTATTTTGTATGCTAAGAAAAGTAAGAAGCCAGATAGTAGCAATGCACACCTTTAACCTCAGCATTTGGGAGGTAGAGGCAGTGGATCTTGGAGTTGGAGGCCTGCTTGGTATACAGAATGAGTTCCAGGACAGCCAGATCTACACAGAGAAATCCTGTCTTGGAAAAAAAAAAAAAATCATAGTGCTTTTCGCACTCAGAAATCAAACCAGCAAAACAGATATTTTAAATGTTTTTAGTCCCTCGGTTAACATTTTGGAATATAATTTTTTTACACATTACTTTATGAATACATGCAGATCTACTAGGCAACTGATGAGTACTCAGCTACGACTGCTTCCAGAAGCATCAGGACCCTGAGGGTTTTCAAATGCATTCCCACCACATACCAGCTCCTTTCCCACCACTGTGTCAGAACTCTTTGAAGAATAGCCTCAGAGAGCACAGGTTCATATTGGCTCCTGGCTTTACCAGGTAAACTCCATCAGGATGGGGAAGGCATAGTGGCTGGGGTGGCTCTATCCATGAGAGGAGGAGCTTCTGTCATGGCTGTTCAAAGGCACGTGGGTCAGGAGGCAGGGAGCCAGACTGGAAGTAGGTTGGATTGTAAACCTCAAAGACCTGCCAGCCAAACACCATGTCCCAAAGGTTCCTCAGCCTCCCCCAATAGCACCACTGACTGGGGATCAAGTAATCAAAACATGAGTCTGTGAGTGACATTTCACATTCAAACAGCCCCATGTGGGTAAGATAGAAATTTGCTTTAAGAACTATGGTATCAGTAGATGTTCGAAGCAGAAACAGGAATCCATAGCTAAACACTGAGCCATACCCCTGGAATCCAGTTGTGGAGAGGGAGGAGAGATGAGCAAAGAAGCCAAGACAGTGCTGCAGATAACCGTAGAAACAGTTGACCTGACCTAGCGAGAACATGGAGACCTTAGTCATAAAGCTGTGGAAACAGCATTGGGCCAAACCAAGCCCTCTGAATGTGGGTGGCCAGCTAGGAGGCCAATAGAGTCTATGGGACCTCTAACAGTGGAGCCAATCTTTAACCCTAGAACACAAATGGACTTTGGGAGCCCATTCCCTATGGAGGGATATTATTGCAGCCCAGATACAGCAAGGAGAGCCTAGGCCCTCCCCCAAATAATATGACAGACTTTGAAGGTCCCTGGTGGAGGGCCTCACTATCCCTGGGAAGGAGTTGTGGGATGGGTTGGGGGGGGTGGGGAACATGGGAGGATGGGAGGGCGAGGGAATGGGGGGGGATGGATAGGTAAATATGAGTAGTAATTAAAGAATATAAATAAAAATCATTAAAAAAAGAACTATGGTATCTTGACAGTCTGGGGATAGTATAGCTCAATGGGTAAGAGCATTTGTTGAATAAGTAAAAGAGCCAGAGATCCTAGCACCCCTATATAAAAAAGTCAGGCATGGCCACATATGGCTATGTACTGACCCGGAACCTCAGGATGGTGTTGAGTGGAGACAGGGGGACCACTGAAGCTTGCTAGTTGCCTGCCTGGCTCTAGGTTCAGTGTGATGCTGTCTCAAAGATCTGAAGCAGAACCCTCTAGCCTCTGCATGCACCCTGTGCACACACACACACTTATACACAGACGCAGATACCACACACACACTTTTTAAAAATTACAGTGGACTGCAAAGATTAGTTCCCCGCCTACCTTCTCTTCCCTGTTCCCCGTACGCACAGCTGCCAAACTAATCTTTCCAAAACACCAATTTTCTTCTGCCACTCCAAAATCCAGCTTCCCGACTTCCTGTTGTGTAAAAACTCGTCCTACATGCTTCTGCCTGGTGCACAGATCCTCCAAAATGCTCCACTCTTCCACCACTAGCTGCATATCCTGGACTAATTATCCAACAAAGCCATTCCCAATTCCCCATAGATGCTTATTTGACAGTGGTGAGAACTGATTCTCAAATCTTGCATATGCCAGGCAAGTACTTGACCACAAAGGACCATCCAGTTCTTGGGTTTGTTTTGTTTTGTTGTTGGTTTTTTAAATCTCTCTCTCTCTCTCTCTCTCTCTCTATATATATAATATATATATATATATATATAATATATAATATTTGTGTTTGTGTGTGTGTGTGTGTGTGTGTGTGAGAGAGAGAGAGAGAGAGAGAGAGTGTGTGTGAGTTCGTGCATCTGTGGAGACCAGAGATGTTGGCTTCTCATGGAGCTGGAACTACAAGCAATTGTGAGCTACCTGGCACAGGTACTGTGATGGGGGATGTCCTTCTGTATATATGTTTCTCTTATTGGTTGATGAATAAAACACTGATTGGCCAGTAGCCAGGCAGAAAGCATAGACAGGGCTACCAGACCAGGAGAAGGCTACGGAGAGGAAAGCAGAAAGGAGCCACCAGGGAACACTATGTAGAGGCAGAAGGAGTAACATGCCGGGGCATTACCGGGTAAGCCAAGAGCACATGGAAATACTTAGATTAATAGAAATGGGTTAATAATTAAGACAGAACTAGCCAGTAAGAAGCCCTAGCCATAGGCCAAACAGTTTATAAATTAATGTAAGTCTTTGTGTGTTTATTTGGGGCTAATCAGCTGCTGGACCAGGCAGAACAGAAACTTTCACCAACAGTGCTGGGAACCAAACTTAGGTTCTTTGAAAGAGCAATACATGTTGTTAAACCATGAGCCATCTCTTTAGCCTCAGAGCTTGGAATTTTGCTTGGTGTATGGAATCAAATTTAAGAAAATATTTGCAGGTCCTGGTGGTATAGGACTGTCATCCCAGAACCTCTGACACAGAAGAATGGCAAGTTCAGGACTGCTGCCTGGGCTAAAGTATTAGTTCAAGCCCAGCCTGGGCAACTCATCAGGATTCTATCTCAAAATAAAAACTAAAATGAAGGCCTAGGTTCAACCCCTTTCAAAATCATCAATGAATAGATGCTATCATCTATCCCCATCTATCTTGCCTTGTAAAAACAAAACATATTGAGACATTAATTGGAAAAGGACAATAAAAGCTTAAGTCTGCTATGAGATTGTGTCTCCTAGAAATGACAAAGAAGCTACACCCATGATACCCCAACAATATGGCTGCTTAATCAAGACCTGAACAGCGACAACACCAACAGACCTGCAAAAGTAGAAGGGGGAAATCTCACAGGGCCCCACCCCTAGATAAAGAATTGAAAGTAACTAAAAAAATGCTGACATTGGGAGAAATAGTCTTCCCCAGGGATGAGCCCACTAATTGGTTATCCAGTACCAACTGGTCATCAATGAAATCACATACATTCGAGAAACATTAAAAGGACCCAGAAGGTCATACATAAATATATACATACGTGTGTGTGTGTGTGTGTGTGAGAGAGAGAGAGAGAGAGAGAGAGACAGAGAGAGAGAGAGAGAGAGAGAATAATTGGAGGCATGAATTGGGAAGGGAGCAAAGAGGGGCATGGGAAGGGGGGAGATTGCAGGCAGGAGAAGGAAGGGAAGATGATATACTTATACTTAATTTTTAAAAACTAAAAGCTGGGGGTTGGTGGCGCACGCCTTTAATCCCAGCACTTGGGAGGCAGAGGCAGGTGGATCTCTGTGAGTTTGAGGCCAGCCTGGTCTCCAGACCAAGTGCCAGGATAGGCTCCAAAGCTACACAAAGAAACCCTGTCTTGAAAAACAAAACAGAACAATAAAAAAAACTAAAGTAAACAAAAGCTCTTCTCAGTAGCCTAAATTGTCTGGAAAATGTGTCCTGCATGACAGCCACCTACTTGTGGGACAACCACTGGTTTACTCCTTATTCTCCTGTTCTTCCTTTCTCTCGTTCTTCCTTCACCTTCTCTCTCTCTCTCTTTCCTTCCTTTTTCTTGCAATGCTGGTATCAAACCAACACACCACAGCATACTAAGCATATGTCCTACCACTGAGTCACACCCACTGTCCCTAGATATTTTCTTGTTTGTGATTTTGGTAAATGTTTACAATCCCACAAACCACCTCCGAGTAAGTTCCTTGCTATGGTCCTGTTCAAGGGCCGATGTAGATTATTAAGATACCTTTCAGAGATTCCTGTTAAATTTAAATTGTCTGTAACCTTTGTATAAGGCAGATACAGCTAGTGAAAATACTGCCACTAGGCTGGGCGTTGGTGGCACTCGCCTTTAATCCCAGCACTCGGGAGGCAGAGGCAGGCTGATCTCTGTGAGTTCGAGGCCAGCCTGGTCTCCAGAGTGAGCGCCAGGACAGGCTCCTAAGCTACACAGAGAAACCCTGTGTTGAAAAAGAAAAAAGAAAAGAAAAGAAAAGAAAATACGGCCACTAAAGCTGGAGAGGTGGCTTAGCATTGAGTGCTTATTGGTCTTGCAGAGGACCCAAATTCAGTTCCTAGCAACCCCAACTCCGGGAAAATCCAAAGCCCTCTCTGGACTCTGTAGGCACTGCTTTCACGTGTAAATACCCCCCCCCCATGTGGTTTAAAAATAACTTTAAGTTTTAAATTAAAGTAAGATATAGAAATATAGCCATTTTAAAGGATCACATTCTCTGCTCACTTAGCATAAAATCCCACTTAAACTAAATCTCAATTCGTTCAAGGGCCAGTGGATTCTGCATTTTTGACAGAACTCTACACTGTGGGGTTTTTGTTTTGTTTTTGTTTGTTTGTTTGTTTTTCCTCCAGAGGAGTGAGCAAGAGACCTGGCGACTGGCTTTTCTTCCCGATCCTTTGTGTAGCGCTCACCCAGGAGGTCAGGCAGTAACTAATGCCAAAGAAACATCAAAATAGAAAGTGCTAGCGTGTGCGGTCATGCAGCCGTTCAGGCTGCCTGAAGATTAGGAAACTGTTCAAACATCAGATCGCCGGCAGGCGTCCCAGCCCGGGCCTGTGCAAGAAGCTCGCTGGGAGCGCTTTGGTGTCCTAGCTGAGAGCGAGATTAGAAACCAGGAAAGCCACTCGCGCGTGTGGCAGCGGGTGCAAGGTTGGCCGAAAGGCCCTTCCAGCTGCGATCCCGTGTGCCCCGATCGTGGGACCTGCGCACTAGGCCCCAGGAACCGACAGGAAACGTGCTCCGGGCCCCCCCGAGTCTTCTCGTGCTTAACCGCAACCACGGGATCCTCTCCAGACTTCTGGAGAGACGCTTGCGCCGAGAAGGGGCTTTGCTAATTGCAGGAAGTGAGCACGAGGAAGAAGTGGCAGAGATCAAGAGGAGGGAAGGGAGGAGAAGGAGCAGCAGCAGGGCAGCGCACAGAGCCTTAGAATCGCGCGTTGCCACAGCAGGAGATTGGGTCCCGGCGATCCTGCTGTTCTCTGGGGTCCCAGAGGCTGCCCAGCCCCGCTCGGACACTCGTCTCTCGGTCTTCATGGCTTCTCCGGATGACCCTCTGCGCTCAGGTAAAGTGGCACCGTGCCGCGCCCGTACTTGGAGCGTGACCACCAACTGGGTTCCTAAGACTGAACCTCTGTCACCCCTGAGAGCGCTTCAGGACACGAGTACCTGCGCCAGATGTGTGTCAGGCTGGATGGGGACAGTGGTGGCACACTGTTCTACCTCTCCCAATCCCACCCTTGTGCTTCCCCCTCTGTGACCAGCAGCTGACCTGCTTGCCTCCTGCACACTGTAAGGTGTGCGCGGTCCCTCTCCCCACGCGGAGGCCCAGGCGAGCGCTTTTGTTCTGGGCCACGCGGGTGCCAGGTTGAAACAAGTCAGTCAACCTTTGGCAGAAAAGAACATAGGGAGAGTCTGCGCCCCCTCCCAGGCTCTCCCTTGCTCCCCGCTCACACGCTTTCTTGATTCCCCTTTTCCTTCCTGGCTCCACTTTGCTGAGATGGTTTTCCTTCTGTTTAAGTCTTACCTCTCCCAGCCGCTCTATGAACTATTATAGTATCCACAGAGCCACGAGGCTGTGGCAGTCCCCCACCTGTGCAGGAGGCCTCTAGTCCCGTTAGCACATAAAAAACGTTGTGCCTGAGGCCAGCATCTAGATTTTTCTATCGCGTCTCCCTGCATGCGTTTAAGTAAAAATTCTCTTTAAACTTCATCTTCCAGGGATCCCCTCTGTCCTCCTGCAACTTAGCTAAAAATTTCATCGTTCATTAGTGTTTGTGAGACACGCACGATGAATGGGTGGTGTGCCCCTCAGAGTACACTGGGTGTCTTTGGTTTTGTTAAGGTTGGAAGTTCTGGTGAGAGCCACCCAGAGCCACCCAGAACCAGACCGGTTGGGACTGCTGGGTTAGATGTGACCGCTTGTGTTTCGTATTTCATTTCTTGAGCTGGAGTGGGGACAGAGTTCAGCTGTTCAGCCCCAATTAGTGGCTTGACCTGACGGAGGTGACACCATGTGTCTGGCAGTGGCCAGAAGATTAAGCCCAATGGCCATGTTGGTATCTTGAAGGACTGATTAGGGGAGGGGGCTGTTTACTGGTGACATTGAAAAAAGAACTAAATTATTCAAGTGTGGCATGGTCAACAGGCTATCAATTGGAATGAATTGGCCATCCCTCCCATTGTTTGCAAGAACAGAATGGGAAATGAAGGGAACAATTCTCTTATCCTGGTCCTAGTCCTAACACTACCCCTCCTGTGCTGAGAACCTTATTGATAAGGTGCCCAGGGGTGTTTGGGACTAATTTTAGTTATAATGGTTCCAGGCTCATTAAATGATACTGGTGAGGGGAATTTAAAAGATGGAGAGAGGGAACTCACTAGATGAGGATATGGGTAACATTTGCCTGAGCTGTACCCCAACATCACTGGCACCAGAGAAAGTGGGGGGTGGAAACCAGTTCAGCAGTGACATCAGTGTAAAAAAGCCTCAGGGAGGGCTGATGAAACAATAGTTCAGTTAGTAAAGATCCTGCCAAGCAAGCAAGCAAGCATGAGGACTTGTGTTCTGATCCCAGCACCCACATTAAAAGTCAGCCATGGTGTCGCCCATCTGTAACCCCAGTGCTGGGAGGTTTGTTTAAGACAAACAGACAGATTCCTGGAGCTCACTGGCCAGCCAGCCAAGGCAAATCGATGTGTTCCAGGTTCAGTGTGAGATCCTGTCTCAAAGAAAATGTGGGGAGAGGTTAGATAAATGGTTGTGTGGGTAAAGGGAGCTTTGCTGTTCTAGTGTGAGAACATGGAGTTTAAATTCTTAGTATCCACACCAAAACCTAGCCATAACACCCACACCTGTAACCCTAGGGCTGTGAAGAGTGGGCTAGAGACAGGAAGATCCCTGGGGCTTGTTGGCCACCAGTTTAGCTCCAGATTCAGTGAGAAACCCTGTCTCAGGTGGGTAGAGAATGGTAGAACAAGATGCCTGCCATCCTCCTCTGGCCTACATGCATACACAGGTACATACCTGCATACACATGTACACACACACATACCTGCATACACACACACACACACACACACACACACACACACACACACACCAGAGAATAATTAATGAAGACACCCTAAGTTGACTTCTAGTCTGTACACACAAAGGAGCATGAGCACTTACACACATGTACACGTGCCCACATGAACATGTACATATAACCCCACACATATACATTTAACATGTACATATAACCCCATGTGTATGTGGGGTCAGATATATGATCTAAGGAGATAATTAAAGTATTATAGGATTAGAATTGCAGCTATAGCCTTAGTTAGCTTGGCCCATATAGAATGGATGACCAAAACTTGCAGTAAAGGGGCCATCAAATCTCTGTATGTGTGGAATGGTGTGAACAGAGGGTGTCCTGTGGACAGAACTCATACCTCTAGGTGAACTCTTTAGGGAGAGGTGAACTGGGGCTCCCCACAAAGGGGAAGGAGGCCTCCTTCAGGGACCCCTTCAGCAGGGAATGGTGAAGACAAATTCAGGCCTGGGAGATATTAAGAATGTCCTTTCCCATCCTAGGAATCTGTCAAAGAGATTCCTCCATGTAATTCATGTCTGGACACATAGACACTTCCATTCAGACACCCCACCTGGCCCTTCCATTTCTGAAGTGCCAACATGGGTGGTGTCGGTGCGTACAGCCAGTTGACTGAAGATTTCAGCTCTTCACCTCAGACCATGCTCTATCTCCTGGCTTTCTGCACCCAGCTCCCAACTGGAGTTTCCACACTGATGCATGCTTCCTGTCAGTGGCCAGGGTGAACTCTTGATCAGTCATATCTGTCACCCTCCTGCTTAGACTTACTTCTGGACAAATTCTCAGACTTGCCATCCATCCTGCTACACCCTTAACCCATCCTTTCCACACCTTTAGTCACTTGTTTTTGGCATGAGAGTCATACTGCCTCCTTTCTAGCCTTTGAAAAGCTCCATCTTATGTGCCTCCAGGCCTCTGCCCCTGCCCCAGGGAAGATTGTTTCCACTGTCCAGAAAGCTCCTGCACCCTTCCTTCCCTGTCTGAGACCTATTTCTTCAGACTTCAAAGACCACCCAGCTCAGCCCAGTCCAGCCCAGCCCAGCCCAGCCCAGCCCAGCCCAAGATCACTCTCTTGGCTGTTCTGGAACCTTCCTCTCACTGTTTCTAGATTCCATTTGGCCAGGGTCACTCTCTCCATTGGAAAGTGAGTCCCACCTAGAACTAAAGTCTGTCTTGTCTGTAGCTCCTCTTTAACTCCCATCACAGTACTCAGTACACACAAAGCCCTGTGTAAACACATTTTACTTCAGCAAGTGGAAAAATGAATGGATGAATGGATGACACAGAATTTAATGCAATTGCTTCAAACTGTGATAAAAAAAGTTCTTTCCGTATTGGTTCCTGAGGAATTTATTCATCAAGTGAAACATGTCAACTAAGTTTACCGTGCAGAGTAAAAAAAGAAAAAAGACCTGTTTCCTCAAACACATAATTAAGATATAGCTCAGTGGTAGAGGACCCTTGCCTGTTATTCATGAGGTCCAATTCTTTGTCTGTCTGTCTCTGTCTGTCTGTCTGTCTGTCTCTCTCTCTGTCTCTGTCTCTCTCTCTCTCTCTCTCTCTCTCTCACACACACACACACACACACATACACACACACACACACACACATAAACAGAGGATATATCACTATGCTGTATTGTGAAGTTAATTAAAATTTTTAGACATATTGATTTTATTCTATGTGTATGAATGTTTTGCCTACATGTATGTATATGCCTGTTACCTGTGAAGATCAGAAGTATCAGATCCCCTGGCACTGGAGTTATGGATAATTGTAAGCCACCATGTGGATGCTAGGAACTGAACCTGGGCCCTCTGCAAAAGTAACAAGTGTTCTTAACCACTGAGCCATCTCCCCAGGCCATGAAGTTCATTTTAAAAATTATTTTACGTATATGTGTATAGGTGTTTTGCCTTCTTTTATGTGTACCACTTATCTGCTTGATGCACTCAAAAGCCAGAAGAGGACATTGGATCCTCTGGAACTAGAGTTACAGATGGTTGTGAGCCACCACATAACCACTGAACCACCTCTCCAGTCCCCATGAAGTTAATTTTTAAAAATGCTATTAAGAAACTTCACAAGACGCTTGAGGTCACAGGGAAAGACAATGGCAGTGATGGTGAGGGGTAGCTGTCATACTCAACTTCCCTCACTGATCTACCATTGTCTGTCTTTGTGGCTAAAATCTGGCTATTCATGTTTATTTGGATATTGAGGACTAACAAAGCATGACCAAGAGAGGAGGTGGGATACCTTGTTACCTAAGTGCCATGGTGGCAGAGTACAGTCATGTGGCTTTCCCTTTGTTCAATGTCCCATTTTCTCTGTATAACCTGGATGTTCTGTGGAAGCCCTTGTCCAATTCCTGGCCATCAGCCTAGGACTGTGCTTTTGGAGGTGTCTCACCTGTCCTCACCCTCCAATAGGTATATATTTAGCCAAGACCAATAGGTCTTGGCTAAATCCAGGGTGAACCACTTCCAGAATCAGCCACGAGGACAAAGCTGGTCCAGCCTACTATTTCTCCATGGCTCCCATAGGGAGCAATAGTGGAGAGGGTGGGCATCTGTAATTTTCCAATCTCTTTCTCTGTGGGGTTTCCCAATGTGTCCTTCATCTCATTTTCCTTTTGTGAGGGTACTGGGGGTACCAGAAGTGGAACTTGGGGCCTTGCTCCTGCCGGACAATTGCTTTATCTCTGAGCTACATCCAGTCCTCTGTTTCCTTTTTGTTTTGTGAGGCAGAATCTCACTAAGTTGCACTCTGACCTTGAATTCACTTTGTAGTTGGGGGGGGGGGCTTCAACTTTCCACCCTCCTGCCTCAGCCCTGCAAATCTCTAGGATTTGCAATTTACAAATCTCTTATTTACAATGCTTCCTAACTCTTCGTATACTCTTCTAAGTCTCCCCTCACATCCTTTCATCTCGTCCCTCATCAGTTTGAGTCTTGTCACTGGGTCAGTAGGGCCTATTCTCCAAGGACTCCATAGGAACACAGCCCCTTCCCCATCTAGTTCAGCCACATGGCAAGAGAGAGAGAGAAGTCAGCTACACCAAAGGCAGCCTTTCTATGGCTTTGAGAGTGTCTGTGATCCTGAATTTTTACAAGCAGGAACAAAACAGCTGTGGGTAAGAGAAAACTTTGGGGAAGGGGGGGATTAAAAAGAAAGAAAAGAAGAAAAAAAAAAAACTTACTCTGAAATCCCAAGTTCAAAGAGTCGACTTCAGTTCAGCACTAGAACACACAAAGGGCCCGATCTTGCCTGGGGAACTGGGAGCTCAACATGATTCCCTCTTTATTTTCTCTAACAGACATCTTTGGGGATATTTAAACTTTCTGGGACAGACTGCTGCTTAGGACCAGAATGTGCTAGGTGAAGGGAGATGTCATTCTGTCCTTGTTTGAGCCACTGTAGCTGGTTCCTCCTGCATAGGCTCCGGGTGCCAAATGCTCCCTCTGGAGGTGAGGAGGTTAGATCTCTGGGTTGAATAGATGAGGTTCAGATTTAGAGTCAATGATTAAGGTTTGGGGGAGGGTGAGTATTCTGCAAGTGACTGGGATAGGAATGGGGAGTGGACTGTGGATGGACTGTGACCCCCAACACCTCAGAAAAGGTTATGCTGAAGTCTTAAACCCCAGTTCTTCAGAATGTGACCTTTTTGGAAAACAGAGATTTTTATTAAGGTAATCTCGTTAAATTGAGGTCATAAGAGCAGATTGCTATTCAATAAGAAGTATCTTTACAAAAAGGGAAATGGGGCCAGTGACATGATTCCCGGGATAATGGCTCTTGTGCATGAGCCTGACAACCTGAGTCTGACCCCCTACACCTACATAAAAAGGAAGGACAACTCCACAAAGTTGTTCTCTGACCTTCACATGTGTACAAACACACATACACTAAACAAGTGACATTTTTTAAAAAGATTTTATTTATTATGTATACAACATTCTGCTTCCATGTATATCTGCACACCAGAAGAGGGCACCAGATCTCATAATGGATGGTTGTGAGCCACCATATGGTTGCTGGGAATTGAACTCAGGACCTCTGGAAGAACGGACAGTGTTTTTAACCTCTGAGCTATCTCTCCAGCCCCAACAAGTGACATTTTAAAAAGGAAAAGCATTATTGAAAATAAATGAATAGGATAAGTCTGGGCATGATGGTGTCCCAAGCTGAGTCTGTCTGGTGACAAGGCCTGAGCGACCTTCTAGAAGCCTCCGGTGCTAGCAAACCAACCAAGCCTGAGGTGTCAGACTCAAAGCTTGCCTCTTCCATGTATCCATGAGCATGGCACACACCATGGAGAGGGGGGTTCTCATACCTTTCTCAGTTATACAAGTCACTTATGTGACCTGAAAGGTATGGGGTCCCTTCCTCAGCAAGCAGGCCTTCGGTGGGCACTAGCAGGGGTTTTTCTCATCTAACTTAATTCTGACACTGCAAGGAGGCAGAGGAAGACCTCACAGGTTGAGGGCTTATCCCCAAGACTACCACATCCCCTAAGATTGCACGTCTGTGTTGGTGAGCCTGTGCTTCTAACAATTCTGAAGCTTGGTGAATCGGCTACGAAAACCGTTTACCAACCTTAACTAGTTTTTCTGCTTGCTTTCTGTGGTGCTGAGGATGGAACCCAGTGGTCTACCACAGAGCTATCCATACCCTTCGACCCTTGAAGGATTCTGTAAAGGACACAGATAAAGAGACAGATGCTCAGAGTGAGGCCTGGGGAAAGAAGGGACATGAAGCTATGAAGCTTCCTAGCCCTCTCTGGGTGCCAGCATTCACCCAGGTGTTCCTGGGCTTGGCTGACCAGAAGCTCCTTGAAATAATCCTTTTCTTTTTCTTTTAATGGAGATAGTATCTCAGGTGGCCCAGGTTGGCCTCCAGCTAGCTACATAGGATGACCTTGAACTCCTAATCTTCCTGCCTCCATCTCCTGAGTGTTGTGATTATAGTCATCACTACTACACAGGGTTTATGTAATGCTAGAAATCGAACCCAGGGTTTTGTGAATGCTAGGCAAGTGCTCTATCAACTGAGCCATCTCTCTCAACCCCTTACTTATATGGAATTTATATGGAGGTTTCATTGCAGGGCCTTGATTGAAGCCTGAATGACTCCATGCGTAGAAAGTACGGCCTGACAAAGAGGCTGACTGAGAGGGTCCTAATGAGGCTTCAGCTCACATCTTCCTTGAGCATCCCCATCTCCTCTCCAATATGGACCCATTACAAACACAAGATCAGATGAGGTAGTGCACAGAGATTTTGATGCACAGCTCCCAGACAGAGGTCAGGGAGGTCAGAGTTTGGATGGCCTGCCTTGGGAAGGAAGTTTGAAGCAGGAGAGAAAGCAACACATGTATGTCAAGATATCACAGAGACCATACATAAGGTACAGTGCAGAGTGGACATAAGGGAAGGAGACATTCTAGCTTTTACTTCAGGTGGCAGGGCTGGGGACTTTCTACTTGAAGATGCCTTTCACTGTGGGGCTCCCATAGTCACTGTGACAGACTGATATGGGAAGGGGACATAGGTGTTCTTTTGTTGTCACTGTTTATTGAAACAGAATCTTTTTTATAGCCCAGGGTAGCCTATAGCTCACTATATAGTCCACATTGGCCTTGAACTTATGAACCCTCTGCTTCCATTCCAGATGCTGGAATTTCAGATATGTGCCATCACACCTGGTTAATGTGGTCCAGAAATTTTGAATGACGGTGTAGCCTACTCATTCTGATCTGAATCAGGGTGCTAAGAGCCTACTGGTACCCACCCTATCAGGGACCCCCATGGGTTTACCAGGTAGAACTCTCTGGAAGGTGTTTGTGAGTGAAGGTGGAACATTAGTTACTGCATCAGGCAGCTGATGTGTGGTGATCTGAACTTGTTTGGGGTGGTTGAGGCAACTGTGGGAGGGAAACTTGGCCAGACAGTGGGTGAAAGCTGGGGGCATGGGAATGTCCCCATCACCCCAGAGAAGAACTGTTAGCTATGCTCTTTGGGGCTCATACCCATCCTGTTTCTGTTTCAGGCCCCTTGGTGCCTCACATCCCATCTGGCACTGGAACTTTGCCTGTGGGCTCAACCTGCTGATACCTGGGGCTTGTAAAAACAAACATTTTCAAGCTTTAGATAAATGATTTGATTTTATACTTAATCATATTGTAAACATTCAACTTCAAGGCCTCCAGGTACCGCTTTTAGAAAACTTTCTACCTCTAGATCTGTCTCAAATAACCAGGAACAGCCCTCCCCGCTCCCCCCCCCCAACCTCCTTGGCACACACAGCTTTGGGCCTGTGAGAACAAAAGCAGCCGGGCCTGACCTAAAACAGCTGCTGGGAGAAGGCACTGGATCAGAGAGAGGTAGCATGTGGGACACCACCATGAACCTAGGTCTGTGAGTGCATTTGACAGACATACGAATAAGAGCTTAATCTAAAGCCCCATGTGTAGCAAAGGCCAGGGTAACCAAGTGTTGAGAGTGAAAATAAGAAAATACATGCAGAGGCTGGGGGTGTAGCTCAGCTAGGAGAGTATGTTCCTAGCACACCTGAGATCCTGAGTTTCATCCTCAGGACCTCAAAAACCAGGAGTAATGACAAACCCCTGTCACTCCAGCACTGGGGAGGCAGAAGGAGGATCAGAAGTTCAAGGTCATTCTCCCTTACATCGAAAGTTCAAGGCTGGCTTGAACTCTGTGGGGGCCTGTCTCAAAAGCAAAACAAAAAATAACAAAAGACCCCAGCGTGTCTCTTGTACCCAGTACTCAACATGCCTTTCCTGAGTTTTCTGGGACCTTGTTATGCTTCAGAAAGCAAAGCTGCTCCTCAGCCACCCAGGTGACCTTCATGTCTAGCCCAAGTAGTGATCATCAGCCTTGTGGCATCCAGTGACCAGAGGACCTGAATTTGATCTCATGTCCCAGAGGACATTCCAAGGTGTAGGCAGCTTAAAGCCGATCTAATGCCTACATCTCCCCTCAGGACTCATCTGAGCACAGTCAGAGGCTCCTAAAAGGCCACACCTCAAGTTTTACCATGGTCAATGTGAACCCAGATGAGACCTCAGGCCTTTGCCACAGCTGATTGGTGCTCTAGTCTATTAACATACCTGCTTGCTCACTAAGGCTGTGGGTTACATTGCTCCTTTCCCAGCCACCACCGCTGTTTCCTTTCTCAATTCCCAAGTTTTGGAATCATGGGTACTTAGCATCAATCCCAGAAGTTGTTTCTTTTCCCTCAGATGACATTTTTAATTATAGGAGAACCCTTGAGCAGGTGTTAATGCATGCTTCTTCTAGACCATTTCAGTCTGTCTCAGAAGTAAGCTATTTTCCCTACATGTATGTTGTGTGACTGTGTGTATACATGTTTTTTTTTCATGTGTGGGCACAGGTACATTTGCACATGTATGCATGTGGAGGCCCAAGGTTGATGTTGAGACCCACCTTCCATTGTTCTTCAACCATATTCATTAAGGGAAGATCTCCCTTTTATTCATTGAGTGAGGGCCTCCTCTTTATTCACTGAGGGAGGGTCTCCCTTTGTTTATTGGGGGATGGTCTCTTGCTAAACCTGCAGCTTGCCAATTCCAGTTAGTCCAGTTAACCAGCTTGCTCTGGGCCCTGTCTCTGCCTCTCCAGGGCTGGGATTACAGACAGCTGCCATACCCGATTGGCTTATCGGGTTATGGGGATTTAAACTCATGCTTGCATAGTAAATGGTTTATCAACTAAGCCACCTCCTCAGTCCAAGAATCTTAATATTCTTAAGTGATTTTAAAAAATTAGAATTTTTATTTTCTGTGTGTGAGAGTTTTTAAGGCATGTATATATATTCACCCTGTGTATGCCTGGTGACTACAGAAGTCAGAAGAGGGTGTCAGATGCCCTGGACTCAAGTTACAAACAGTTGTAAACCTCCAAGTGGGTGTTAGGAACCAAACTGCAAGAGCCCTAAGTAGTCCTAAGTACTGAACCATCTCTCCAGCCTCCTAAAATGATTATTATTTTTTTAAAGCAAGTTACAAAAACTAGGAAATAAGTAAATCTACAGAATTCAGAATAAAATCCTTAAATGGTTACACCCAATCAAACAGGTAGAGTTGTTGGTAGCTCGGGAGATAGTCTGGTCAGCAAATGCTTGGCTTGCGACTATGGGGACTTGAATTTGATCCCCAGAATCAATATACAAAAGCCAGATGTGGTACAGCACACTTGCAATCTAAGCACTAGGGAGGCAGAGACAGGCAGATCCCTGGGATATGCTATCCAGCCAGCCTCACCTATTTGGTGAGTTCCAGGCTAGTGACGGGACCCATCTCATAAAATAAGAAGGTAGATGACTGCTGCAAACAACACCTCAGGTTGTCCCTTGGTCTAAACATACATGTGCACACTTACGGGGGTTCATATCAAGTTTGTATAATTTGTGATTGGTTGTAACTCCCAGTATTTGAACACATTTATAAATAACTTGTGTTTTTTTGTTTATTTGTTTCAAAGTTCTGAGTGTCATAGTTTTGGTTTTCTGTTTCTCTTCTTGCTCTCTTCCTTGAAGTAACATGCACAGGTCTCTTTGGGTCTCAGGAATAGTTGACAGTGCATTTATATTGCCTGAAAAAGAAAGCTCATTCATATGTGAAAATGACAGGGAAGACCTCATTTGTGCTTTTGTCTCAATGACAATCCTGTCTCTTTGTGTCTTCCCAGATCACATGGCAAAGGAGCCAGTGGAGGACACAGACCCCAGCACTTTATCTTTCGGCATGGTAGGTAGCAATTTTTACTTTGACTCTTCATGCCTTGTTATGTCACACTGTAGTCACCAAGCATTTCCAGGAAATCTCAGAAACCCCAAAGTAAGATTTTCCTAAGATAGACCTCCTTCTCATGGGATTCTCTGTGGTTTCATCATCTCCAGGCTAAAAACAGTGTTAGAACATGTGTTGGAGGTGTGGCTCAGTGGACAGAGTACCTGCCCAGCATACACAAAGCCCTGGGTTTGATCCCCAGTACTATATAGACAGATAAGGTGGTGCACACTTGTAATCCTAGCACTCTGTAGGTGGAGGCAGAGGATTGGGAGTTTAAGGTAATTTTCAGCTATATAGCAAGCTTGAAGCCAGCTTGAACTACATGAGATCTTCTCTGAAACAGCACCAAAGTGGTGTTAGATCCTCTTCTTGCTTCATGCATACCAAAAGTGACCTTCTTAGATGTTCCTAGGTCTTTGTCTGGTGCCAACTTTTAATACTATCTATTTTAGTTAACTTTCAGCATTCAAAATATACTATGGAGTACTGTCTCAGTTTTCAAACTAAGGACAGAGTCCTACAACTGTGAATATTGACCCAAATGACTGTCACAGAAATGGCAAGAAGAAATATGAACTCCCAGAATACACAAAGACAAAAATCTGAGCATAAGGCTGCAGGAAGTTGAGAGGAAGAATAGCACAGCCCAGAAGGGAGGAAGTGTGGTTTAGCGGTCAGAGCCAAGGAAGTTAAGAGGGGATTATTTTGTTTCATGTTCCAACATTAACCTGTTGACTCTGAATTCATTCCTATCTCTGAAGAAAAACAGTGAGTCAGGCCTACTGATAAGCCTGAGGCTAAAGACCTGGAAGGTTTAATTTTGCTTTATACTGCAACCCTGGGGATGGAGCCCGGGGCCTTCTGTATACTAGGCAAGCACTTTGCCGATGAACTAGCTACCCCCAGCCTGCTTCCAACGTTTTAAACTGAAACCCAACACAAAGCTCTCTTTTCACTTTGATCTCAGAACTGACATATAAAATAACTCTCTGCTTTTGTCCGTTTCTGCAGTCAGACAAGTATCCCATTCAAGACACCGGCCTCCCTAAAGGTAAGAACAGTTAATGGAAGGACTTCAGCTTGTGACTAATAGAGTATCTGGAACAAAGCACTGTTCAAAATATAGTTCTCCTTATTGAAGATGGTAAAACAGAAATAGACCAATAAATTAGCTCGAGGCTGGCTACACAGTTGTCCTCAGAAATGAATTTTCTTATTAAAACATGTCAATCATTTTATACCAGATTATAAATTGTATTTGCCAGGCATGAAATAAAGTCAGCGGGTTCTGTGTTCAAGGAACAGAACTGACTCAAATTTGGTTTTGTTTTTTTTTTTTGTTTGTTTGTTTATTTGTTTGTTTTTCAAGACAGGGTTTCTCTGTGTAGCTTTGGAGCCTATCCAGGCACTCGCTCTGGAGACCAGGCTGGCCTCGAACTCACAGAGATCCGCCTGCCTCTGCCTCCCAAGGGCTGGGATTAAAGGCGTGGGCCACTAATGCTGGGTTCAAATTTGTTTAAGAAGGAGGGGAAGAGTTGGGTGCTGTGGCTCATGCCTGTAATCCTAGCAGCATTTGGAAGGCTGAGAGAGGAAAACTACTATGAGTTTTTGGGCAGACTGGGCTACATAATACGTTCTAGGCCAGCGTAAGCTATAAAGTGAGACTTTAAGTTCTAGGCCAGACTGGGCTATAAAGTTAGACTGTTTCAAAAACCAAAGGAAAAAAAAAAGATATAGAAATAGAGAAGAAAAGAAGGAAGGAAAAGACTGGTTAGCTTAGGGGTATCAAGGGGCTTCTGGACCCACACATTTAAGGGTGTTCTTTGTTCAGCCCATTGACCTCATGGCTTTGCTTTCTTCTGTGCTACCCTTGTTCTTGGGTGAGACTTACTGCTGAGGAAGGCAAGAGTGTCTAAGCTGCTGTTCAAGATGGTGGTGGTCAGGGACCTCCTCAGAGCTATGATTCAGGCAGTGTGGGTCACATGCCCATCCCTGAATCAGTGTCGTCATCGAGAAGATGAGCAATGTGAGTGAGTCCTGAGCCCTGGCTCAGGAAGACCTAGAATAGATTTCATTGAAACCCAACAGTGTTCTGCGGCCAGACAAACAGCAAGGGATTCTTGTCAGGCCCCAAAGTCACCCCCAAAGTTGTCTTTTATAACCTGTAGCCCCAAGTTCAAACAAGGATAGGATCAAAAGTGACCCATGGTCCTGTGGGGTGTCTGCAAAGCCATCATGTTGCTTGTTATATCACAACATTGACTTGTACCCTGTGGACAACCCAGAGATGAGGGGACAGGGACAATCAGATCATCCCAGATCTAGAGATGGCAGGGCATCTGGCTGTCTGGTCTCTATGCAGAGGTGGCCTGTGGAACCCCTGCCCAAATTCCTAATATGTTCCCTGGCAGTGGGAATGGAGAAGAGATTTCCACCAGGGCCATCAATGGATAAGTCCAGGTTTCAGCCAAGGCACTGCACTGTCCCTTCTCTGGCCCCAAGATCTCCTGTCCCTTAAAGTGACATCATTAATGTGTCAGTCCTCTTCTATATACTGTGCATGGTCCTGGAGTGACTGTGGGATCCAGGAAGAGGCCAAAGTCTGGCTTGAGTGTAAACCATAGCTGTGTTTTGGGGATTTCTAGAAAGCTCCCTTACCCTGCATCTTCTCAACAGGTAAACTATCCTTCATCTAGAGCTCCTATTTTCTAGCTTATTTATTTAAACTTTAAAGTTAACATACAAAGTGATGAGTTTCATCATGACATTGCCTTACATATGTGTCATTATACTGTATTCTAACTTCCTGTCCCTTGCAGTCTCACTCCCTCCTCCCTCTAGCTAATCTACTTTCTTCCCCCAGATATTCCTTCCCAATTTCATGTTACATGTATTCCATTAACCTGTTTTTCCTTTACACACACACACACACACACACACACACACACACACACACACACACACAGGCGCGCGCATGCATGCACATATTTTTTTAAAAAAGAATTCAACAAAGATCCAGGTTCTAGACCACATTCTAATGAACATGAGCACTAGATGGGAATGGAGGGAAGACTGACCCAAACCCCACAGAAATCAGTTTGGGCACTGTCAAAGGCTTCTAAGTAGACTGGCCAAGGGGGGACACTTGTATATATGTCATAAAGGACTTTTCTTCTTTGCTCTAGAATGTGATTTCTTGTTTTGAAAGGAAAAGATCGCTGCTTAGAAACCCGATCCTGCACTAGAAATAGGGTCAGGTTCCTCCTAGAATCTGAGCTTTACACATCTTTAGTTCAAGTTGTCATGCCTTTATGAGAGGCATGTTGAAACAACACAGCAGACCTTCTCTTTGTCCTATGTCACAGGGAATAATATAAAGTGCATAATTTTTACGTCTCCAAATAAATGCACCGTTTTGTAGGTAAATAAATCTTGGTTAGAAGTTTTAAAATTTGAATTCAATAATAAGGAAATTTAATGTCTGATAGTGTTTTCCTTTATCTTCCTCAAAGGAGGACAAATCCATCATGAGATGTTTCGGATAGTTTTCTCATGGAATTTGTTCTTTAGGAGAGGGGAATGGAGGAGGACAGCCCAAAGGGGGAATAACAGCAAAGTATAATTATGCTTATGTTTGAAAATGTACCACAGTGAAATCTGTTACTTTATGTGCTGACTAAAGAGTTAATGAAGGGTTGGGGAGATGGTTCAGCCCACAAAGTGCCTGCTTCATAAGCTTGAGGACCAGAGTTCAGATCCCAGCACTACATATAAGACAGGCATGGGGATTTGAGTCTGCAAGCCTAGTACTAGGGCTTTGGATAAGGAGGATCCCCAGTGCTCAATGGTCAGCCAGCCTAGTTGAAACATTGAGCTCTAGGTTCAGTGTCTCAAAAGCAATAAGGTGGGGGAGAAGACACCTCACATTGACATCGGGCCTCCACAAATATATAAATAAGTACATAAGTAAATATATAAATAAATAAATTTTTAAAAAGAGTTAATTTTAGGTATCTAAAATCCATATGGACCTAAACATAAACTGCAATCTAATTATATTAAGTATCAGCTATAATTCCAGCATTCCAGTGAATGCTGGTGTCTGGTTTACTTAATATAGTAGTCACGGGTAATTAGCTTTAACAATTTCCCTATGGTTGAAAAGGCCTCCAGACTCATTTTCTTAAATAGGTTAGGCGAGCTTCCTAGCATCTGCTCTTCTGTCACTAGAGTCCTACATGATTCGTGTGCGGCTTAGACCTGTTCTTTAACGCGGGCCAAGCTCGAGTGCTTTTGAATGATGTGGTTTTGCTGCAAGTCATGTGGAAATCTAGGGTAATTTCAGTGATCAGCATATGATTTATCACACTCATTTCTCATCAGGGGCAAAGGCATAGCTTTCTCCGGAGTCAGTCTCTGTTCCTAGGCTCAGGGGTTTCTAGGGGCATTCTGCAGGGCTCCTTCTCCAGCAGCTCCACTGTGACCCTGCAGGTGCTTGACATTTGTGAAATGGGGAATGAATTAGTTACTTTTCTTGTTAATGAAACCAAAACCTCGACCTCCTCACCGCCCCGCCCCCAGAAGAAAAAAAAAAAAAAACAACTTAAGAAAGGACTTATTTTGCTTAAAGTTTCAGGATCCAATCCTTCACAGGGACGTGAGGCAGCAGGTCACGTGACACCTGC
The DNA here is from genome assembly GCF_003668045.3 of Cricetulus griseus. NCBI lineage: Eukaryota > Metazoa > Chordata > Mammalia > Rodentia > Cricetidae > Cricetulus > Cricetulus griseus. Next base: position 236,513,843 of record NC_048596.1, on the reverse strand, counting down.
AGTCAGGAAGCAGAGAGGAAAAACCCTGAGGAAAAAACCTTTCTCCTTTTGTTTTGGTCCAGGACCCCAGCCCATGGGGTGGTGCTGCCAACATTCTGGGTTGTTCTCTCCTCAGACCTTTCTAGACAGATTCTTACAAACACACGTAGAGGTGTGTTTCCATGGTGATTGAAATTCAGTTACGTTGACGACGAAGCTGTTCAGCTTCATTACAGGGACGTCACTCCATTTTCATCACGAATCTCCTGACTTCTCCCAGAAACTGCTACCTTGAGCATCCCGAAGAGGATGTGTTTTCCTGTCACATTTGCAACTGTGTTTGGGAAAAACAGTTCTGGTTTTTGAGTGCATATTCACAGCAGGAGACAGCTGTACCCAGACAAGCCCTCAGGTAAATTAAGAAGACTATTCATCTTTGGCTGGCCGGGTAGTACAGGCCTGGTACTGGAAAGGCTGAGGCAGGAGAGTTCAGCGCCTGCCTGGGGTTACAGAATGAGGCTGTCCCAGGCAGCTTAGTAAGACCCTGTCACCAAACAGTAAAAAAGGAGCCCAGAGACAAGCTCAATGGTAGAACATCTGCTAAGTATGTGTGAGGACCTTAGTTCAACGCCCCCAGTCCTGAAAAAACAAACATACAAAACCTAATCATTTTCTTTGGAGTGCCTCTCTCCTACTGTTCAAAAAGATGTCATAGTAACTTTAAGATTCAGGAGCTAGAGAGATGGCTCAGTACCAGAATAATCACTGTTCTTCCAGAGGACCTGAGTTTGGCTCCCAGCACCTATATCTGGCCTGTAGCTCCAGCTCCGATGCCCTCTTCTGGCCTCTGAGGGCACCCACCCATACACACATGAATCAAAATGAAATAAAATATTTTAAAACATTAAAATGCAAAAAAAAGTGATATAAATTGATTCTGTTTTTTATGAATCTGAGCATTCATGCATGCCTGGGAAATGCTTTGGTACTGAAATACATCCATAGCCCAAGGAATTTGAACTTTCTGTTATTTTAAGCACCCAGATACACTTCATTTAATTTTTTTTTATTGTGATGCTAGAGATCAAACCCAGAACCCTCATGCATGCTAGGCAAACACTCTGCTGCTGAGCCACTTCCTCCCAGCCTCTGGAATGTTCATTTTACAACTTCAGCATCACTCGCACGTAGCCTGCTATAAGGAATGCTCAAATTAAACAAACCCTTGATAGTCCTTCCTCCCGGACTAGTCACGGATCTCTTGGGTATCTGGACTCCATCCAGTTGAGTGCTCTCGTTTGTAGCCTGGGTGGGGCCATCCAACTCCCCAATGGCAAGATTTGCTCTTTGGGTACAGGAAGCAGAAATGCTGAGCAAAGTGCGGGTGTACTGGCTGGGAGAACAACAGTACCCAAAGCTCTGCTTCTTTTCTTTTTTGATCAGCACAGGGTCCTCAGCCTGCCCAGCCTGCTCACTTCAATCCCCTCAGAGGTCAAGGGGCAGGCGGGTCACTATCCTGAGTCACATCAACCAACGTGCCACAGCTCACCTGTGCTGCTGCTGTACATTCACAGAGCATGTTTAGAACAGATACAAGCATAGGTGGCTCATGTGGTCACCGTGCACACGAAGCACCAGAGGATCCCTGGTCAGTGGAACCCAAACAGCAGTCGGCCAGGGTACTATGCTGTCACTGCTTGGACAAATAGGTGTCCAGAGACTAACCTGCCACCCTCCTCTCCAGTCACTTAACAATAGTTTTCATCCTGGGACAAGAGATGGCCTCATTGAGCCACACAGGCTAAGTTCAAGTCCACCCCAGGTAGCCGTCACCAGTGAAGTCAGTTAGCCAAGAACAGATAATTCATTCTCACCAAATGTCCTTGGCCATGGCCTGGTCACTGTATTGATCAAGAAGTAGTTTTTGACTGCCTTCTCCATATCCTGTTGATGAAGGTGGGATGCTACCCTAGGTGATGGGGCTAGCCAAACACATGGTGCCTGGCCCTGGACAGATGAAATGCGGGTAAAGCTACAGAGTCACATACATCTGTAGCCTGGGGAACAAGGATACCTCACAGTATACAGAGCCACACCAGATTGCACTTAGGTACATGGGACAGTTAAGGGAGTACAGGCTGTGAGAGGCAAGTTCTGTGACATCTACAGGGTGGGGTCTCTGGTTCCTCTGGAAAGGCTATTGCCTTCTTTGAATAATTCTTTTTGTTGGCACTGAAAGGAATCCTGCTGCTCCAACATCAGCAATAAGAACAACATCCCAATAAGAACATTGTGTAGCTGGAGAGAAGAGTTGGGACCTGAACTTGTCCTCATTCAGATCCATCCCAATTTTACCAGATGCCAAAGCCTCTCTTAATTCTGAGTATTAATTTTAGGTTTTAAGCTGGAGTGTGTGCTTTCTTTACCAAGCTGTATTCTGTTCTTTTTGTCCCCCCTCCCCAGCCAAGGAGTGTGATGCAGTCACTTCCAACTGTCCACCAAATTCTGATGATCAACATCAGAATCAGGTAAGAATAATATTAACTATTTGTTGAACTGCAAAGACCCAGAGCATTTATAAGAATGATCTGAAAGAGCAGTAAAAATAAAAATGAGGACGCGCATAGCAGTGCATTCCTGTAATCCCTCCACCGAGAGGGCAGAGACGCCAGGATCATGGCTTCAAGACCAGACTGTGCTGTGTGAGACCCTTTCTCAAAAGACAAGAATTGATCTGGGGAGATGCTTGCTATGGAGGCATGAGGACCTGAGTTCAGATTCCTGGCACCCATGTAAATGCAGGTTGGTGTGGTGGCCTGCCTGTGATCCCAACCATAGAGAAGCAGAAACGGTGGGGGTGGGGCGCAGGAGTAAGCCAGCTAGATGGACTAGTGGAAGCTCTGAGTGCAAGTGAGAGGTCTTTGATATATACGGTGGAGGGTAACGTCAGGAGACACTGAATGTCAGGCTTTGACCTACACACACACTCAATAAAGCTCCACAAGGGTGAGTATCTAAAGGTGAACAGTAGAATTGCAGTAGCTCTCAGCCATTTCTTTGTTTTCCTTGTTTTATTCATGCAATCTAAGCTTTACAATATTAAACCTTTTATCATCAAAAGAAACGGGGGCTGGGGAGATGACTCATTCAGTAAAGTATTTGTCATGCAAGCTTGAGGACCTGAGTTCAGATCCCAGCACCCATGTAAAAAGGCAAGCACAGAAGTGTGTACCCACAATGTGGATAGGTAAACTCCAGGTTCTGTGAGAGACCCTGTCTCAAAAAATAAGGTGGGTAGTGCCTGGTCCTATCGGGTTCACATGTGCTCCTTTTCTCAGTGCTCACTAGCAACATTGTTTCCAGTTCAATCTCCTAAGCTACAGTTAGAGCATTAAGTGTCTCAGAAGCATGCCCCTAAGACAGGCTGCTTCATGCCTGTGCCTTCACACACCAAGTTGATTCCTAGCAAGTTTTGTTTAGCGATGCTTTAAAAACAACACTAAGTTTTGAGGAAGAGATGGAAAAGGACCTGCCAGGCAAAGGCCTAAAGGTTTAGTCAAGGTGGGCTGAAGATGTGTGTTAAGTTTGGGCTACTGATGGGGCCATTGTTGAACCGGAAAGTGGTTTCTCTTGGCGGTGGGAAAAGGAAGTATTACAGGAATTGAAGACTTTGAGACTTCTTACATTCTGAGAGCAGAGGGTCTAATTGGTGGATTAGCTAACTCTGGCGCTTTTTTTGTTTTGTTTGTTTGTTTCCATTCCCTAGAAATAACCCAAGATCAATTCTTTTTCTAGAATTTAGTCATTTATTTAACAGAGCAGTTTTAGGTCCACAGGAGAATCGAGTTGGAGGTACAGAGATTTCCCACCTAACAACTTCCGCACATACACAGCCTCCCACGTTGCAAACATCCTCTACCACGGTGGCACAGTTGTTACTGCTGGTAGACTCACATTGACACATCATCAGCCACAGGCCAGCATGTGCACTGAGTCTCATTCTGGGTGGTTTACATTATGTGGCTTTGGCCAAATGGTTAATGCCATGCACCTGCCATGACAGAATCACACAGGGCAGTTTCACTGTGCTAAAAATCCTTTGTGCTCAGCTGTTCAGCCGTCCCTCCCCTCAGCCCCTGGCAATCTCTGATCTTTTCATCATTTCTATAGTTTTGCCATTTCCAGGATGTCACAGAGTTGGGATCACACCATAGGGCTTCTTGCATTTAGTATTCAAATAGTATTCAAATCCTATATGCATTTAAACCTCTGTGTCTTTTAATGGTTGGCATTTCATTGCCTTTATGTGCTATGTAGTATTTCACTATCTGGATACACCACTGATTATCTATTTACCTACTGAAGGATATCATGGTTGTAAGAAATAAACCATTTTGATCCGTTTTCAGTATGGGGTATGTTTAGAGCTCTTCAAAGAATCACAGATAAGTAGGAGGCATGAGGCCCTAGTTTCCCCTAGCTGGCCACTGGTGCCAGCTTGTCTAGATGTTGGCAGTTTGTTCTGGGTTGAAAAGTTATAGGGAGTCTGCTATATAGCTGAGCCATAATAAAAAGGGGGGGGGATTTTAGACCTCGGGATATGTTAGATAAAGCTTTGCATCCTAAACCACTAGGATGGAAAATTTAGTGGGAATTATGCTAAATGAGCATGGAGATTGTAGCTCTCTGGAGAGCAGACTATGGGACAGAGGAGGCAGCGAGTTTTGGAGATCATTAAAAAGCCATTGTCTGCCCTAAGTCAATGGTGCTAGCCATTTTTGCCTTTTCTCTAGAATTCTACAGAATTGGAAAATAAAAATAGTGTCACTGTCTCTAGTGTCTTGAATTTGTCATTACAGAGTGAGGGTTTTTTTTGTCTCACAATGGTTGCCTCAATGTTCTGGCCCTTAGGAAAAATCAGCTCTAAGCACCTGTGTGCAGGTTTGGGCATGTACAAGTGTCCAGGAGTATGCCTGCCGGCCGGCAGGGTAAAAAAGTTCAGTTTTGTAAGAAGTTGACACCACAGTGTGACTTCCAGAGTGACAGCTCCATGGTGAGTTCTCACCAGAAGCCAATAAAAGTTCAGTTGCACCACATTATCCGGCATTTGGTGCTCTCTGTGTTTTGATTTTTTTTGGCTATTCTAAAAGGTGTATAGTGGGTGTTTTAATTTGCATTTCTGTAATGGCAGGTGGTGTGGATAGAATGTCTTTTAATATACTAATTTTCTATCTGTATATTTTATTTATAAGGAGTGTTTAGGGATTTTGCTTATATTTTGAAGATGCATTTATGTATTTATTTTTATTTTAAGTGTGTGTTGCCTACATGTATATAAGGGTACCACAAGCATGCCTGGTCCCTGCTAAGGCCAGATAATAGTGTAGGGTTCCCTGAAACTGGAGTTACAGTTCTGAACTGCTCCTTGTGGTCCTCTGCAAGAGCAGCCAGTACTGTTAACCACTGAGCCATTTCTCTAGCCCAGTTTTGCCTGTTTTTAAATTGGCTCCTTGTGTCCTTTTCGTTGGGTTTTAAGGGTTCTTTGCATATCTTAGATGGTTTATTATTCAAAGTATCTTTTGCAAATAATTCTCTCCTGATATGTGGGTCATCCTCTCCTTTTTTTTTTTTTTTTTTTGGTCAGGGCCTTAGTGGAGCAGACATTATGGCGTTTTTTTTTGGGTGGTGGTTGGGTTGTTTTGGTTTGGTTTGGTTTTTTTGAGACAGGGCTTCTCTGTGTAACTTTGGAGCCTGTCCTGGAACTTGCTCTGTAGACCAGGCTGGCCTTGAACTCACAGAGATCCATCTGCCTCTGCCTCCCAAGAGCTGGGATCAAAGGGCGTATGCCACCACCACCCAGCTCAAACATTGTTTAATGAAGTCCACAGGGACCACTGAGTAGGAAAATGTGTGGCAGTGGAAAGGGCCAGGGAGACACTGTGCCAACATACATGTTCAGGTAGACTTTGTGATCTTATTTAAAGCCTCTGGAACATACAGCTTTCCTGGAGGACATTTACCTATCTAGGTGTTTGGCAGGCCATTTGGATTAATATTTGTTTTTTTTTAGTGAATATGCAAAATGATAGGATTAGGAAGGCATTTTAAAACATAATTTGTTTTTGTTGCTCCTCCTTCCTTCTACCCTAGTCCCTGTACCTCCCCACTTCTGTCTTCCTTTTCTACTTTCACAACACGTTTCCTGTTACCTTCCTCTCTTCGTTAAGTTAGGGACAGTGGCACCTATTTTTCTTTACCTGAAAGCCTCCAAGACAATAATCTTGGCCTGGGGATGAGATTCCACTGATAGAGCATCCACCTGCCATGTAGAAATCCCTGGGTACCATCCTCAGAACCATGTGAAAACCAGCATGGTGGCACACACCTGTAATCCCAGCACTTGGGAGATGGACGAAGAAGGACAGGAAGCTCAAAGTCATTCTCAGTTGCAAAGTGAGTTTGAAGACAACCAGAACTACATGAGATCTTGCCTCCTTCAGGATGTCAGGGTATATATACATATCCTATAATTCTCTTGGCATTTTAGAACATCAAGTCTTTACTCAGGTCCAGAGGTAGTTCTGTAGAACAGAAGAAATCCTGTTCTTCTGGCTAATAATCTGAGTTCTGCAGTTTCCATTCTTGGGTTAAGCTACTGACTACAACTTTGTAACCTGGTGATATCTGACTAGATTCCTAGGATAACTCACCATCTTGATAACTGTAGCTTCATAGTGTGTTTTAAAGCTAGGTGATTAGAACCCACTGCTTTCCAACAATTGACTATTCTGGATTGGAGGAAATCCACTTTCTGTATCAATTTTAGAATCAATTTGTCAATATTCAGAAATAGTTTGCTGGGACTTTGCCTGGGATTGAGTTGACTCTGTAGGTCCACTTGGGGAGAACTGATGGCCTATACCAATTACTGTTTCCCAGTTTTCCAAAGATGACAGGCACTGAGGGGACCTCTTTAGGTATCCCTTCTACACCCTGTGAGTGGCCTTATTTCTTACAGACCTGACTATATATCCCAGTATGTTTTGCACATTCTACATAATGACCTGTGTTTGAAGGCCCTAGGGATTTATTAAATCTTTACCAGCTTTTCTACTAATGATGAAAATACACTGTAATAGAATAGAAAAATGGACTATCCAGGAAATAATTCCATTGATATATATGTAGTAAATAATTTCTAATAAATGGTGATTTAGTTTTGCTTAGATTATACATTATTTTAGACACATATACATATATAAAAAAGCATCACCTGTTTTCTGTAGATTTAACTAAAAAAGCAATGCCCTATGGTTGACCTGAGCCCTTTAGAGATGGCCATCTTGCTTGTCTTGGCCATTCCCACATTGCCCCCCAGAGGCCTGACATTTCTCAGTTGGCAGCAGTTGATGTACCAGGCCACATCAACCTAGAGAGATTGTGGATTTTCCCTCCACTTCTGAAGGGCACTGGGCTGAAGGAACAGCCTGTATGGTTGCTTACCAGACCTCGCCTGGTAAATGCAGGGTGTTTGGGTTTCCTTTCTTGTTGTGACTAAAACCCCAACAGAAACATCTTAAGAGAGGAAGAATTTATCTGGGGTCACAGTTTCAGAGGTACAGTACATCATGGTGGGGAAGACATAGTAGACTTCCTCGTGGTGGGATCATACGGCGGCAACTCCGCAAATCATGGTATATAGCAGCAAAGAACTAGCATCAGAGGTGGGTGTAAAAAGTCCTGAGCTTAGTGACCTAAGTCCTCCAAGCTAGGTCCAAAATCCCAGATTGTCCATGACCTCCCCTAACAGTGCCAGACTCTGGGGACCAAGTGTTGAAACAGGTGAGCCTGGAGGTGACATTTCAGACTGAGACCTTACTCAGGCGTTGCTCTTTTCTTTGTGTTGCATTGTGAGGCACTGGGTAGAATTCTAACCAGCAGCCTTGTTGTCTTGGCAGAGCAATGGGCTCACCAGAAGATATGCAGATCCGAAGCCATTAAGTGAATGGTAATAACAGGGCATGGCAGGGACCAGCAAGGCTGCAGATGCTATCTGTCATTAGTCAGCCTGGCAGGCCCCTGCCTGCAATTCTGGACACGCAGCAATCCTTTCAAGCTCCAACAAGATCTGTTTCATAGATTGGCGGGTCCTTGAACTTTTTTCTCTGAGGGAAAATCAGATATCTCTGGCTTATTTGGCAATTTCTTACCTTGCCCCTAGTGTGAAGTTTATGGGACAAGGAACCAACACTACCCAGTAATACATACATGGTTTATTTTTAACCCTAATAAGAGAGACTCCTGCTGTAGCCTGCTACTCCAAATAAACCCCTTTTCCTTAAATCAGGTCTCTTGACACACAGTTGTCTGGGCATCTTGGGAGAGAGAGTGAATTTCAAGGGGTTGGAAATCACCTGCTTGGTGTTATGCACGGTGGTCTTGCCATCTCTCTGCCTCCACTGAGATGGCTGACAAGCAGTTCATGTCAGATTGAAGATGCTACCTTTGAGTAGACACTTTGATGTTAGAAATACTTGAGCTGGAATGGCAGGATGGCTCAGTAGGTAAAGGCACTTGCTGCCAAACCTGATGACTTGGGTTCAATTCCTGGGACCCACATGGTAGAAGGAGAGAACCCAGACATTGTCCTCTGACATTCATACTCATACTATGACATTTGTGTACACACAGACTCACACAGATACACATACACACACACAAAGAGATATAATTAGTAAAAACCTTTTAAAATTAAATAAATACCCAAGCCTGGTATAATGGTTCACACCTGAAATGCTAGCACTTGGGAGGTAAAGGCAGGATATTCAGTTCGCCATCCTCAGCTACATAGTCAGTTCAAGGCTAATCTAAGCTACGTGAGACCTTGTCTTTAAAAAAACAAACAAACAAAAAAATAGAGGCTGGAGAGATGGCTCCGTGGTTAGGATGCTCTTCCAGAGGATCGTGGTTTGATTCTTAGCACTCACATGGTGGTTACTCCAATTACAGGGGATCCTTTGACCTCTTCTGGTTTCTGTGTACGTGTAACATACATTCACAGACACACATGCACATACATGTAAATAAAAACAATAAATATATATCTTTGTTTAAAAAAAAAGTCAAACAACTAAAAGTGGGTAACAGGCCAGGAGGTAGTGGTGTACACCTTTAATCCCAGTACTTGGGAAGCAGAGGCTGGGGGAATTCTGTAAGTTCCAAGCCAGTCTGGTTTACAAAGTGAATTCCAGGGCAGCCAGAGCAACACAGAGAAACCCCTGTCTCAATTAAAAAAAAAAAAAAAAAGAATTTCTCTTTCCATCTTTTGATCAGCAGAGACAATCCTGTCCCAAACAAATAGCCATCTGATTCTATCTCCTGCCAGTATTTAATGCCCTCAGAGTATACCAGCTTACTTTTTCTACACTACAGGTGTGTGTTCCAGACACTGAACTTGCAATTATCCTCCCCCCCACCACCAGCACTGCCCACAGGATGGTTGGTCCTGGGTCATGGCCAAACTGGGAATAAACCCTGCAGCCCATACTCTGAGGCTTTCCTCTCTGCCCCAGGTTTGCCCCTCTCTGCAGGCCCTGTTGCCTTTTGACACCCCACACACACACGCGCACACACACACCTCCCTGTTTGCCCTTCTGGACTTGCTCATGGCTGTAGGAAGATGTTCTTGTCATTCCTGGCCCCCACAGCCCTCCAGTGGCCGGACACTGATCCAGGTTAATGTCCTGGTTAGGCAATTTGGTGATAATCTCCCTGACATTTCTGTGAGATCTGCCTTGTCAACTCTGAGGCTTAGTTTCTATTTTTGATGACTGGGAATAATGGAATGTCAGTCTTGGTTCCCAATGGTGCTACAGCAAACCCATGCTCCCCAATGTCACTCACTATTTCAAAGCTAAGAGTTTTTTTCTATAATGAAGCTCTCCAGAAATAAACATCTAAAAGAAAATTGTAGTATTTTGACTTGATATGGCTTATTAAGGCCAACAGCTTTGACTTAGTACTATTTTTTGGACCAAGTCTAGATTAAATATGTGTGGCCTTGTTGGGGCCTGTAATCCTAACTAACTGGGAGGCTGCTGCAGGAGGATCAAAGGTTAGAGGTTGACCTGGACTACAGGATGAGTTCAAAGCCAACTTAGGCAACTTGGTGGGACTCTGCCTCAATTTTTTTTTTAATGAAGAAAACAGGACTGAGGATAGTTTTCAATGGTAGAACACTTACCTAGCATGTATAAGGTCCTAGGTTCAAATCTTTGTACTAGAAAATATATATGTATATATGTGCACACATATAAACATATACTTCTGTGTATATACACATATATGTATGTTTACATGTACATATACACAAACACATATACATATATAAGTTTATATATGTGTGCATATACACATGTGTATACACATATACATATGTATGTATACATACATACATTCATGGAAAGACATGGAGAAGTCAAAGTTTTCTAGAACTTAGTTGTTTTCCTATGGTAATCTAAACATTTTTTCTTAATAATGAAATTGAACGCTTTTCTAATTAACTGATGCCAAGCCTTCTCTTCTTGTTACTCTTCAGAACTCTGTTGACTGTAATACATTTGGGTTTCATGAGTGGGTTAGAATTTCCTGTGGGCCTCAGTTGGTCTAGGTGTTTAGCAAAACCACCCTCACATACTGTGGACAGTAGAAACAGATGTAATTTTAGAGAAAATTATCTAGCGGTACCTGTTGCTAATCAAGTGAGCAATCTTGCTTTAAGGGCAGGACCCCAGAGAAGGCAGAGGGCAAGATTCACATGGTGGCACTGGAAATTGAGGAGTTACAAACATCTGCATGTTTCTTGGTTGATACTGGTTGAGTAAGTCAGGGTAAAACTAACTTCATTCACACTGTTAAACTAGGTAAACTGTGTAAAACTATGAAAAAGAGGAAAGAAAGTTAAGCATGTTGGCTCATGACTGTAACCCCAGTACTTAGTCAGAAAATCAGGAGTTCAAGTCCAGCCCAAACTTCATGAAATCCTATCTCAGACAGACAGACTGACTGACTGACCGACTGACTGACAACTGATTTTAGGAGAAATTCCAGGCTGTAAGTTGGCTCAGAAGATAACTGCCAACTGCTAAGTCTGAAAACCATAGTTCTATCTCTTGGTCCATAGGAGAGATGGCTAAGTAGTTATAAGCACTTCTGCTCTTGTAGAGACCAGGGTTTCAGTTCCCAGGACCCATGTTGGGCAGGTCATACCTGTAACTCCAGCTCCAGGGATCCAGTGCCCTCTTCTGGCTTCCTCAGGTACCTACACACACACACACACACACACACACACACACACACACACACACACTAGAGCTGGAGAAATGGTTCAGTGGCTAAAGTGTATATTCTCTTGAGAGAAACTGAGGTCAATTTACAGCACCCATTTTGAGTGGTTCACAACTGCCTATAACTCAATCTCTGAGGGATCTGATGCCTCTGGCCTCCAAGAGCACTACACTCAAGTGTACACACATATATACACCAATAAATTAAAATAAGAATAAATCCAAAAATAATTTTAAAGAATAATAAAATAAATTTTTAAAATATAAGAACTGTTTTAAATAATAAATAAAATAATTAAAATACATTGAAATAGCCATCCAAAATGTAAACTTTTTTCCATGTGAATACGTGAAATGATGTGTCTTCCTTGGGCTCACACACTATAATGCAGCCCAGGAAACTCACAGAACAACCAATGTATGATGCTGTTCTCTCCATACATGGCCCACAGCCTCTGTTCCAAACAATACTGGTACTAAAAGCCTTGGGTTTGTCAATGAAAGAGATCTAAGGAGAAGCTCCCACCACCCTCGAATCTCCATGTCTTGTGGTCTACCTGTGCTTGCACACATGAACCATAATCACCCATGAAGTGTTCTGTGACATTTTTGAACAGTAACCAGCTCTACTCGATACACGAAGGGGAAACCCATGATCTTTTACCTCTGTGCCTGTAGTGTGAGTTTGAAATTACACTCAGCACCCTGGCCTCCCAGTTCTAGCAACAGCTAAGGTTTTGACCCACACTTCAACTCCAGCTGTGGCAGGTCTATGTCATCGCATAGAAAAACCACTGAGGAGAAGAAAGAGCTAAATATACACAATCTGCAGGTTTGTTCTCAACTGAGGAACAACCGTGGCATTTCTTTGAAATTTTTGATCTTCTGTATTTAGTTTTTCATCCACAGTATAGAGATCCCTGTGGCTGGCCTCACTTGAATCCCTGCCCACGTTTGTGCCATCTTTGTTTTTTCTGGGCTTTTAACACATGACTCCTGAGAGGTTGGTCTTTACATATACAGCCAACATTAGATGGGAGACAAACTGAAAGCATTTCCTCTTATTTAATATAGTGCTCAAAGTCTTAGCTGTAGCAATTACACAAGAGAGAGGCATAAAGGGGATAAAAATGGGAAACAAAGATGTCAAACTATCCCTATACACAGATGACATGACTTTACTTCAATGACCCTATAAAATCTACTAGAAAGCTCCTATGTCTAATAAACACAGTAAAATCGTAAGATACAAAATCGATATAAAAATTAAAACAATATCCTTCATAGATAGCAACAATATAAAATGGAGAAAGAAATCAGGAAAAATATCCCAGTCAAATTGGGGGAGGGGGAAATACCCAGGAACACACCCAGCTAAAGAAAAAGACCTCCCATGCTCATGGATTGTCAGAATTAATATTTTGAAAATGACTATACTACTAAAATTAGTCTGCAGTTCTAATTCAATGCCTGTCAAACTTCTGATGTCACATTTCACAGATCTAGAGAAAAAAAAAGCAATACAATAATTGACGAGGAACCACAAAAGACTACAGATACCCAAAGCAGTCCTCACTTCAAATTATACTATAGAACTAGAGTGACAAAATCAGCCTGGGGTTGGCTGAAGAACAGATAGATAGAGGGCCCAGAAATAAACCAATAAAGCTAAGCCCACCTAATTCTTGACAGGCACAAATACACACCGATGAGGGAGATAGCCTATTTAATAAAGGGTGTTGGTAAAACTGAACCTCCACCAGTAGAAGAATAAAATTAGATATATACTATTATTTAATTTTTAAATATACTTATTTAATTCTTTTTCTTGAATGCCCCTTATTGTGTCCCCCACATCCTCTTTCATGGTTTATTGGGTGACATTTCACTTTAGGCCTTTCTACTCTGCCGGGGACCTCTCCCACGTATGTGCCTTTTACCTCCCAATGCCTCCACTCTTAGTTAGCTCACTTCTTTATTTTTTTGTTTTATTTTATTTTGAGGCATAATCGTCTTGCCTGGGATTCCCTGTGTAACCCAGTCTAGCCTCAAACTTCTGACTCTCCTTCTTCCACTTCCTGAGTGCTGGGATTACAGACAAGTGTTATTAATGCCCATTTTATTCAGGGACAGGGATCCAACCCTGGGCCTTGTGCATGCTGGGCAAGCACTCTACTACATGAGCTTCATCCTCAGCACTTAGTTAAACCTATTTTGAACATAGCCTTTGTGCTCAGCACTAGAGATGAGTAAGATGTGGTTGCTGCCCTTCATGGTAGAGCTGTAACAGAAGTGTGCACAAAATTCATAAGCCAAGGAGCAAGGGAAGTTACTGGAGACAATGACACCATCTCTCCAGAGACTGAAGAAGACAACGACCTAAGGCAAATGCAGATGCTCCTGAGGATGGGAGGAATCCACTGGCTCTACTTGTATATTATGAAGTAGGGGGAGAGAAGGAGACAGGGACCTCAGTGGTGAGTGGTGGGTCTGCATAGGACCCAATAAAACTCAGGATAGTTGGCTGGTGTATTAGTTCTTCAGAGGAACAGAACTGGCAGAATGAATACACAGCAAAGGGGGATTTAGTAGACTGGCTTACAGGAAATGGTCTGGGTAGTCTAGAGATAACTGGAGGCCTCAGCAGTCCCAATATGGTCCTGAAGACCTGAAGACTTCCTGGAGAGGCCCAGGGCTTCATGTTGAAAGAAACTATTAAAGTCAGGGAAAGATGGCAACAGAGGTAGCATGCACAGTCACAGCAACAACACAGTAGATGAACATGCCAATGAGATGTGAAGCTAGCAGGCAAAAAGCAAAAGTGGTTCCCTGAAGCCTCCTTCTATCTGGACCATAGGTGGACAGTCCTGCCCACATGTAGGGGGAGACTTCCCATTTCAAATAACCTAATCAACACCTTACAGGTATGTCCAGAGGCTTGCCTCAGGGGTGCTCTAGATCTTGCCAAGTTGACAGCATCACATTGGAGGACCCTAGGATGAGTAGGGAAACAGCGGGATCAGATAGCATGAATGTGTGAGGTTTTCAGCTTTCTTTTCTCCAGCAAAGCATAGCAGGTTAGAGCAAGATGGGTTGGAGTGTAGGAGACTCCAGGGATTTGTCAGGGGCCCACAATTATCAAACAAAACCAGCACACAACCAGGAATGATGGCTGTTGTGTGAACTTGTCCTGGGGAAACATAGACAAACATCTGCCCACCCCAGATAGGATACCAATGAGTGACCAAAGCAGTGACTCCATCCAAGAGTAGTTTGGCAAAGTGAGGTGATTGGATTTACCAATGGAAGGTGGATGAGGGGTTGCTTGAGGGAGTGTGGGAGGACCCAGGTCACAGAACCCACATGGGGCATTTGGAGAAGGCTCCCAAAAGGAAGTGATGTGTCAGCTAAGGCCTGATGGGGGCAGGATGGGAACCTTACAGAGCTTGGGACATTGGAGCATTCCAGGTAGACCCAACCACATCTGTGGCAGCACCACCCACCCAGAGAGATGTTTCCTCTTCCATTGCCTATGGCCTCTCAGCAGATCTTGTCTTCACTTGGCCCTCAGACCTGATGATTTCCCTACAACTCACGAGGGTCACCTCCCTTCTCTCTGCCCTGATTCTGTTTTCCTCCTGTTGCCATCACAATGTAGGATTTGGGTACCACTGGAGGTTGGGACCTTCCAGCTTACTCTCTATTTCTCATCTCTCCTTCCAGAATCTGCTCAGCATCCCTAGTTCCATCACTTGCTGTGGTCTTTTCTGGGGATAGTACTTTCAGCTATTCTCGGTTTCTAGGGGTTATTGTATATGGACCTGACCTCTTCCTTGTCCATAACCTCTTCAGAGCCTGCTCTGCCTTCTCTTCACTTCCTCTGCTCATTTCCTAGTGACTTCTTCACATCTAGACTTCTTGCTTTCCCCTTCCTCCCAGATACAGAGTCTGTATCCCAGACTCAGCCCCTGTCTTCCATGTGTCTGTACCTGCAGCCAGTCAGGTATTTCTCCTGCTAATTTTACACTGTTTTGGATAGCCTCATCCTTCTTCTGGTGAGAGGCCACGGTGAGCCCTACTGTGTAGATAAAGTCCAGCACTTACAAGGGCATCAGACATTCCCTTCTGCCTGCTATCTCAAATCTCTTCTCACCTCTGTCTAAGACCCAGTGACACTGAGCAATTTCCTGTTTTTCTGTGTCCTTGTCAACTGGTGTAGGCTCTAGGCAAATGCCCTGTTCTACAACTGTCCATTTTCCAGGCCCTCAGCAGGATCAGTCTCAACCTGTTAGATGTCTTTGCATCTAAGAAGTGATCTCCAGTTTATTTTTATCTTATTTATAGATTTTTGTGGTATTGTTATTTGTGTTTTTGTTGTTTGGTTTGTTTTTCAGAGACAGGGCCTCATGCAGCCCAGGCTGGCCTGGAACTCCTGCTCCTCCAGCCTTCACCTCTCAAGTGCTGGGATTACAAACATGCACCAATGTTCCTGGTCTTACGTGTGCTGGGGATCAAACACAGAGCTTCACACACTCTGCCAACTAGGTTATATTCCCCACCCTCCTCTTCCTTGCCTCATTCTCCACAAAACCCCCTCAAACAAGGTCTCATGTAGCCTAGAGGGGTTTGAACTCTCAGTCCTCCTGCCTTCACCTCCAAAGTTCTGGGATCATAGAGGTATGTACCACCCCACCCAATTTGTGTTTGGTGTGTTGAGATAAGTTCTTACCTTAGCCCAGACTGATGTCTATAACCAGGAAATCCTCCTGCCTTTGCCTCCCCAGTGCTAGGATTATAGCTGGGAACCACCACACCCAGTTTCGGGTTTTGTTTAACTTTTTTGAGATGCTCAGGATTGAACCCGGGGCCTGAACATATTAGGCAAGCACTCCTTCACTGAACTACATCCCCACCCCACCTCTGGCATTTGCAGTCTATGGAAACCTCTTCTTGGGGTACTCCATCAGTATCTCCTGAACACTCGCCATCTTCAGCCTGACCTTTTGGTTAGGCCTGTGATTCTTCTCCCCCTGTACCTCAGGTCAAGGGCTCAGACCCTTGGACCTGTGGATATGAGCTCCTACACACAGCTTCTACACATTAACAGTTTAGGAAACAAAAGTGGGATAAAGGCAGGAGCATTGTTTCAACAAGACCAAAATAAATAAGACACAACTTAAGTCTTTTCTGATGTCACTGTTGGGAATTTCACATTCAAGTGGCACCGTTATCAGACCTGGAAACAAAGGTCCTGTCTTATCTTATGTTTCATTTTATCCTTTGAGGCAAAGTCTTGCTCGGTAGCCCGGGCTGGCCTGGAACTCTCTTGGAAGTCCTCATAGTGGTAGGACTACTGGCATGGGACACTCTTTTGTCTTTAACCATTTCACAGAAATTCTGAGCTGTGCTCCCTGCCCACATCCTGAGGGTGAATCTGAGCAGCTGGTGTTGACCTGTTATTCTCTAGATGATGAGAACTCAAATAGAATGAGCCAGGCAACACAGTTTTGACTTCTGGGAAACACTGTGTTTTATCAGTGACCTCTATACCACAAAATCCATAGACTTTACCATTCCTGTCTCTCTCTATGACTTGGGGTTTCTGTTCCATCCTTGTGGCCCACACTTCTGATTCAGTGAGCAGAGCTGACTGTGTTGATATAAGAGTGAACAGGCCTGCTCAGGCCTGTGGAAAGTCTGCAGATAGGAAAGGGCAGGTCTCCACAACACCTTCAAGGCAGTGAGTGGAGTCTTGTGGGGGTGGGGCTCTCGGGGATCCACCCCGTGACTGTGTGAGTCTGTGCTGAGACATTCAGGTCCCTTCAGGGGGCTTCCTATAGTTCTTTCACACACACATTCTCTCTCTCTCTCTCTCTCTCTCTCTCTCTCTCTCTCTCTCTCTCTCTCTTTCTCTCCCCCCTACCCCCCTTTGAGAAGGGAGAAGAAAGCACTGCTGAAATCCCATGGCTCCCAAGCACTCTAGCTTTGTTGCTGTCCTTGGAGAGGCAGGGAAGGCAAGAAAGCAGAAAAACCAAAGCAAGAATTGTCTCAACACCTACGGGGAAGGTCTGGCTGTAGGAATGCTTCTGTGGTGGGAGGAAAGCTAGTCTTGGGATTAGTAGATGTAGATACACCTCAGAGAACTGGGATTGGTGAGTTTAAGACAATGAGAACGGCTTCTTAGAGGATTAAAAGAAAAGTGGAAAATGTTTAAAATTTGCTAAATACAGTGACGCTAGGGAATTATCACTTTTTGTTATTCCTAAAACACTGAGTTGTTGTAAAGACCACTTTTGCCTTAAACCTATAATCCTCCTGCCTCTGCTTCCTGAGTACTGGGATTACAAGTGTATGCCACCATGCCTGGCCAAGTTAGCACTTCTTTACAAACAAAATTCAGGCACCTGGTAATTAAAAGCCCCATGGAGCTGTGTGAATTCCAACAGAACCTTCATGTACATGGGAGCCAGCATAGGCGACATATGCCCGGGGCAACAAAGTCCTAACTGCAGGCCCCACTCTGGTGATGGGTGATGGATGAAGGAGCAACACCCAGTGATGGGAGAGACTGTGGTTGTACAAAAACGAAGTCCCCACAGCCAAGTGTGCTGGGACTGGCCCTCCATGACAGCTTTGTGGACAGCACATGTCCCTCCAAGGAGACCATAGAGAAGACGATTGTCATCCTAAAACAGCATGATCCTGGTAGTAGAAACAGAATCCCAGTCAGACAGGCAGGGCACTGTCCACACATCCAGGGCTTGCCACTACTTTCTCGTAATTTGTTTCAGCTGCTTTGCAATAAAACGTAAAGAAATCCATAGAGAGACTTGAGAAATGAGAGGCTCAGTGGTTGAGTACTAGCTGCACTTGCAGAGGCCTGGGATTTAATTCCCCGTATCCACAGGATGGCTTATAACCATCTGTCACCCCATTTCCATGGGATTCCATGCTCTCTTGAGGCCTCTGCAGGCACCAGGCACGAATTGGTGCACAGGCATGCATGCACACAAAATACACATAAAAATGAATGAGGTAAAGAATTGTGGCCTGGAGTGGATGTTAGGTAAATGGATCCTTGGGTCAAGTTCCTGCTGAGCAAGCACCGAACCCGAGTTCAGATCCTTACACCCGAATTAAAGCTGGGTGTGGTCGATACATCTGTAACCTTGACCCTGGCTGGGAGCAGGATATAGAGACAGGTGGACTCCTGGAGTTCACTGACCAGCTAGTCTAGCTAGAGGTAAGAGACACTGTTCAAAAGATAAGAAAGATGTACCGAGATGGTGGACATGCACGTCAACCCCTGGCCTCCAGACACATGTACAAACACATCACACACACACACACACACACACACACACACACACACACACACACACACACACACACACACGCAGATTTTAGCCTAGACCAGCAGGTCCAATCCAAGGCAGAATGAAAAAAAAACAAAGAAAATGATTTGTAATGATAAAATAAAACAGGAGCCATGGTTACACACCCAGGGGTTACATGCCCTCAGTTGTTTGAAATAGGATCCTGGTCTGCTTTACTTTTGTCCAGTTTCTTCTGGAGCAGCCGTGCTCTGGGCTAGTTCCACATTCTAGGTCAATTCTTGTAGCTTGCCACCACTGAAGAACCACCTTTGAGCATCAGCCAGGCCCTCACACTTAGTTGTTAAAAATTTAACTAACAGGGAGAATTGACATTGTCATTTACTCGTGGCCATGATTTTAATGAAGGTCACTTTTTGTTTTTTTAGGGAGAAGAAAATGATTTTCCAGACAGCACTGGAGATCCCCTTTCAGGTAAAGGATTGACTAAGGTTAGGGCATTGGCAATAGCTGGGCAGATACATTAGAGTTATTCAGCGAATGTGTGCTTTCATTAACTTGTGCTATGTGTGTGGCTTTATAGCTATTTGACAATCAGCAGTTAACTTTCATCTGGGTTGATTATAATTATGTGCACATGTATGTGTGTGTGTGTGCCTGTGTACATTTGTGTATTCATGTATGTGCATGTGTTTGTGTGTGTGTGCATGTGTGTGCATTCCTGTGTGCACAGGTATGTGCTTCAGTTTTTGAGACAAGCTCTCACTAGGACCTGAAGGTTTCTGATAAGACTAAGCTAACTGGCCAGGGATCACCTCCCTCTACTTTCCCAGCACTGGGACACACAGGCATGTCACCATACCTAGCTTTTTTCATAGGTTCTGGGGACTAAATCGGGTGCTTGGGGCTTGCACAGCAAGCGCTTTACTGAATGAACTATCTCTCCAGCACCAACTGTACTTTCTTTTTAAGCAATAGCATGTGCTTAGGTAACTAAAGCATAGGGCTTGCCCAGTAACTCTTCATCCTTTTTATGTTTTCTGGGTACAGTTATGAAAGTTCCTTTTTCCTGTGACCCAAACACCTCTGTGCAGCCTGGTGTCAGTACATACATTTGGAACACCATCTCTCATGAATATGTCCCAATCTCTTTGAGTGTCTGAAGGATTCACCTATTGACTGTGTTTTGATGGTGAATTCTCAGTCACTTCTGATCTCTGTATAATCCCTTCTGAAAGGCCCAAGTAACACTGAAAAGGGCAAAAGATTGTGGGAGGAGAAAAACTGAACTGTTTATAACCTGCATGCAGAATAGAGTGACTTTCCATTCTAAATTGGCATGACCAACTACATAACAGTGTGTGCCTTCATCCAAGTCTCCCCCCACCACCCGAATGCAGTACTGGGATGGAACCCAGGGCCTTCACATGCTAAGCAAGTGTTCTGCCTCTGAGCTGCATCCCTAGTCTCCTGAAAATGTGTAGAGAGAGGTTTCTCTCTGATCTGGCCCTCCTTCATCTGTGAAAGGTAGATTGGCAAGTTTAGCATTTGGGCCACCCTCAGGACCCTGCACACTTCCTGTGCTGACAGCTGCTGACCTGTAGTTACTCCCTGAGACTGTGGTTTCCATCACAGCTGTGCATCTGGTGTCTCTGAGGGAGCTGTGAGAACTCCCATGCCCTGCTGCCACTCCACACTAATTAAAATAGAGCCGTGGTGGCTGGCCCAGATGTGAGGAGGATTTCCCCTAAGGGTTGGAGGGGATCAGTATGTTCCGTCTCAAGTGAAGTTGAGGAACAATTGCTTCTCTAGAGCCATTATTCCCACACCCACGGCTGTCCACTGTGGGCCGTGCTGTGTGTTAGAAGGAGGCTTTAATGGATGATGATGTCTGGAGAAGCAAAATCCTCATTTATTCTCCTATTTGACAAATACATATTTAATTTCTTTTTAAAATATTATTTGTTTTTAATTATGTATATGTGTGTGGCAGTGGGTGGGGCTATGTGCATGTGACCACAAATGCCCAAGGAGACAGAAAGGGGCATGAGCTCCCCTGGAGCTAGACTTACAGGAGGTTGTGAATACCCTTAACTGCTGAGCCATCTTGCCAGCCCCACCTTTTTTAATTTCCAGAGAATTTGCTATTGGAGGAAGGGCTGGTTCCCTGTCATTACAGTAACTGTCATTTATCCAATGCCTACTGCATACCCAGGTCTTATCTATCACTTGGGGGGGGTATCGGGAATCCTCCCCCATGCCTGATGATTTCTTTGTTCTCAAGTCTCTCTTTCTTCCTCAAGACATCTCAAAGTTTGTCCTTTCAGACAGAATATTGCATGAGATATGAGAAGTAGTTAAGGTATGGGGGGATAAATATATTTCATAGAAAATAACCCCACTAGCTAAAGTTTATGATTTTCTTTTCAATGTCTTAAACAGGGTCTTTATATATATACATATATATATATATAATTTTTTTATTTTTTACATTCCAATCCCAGTTCCCCCTTCTTCCTTTCCCCATGATCTCCCCTCCTTCCCCCATCTTACCTCCCATACACTCCTCAGAGAGGGTAAACCCTCCCTTAGGATGTCAACTAAGTCAGACCAGGTCTTTCTGTATAGTCCTGGCTAGCTTAGAACTCACTGTGTAAATCCTGGCCTGGAACTCACAGAGATCTTCCTGCCTCTGCCTCCCTAGTGCTTGGATTAAAGGTATGTGCCATCATGCCTGACATAGCTTATGATTTTAGCAGGCAGTTTGAAATCTTCTCATGTTATCAATCCATATGGATTCCAGTATTGCTTTTCCACCTTATTCACTGAGGCAGGGTCTGATCTTTCCAGGCAGCTTGCTCTGTGGATCCTGTCTCTAACTTCTGAGGCTATCACACTCACACAGCATTTACAGAGGATCTGGGGGTGGGGACAGTCTGAACTTAAGTCCTTATACTTGTTTGGCAAATGCTTTAGCTACTGAGCCATTTCCCTGAACCCCTATTTTATTTATATTTGCGACAGAGTCATGCTATGTAGCACTGGCTGACCTGGTACTTCGGCTAGCATGGCAAACACTTTATCAGCTGAGACATTTTCCCACCCTGCCTTTGTTCACATTTCTTACTCTCCTACAGCCACTACTCAGTGACATCATGTGTAGCGATGTGTCATCTTGTAGTAAAGTTCACATCCCCACAAATTTCCAAGCTTCTGATCTTTAAACCCATACTCAGACTCTGGAGACAGCATTGTGTAGTTGACACTGCTCAGTGGGTGTGTCCACAGAGTGGCACCACCAAGGGCTTTAGTGAGTGACTTCCTAATACCTCTTCCCCACTGACTTCACCTCCCACTCATGTTTTTCCCTGCTGTTACTAAGTGATGCGGAGAGGACTGAAGAGGCTGCCCTTCTGGGGTGGGAACCAGTTTTTTTGGGTGAGGCCCAGGCTAGAGCCTGGTGCACTCCTCGGCCTGCCTCCAGCTCCCTGCACACCCCGAGGCTGCTGGCCACACTTCAGACAGAGCCTCTGTGAGTGAAGAAAACAGATAAAGCAGAGGCATGATAAGGAGGCTATAAATCCCAAAAGTCAGCTTTCTGCCACTAGCCATGACAGATATGCTTTTTGTTTTCAAGATATGCATGTGCAGCAGGCAAACCTGTTTTCTTTCTTTTCAAGAACTTTTGAGGGGTTGTGCAATCACAATGACATCTTCACATGCCAGGTTTGGTGTTAAAAGCTGCCAGGGAGGCCAGTGAAATGGCTTAGTAGGGAAAGGTACTTGCTGTCAAGCCTCATCATAACCTGAGTTCAATCCCCAGGTCCTACAGGACGGAAGAGAAAACGGTCCTGCAGTTTGTTTCCTGACCTTCACAGGATGTGGCACACAGGCGCCTGTGCACATACACAGCAACAGCAAGAGTAAATGTAAATTAAAAAACTGTCAGGAGCACAGGGATGTGTGCACAAGCATGAGTTGGTCCTGGAACCCTCAACCTGGTCAGTGGCCCTCCAAATGCATTCTGGAACAGGGGAAAAGCATGGATGGGTAGAGGTTGGCTTTATCAACTCTAGCTACTGCTTCCAGCTGAACAGCCTTTCTTTTCCTGTAAAGAGTAACACTGTAGGAGGAACAGATCCCTGGGATTTGCCAGCCAGCCTAACCTACTTAATAAGTTCCAGGCCAGAGAGAAATACTGTCTTAAAACAATAAAAACAGCAACAATAACAACAAAACAAACAGGCTCAGTGGATAAAGTTCTTCCTATGTACCTATCTTAAAAGTAAAAGCCCGGTGCCTCAGAGGCAATGCATATCTGTAGCCTGAACAGTGGGTCCAGATTCAGGTAGATCCCTAAGGCTTCCTAACCAGCCAGCCTAGCCTAATCTGTTGATTCCAGACCAATGAGAGATCCTGCACTAAAGGTGTGGGGGTAGGGGTGGCACCCAAGGATTGGCACTCAAGGTTATTCTCTGGCCTCTGCGCATATACCACACATCTGTGCACACTTGCATACACACAGAACAACATTGTGTGAGCAATGAGAAATGACTGTTCTGGACTATTCCAAGGAAGGCTATGGGACACTTAGATGATGTTGCCAATACGGTAGGAAAATAAAGAGAGCATTGCTTGTGTATGTCAGACCCCTGGCTAACCTGTGGCCTCTCTGTCATCCTGCAGGTGTCAGCAGAAACCAGCCATGTAAGGAAGGCTGCTCTTGCTCCTCCTGTTTGCCCCGGGTCCCCACCATCAGTGACTTGCTCAATGATCAGGACTTGCTAGATGTGATCAGGATAAAGCTGGATCCATGTCACCCGACCGTGAAGAACTGGAGGAATTTTGCCAGCAAATGGGGCATGCCCTATGACGAACTCTGCTTCCTGGAACAGAGGCCCCAGAGCCCTACACTGGAGTTCTTATTCCGGAACAGCCAGAGGACTGTGGTCCAGCTGATGGAGCTCTGCCGACTTTACCACAGGGCTGATGTGGAGAAGATCCTGCGCAGGTGGGTGGATGAGGAGTGGCCCCACCGAGGACACTCGGACAACTCCATGCACTTCTAGAATCCCCTTCTGGCATTGGCCTTTCTGCTTGCTGGACCAGCATGAGTCACAGGGAGTATGTAACTGCTCTTAAGATTTTTCAGATGAGGTTGTAGAATGGGCAGTGTTTGTCCCTGAAGCTGGTGGCTTGTGGAAGGATGGGTTCTGTTTCGGTGGCAGGTATTTGTTTCTTTTTGCACATCTGTTTTAATTTAATATTTGAACCTGGAATTGGGGAAGAATATTTTATAGGTTGCATAGGGCCAAAGCCTATGGTTTGGACAGAATCATGCCAGCATGAAAAGAAAAGAACATTCTCCTTAGATACTGCTTAAGATTGCAGCGGGATCCCTAGCTGTCGATGTCTCTGGACATGTTCATGTCAGCCTGTGCAAGAACCTTTGCATTCCCGGCCTAGAGGAAGATGGCATGGAGATACCCTAGACCTGGAATTACAGGCATTTATCAGCCTCCATGTGGGTGCTGGGAACTCGACTTCTGCAAGCACAGCGGTGGTTGTAAGTGTCCACTGAACTTGCCTTTCTAGAGTTGGATCAAAACTGCCAGGCAGGGCTGGAGAGATGGCTCAGCAGTTAAGAGTGCTTACTGCTCTTTTAGAGGACCCATGTTCAATTCCAAGCACCCACATGGGGTGGCTCACAGCTGCCTGTAACACCAGCTCCTAGGGGATCTCTTCTAATCTCCAGGAGTACCCCCCCACACACACACACAGAGCATATACTTACACACACACACACACACACACACACACACACACACACACACACACACACTCACCTAGAAGTAAATCTCTAAAAGACAATGTCAAGCTAGGGCTGGAAATGCAGCTCAATTGGTAGAGTGCTTACCTAGCATGACCAAAGCCCTGGGTTTGATCCTCAGCGCTGCATAAGCCAGCGTGGTGGTGCATACCTGCAATTCAGGTACCTGGAAATGGAGAGTTTGAGGCCAATCTTCACTAACTGTAACCCTGCTTCATAAACAAAACAAAATGTCATGCAAGCTATGTGCAGTGGTGCATGACTGTCACCCCAGCATTTATCTTGTGAGAATTTTTAATTATTAGAAGCATGGAATCAGCAGAGGGAAATTTACTGAAGATTTCTTCAAGTTCATTCTGACTCTAAATGTAAGATGACTTTGATCTGAGTTGCATAAAGAGAGTCAGGGAGTATTTGTAGATGAAGTACAAAGCAGCTCATTTAAAGCCAATCAGTTCCTCAGAAGCATGAATACCCTGGAACTTCACAGGAGGGAGAGCAGGGGGGAAGGAGGTCATTTTATGACCGACTGATTAAGTAATTATTGGAAGCTTAGTCATCACCTTTTAAATATTTATTTTTATTGTTTTTAGTTACATGTCTGTGTGTGAGTCTGTACACATGATATAGGTGTTTGTGGAGACCGGAGATGTCAGATCCCTGGAGCTGGCATTCCAGGTGGTTGTGAGTTGCCAGACGTGGGTATTGGGAACTAAACCGAGGTCCTCTAAATTGCAGTATGATGAGCTGTCTCTCCGCCCCATCATCATTAACCCGTAAGTGCTTTCTATCCTGGGAACCTGTGTTAGGTGATCACAATGTAAGCTGCATGGGATAAGGTTGTTTTCCTGTTACAATGTTGAAATCCCCTTAGCTATGTTTCCAAAAAAAAAAAAAATGTGTTCTTTAAGCAAAATTTTCATCTGTAATGGTCAGTTATGAGGCTAAATGTTGTGTACATTTTATTTGGTTGCAATAGTAAAGAGTCAAATGAAAGGGAAGGACTCAAAGCCACACCGGACAGCTGTACACCCAGGGAGAGATTACACACTTCTGGGGACCCACACTGGAGGAGGCAGACAAAACACGGCATGCAGTATTAGCATGGTGAGGTTTTAACTAGTTAGGGCTTGCAGCTGTGCTAGGATGTCCCACCTGTGCCTCTAAAAGACCCCATACAAAGCAGCCACCTACTTCTGTAGCAATGAATAGTAAAACTCCTCAATAATACAGGAAATCTAGCCAAAGACTGCAGTTCATCCTGAACAGTAATTTTTAATATAGTGCTGCCCCCTGCTGGAGGGTACATTCTAAATCGGTTTCCTTTTAGAGCCTGGGTTGGTTAGGTGCCGTCCAAGCAGCCCCACTAAGACAGAAAGAGAAAGGGTATGGCTGCTCTATCATTTGGCACACATAGACACTCTATAAGGATGACATTGCTGAGATGGGGGCTCCTGGCTCCAGGATGTGCCCAGCATAGTGGCTGCAGAAGATCCCTGTGGCCTGTCAGCACTTACATGGACTTGTCTCCACAGAACAGAAGGTACAGTTGTGTCTGTTGGGTCTCTTCCTCTCCCAGTTTAGCACCCAAGAATACCATGATGCTGGAATCTTCTCACCTGTCTTCAACCAGCTATATTAAAAAAAAAGTTGTGTTTCTAAAGACAGGATTAGTAACAAAGATGAAACAGATTTTTCTCTTCTGTCCTCTCCTTTTTAGGCGATTAAAAAGATCTCATTTGATTTTGAGTGAAGTCTTTCTTTCCTCCAAGTCTTTTTTTTTTTAAATCAATCCTGTTGTCCCTGCTTTAAAATTTTCCTCCCATTTGAGGATATGATGTTGCTGTCTGTGCCACTTGTTCAGAGCCATTCACAAATGCATATCTCAAATCACCTTCCTCCGCTGGCCGACAGTGCTCCCCCTCTGAGCTGGCAGCAAACATCTTCTTCTTGTTCTCATGTGTACACACAGAAATAACAATGCTGTGGACCTAGCAATGCTAAACCACTCTCTACTCTGTCTTCCTGTGGAGGTGGAGGGGAGTGTCTCTGGGAATTATGTCTGGCAGGGGATCCCCAGGTGCTCAGATGTACTGAAGGGACTGAGGTAGTCAGTGATGCAGCTGGAAACAAAATGATGAAATCATGCAGCTCACTTGGAGGTGTAAGGAGGAAGAATCTCTGTACTTCCTGGGTGCTATGTGCTCTTACATTCAGTGTGACAGTCTAGTGACCACTGTCTGCTGCAGCACCCCCTTGGGAGCTTATGCTAGACATTTCAGCCTGAGAAAGTAAAGCATCTTAAATCCCTGTGTCCCCAAATACCATCTGTATACCTTGGTGCTATCCCTGTGACTCTGTCTACTTTTTCATCTTCTGTATGATTCTGGCTTTCTTATGAATAAGGAAAGATTTTATAACTGTAATAATGGGTGCTACAAGATTAAAGACTGATGTCAACTGCTGTTCCAATGGATGCCTCATTTTTTAATGTTTATGTGTTTCTGGGAAGGGGTGTTTTGCATGTGTGTGTATACATGTAGAGGCTGGAGGACAACCTTGGAGTCAGCCTCACAGACACACACCACTCATCTCCTTTGAGGCAAGGTCTCTCATTGGCCTGGAGCTCACAGATTAGGTCAAGCTAAATGACCAGTGAGCTCAAGAGGTCTTCCTGTCTCTGTCTCCTCAGGGAATAACAAGTGTATGCCACGATGTGCAGCATTTTTATATAGGTTATGGGGATCAAACTCAGGTCCTTGTGGTCAAACAAATAGCACTTTACCGGCTGAGCCATCCCTTAAGTCCTACTTTGTGTAGATTTCAGTGTGGTCATCAGCTCATGTCTTCTTAGCACCATCATCCATTATTTGAACACCCAGTGGTTTGCTGAAATGTGTTCCAGATGCTGGAGATGCTAAGATAAACAACACAGCCCTGCATTCCAGGAGCTGTAGACAGGCAGTCACTGAAGGTAAGGACTGATAGGACTGGGGAATGTGGGCAAAGGTGGTCCAGGGCAAAGATGGTCCAGGCACACTGTACGGGAGGAAGGATGAGCAGTTAGCCTTCCAGGAGAGTCTCCAGTGCACTGTGTCTGTATGTGAGGAGCTGTTTCACCATTACTGCCTGCCTCCTCTGACCCAGTCCGTCCTCTAAGGTATCTATGGGCTTGATATCTCTGGAGACTTATCAACACCTCAGACTCAACCAGATCTTTGATTCATCCTCATGGTTTTGTGTCCCACCAGAGTTCTCTGTGTCAACCATCCACCAGCAGCTCAGGGCATCCTTAAGACTCTCCTCCTCTTCCTGGTCTATTTCTCTTTGGGTTGTTTTTGAGACAGGGTTTCTCTATGTAATCCTAGCTGGTCTCTAAAGCAATCTTCTAACCCCTGCCATCTGAGCCAATGATCGTGTGTGTGTGTGTGTGTGTGTGTGTGTGTGTGTGTGTGTGTGTGCCCATGAGCACGCATACACAAGATTGCAATACACATGGCATGCTGTGTGGAGGCTAGAGGTCAATCTCCAGTTCTCCGGCATCATTCCTCTGGTGCCATCCACCAAGATTTGGTTTGTTTGGGGTTGGGGTTTTTTGTTTTGGTTTTTTGTTTGTTTGTTTGGTTGGTTGGTTTTTCAAGACAGGTTTCCCTGTGTAACAGCTTTGGCTGTCCTGGAACTCACTCTGTAGACTAGGCTGACTTCAAATTCACAGAGATTCACCTGCCTCTGCCTCCCAAGTGCTGGGATTAAAGGCTTTTGCCACCACCTCCTGAACTGGCTGGCTAGTAGGACACATACACACACACACACACACACACACACACACACACACACACACAGAGAGAGAGAGAGAGAGAGAGAGAGAGAGAGAGAGAGAGAGAGAGAGAGAGAGATTACTGTGTCTGCCTGGCAATCACTAGGATTAGGATGACTACATCTCGTCATGCAGTTTATCTAGCTACTCTATAATGGGAACTGCCCCTCCCTTTTTGGTTTTGTTTTTTTGAGACAGGGTTTCTCTGTATTGCTTTGGAGCCTGTCCTGGAACTCTCTCTGTAGATCAGGCTGGCCTCGAACTCACAGAGGAATGATGCTGGAGAACTGGAGATTGACCTCTAGCCTCCACATACATGTATACTGCATACCATAATCCATCCCGTGTGCTGGGATTAAAGGTGTGCACCACCACCACCCGGCTGCCCCCCGTCTCTTTAGACCAGTGGTTCTCAACCTTCCTAATGCTATGACCCTTTAGTACAGTTCCTCATGTTGTAGTGACCCGCCCCCACCATAAAATTATTTCATTGTTGCTTCATAACTGTAATTTTGCTACTGTTATGAGTCATAATGTAAATATCTGATATGGGAACCCAAAGAGGTCCCAGACCCACAGGCTGAGAACCACTTCTTAGACTCACTGCCCTCTGCAGCTCATCTTTCATGTGTCTGCTAGAGTGACCCAGTATCAAAAACAAACAAGTTGTTACCTGCTTGAATTCATTGCTCTCCTCATTCTGTCATCACATCCAAACAAAATCATCCCTGTCAGTTTAAATGAGGAAGACTCTTTATGACTCTATCCAGGGACCTAACATATGTCTGTTTTGAAACTATCCCAGCTTGACTTTAAGCCATTAGCAATTATCACGGTTGCCTAATTACAGTTCAAAAACTCAATGTAAGGTGCAATTTCAAAACAGAAAAGTTTTAAGAAAAAAAAAATGCAGTCTAAGTAAAACATGCCCTTGGTACCTCGCAGCAAAAGTCTGTTCAAGTCCATGTCAGATTCACTTTTAGTCTTCCTGAAAACAGACAGTTCTTTTACACAGCACTTGACAGAAACACATAATGGACATTGTTTTGTCTGTTTCTGGCAAAGCTTCCTGAACTGGGAACAAGCAGGGTAACCAAGGAGATGATGAATTAATACTTAAATGTTAGGTTGGGAAGATTTCAGAGATGGGGCCAGATTCCTTCAAGCTTCATTCAAGCAATTGTTGACACCAAAGAGCCAGCTCCTTGTTGATCTCCGAGGAACTAGACCAAGAAGGTGCCCCCCCAAGACTGCCCCCAAAGGCCTGTGATCTCTCAGGCCTTGTAACCTCTCCCCACAAGTATCAGATTGTTTACTGGAGTCAGAGGTCCTCCTCGTCCCCCATTACAATGAGTAAAGAGAAACTGAGCAAAGTGGCTCAGTGGGTGAAGGAATTTACTGTTAAGCCTGACAGAGTTCAATCCCCAGGACCCACATGGTGGGAAGAGAGAACCAACTCCCACAAGTTCTCTGACCTCCACATGTGTACTCCGGCATACACAAGTAAAATCGGTAAGTAAAGGTCATTTAAAAATACTAACTCTATAGTGAATGTTTTAAAATGTCAGTAACTTCATAAAGGGAGGCACAAAGCTGTGCCTCCATGTATCTGATTGGTGTGTGTGCGCGCACAGGCAGGTGCACAGGGTAAAGATATAACCCTCAAGGACCCCCTCCCCCAGCAACCCACTTCCTCTAGAAAGGCCCTATCCCCTGAAGGCTCCACAATCTCCCTCAAATAGTGCCACCAGCTTAAGACCTAAAGTCCTAATCCTGTAGGGGACGTGTCATATTCAAACCATAGCAAATGTACAATATTTACCTCTGATCTTTGTGTTTGTTTGTTTGTTTGTTTGTTTCAAGACAGGGTTTCTCTGTATTGTTTTGGAAACTGACCTGGAACTGACTCTGTAGACCAGGCTGGCCTGGAACTTACAGAGATCCAACTGCCTCTGCCTCCCAAATTAAAGGTGTGCTCCACCAATGCCCAGCCTCACCTCTGATTTCTTTTTTCTTTTTTTTCTTTTTTCTTTTGGTTTTTTGAGACAGGGTTTCTCTGTGTAGCTTTGGAGCCTATCCGGGCTGGCACTCGCTCTGGAGACCAGGCTGGTCTCAAACTCACCTCTGATCCTAACTAAACAAATGTGCCTCCACTTCAAGCCTCCTGCCCTTCCCCTGGCCAGGAGACACACATATCTGAAGACTGAGCGAGGAGAAAGTCCATTTTAAAGCTGCATGACTTCCCTGCAGGGGGTGGGAAGCTAGGCTGGCCGGCCAGTGAGCATCGGGACCGACCAGCTGTCTCCCACCTCCCAGATGCTGGGATTGCAGGTGTATACCATTGTGCTTGGCTTTTGTGTGCACTGCAGGTCCTCATGCTTGTGTGACAAGCATTTTACTGAATGAGCCATCTCCCCAGCCTGTGAATGAGGCCAGCTCTAGATGCTGGAGCCCTGTGCAGTATTTCCCTCTCTCAAACCTTTGAGGTTCGTCCATGCCAGAAGGACTCACAAGAGATGAGCCCAGATCCCCCAGTGGATGCTGTCATGCACATGTGATCTAGAGTCATTCAGCCATTATGAAGAACTGCTAAGATTACCACATATACCAACTGCCTGAAGTGCTAAAGGTCAACTCGGACTTGAACTTTAACCCCAAATCCTATTCCAACAAATGGCGCTGTTTCCAGAAACAACACAGCCTCTTCCACCTTCAGTCAGGGCCTCTACTCCCCAGAAGGTTCAGTGAGTGGTAGGGGCAGCTCTGGGGGCTAGCCTATGGCAGGCAGAGTTTGATGAGACAAGTGTGTGGATGTGACTTCTGATTCTGGTTAGTGGTTATGTCTGCACACACCTCTTCCCCAAGTGTCTAGAAAAGTAGGTGTGTTAATAAAGCTGGCTTGGGTTTTCAATAAAAGATAAGGAGGAATATGAACAGAGAGGATCTTGGCTCAATGCCAAGCTCCAGGCTGGAGAGATGGCTCAGTGATTAGGCACACTTGCTGCACCCATGAGTAGGGAAGAGACTGGGGAATCACTGGGGCTTGCTGAATTTCAGCCCAGCTGAAAAACACAAGCCCTGGGTTCAAAGGAAGGCCCTGCCTCAAAGGAACAGGCGAAGAACAGTAAAGGAAATGTGTCGCTGTGATGAAAACACTGACTCAAACCAACGTGGGGGAAGACAGGATTACTTGGCTTGTGGTTTAGAACCTATCAGAGACCCAAGATAGGGGCTCAAGGCAGGAACTGAAGCAGAGGCCACAGAAGAGCATTGCTTACTGACTTGCTACCCAGGGCTTGTGCAGCCTGCTTTCTTACAGAACCCAGGACCACCAGCCTAGGAAAGGCTGGACCCTCCCACATCAACCATTAGTCATGAGAATGCCCTGTAGGCATGCCAATAGGCCAATGTAATGGAAGCAATTCCTCAGTTGTCCCTCTTCCCCATGACTCTAGCTTATGTCAAGTTAACAACACAACAACAAAAAGCCAACACCCAATGATTCCTTCTGGCCTCTGAATAAACACATGTACACACACATGTGCATGTGTGCATACACACATACAGAGAGATAATGAATAGGGCAGATGACTCACCAGTTACAAGCCCTTTCTGAATAAGCATGGCAATCTGAATTTAAATGATGAAACTCGAGTAAAGGTCAGAAGAGAGAAATGAGTCCACAAAGCTGTCCTCTGACCTCTCCATGTGCACCACAGCAGGTGTGCATACACACGCCACACACATCATACACACACATACACACACATACTTACATATATACACAATACATACACATCATACACATACATCATTCACACACACATCATACACATACATACCACACAAACATCATACACATACATCATACACACACATCATACGCACACATCATACACATACATCATACACACATCATACACACACATATCATACACATACACACCACACACATATACATACACATCATACACATACACACCATACACACACACACCACACACAAGCACACACATCATACACACACCATACACACAAACACACATCATAACACACACACCATACACACACACATCATTTACACACATACACACCATACACACAGACTCTCTAAAAACACTGACCCTTGAGCTAAAGTATCTGAGTGAGTTTTATTCTTTCCAAGATTCATTCTTTTGTTTTTTGCTTTTGCTTTGTTTGTTTGTTTGTTTTTTGTTTGTTTTCCAGTTAGTTGGCAGGCAGTCAGGCAGAGGCTGGCTGCCCCGAGTTGGAAATAATAAGTGGCTGGGGACATGGCGGGGTGGGGTGGGGATTTGAGGGAGCAAATATTTAGCGCCAATGAAATTAAAAGTCAATAAACAACTGGACATTTTCATTCATTTATTCATCCATCCACTTATTTATTTATTCACTTGTTTACATTATTGAGTATACAGTGAAAGAGGGCATATGGATCAAGAGGAAGGGATGTGGCGTAAACCACCGCTTGGTGACCACTGCCATTTGACAAAGTTCCAACATTTCAACATTGCAGACAGACCACACTTGTCCAGCACCTTTTGAACTTTCATTTCTAAAGGTTCTTGATATCATCAATGCTTTTCCCTTTGGGAAATTTCGTGTGGGCTTTAGTAGAGGACAAAAACCTGTATAGCGGTATCCTAGGCTCTCTAAACAAAATAATTCTTTGTGGGAAAAACAAAATCCTCAACACCGGGGGACCAGGAATTTCACTGTGCCCTCCTAATGAAAACCAAGAACAGTAATGTTAGAGATTTACTAGACACACCTGATGGCAAGGATGAAATGCCTACAATTCAGATGCAGAGGAACCCGAGGGAGCCTGAGCCCATTAACGGCAAGAATTCGGTTAATTAATAAATACAGAGAAATCAGAATGGTATGCTCTCCTTGTAGAAGACTGAGATGTCAGAACCTTGCCTTTTGGGTGAGTTAGTAGGGGAAAAACTGCAGTGTCATTAAGCACCTGTTCCCCTCCAAGATTCATTCTTAGCAGGTGTATTAACTTACAGCTGTAATCCCAGTTCTCAGGAGGCTGAGGTACTTAGTGAGTTTCAGGTTAGCCTTGGCTACAGAATGAGACCCTGTGTCAAAGAAACAAAAATAAAACAATCATTTCCCTAGAAACCCCAACTCAAGAGTCCTACAGAGCCATGTCCAACAGTTAGACCCCCGTCTGACCTGGGCCACCAGCAGCTTTCTATAACCCTAGCCACAGCTTTCTGCTGCACTGTGTTCTACAGATTAAGAAAGGGAAGATACACAGATCACATGGTGTCTTAGTTAGGGTTTCCACTGCTGTGAAGAGACACCATGACCATGGCAGCCCATAACGAAGACATTCAACTGGGGTGGCTCACTTACAGTTCAGAGGTTCAGTCTATTGTCATAAGATGGGGAGCATGGCAGCATGCAGGCAGACATGGTGCTGGAGTAGTAGCTGAGAGTCCTACATCTTGCAAGCAACAGGAAGTCAACTGAGATGCTGGGCAGTGTTCTGAGCATAGGAAACCTCAAAGTCAGCCCCTACAGTGACACACTTCTTCCAACAAGGCCATACCCACTCCAACAAAGCCATATCTCCTAATAGTGCCACTCCCTATGAGATTATAGGGGCCAATCACATTCAAACCACCACACCTAGTAATAGCCTCTCAGGTCTCACTCCCAGCATCTTTCCTGCTGCTATCATAGCCTGGACAATTTATTTTTAAATTTTTATTTATCTTTTATTTGTGTATGTATGTATATGTATGAGGGCTTGTGTGAGTTTATGTACTTCATGTGAGGTCAGGATCCTGTGAAACAGAAGAGGGTGTCCAATCTCCTGGAGTTACAGACAGTTGTGTGCTGCCATGTAGGTACTGGGAATTAAAGCCAGGTCTTCCTAGAAGAGCAGTCAGTGCTCTTAACTACTGAGTCATCTGTCCAGTCATTTATTTATTTGTTATCTATTTATTTAGTGTGTATGGCATGTATACTCCTGGCAGTCAGAAATAGGCAACTTGCAGGAGTAGGTTCTCTCCCTCTACCACATGGGTCCCAGGAATTGAAATCAGGTCACCAGGCTTGGCAGCAAGTGCCTTTACCCACTTAGTCATCTGCTGGGATTTAAGTAAATCTCAAATGTAGCCCTTCCTCTCCTCTCTCTTGATCCACCAGGGTGTACTGCCTTGACACAGACCCAAAACCATGGGGCCAACTTGCTGTGCCCCTAAACCTCCAAATCAGTGAGCTCAAATAAACCTTAGCTCTTTCCCAGTTAATTGTCTCAGGTCTTTGTTATGGTCATGGGAACTAACTTGGTTAACCTTTGGTAGACGGAGGAGAGCCAACTTCTCGTATTCTGAAAACCACCAAAGAGGAAAGATCCAGTAGTTACCATATCCCTCTGATAAACTTCACCTATAGTGAAGGAAGTAACAGTATTTTAAGAGTTCCCACAAGTAAGGTTGGGAGAAATGACATATCAAAATATCAGGTTTTTTTTTCTTCCTACTGAAATAGTAATTCTAAACAAAAGCCATCAACAGCCAGATACTAAAATCATCTGATCAAAAGCTGGAATGAAAAAATGGGGCTAGAGTGGGGCTCCATTGGTAGGTAGAGTGCTGCCTAGCATACATGAAGCCCTGGGTTTGATCCCTAGCACCATATAAACCAGGTGTGGTCTTGGACACTTTTAATGTCAGAACTTAGGGAGTAGAGGCAGGAGGATCAAAATTCCAAGGTTATCCTCTGCTACATAGGAATTAAGGCCAGCATGGATTATAAGAGACTGTCTCAGGAAAAAAAAAAAAAAGTTGATGGCCACTTTGTAATAGGTGGGTCAGACTAGCAACATCTAGAAGCAAGATTCAGGTTTGATTCATAAGAAGGATGAAGAAGTATATCTGCTCCCTGATGGGATTCAATTACAAGATCTGGCTCCTATGAATTCTGGCCAAAGAACATTGAAAATGGAGTCTTTACATTGAAAGCCAGGTGGACATTTGTGGTCTGTGCTGCTGCCTGAAACCATGCTGATGTCCAGGGGCCATGTTGCCACCATGCTGTGGTGTGTGTTCCTGCTAGAGGTCATGTTGATGTCCGTGGTCTGTGTTACTACCGAAGGCCATGTGGATGTCTGTGAACTATGCTGCCAACAGAAGCCATGTTGATGTTCAGGAGCCATGTTGATTTCTGTAGTCTGTGTTGTTGCTGTTGGAGGCCAAGTTGATGTCTGTGGCCTGTGTTTCCACTGAAAGTCATGTGGATATCCATGGTCTGTACTGTCACCAGAAACCATGTAGAAGTCCATAGGACAAGGGAGCTTTTTTGCACAGTACTGATGACTGCAGACTCGAAGTTGACATTAAAAGACATAGAAGTCTTCTATTACAACCTCTTTCCACACCCCTCCCCAAAATAAACAGCCTAGACAGGAAGCCATTGAAGAGAACTATTAAAAATTGTGAGAGGGGCCAGGCAGTAGTGGTACATGCCTTTAATCCCAGCACTTGGGAGGCAGAGGCAGGCAGATCTCTGTGAGTTTGAGGCCAGCCTGGTCTACAGAGTGAGTTCCAGGTTGGGTTCCAAAGCTACAGAGAAACCCTGTCTCAACCCCCCCACACACACAAACACACACAAAAATTGTGGGGAAGTGTAGCTCCCCACAGTTAATGGCTTATGGTGAGGGTTGGGGAATGACTCAGTTTTCTTTAGGGGCTAGCTACTAGAAGTTTGAGCATTGCGGTGGTTTGAAAGAAAATGGTCCCCAAAGGGGGTGGCACTGTTAGGAGGTGTGGTCTTGTTGGAGGAAGTGTGTCACTGTTGGGGTGGGCTTTGATGTCTTTTTCTCATGCTTCACTCAGTGTGATAGTCAGTTGACTTCCTGTTGATTGCAGCACCGTGTCTGCCTGCATGCTGCCATACCCTCTGTCATGATGATAATGGACTAAACCTCTGAAACTGTAAGCAAGCCCCCCTCAATTAAATGTTTTCTTTATAAGGATTGCCGTGGTCATGGTGTCTCTTCACAACAATAAAAACGCTAAGACCACCATGCTCTATTGAGTATATGGGCCACACAAATCGGACTTGGTATTTTTTTTCATTTCTTTTCATTTTTTTTTTTTTTTTTTTTGCTGGAGGCAGTTCACAAGGGTGGGAGGGTGACCCTGGGAGAACTGGTTGGAAGCCTTTTAAGTGTTACAGCTCTGAAGGAAAAGGTATCCAGGCAATTGGGAGGCAAGGAATGCTACGAAGTCACACTGCACAACATACTTCACAGAAGAGATTTACTGAAAGGGAAAAACCAGGAGGGTGGCTGCCTCTGGTCAGGTGGGAAGCAGCAGGGAACTGAGCAGAAGGCAGGATTTATTTAGGGTTTCTTTTCTGGGGGAATATTCCAGGGTGGCCTAGGATTGGTGGATTCTATTTCTTGGCCCTAGTCTTGGGCTTAGGGTCAAGTCAGGGTCAGTGTGTTCTTTCCCTGACCTTTTTACCCCATGGGGGCATAATGTGAAATTCCCAAATAATCAATAAGAATGTTATGTTGAAAAAAAAAAAGAAAGAAAATGGAGTCTTTTCAAACCCGTCAGTGTACAAACTCCTTTTGAATTTTTTGTGGATTTGTTTGGGAAGTGTCCCAGTAGTGGGCACGAAGTAAATGAGGTTTATCTGAAATAAGACAGGCCACAGTGATCATTGCCACAGGGGGACAGTGAGAGCACGGGCCTTCATCACACTATACATAACAATTTATGAGGTTTTAGAAAGAGTGCTTAGGGGAATCTGGAGAGATTGCTCAGTGGTTAAGAATGCTTCTTGCTCTCACAGAGAACCAGTTTGGTTTCCAGTATCTGCATTAATGGGCTTGGAAACACTTGTAATTTCAGCTCCAGGGGATCTGGTGCCCTCTTCTGGCCTCAGAGGTCACCCACACTCATGTGCACTCTCGTGTGTGTGTGTGTGTGTGTGTGTGTGTGTGTGTGTGTGTGTGTGTGTGTGTGTGCATGCTCACACACACAGATAAATATAAAAATACTGTTGTGTTTGAAAAATCACATTGAGTTCTGATCTGCTTCAGTCTACTACTGAATTTACTATTAGTGTCTCATCACTATAATGAGCTGTATAAACACAAGCTAGAAGTAGATTGGCTGACCAGAAGGTCTGATTCAGTGCTGAGGCTGGGTTGCTGAGAGAATCCTTTTAATGAGTCTCAATAACTTAACAGGAATAAATGAATGTATGTGTAACAACAGCCTGACTCTGAGAAGCTTTAAGCTCCAGAAAAGTCCATTTTTGTACCATTCTAGCTCTTGTGGACACTCATCTTGGGTTTCCCTTTATATACATTCATATATACTACTGTATAGAGAATAAAAACCTTTATATTCTTTTATAGTATCTTGTTGTTTGGCCTTTAAATTTATACAATTTCAGATACATTTTCCCCAAATCAAATACTTCAATATTCTATAGTACTAGCATGGTGTAGCCTTTAAGATACTAAGGGGGAAATGTTTTAAGAAATAGGACCGTGTGCCATCCTTCAGGAGGTGCCACTTTAATTTACACTTTTCATAAGATCTCTCCCATCACTAAGATTCTATTATTTTATGATATAACCAGTTCTAGAAGCTTGCTTCTCCCAGCTGAAACACTAAGGCGTGGGACATGAAACCTGTAGAACATAAGAGGTAAGCTTTGGGAATCTGAACAGAGGCCTGGCTGGAGGGAGAAGTGGTTCAGTGCTCCCGAGTGATGCTACACAGGTGTGGGAGACATCTGGTCAAAGCAAAAGGATGCTGAGCCAGGGAGACAGGGTTCAGTAAAGTGCCTGTCACACATGAGGGCCTGTGTGACTTTAATATCCACATAAAAAGCCAGGTGTGGTGGTGTGTGCTTGTAATCCCAGCACTGGCAGAGACAGGAGGATCTCTCGGGCATGCAGGCCAGCCAGTCTAGCCAAATCCAAAAGCTCCAGGTCCCAGTGAGACACTTTGCCTCAAAAAAACAAGGTGGATGACTCTGCAGAATCGACACTCAAGGTTAAGCTCTGGACTCCGCAGACATCTGGTAGTCAGCCACATGATGGTAAATGTTTTACACTGGCTTTCAAGAGAGAAAAGACCTAAGAGGGAGTACTTGCTTATTTTCTTAGTGAAAAATCTTGTCCTGGCCCAGGTATCAACACAAGTGGGAAAGTACAAATTGGCTCTCATAGCTGGGATGAGCAGACTTTAATCTTCACTAAGTGTTCTTGGACTTCTGGCTACAACTCACTAGTTACTAGTAGGTCTTGCCAATGTTTTAATGGATTATAAATAGCATTTTTAACCTTTTGGAGTTTTGTATGTTGTTTTTTGAGACAGGGTTTCTCTGTGTAGCCCTGGATGTCCTGAAACTCACTCTGTAGATCAGGCTGGTCTCAAACTCAGGGATCTGCCTGCTTCTGCCTTCTGAGTTCTGGGATTAAAGGTGTGTGCCACCACTTCCTGGCTGCATTTTTTTTAACCTTAAAAAGGATTTTTATTTTATATGTTTGCCTACACATATGTCCATGCACCATGTGTGTACACAAATAGCATTTTTAAAAATGGATAGATCAATCCCAGAGTGAGTTTGTGAAAACTTGTTTTTTTCATTGAAACATAAGAAGTCACAGTGGAAACAATTCTCAATGTGGCTGGTTACAAAGTCTGAAAGCCACTACTATTGTATTGTCTCTTAAAATAAAAAATAGCTGAATGCACACATAATCTTAGTACTTGGGAGAATAAAACAGAAGGAATGAGGAGTTAAAAGCTAGCCTAGGCTACATAGGACCACAGCATCTCAGAAATACCCACCCTTCAAAAATGAAAATCTTAAAAAAATGGTTTGTGTGTATGATCGTATTTGTGTGTATTGTGTCACACACACACACACACACACACACACACACACACACACACACACACACACACGACTCTGGCTGCAGAGTCCAGAAGAGAGTACCATTCTCTGGACCTAGAGTTGCAACTGATTTTGAACTACAGTTGTAGGTGCTGGGAACTGAATTCAGGTCCTCTGCAAGCACCATGTATATTCTGAACTTCTGAGGCATCTCTCCAGCCCCATTGAACACCATTCTTTACCCTTCCATTACCCTTGCTATGGTGCTGTTTCTCAGTTCTTCCCAGCAGAATGATTTTCAATGCTTAAGGTTACTATTCCCACCATTTCTTAACCTCTCATTTCCTCACTACTTCAAAGTCAGTTCCCAGGGACCTCTGTTGCGACACCCATTGATCCTGTTTGTGTGATTTGACCCCTCAGAGAATTTAGCACACCTATGCTCCTGTAGTCATTCCCAGCAGGTCTCCAGAGCCACTCTTACTTTCTCTCTTCCTGGATTTTTCTCCGCAGGGCTCTGGCCAAGGCTGTTTTCTCCTATCTGCTCTCCTAGGAGGCCTCATTCCCATGACCTCATGTCACCTTCCTCTCTCTGCCTGCCTCAGCATGCTGAGGATTTTTGTTCTGAGAGCATGCAGTGGCTCTCAAGAGCCCCAGGACTTTGCACTAGCTATTTCCACTACCTGAAATGCATCCAGCATTGAGGTGTATTGATCTTAACTTCCTTTAGCCTTGTGAAGAAGTGGTAGGCTCAGGCAAAACTGTATATTAAATTGCTCTTCACTTACCAATAACGTAGCATTCAATCCAAGGTCTAGGGACCTATTTCTTTAGAGGATTTTCACAAGGTATTGGGAATATGTACAGCAAATTCCCTTTCTCAACTTAAAACTCAAAGTATAGTTAGAAGCCCACCACACCTAACAATAACTACTACGTTAAGGCAGTGTACATCAAGGGTTAAATTCAGCTATTCAAGTAGAATCTTGAGGAGTGAATCAAATTTACAAAACGGACAAGAGGAAAAAGTAAAAACGAACCAGACATGAGGTTGCTGCTAAAAGGCTTATAATGAATTCAAGTTCATAACAAAATAAAACGCACAACCAGAGGGGAAAAAAATAAACCGCCATATCTAACATGTCTTTCAAAAACAAACACGGGGCGCACGCCTTTAATCCCAGCACTCGGGAGGCAGAGACATGCGGACCTCTGTGAGTTCGAGGCCAGCCTGGTCTCCAGAGCGAGTGCCAGGATAGGCTCCAAAGCTACACAGAGAAACCCTGTCTCGAAAAAATAAAAACAAAACAAACAAACAAAAACAAACAAACAAAACAAACACGGGCAAAAGTCAAGAAGAGAACATAACTTTGAACCCTTCAGCACACCAAAACTAGGCAGCCACTCCAAGAACTCTGTTTTTATTTGTATTTCTGTTTGTACAAAGGAGGCCAAACTGTCAGCAGTGCCGGCCCCTGACAGTGCAACTGTTTATTTACCATCTACTCTGCTCAGAATCGAGCACCACACTGTCTAAACTGTTCTCTAAGAAATCGTCCCATTCAGCAAACCCCAGCACAGAATAACTGGCGAGTCCCAGTGTTAGCACGTCCAGGCACTCACTGCTCACAGATGGGGTCTTCCTGCTGGGGCAATACTGAACCGATTTCCTCCACACCTAGGGCGAGTTACTGGCAAAATGGAGAGATTGTTAAATCCGATTGGCTTGCAGCATTGCTCGTCTCTGACCCAAGGCTGCAAAGGAACGCATTTTTATCACCCTTGAGATAACAATGTGTGTCCAGGGTGACCCAGAACTCCTTAAGTTCCCCAATAAGATCTCAGGATGACCTTGAATTTATGATCCTCCTGCCTCCACCTGGAAAGTACTGGGATTACAGGCAATGCACCTCGACCAGTTTGTGTAGAATTGGTTAGAAATCAACCTGGGGGCTCCCAGCACGATAGGTAAGCCACATCCAAGCCCTGAACAAAACTCAGACTCCCAGCTCCCACCGTCAGCCAGCACTCGGACGCCCCGCCCCTGGCGTCGTGCTCTCGGAAACGGCCTCGGACTAACCCCGCCCTCGGCCTGTAGTCTCGTGGAGAACGCGGACGGTGTCCTGCAGGGCACACGGCAGAGCGCAGTGCCTCCTAGCACCGGGCTGGGGTGAGTTCGGGCGACACCGGGCTCAGGGGCATCGGGATGTCACGGTCTCCAGATAGGGATCCGAAGGATGGTTCGAGTGCGGACGCGCCGTCCCGCCGTTCCCATCCCGACTCACGCTCTAGGCTCCGGGCTTCGGGCTCCGAGCTCTGGGCTCTGGGCTCCGGGCTCCGGGAGGTGGTCGTGGGTTGAGGCTTGTCTTCCGACCGGAGTGTCGGGACAGCGCTGCCAGCGTGAGTGAGGCCTTTCCGCTCCGCGCCTCCCCGCCTGTGGTCTCCATCCCCAGCGGGAGAAAGGGCGAGCGTCACCTGGATCTCAAAGGCCCCGGGACAGTTGATTGACAGCTCTTGCCACACTTTGTGATCCTAGACACGCACTTTAGGATGCTGAGTCATTCGACCCCAAGGTTGAACGTGGGGAAAACGCAAGGTCTCTGGATTTGGGGCTCATCATTAAATCTAAGCGATTGCTTCTTTTGGCTGGAATGATGAGACTTGCCTGGAGACTTCGGGGACTAGTTATTTAATGCCAGCCGAGGCCATCTGGATCTCTCTCTGGGCAAGATATCAATTACGGATGTGGTGATGGCAATTCTTGTCTCCTTTATGCTCTCGTTTCTGCTTCCTGAATTGCACCGAACAGAACTAAAGGTTCAGAAGTTTTGAATAAATTGATAGTTAATGGCAAATACTAGGTAGGGGTCTAGGTTTGTCTTTTAGGGTGTAACCAAGAAAGATCCAATTTTCTTTTTCCCAGTAAAAACTTAACAGTTGGGGAGTGCCTATAGTCATACAGCCTGACAACTGTAGGAAGTAAACTGCAGGAAACTCTAGTTTCGGTTTTCTGACTTGGTTCTGGTTTGAGTCATCAGTCTTAGAGGGAGTAAAATGTATTATTGGGAAAGGCGTAGTGGAGGTATCTTTAAAAACCAGGCTGGTGCAGAACATTGTATGTAGTATTCAGGGGAGTGGCTAGACTTTCCCAACCCACCTCCAACTTACTTAATTTGGCTAACTGAAGAAGAGCAATCTTAATAGCTAACACATACTGAGCTGTTTTCCACTATTTAAGCTTGTTTAATCCCCAGAGCAGTGCTATGATGTGATTCTTGCTTTTTCTACAAACAGGGAAAGTTAAATGAATATTCTCATAGTTTCATTGGACTGTTTGCATGTTATTTGCCATTGTTGTAGTTTAGGGTTTTGCATTGTTTTTGTATTAGGGACTGAACCCAGGACCTTGAGCATATTTGACAACCCCCAAACCCTTTCCCCACCTTTTTTTTTTTTTTTCTTTTTTGGCATTGAGGATTGAACCCAAGGCTCCAGGCATACTAAGTATAATGTAAATGACTGCTGATATCCTAGCTTGTATTTTAGTTGCTTTTGGTTCCCAGTACTGGGATAGAACCCAGGGCCTAATGTACACTAGTCAAGCTGTCTACTCAACTACACCCTTAGCCCTTAACAAAATTATTTTGAGACAGGATGTCTTAGTCACTATTGTATTGCTATGAAGAGACACCATGACCATGGCGACACTTATGAAGGAAAACATTTAATTGGAGCTTGCTTATAGTTTCAGAGGTTTAAGTCCATTGTCATCATGACTGAAAGTATGTAGCATGCAGGCAGACTTGGTGCTGGAGAAGTAGCCAAAAGTTCTACTTCCAGATCCACAGGCTGCAGGAAGGGAGAGACACCAGACCTGCCCTAGGCTTCTGACACCTCAAAGCCACCCCTATGATACACTTTCTCTGACAAGGCTACTCCTCTTAATCCCTTCAAATAGTGCTAAATATATGAGCCTATGGGGGCCATTCTTATTCACACTGCCACACAGGGTCTTGCTAAATTGCCTAGGGTAGCATCCAATTTGTAATCCTTCTGCCTCAGCCTCCCAAGTGGCTGGAGTTACAGGTATGTGCCACCATTCATGTTGAAAGACCCCGAAGAGGCACTTTCGTAGAGGGAGACCCACACACCCAGGAATCAGCGAGGCCACGAACTGGATGCAAAAAAACAAGAGGCTTTATTGGAGACGCAGGTACCTGGGGCGACTTAGCTTCTGTGTGGCTAAGCGCGCCCGCCCCAAGGGAAAGGCGTCCTTATATAGGGAAAAAGGCGCAAGCTAGGAGCAGGGATTCTATTTGATGGTTCAAATGAGGCACAGAGCCATTCCAGATCAGCATATTCTCAAGGTCTGGTGTCTGGTACAACAGACTTGATTCCTCCCTCCGCGCCCAGGTGGCTGACCTTGGGGGCGGAGACCTTGGGACGGAGCGGTCCGGCGGGGGCCGGGGCCGGCCTTGCGCGGCGGCGGGGAAGTGCCGGCAGCTGTGGGGATCAAGGGTCAGGGGGTGCAGGAGAGGATGTATTCGCCAGCTGCATTCGGGAAAACTTAAAAGAGAAAGCTAAGGGCGGGGGTCTTTCAATGTAATTTTATTATTTTTATAACTTTGAACTCAATGTAATTTTCTTATGCTCTTAAAAAATACTTCCTACACTGATAATTTAAAATTATTTCATGTATAAATACATTACTAAGAATGTAGAAGACAGGCAGTAGTGGCACATGCCTTTAATCCCAGCACTTGGGAGGCAGAGGCTGGAGGATCTCTGTGAGTTTGAGGCCAGCCTAAATCTACAGAGTGAGTTCCAGGATGGCCAAGCCTATACAGAGAAATCCTGTCTCAAAAAAACAAAAGAAAAAAATGTAGGGTAGGTCTTTGGTTATACTAACATTCTGTTATTTGTTAACTATTGGTAAAGTAATATAATTTGGGTAT
The DNA here is from genome assembly GCF_003668045.3 of Cricetulus griseus. Taxonomy (NCBI): domain Eukaryota; kingdom Metazoa; phylum Chordata; class Mammalia; order Rodentia; family Cricetidae; genus Cricetulus; species Cricetulus griseus. The sequence continues at coordinate 236,469,678 of NC_048596.1, read as the reverse complement.
GAAAGTTTGATGTGAAGAAAAATTTTGCATGCTTGGTTTTCTATTTTGCTTTTACACAGGGCAAGTTTTCAATTTGAGTATTCTCTAAATGAAACGTGGGTAAAGCCTTATATAAAGAAGAGAGACTCCAATCAACAATATCAATAATAAGTTGGAAAAGAACGATGCTGTCCTTAAACAACCTGCAAAATATCATCTATAGCCCGGTAATAGATTTTAGCACATCATTTTTTTTTTTTTTTTTTGCCTATAGTAAGATTGACCAAAAATGCACTCAAGTTATAATTATCCTTTGGGGACCAGACATGAACACAATTCAGTTAGCATATATGGCATTTCTTTGGGAGATTGACACTGTGATGGGTACTGGTTGAAAAGTAGGTGTGTGGGGGGAACAATGACAGTACAAGGTGGTGAGAACTGTGGGACAGATAATTTAAGGGCCCTGGGAGTGGCATGTCTCAGACTTTAAAAGCTTAACCTTTTGGGGGTTGGGGGGGATAGGGTTTCTCTGTGGCTTTGGAAGCTGTCCTGGAACTAGCTCTGTAGACCAGGCTGGCCTTGAACTCACAGAGATCTGCCTGCCTCTGCCTCCAGAGTGCTAGGATTAAAGGCGTGCACCACTACTGTCTGTCTTCTACATTCTTAGTAATGTATTTACACATGAAATAATTTTAAATTATCAGTGCGCCACCGCCGCCTGGCAAAAAGCATAACTTTTAAAGGAAAATGAATCTCTTATTCTACGTAGCTTTTCCTTCTTGCTTCCTTTTTACATCTTTATTTACTGTGTATGTGGTATGTGTGCATGCATATACCTTGGTGTCACAACACACACATGAAAGGAAGGTCCAGGGACAACTTTTGGGAAGTCCTATTCTACCATTTGGGTCCCAAAGTTGAACTCAGGTAGTCAGATCTGGCAGCAGGCACCGTGACCTGCTGAGCTATCTGACTGGCTTACTCGATACTTCCTTCCTTCCCATCTCTCTATCTCTACCTTCTTTCTGTTCTATCTATGCTGTGGAATAATCCTTCCGTGTGTCATGAATTTGTATTCCTCTCATTGGTTAATAATAAAGCTAAATTGGCATGTAGCCAGGCAGAATGAGGCTAGATGGGAAAGCCAAAAAGAGATACAGGGAGAAAGTGGGGCAGAGTTGGGAGAGATGCAAGCCAGCCGCTAGAGGAACAAGACATGCTAGAGAAGAGGTAAAGCCATGAAACCATGTGTCAAAATGTAGATTAATAGAAATGGGTTAATTTAAATTGTAAGAGCTAGTTAATAATAAGCCTGAATTATAGGCTGAATATTTTGTAATTAATATAAGCTTTTGTATGGTTAATTAGGACCAGATGGCTGGGACAAAAGAAAAGCTCCACCTCTGTTTACATATCATCTGTCTGTCTGTCTGTCTGTCTGTCTGTCTGTCTGTCTGTCTATCTATCTATCTATCTATCTATCGGGGAGAATCTATGGCTTCATGATTTGGGTGTATTTTACCACTAAGCCACATATCCACCCCTTTACTGTTCATTTGTTAGGTTTTTTGTTTATTTTTGAGATAAGACATTGCTGTTGGATCTGAGCTCAAACTTGAAATCCTCCTGCCTCAGCCCTAGTACTGGGATTATAGACTGGTCTGTTCTGCCACATCTGGATTTTTGTCTTCATTTTGAAATGATAACTGTCCACAAGAAGTTAATGTTCAGGCTTCCCCTCTGTTTTTTCAACACTGCTTGGTACTGTAGCAGGGGAAATGTCAGGAGCCAGTGGTGAGAGGCCCATGCGAAGCATATGGTCCAGTTCAGGCTGCTGCTAAGAGTCCCTGGCTAATTGCTGGAAAATACACTCTACATCATGGTCCTTCCAGAAACCTGTGAAGAGCCTACTTTGGTTTTCTGTGTTTGTGAGACTCTAGATATACCTGATTTCTTCTTACCACTGCAGTGTGAACAGAGGCCTGACATAGGGCCACTGTTTTTTGGTGACCCCCCCCAAGGAAACTCTTGAGCAATTGAAATGGCAAGAGTCACTGAAGTAAGGTTCCAAGTCAGTTGTATGTTTGTGTTGAAGACATGGTAATTGTAATTTTTCTCCTTAACCTTCATAGTGTCATAAGGAAAGAAAGGTTTAACACCACTCCAAACAGAGTTCTGGGGAGAAATAGCCTTATGTGGCAGAGGGTTCAAAAAGGAAGGTCTACAAAATTTGACACTAGTGAAGATATTTAAAGTAACTGTATGTATGTTATAGTTAAAAACATCTCAGGGTTGTGAACTGGAAAGAAACAAGACTAGGCTTCTGTGTATGCGTAAATGTGTACATGTTTGAGCGTGTGTGTGCATGGGTATGAGAGAGTACGAGTGTATATGTGTACTTGGTAAATGTATGTATTTGTGAGTGTATGTGCATGTAATTTTTTTTTCTGTAATTAGTGTGATGAAGACAGGAACTGTCACCTTTTCGTTTTGACTTCGTGAATGTGTTCTTGGTCCAGATTGGTGTAAGCTCTGTCCATGTTAAAACACTTCTTGGGAAAAACAAAAGACACCACCAGTTCCTATTTCCTATTTCTTTCATTAGTTTCACTGAAAGAATCTGAAAAATTAAAAGCCAGACTCTTCTGCATTCAAATTGAGTGAGTCATATGGAAGAAATTGTCTTCATTTTACAGCAGAAATGCTGTCACGTGGAACCTGTGGGAACTTCATCATCTTCCCATAGATTCTGTGGTTGTTGTTCTTGGCACTCTTGCTGTTGTTTTGTGAGATGAGAGTCGGCATCTCACTTTGTAGCCCAGGCTGTCTCCATCTACATCAGTCTTTTGCCTCAGCTTCCTAGCTGCTGAGACTGAAGTTGAGCCGCCACACCTGGCTTGTTGAGAGCTGAAGGCACTCGACATCCAGCTGGCCAAGAAGTTAGAAAATATGAGTCTGGCTGGCTGCTACTCCTCACTCATAAACCACTCACCACCATTAATCCCAGCTGGAGCTGAGGAATGGCTCCTTCAGGAACCAGGTCTCTAAGGCTACACCTACTGTGCCGAGTCACCAGCACAAGTTTATGATCGTAGCTGTTGAGTTGTTGCAGCCAAAGGGCAGGGAGCAGCTCTGCCAGACAGAGAGGCTCAGGGGCACAGTCAGCACATGCTCCTGGGCCTCTTAGAACCTCCACGTGGGATTATCTGTTGGGGAGATTCTGAAGACTTGGGGATTTTATCCCGTGCTGGTCACACAGACACTGTCTGCCTCACACACAGGAGTACTGCAGACACCCAGATGAACACTACAGGTGTCCTGTTGTTTAGGGCAATAAGTGTTTTCTTGGAAACTCAAGTGTAGGCCCCAGTCAGGGACCAGCATTTCAAGGGCAGCACTCTGCCTCACTCTCAGTTCTTAATCTACTACGGTATCTTTCTCATCGTCTCTATACAGCCTTTAAAATACAGGTTGTGAGCTGGGCATGGTGCCTACCTGCAGTCAGTTCTTGGGAGGCAGAGAGGCAGGAGAGTCAGAAGTTCAAGGTCATCTGTTATTAGCCTCCATTAGTCACTGAGTTGGGTTATAACTGCCTTGTAACTGAATTTATGAAAATATATTTGTCAAATTTCGTTCCTTAGACAATCCCCTATGTCGGCACCATTTCTGAACAGCTGAAGCCTGGCTCTTTGATTGTAGTCCGTGGACATATTCCTAATGATGTGGACAGGTAAGAACATTGCATCCTGTGGAAGTCTCCCAGTGACTATGGAGAGGCCACTTTGATGCCTTGAGGCCTGCTGTTGTTTCACTAGCAACCCTGCTGAGCTGTGAGGAGGATGAGTAACGGGGTGAAGGTTGTTTGATAACAGGAAATCTTGATAAAGTGTCAACACTCACGGTATCTCTCAAGACAGTCTTGGTGGCTTTACTGAGTGTCTGCTTTGAGTATAAACTCAGGATGTGTTGGTTCCTTTTCTTGTTACTGAGAGAAGCAACAAAAGGAAGAAAGGTTCATTTTTGCTCGTGATTTGAGGATCCAGTCCATTCTGGTGGAGAATAAGAGCAAGTCTTCTATGGTGGCAGGGTCTTGATCACATTGTGTCCCTAGTCAGGAAGGAGAGAGATGAATGGCTGGTTCTCAGCTCACTGTCTCCTTTTTTCTTTTGTATCAAGTCAGGGACTCTAGTCTATGGGTGGTGCTGCCCACGTTCAGGGTGGGTCTTCCCTCCTCAGTCACACCTCTCTGGAAAAAGTTCTCACAGACACACCAAGGGGTGTGTCTCCTAGGTGACTCGAAATGCAGTCAGGTAGACAAGGAAGAGTAACCATCGAAGGTCGTGTCTGCCAGAGTTAAGTTCAGTTCTGAGTGGCTGACATCATTAATTTAAATGTGTGGAAATGATCTCACAGAGGCCCTGGAGCTTTGCAGTCAGTTCTACCCATCAGCTTGTGACTTGTGATCCTTAGCTAAAGTGCACCCTCACTTTGATGCTTTCAAAGGCTGGAGGTATATGTGCAGCAGGGGTTGGGGCGTGGGAGCAGGTATGGATGAGATCAGGTGCTGCTCACTCTGAACAGACTCCTCTGGGCCAGGAGTCTCCCTGGAACTTGCCTTCTGTTCATCAGCAGACTTGTGCTGACAGACAGGCCAGGATCCAGGGCAGTGGGAAAGGAAAGGTCTTATTCTGGCCTCATATAGACCAGAGGAAGGAGGAAGGGAAGATGGGCAGGCTGCCCTGTAGGTGCTGTGGATGCAGGAAGGGGTGATGGGGGGCACCTGTACTTTCCCTGTGGCTCGCCTTTACAGGCTCATGTGGTTCTTCTCTGCCATTGCCCAGATTCCAGGTGGACTTGCAGCATGGCAACAGCCTGAAGCCGAGGGCTGATGTGGCCTTCCACTTTAATCCTCGCTTCAAAAGGTCCAACTGCATTGTTTGCAACACGCTGACAAATGAGAAATGGGGCTGGGAGGAGATCACCTACGACATGCCCTTCAGAAAAGAAAAGTCCTTTGAGATCGTGATCATGGTGCTAAAGAACAAATTCCAAGTAGGTGCTGAGAGAGACAGGGAGAGTGCTAGTGAGCGAGCTTGGGGCCACCTCTGAGGCTACTGGAGGCATCAGATTTGTCATTCCCTGTCCAGATGGAAACACACAGGTCCAGAACAGATACTCTTTCTTAGGTCTTCTTTCTTCTGGGAGGGCTAAGTTCTGGATCCACACAGCATCCTGTTACTGTTAGGGAAGTGGATTATTAAAAACCCCCACCTAAGGAGTAGGAAAACCTTCACGAGCAGATTATTGGTGGCCAGGGTGTACCTGAAAGGGCAGTCCACTGTCACAGCCAGATACTGCTGTAGGGCCCTGGGGGTCTTGTGAACACAGCCACTGACTTCTTGGGCTGCACTTTGGCTCCAGAGGTGAGTGCAGCCCTCAGACCCACAGAGGGCTTGTAAACCAGAGATTCTTCAGCTCCGGGAGGTGTGCTCATGTTGGTCTAGGTCCCTATGAGACATTACTCTCGAGAATCCCATGCACTCCTCAATTTGCTGTTCTCCCCTTCTGTCTTGGTCAGTATAGCTGTATCCACCATGTTGCCCCTGGCTTGTTGTATGTGTACTGTGGGCCCTACTGTGGGCTGTTTATGTCTCCCTCCTAGACTCTGACACTCTACCTGGCATTAGGAGGCACGGTGCTGAGGACTCACAGATGGCACTTCACCATCCTACACAACTTTAGCCCATTGAGTAAGGCTTTTACAATTTAGAGATAAGAAATCTCAGATAAGTCAGAAAGCTCACTGTGTGCTTTTGCTGTTGATGTTGTTGCTTTTTGTTTGTTTTTGAGGCAGGGTTTGCCTGTGTAACAGCTCTGGCTGTCCTAGAACTCACTCTGTAGACCAGAGTGGCCTCAAACTCACAGAGATCCACCAGCCTCTGCCTCTGCCTCCCCAGTGCTGGGATAAAAGGCTTGCGCCACCACGCCCAGCTGCTGTGTGCTCTCAGTGAAGTCAGCACGTACTCGTGCCTCCCATATAGGTGGGCTCTGTCAGAATGTGGCCCTCAAAGAGGGTTGGGGCAGCAATTTGGCAGAGCTAACCTGCCTCCTAGGCTTTCAGACCTCGTGTGTGATCCTTGGGGCTCTGAGCATGGCTATCTCCTGGGCACACTCACAGATAGACCCATGTGGCGCACAGCACACATATTTCCAAATGTATACGCCTGGAGAGATGACCCATTCACTTAATCAGACAAGACTCAAAAAGTTCAGAATTTCTGTTAGTGTGGTGGTGGCTGCTTACATTCAGCCACAATGTGGGAAAATAAACCTAAGACGACATTTCATTCATTCATTCACTTTTTCTGTGGTGCTGGAGATGAAGCCTGGGTGGGGCAAACGTTCTACCACAGCTCCACTCCCACCTGTAAGGAGACATTTGTATTTGGACAAGGAATTGCTCTGTTAATGTGCTCTGAGGGCACTGTCTTCCGTCTGTGCAGGTGGCTGTGAACGGAAAGCACACTCTGCTGTATGCCCACAGGATCAGCCCAGAGAAGATAGACACACTGGGCATCTACGGCAAAGTGAATGTCCACTCCATTGGATTCAGCTTCAGCTCGGTAAGTGCCCTTCCTGCCACACATACCTGGGGGCTTTGGGGGACAGTGTTTTTCACATTCAGTCAGACCAAATGGTAGGAATTTTCTTTCATTTACATCTTCCATTTAGGTAAAAGTAACATAAATATTTCAGACCACTTGAGTCCTGCTCACTTAATCAGGCTTTTGTTGTCTGTGGGACCCCAAATCTAGAGTGAGCTTGCAAAGTGAATACCTTTTTAGCTGGTTAGTGTGTATTTCCTGTCCACGGGAACAAATAAATATTTCTGTAAGACAGTTTTCTAAGAATTGGAATTTAGGTTTCTTGGTCACTGATAGCTCGTTCCCAAGAGTGTGAACAGTTCACACCCTCGGCAGATGTGCCCAGCTGCTCGTGTGCTCATGATCCTATTAGCATCAGATCTTGTTCTCACAAACTTGCCAGTTTTGGGGGGATCTCCAGTGTTCAGTTGTATTTTTAAAAATCATAATTCTCAGTACTTTTCCATGCTCAGTGTCACTGATTTTTTTATTATGTTCACTATTTTAAAAAGATTCTGATGATGTTAATCTATGATCTTTTTGTAGGATTTACAGAGTATGGAAACATCTACCCTGGGCCTGACACAGATAAGTAGAGAAAATGTAAATATCCTCTCCATGAACCAGTAATTTAAAAATGTTCTTAGTTACCATCAGTGGAAGGAAGTCTTTATTTAGTTTTTGAAATTATTGAGTTTTCTGTATTCATTCATGTGTGTGTAGGTACATGTGTACGTGTGTGTACATGTATGTGGAGGCCAGAGGTCAGTTCTGGAAGTCTTTATCAATTGCTCTACATCTTTTTTTAAAATTATTTTTTGCATGTATATGTGTGCAGTATATGCATGTGTATACATGTTCACATGTGTTGGCATGTGTGTGAAAGCCAGAAATAGACGCTAGATGTCTTCCTTGATTGTTCTCAGCATTCTGAGGCAGAGTTCGTAGTTGAACCCAGAGCCTGCCAATTCAGCTAGTCTTAAGTAGCCAGCTTGCTCCAGAGATCCTGTCATGTGCTAGGATTACAGGCAGGCCTCCATGCTGGCCCAGCATTTATATGGGTGAGTGCTGAGGATTTAAACTCCAGTCCTCATGCTTGTTCTGCAAGTGCCTTAGCCTCTGGACCACCTCCCTAACACTTCCACCTTATTTTTTTGAGACAGGGTCTCTCACTGAGCCTGGGACTCACCTATTGGCTAGGCTGGCTGGTCAGCTTGCCCTCCTTTCTCTGCCTCTGCAGCACTGGGATTACCAGTGTGCAATTCCCATGCCTGGCTTTTGCATGTGTGCATAGCAAGTACCATACCAACTGAGCTGTCTCCCTAGCTTCACCAATTAAGTTTTTAATGTGAGGTCAGGACAGAAGCAGTCATTTAAGAACCAAGGAACATACTGTTTTATGGTCTTGGGCACCGTAATTTTTTTTTGGAGGGGGGCACTGTATTTTTGTTGACATGTTACCTGCTAGTTAAATGGCTACCACTCTGTGGTCATGTGAAAAGCACTTTGTCACCCTAACTTCTTAAGAGATATTGGAACGAAGCATTTGTAAATCCTGAACACCAAGGGCACTGCAGATGAACTCTGCCCCTTTGTGGCAACAGGAGCAGTTGTAAAATTGACACTGCTGTTGTGGAAAAAGCAAGGCCTTACACCTCTGCACATCCATGCTTACAGGTGGAATAACAATGTCAGTATTTGGAGGGCTCTTGGGGAGGATAGGTAAAATGTGTTTGAAGTTCACATGTAAACCTTTGAACAACCATTAATTTGTGGGTGCTAAAGTATTCACATGAAGTGCCAGGGTCCAGCCTGTATCAGTCCCATGCTACAGAGGCCATCTGTTCTGGACTGATATCTTTGGGACTGCCATTGGAGCCAGCCGAACAGCTCCGGGTCCATCCCTGAGTGGGAGAGTGTGGTTCGGGAAACTCCTAGCTACCCCACGGCATTAAGGATGAGACAGACACATCTTGTCATCTCAGGAGTGCTCTCAGTCCATGCTGGAGACTGGAGTCCATGGTTTATTCAAGCATCCTCTTAATAGCTTTCCAACAGTGGGGAAAAGACATCTATTATCATGTATCAAGCTGATATTAAATATTTCCTTTAATCCTAGAGGTAGTCTTAGAACTGCACGTCCTCACCAGCCTCTCACCAGTCCCTAGGCTGGTACACAAGCTTCCTTGTATACTACTAGGCTTACTAGTTTCCAGGCACGTTTTCATCAGCCCCCATGATGGGTATGCATCTACCCAGAGGCCTTGGTCCATTGTTACACAAACTAGGAACCATTCCCCACCAAGGCCAGGCATCTAGTGGTAACCAGCCAGCATCTGAAAGACAATGGGAGATTGAAGCTCCTGGGATCGAGCTGAGGTTTGTACCCCAAAATATCATAATTGATATTTTTTGGCCCCAACAATGAAGGACACCAGACTTCCTTCCAGTCCATGTTGCTCTTCAGAAGTCTTTGCACAGCACCTGTCATGAAACACAGTGCTTGTGTCAGCAAGGCAGATAAGGCACTGATACATGATGCCACAGCAGGCTGCTCCTTGCAAACCTGTCAGCCTGCCCAGTAGGTTGTGCTCACTTTTCTTTCTCTCCCACCAGGTATATAAGTCTGGCAAGGCACATTTGGTGAGTACTTTTTTTTTTTGCTTGGTTATTCCTTGCAGGACATTTTATAAACGACCCAGAACATGAACCGCTGAGCCTTGAAGGCAGCTACATTCTTTCCACACATTATTGTAGAACTGTTTCCTATAATCTGGTAATAGAGGAGACACTTCTAAAATCATACTCAGAACTGTGTAAGAGCATAGACTGAACTGTCACTCACACTAAAATCCACCCCCCTCAGCTGTTTGTCTAAGGTTTGAAGAGCCAATGATTTAACTCTGTTTAGAAATTAAGTTCTAATGCTGGGTGGTGGTGGCGCATGCCTTTAATCCCAGCACTTGGGAAGCAGAGGCAGGCGGATCTCTGTGAGTTCAAGGCCAACCTGGTCTAACTGCTACCTCCACTTCCAGCAGAAGCCCAGGGCAGCCCCTGGCATTGTAACTTTCCCTGGACAGACATGTCCTCAGGCATGTGTCTGAACCACTCATGTGGGTTGCTGGTCCCATTAGACCTTAGATAGCTCTGCAGCCATGTCTCATGCATGAGGAGTCAGGTGTCACCCAGGCTGTGAAAACAATCACTGTGTGAGTGTGTCCTGTTAGACAAGATGAGCTTTGCATGGTACCCAGCTGAAATGAAAACAAAGGTCTGTCCCCTCCTGGGGTTCACAGACTCTTAACCCACCATGTTGTTAGGAATTTTCCCACAAGGTCCTTGCCTGAAGATTGCCTCATTCTGACTGTGGCCCCTTTTCAGAGCCTGCCATTTGAAGCAAGGTTAAACGCCTCCATGGGCCCTGGACGAACTGTTGTCATTAAAGGAGAAGTGAATACAAATGCCAAAGGGTCAGTATTGCTGCGCCACTGTTGTCTTATGGACTGGGGGCATGTTGGTAGAGCTGGTGTGCTTTCCTGAAAGGAGGGACCATGGCAGTGCAAGGTCCCACTAAAGACCTGTTGGCAGAGTCAGGACTAGGGACAGCTTCTGGCTGGGCCCCCTTTCAGCCAGGTAGGTGGAATTTTTGTTCACGAGGCTCCTCTAGGATAGCCTCAGTGTACCAAACTTGGGGTCACAGTCCATACCCTAAGAAGCCAAGTTCAGCTATCCATCCTCAAGGAACCAATGAAAAAAGCCAGATTAATAGTGGGAAGCAGAAAAGGAGTTATTCAGTGCAGAAAAATGAGTTATTCAATACAGAAAAAAGGAGTTATTCAGTGCAGAAAAGGGGTTATTCGATGTAGAAAAAGGAGTTATTCAATGTAGAAAAAGAATTTAGTCAATGTGGCCACATGGGGAAGAGCAACAAAGAGGACCAGTGACCCCTGGCCTGCATTTGTAGGGTCCTGTGGTACAATTAAAGTTTAAATAGAGGGCCAAGGATCTGTACATCTCAGCAGTCCCAGTCAAGGCGTGGTCCCACCACCACTGGCCCATTATTGTTGGGGCTTCAGTCTCATCCCATTAGGTAGTCTTACAAATTACAGATATTTTTTCAGGCAACAAGTCCCCACTCTGATTAGTGCTATTTCCTTTTCTAGCATGAGATTCTTCCTGGGAAATCCCCATTTCTTGGGGTCCATTATTTCAACAGTCTGGTGGATGAGGGACACTAGTTCCTCTTTACAATACCTTCAGTTCTGCCAGGACAATCATCCCAGGTCACACCCAGATGAGGGTTCCCTTCTTTGATGCACCACAGTCTGCTTTAAGAATCTCCTCTAGGTCGGGCAATGGTAATGCAAGCCTAATCCCAGCACGTGAGAGGCAGACAGGGGGATCCCAGGGGCACCCTGTCTCAAAAAAAAAAAAAGGTAGAAGGGCTAGAGAGATGGCTGTGATTAACAAGTTGTGCAGCTTTTGCAGAGTTCAGTTTCCAGCCCCAATGTCAAGCAGCTCACAACCTCCACTAACTCCTGCTCCAGGAGATCTGGTGCCCTCTTCTGGCCTCCACAGGCACCTGCATGTATATGCACGTAGCTATGCATGCATGCATAATTAAAAATAATAAAATTAATCTGTAGAAATGAGTGAGAAAGCAGTAATGGAAGATACCCAATGTCAACCTCTGGTTTGTGTGTACACCCACCCGCATGTATCACACACACACACACACACACACACACACACACACACCTACCTTTTCCCAAGATGTCCATATTCTTGAATGCTTTTGAAATGAGATCTATTTCCTAGGTAGATTTCCATGCTTTCAAAAAGGGAATATGTGGAATTGATTGGAGAATGCTTGCATTGAGGGTCCCCGAGTCCTGCAACCTAAAGTACTTAGGGGGTTTACTTGTTCTGAACCCCCAGTTGTTGCTCAGTTGCACCTCAGCTTCAGCACTGATCCTGGTCTCAGGTTGCAAATGAGTCAGTGCCATGCAAATTCAGAGTTGGAATCCCCTCCGCCATGTTCCCCTGTGCTTGGTTTGTAGTTAGAACTGTAGTTCCAGTCTAAAGTTTTTTTCTTTCTCTTACAGCTTCAACGTTGACCTAGTGGCAGGAAAATCCAGGGATATCGCTCTACACTTGAACCCACGCCTGAACATGAAAGCATTTGTAAGAAATTCCTTTCTTCAGGATGCCTGGGGAGAAGAGGAGAAAAATATTACCTGCTTCCCATTTAGTTCTGGAATGTACTTTGAGGTAAGATTATGGTTTTTGTTTTGCTTTTTTTTGAAATGGGACAGGAAAAAAGAATCCTGAGAACACAGTAAAATAACTTTTATTTAAATCAAACCCAACCCTCTATGTAGGGATTGTGTGCTATTATTCACCCACTGTGGAGGTTGTAATTTGAACACAGGCCATTGGTGTAAACAGCAGGGCCAGGAAAAAGTACACTTGACATCCAAGAATGCTTGACATTTGTCATATTGACAATATCTGTGTAACCACAAAGAATGCTGACAGGAACTTTGTCTCAGGACTAGAAATACAGATCTGCTGTTTTTGGCATGATTACGTGTGTGTGTGTGTGTGTGTGTGTGTGTGTGTGTGTGTGTGTGTGTTTGGTGTGTGTGTGTGTGTGTGTGTGTGTGTGTGTGTTTGGTTGATGTCAGGTCTCCTTCTGTACCTCTCCCATTTTTTGAGACACATTTCTTACTCAGCCTGGAGCTCACCAATTGGTTAGGTTAGCCAACAAGCCTTAGGATCTACATCTCTGCATCCCAGCATTGGGAATAACAGTACATGCCACCACACCCAGAGTTTGACTTAACTCATGTCCTCTGCAAAGTGCTTTATCTACCGAGTCGTCTCCCCAGCCCCACATACTTGTAAGTAGATACATGGGAACCCTAAAATTGTGTGCTTGTACTGTCCATGACCTCCACAGTTCCAGATGGCAGTATTTCTTTCTAAAAGCTGGTCCTATTGGTAGGTAGCTAAAGACTGGTACACAAGACCCTTGGAACTAGAGGGCATACAATTTCTAATCTCCAGTATGAATTATGTTAATACATGGCTTTCCCCAAAGCCACCTTTTCTGGGGCGCTTTCTGATTGGAGAGTGATGGTGTCTCCTTGGGATGTAGATGCTAAGTGGCTGGCTAGACTGGTACTGGCCTAGGTGACTACCTCTCATGATCCTTCATGATCATTAGTTTAGGTCATGCTTTACATTTTAAACTCACATGCTGTAACTATTAGAGTCCTCAGGGACTCATCCAACCAGTTGTTAAAGCATGAATGCTAAGCTGACCAGAATATGTCAACTTGACAGTCACATTATTTCCAACTTCTGGGATAAGGAAGCACCCTAGTGCTTGGAGGGTGGGCAGATGTGGACTAGACATGGCAGGTTCCTTGAAAGTGTGAGCATTGTTTGTGAATTCAGAAGGCTGAGAAAGATCTGGAAGGTTAGGTTTAGGGCACTTGAATAAGTCACTAGAAGTGGGAGGTGTGGCTCAGGGTTGTGATTGGCAGGGGCCAGGGTTTATGGGGTGACCTGGGGTGCACAGGAGGGAGACAGGTGGGTGGGTACCTCCAAAAGGAAGCTGACCCTTGTGGCTGAGAGGAAAACAGTGCTATAACTTGGCCCCAATCTATGATGCTGAAATAAAAGGTAACAAAACTCAAATAATGCTGAAAACCAGAAAAATGAAAATTAAAATATTTACCTCCAATTGACTCATAATTTAGATAATGCCATTCAGATTAGATGAAGCAAGGGCTGGAGAGATGGCTCAGTGGTTAAGAGTGTGTACTGCTTTTACAGAAGATCTAAATTCAGTTTCCAGTTAGCACCCACATTGGGTGGTTCCCAATTACCTGAAACTATAGCTCTATGGGATCTAATACCTCTGGCCACAGTGGGTACCTGCAGTCACGTGCACATACCGCACAAATAATTAAAACTAACACAAATCTTTAAAAAAGAATTAGAGGGAGTCCATTCCAGACATTTTTTTTCTGTGGGCACAGAGCTGTTCGGCTAGCTCAGCTGAGGGGACAGGGAGACAGGTGGGGACACTACAAAGCTTTGGTACTTAGATTTCTTCCCTTGTGAGCTCTTGTGCTGCAACAATGATTAATTACGCTCATGCTGCTGTTAGCCTCCCATAGTGATAGACTGTGTCAAACTTGGGACTTTTCAGTATGCTTTCCTAAGGTTCTTGTAGATCTTCCCACTGTGCCATTCTTTTCAATTAAACAGGATCTTGCACTTCAAATTCACTTACTCTGAGTCTCTGTGTGTGCCATTTGTGTGTACAGGCCTGCTCTACCATTCAATGCTTTAGTCTTTGAGACAGGGTTTCTCACTGAGCCTGGAGCTAAGTTAGCAGCCAGCAAGCCCCGGTGATCCTGTAAGCACCCCCCCCCCACCCCCGATAGGTTACAGGTGCTTGGGTGGCCCAGCATTTTACTTGGGTCTTAGGATCCAACCTCAAGTCCTCACACTCGCTTGAACAGCAAGTGCACTTACCCACTGAGCCATCTCTCCAGCCCCACTCTTTTAAAAAAAATAGTCATGCTGGGCCTCACAGGCCAGCACACCGAGTCACTAAACTACCACCCCAGCTCTGTCTTAAAAATCTCATCCAATATTGGATTGCATTGATAAGCTGTTCAAATACAAAATAGCTTGTGACACTGGCTGTGTCACTGCATCAAGTGGAGCTCACCGAGCATCAACTTCACCATACTGGATGCTGTTAGGCCTGGCTACCTGCAGCTCTGAAGGCCTGAGTCCAGAGCAGACAGAATTTGAGTCAGAAAATTGTGTTTTCCCAGCTGTTCTGAGGTCACTGGGGTGGGGGGTGGTGGGGGGGGGGGGGGGGGGGGTTGGGGGTGGGGGGTGGTGTCTGCTGTTTCATTTCCTCTTCTAGGAGAATACTCTGCAGGTCACATGCCTTCTTCCTGTGCGCGTTTTGCTGCAGTGTTTCCACTTGTTGATTTTACATTTATTTGTTACAACAGGGGGAACTTGCTAGGATTGCATCCGGCTTCTTGCCCTACATCTCCACCCCTTTTCTGTTGAGCTATACAATAGGAGATTGAATTATGATCCGAGATTTCTTAAATATATGTCACCCAATATCCCTTCCAGCTAGTTGAACTTGGGATTTCCCCCATTCTTGGGGAGATAGCTCAAGTAGTAGGTAATTCCCCAGTTCCCTGTGTAGCACTACTTCGGTCTAGTCAGTTATGCTATGTGCTCATTTGTCCCTTGTCCTGACTTCCTATGGTAGCTTTTCCCATTGCTACCATCTAAAGAATAGAACCATAACAAGGGTCTTTGCAGATTTAAGTTTGATACTCTAGTCTTAGCTGTGCTGACTTCTAAAGGCTTCACTGTGGCAAGGAGCACAGTGCAGGGACACCAAACTGGCCTTTTCAGTGAGTGGCCACTTGGTACAGTCAGTGAGCCTACTGACCTTAAGAATGTGGCAGTGAAGCACAGGGTTAGGTGTTCAGGCAGTGTAACAGGATACTGGCTTTGGATGTTAGGTTTACTGTTAGGAAAACAATCTGAAGGGTGGGCAATAGGTATGCATCTGCCAAAATGCCAATAGCTGCAGAGCCTGGGAACATGACCCTGACAAGCTTTTTGGAAACAGGTAGAGAGGCCATTATGTTCTGATTGAGGACAGACTTAGGATTACTGAGTAATTGCTCTCCTTACCAAGTGTCCCAAGCTGTTGGAATGTCATCAGTTGACATGGCCAAGACCCTAGCATCGAGGCAGGATAGTTACACTCAGTTTCTCAGGGAATAGGTGGGGGGCAGTGATCAGCAGTTTTCTGTTAATTCCCAAATACCACATGGAGAGACACTTTACAGCCTTCTAAAAGCCAGGAGCAGAATGTGGTGGTGGTGGTGGGGATTGGGGGGGGGGGGCTCCTAAAGGAAGGATCTGGTGAGACATAGTGGGTGAAGGAGATGCCACATGGTACATTGGGGATTTGGGTTGCCTTGCCTGTGAAGTCACTCAGAAGGGGAGTCAATGGTAGAAGGCTGGGGAAACATCTCCAAGCTCAAAGCAAGCCAAATGGTTTTCCTTTTGACTGTCTGTTAGTATAAAAAAAGCATAAAATTTCAAACAAAGGGCAGCTACTGATGGTATATCTCCTTTCTTTTCAGATGATAATTTACTGTGATGTCCGAGAATTCAAGGTTGCAGTAAATGGTGTGCATAGCCTGGAGTACAAACACAGATTTAAAGAGCTAAGCAGTATTGACACATTATCTGTTGATGGTGATATCCGTTTGCTGGATGTAAGGAGCTGGTAGCTACCATGATTGTCAAAACCCTAAAATACAAAACGGCTTATGTGATACTGGCCATGTCAAATGCATCTGGCTTTCACCACATTGTTTATGTTGTTAAGTTGAGCTCATACAACATCAAGTTTTATCTGGTATTCTCAGGCCTGGCCATGCAGTGTGGCTACCTCTATGTTCAGAGGAACAAATCTGGGGCAATCCCAGCTTACTGCTGGTGAGGCTCTGCACATGGGGTCCCGTCTTGTAAAACCACACTCAACAAATGTTTAAGTGCCTATTCTAATATACCAGTTAATAGGGATAGAAGGCATATTTCTTGTGTATATTCTCTGAGCTGTGCATAGACACAGAGGTGCCCAGAACCAGTGTGGTCCCTGTTTTCTGGCACTCAGGCATCCATGATTTTACAGTAGGGTCTTTCTGCTGACATTGCATTAACCCCATTAGGGGGCATTTGTAGTTAAGGTCAGAAAAATATACTAATGGATGGAAAACATTACTTCCCCAGTAATCCTTTTCATAATCAGCATCCAATCATATCTTATAAGACTGTATAACACTTATTTAGTCGTCATTGCTTTAAGCTTTATAAAATAATTAATATGCTGAACATGGCAGAAAAATTGAGGCAAAAAAAAAAAAAAAAAAAAAAACTGAATTAGAACAAGTGTTCTGCTCCAAGCAGATTTCTGCTTATTGGCACTCAAGTCTGTGTGTGCCTGTGGCAAAGTGTGGTAGGGAATGGATAAATGCAGTTTGTTAAACCTTTTTGGGTAACTGACATCAAAATGAGACTCAGTGAATGTGAATTACACAGGAGGGTAATGTTGAGTTGGAGTGTAAACCAGTGCTTGCCCCTCTGGGTCTGAAGACATGTCTGTCTCCATCAGCAGTGAGGTCAGACACTGCTCTGTCTGCTAAGTAAACTTGCATCAGCAAATTCAACTGCCACACTCCCGTAACTTCTGTTGTTTGACTGGAGCTGGGAGAAGCCCCAGGTAAAGTCCGATTTTGTTACAGATATAGTACGGGGAGGGAGAAGAGCTAATTTCATCAGGTCATTTTATGACTAAACCACAGGACAGAATTCTGCCAGGGCTTGGGAGTAGGCACAGCCAATTTTCCCAGACAGATGTATACTTACGTGGGAAATAATACTGTCAGCATTTCTTACTTTTTAGGAAGTGCAACTGCTAGTCCTTCCTTCCTTTCATGGAAATCCATCTGACAACTATTGAAAAACTCAAGCTTTGGGGGAGGGGGGGAGACAGACAATCTGTGGAGAGCCCAAGAGGCTCTAGATGTGTGTGTGTAACTGGGCAATCTGTGGGGAACCCAGGCGGCTCTAGAATCCCCCAACTCTGAAAGGCACTCAGGAAAAATAAAAACCCATTCATAGAAAAGCTTATTTTCTGTTTTACACAAAGCTATTAAGACTGACTTTGAATAGACTCAGTCCAGATTCTGGTCTTTAAAAAAAAAGCTGCTGGAATTTAAGTTGTGAGATGTTTCATTGTATATTTCTAAGTTTTATCTCTAAAATGCAAAATGGCCTTTTTGTTTGTCATAATTCTACATTAAAATTTTATATTAAATTAGAATGAATACTCTTTGGAATAGTTCTTCTATGCTGTAAATAGTAAGGCAAACTGGTTTGAATTCTCATTTTCAGCCTCACTGTAACAATAGCAGATAGAGAACTACAAAACTGTCAATGGCATTGCTGTCCTTCCCCAGAGCTGATTTCACCTCCCCACAAACACAAAAGATGAAAGTGGAGACAAGCACAGCCCAGAACTAACTTTGTGAATGCTGCTGCAGAATGCCATTTTCTTGACCCAGACCACTACTGTGGGTGGTAGTACATACAGCACTTATACCACACACAAGGGAGGCACTGCAAGGAACAGTGAGATCCCGTGCTTTAGAGAAGCACTAGGCCGCAGGTACTGAAACTAAACACACCAGTCTCAGCTGCAACACCAGGCAGGACAAAGACAAATACCAGACAGTTCGTATAATATAAAACACCACCCCATTTACTCCTTTGCAACTCTGTACATAAGGCAGGAGAGGCTTCTGTGGGAGCCCCGAGAGGCAGGGATTTTGTAAAAACATTAAATATCGGCAGATGTGAAAGTACCAAAAGTAATATGGCACCACACCCCCACGTAAGAACATGAGAATGAACTCTTTAACAGAGCACCACACCCCCCACGTAAGAACATGAGAATGAACTCTTTAACAGAGCACTTTTGAGGCCGCAGGTTCGAATCTGCTTCAGAAGTAGCTCTGCAGCGGCTCCCCCAGCAAGGTCTCCAGCTGCTGGATAGTCTTCTGGCACTGATGCTCCACTTCTTCACATTCGTCTAACAGACAAAACCCAGAATTAGAGTGGGCCTGCCGCCATCCTGCCTAACAGCCACTGTTCCCCAGCAGGCTGGGACCTGAGGTCCTCCCCCATTGACCCCCACAGGCATGTTCTTGTCGGCTGCCAAAGAGGACCAAGCCACAAGAAAGGAGCCACATCCATCCAAATCCAAGCTCCAGGAGCTCTCACAGCCCTTGTTAATACCAGACACAAAAGAGCGTGCACAGCCAGTGAGACACAAAAGTGCTCTCCTTCCTCACCATCCCCAATTAATATGAAGGGCGCTGGGAGGTACGGAGAGGCATGTCAGTGAAGAGGGGTATTACTGTTTAAAGCAGCCCCACCTGCCGCTTAGTGCTATTATCAATGTCTTTAACTTTCTGAGTTCCTAGTTTCTTAGAGGGGCAGTGTGAACCCACTTTAAGATATGTCAGCACCTAACACCGAGTACCAGGAAGTATAGCTCATCATTCCAGTGGACAACCAATTATAATGACTCATGTGAATATTTGAAGTTATTTCATAAACAATGCCGTGGCCCACAAGGGCAGTACAAACACAGGGGTAGATACCAGAATATCCTGCAAGCTGCTCTCAGTGACTGTGAGGTGACAGCTTCCTGACTTGTGCCCCAGGCACAGCAGAGAGGACTCAACAAACAGATCCGTGTCAGGGAGCCTGTAGCCACAGGATTCTGCATTATCGTTTATTAGCTTCAGACTTACCTTCCATCAATTCTGCTAGAAAAGGAATGGACTCTGGAAGCAGAACAATGTAATTCTCTCTCAGCTTCTCAGCCACTGCTAAGACAGTAATCAAGGCTGCAAACCGCACCTGGAAGGAACAGGCATCAAGAATGAGACGAATTTCAAGTGTTGTTCCTCAGGGACCACCATCTTATTTTTTCGTCTGTCCTTGGCTGCTGTTCGTTACCGTAAGACCTGACTGACTGGCACCATGTGAGTGCTGCTTTACACTCTCACTGTGATGGCTCAGTGGACACCACATACACACACACTCTATGTGGCCGTTTGAGAGCTACTTAGAATGTGGGTAATCTACTTACCAGGGTCTTTCACTGTGTTCTAGCATTGCAGCACTTTAAAATGTGAAAAAAAAGGGTTGTATTTTCCTTTACAAAAAACAAAACAAAACAAAAAAAAGAGCAAGAGCCAATAAGATGGCTCAGTTGGTAAAGGTGCTTGCCACTAAGCCTGTTGGCTTGAGTTCAGCCCTCAGGGCCACATAATGAGGCAAGGAGAGATCTGACTCTTGCAAGTTGGTCTCTGACCTCCACACATGCATGATGGCAAGTGCATGCCCCACCCTAATAACACATGCAAACTTCAGGGAGTCATAAATGTAATTAAACTGGGGGTAGTTTTTTGGGTTGCCAGAGATGCAACCAACCTGGTGATGGAAGCTCGGCTATCTCTGACAGCACCTGTGTGGCCAAGACACCCATTTGGCTAGTCCCATTTCAGCACTGAATAGAAGTTTGGGTGTTTCTCTCCACATACCTTGCCTATCATGAGCAATGCAAGTAACTATGAGACAGCAGGCTACTGAAACAAAACAGTCCCTTTTCTAATTTGGAATAATTTTCATAATTATATTTAATGAAGATTTTCTTAGTATGTAATCAAAATAAAATACTAAAATTTGTTTCTGCAACTGTGTGAGAATGCCTAATAAATATAATAAAAGTCTGGTTGGGCTATTTACCCAGTGAGATTCTCATAAGAAAGTTTGTGAGATGGTGATTTATTAATAAAACTGCTAGAAAATTCCAGATAAGGAATATTAATTTCACCCAACATACCATGGGACTTATTTCTGCTCTAAGTAAAGGAGTATTCATTTATCTCAGGGTGCAGTGACATTAAAAAATAAGGCATAACTTGGAATTCTTCTTTTTTAAAGATTTATCACATATACAGTGTTATATGGGTATATGAATTTGTGTGTGGTGGGTGCCATGTACACTGTGTGCACATGCACCTGAAGGCCAGAGACGAATTTCAAGTGTTGTTCCTCAGGGACCACCATCTTATTTTTTTGGCAAGTCTCAACTCCCAGATACATGCCAGCATGTATGTTTGATCTGGAGATCAAACTTGAGTCATGTGCATGCA
Organism: Cricetulus griseus; assembly: GCF_003668045.3. Taxonomy (NCBI): domain Eukaryota; kingdom Metazoa; phylum Chordata; class Mammalia; order Rodentia; family Cricetidae; genus Cricetulus; species Cricetulus griseus. The sequence continues at coordinate 236,449,193 of NC_048596.1, read as the reverse complement.
CAACAAGCATTTCATCAACTGAGCTATCTATCCCCAGCCCAAGAATTCTTTATAAAGGCTAGGATGCTATATTACACAGTAGCTCAGATCTCTAGTTAAAAGGCCTAGGGCCAGGCTCTCCCTATCACTGCCCTGGAACAGGCATCATCTATGCCTATAGGTGGGCATTCAGGCCACACCCATGGGGGATGCGGCTTCAGCTTCAGAGACTGTGACCCACGTCCTTACCTTAGGGGAGGAGTCTCTTGTCTTCAGCAGAATCTGGTAGTTGAGGGGTTTCCACATGGAGTCATCTGCCACAGCCACAGAGAACTGTGCAATGCAGGGAACTAGGTGCTTTGTCACCCGTTCTTGAAACCGCTCTTCTCCTCCAAGCCTATTTTCCAGCTGTGAAGAGAGACACATGGGTGTCAGCAATAGGTCACATTTTCCTTGTGCCTGAACATACCCTTGATGTGTGTTTTATCACCTTTCCTAACATTAGGAGACTCAAAAAGTAGGTTCCCCCACCCTAATCTTGTCTCTATGGCCAATTTCTTCCCTCTGGAGCTCAAATAGCATCAAGCACTCCCTCTGGCACTTTCCTGTGGGGGCAACCATGCCCAGTGAGGCTCAGTTGATAGTCAACATACCTTTTCGTAACAGATCCCTCCCCCAAAAAACACCTTATAAAAAAACCCTTGCAAGCTACCATGTAGCACACCTAAAACTGCAAAGACCAGTCCAGGCAGTGACCAGAGACTATCCAGGGGGTTACCTGATCCACCAGAGGCATCATCAAGGCTTCTGCTCTCTCTTTACTCATGAAATTCTGGGTGTCAAAAAGGAAGATCTTGTATAAGCAGTTTAAGATAAACTGCAACAACAAGCAGCACTTTTCAGGGTCCTGTTCAGAGTCAAAAAATGCTTCATCTGTATGCAGGGAAAGAGTACAAGTGGAAAACACGACTCAGTTCCTGGTGTTTATGAACACTGTCACAATTACAACCAGAAGAGATTGTCGAAATGACCTAGAAGCTGTAAAAGGTGGAACTACAAACAATGGGGCTCTCCTTCACAGGGAAGACTGTGATGCTTCTTAGTTGGGCAAGTTCAGTCACTTCAGCTGCTTATTAGTGGGGGATAGACCAATCCAAACCCAAGGATGGAACCCACAATCTCATCTATATCGAGGAAACACTCTACCAATGAACTGTCTCCAGCCTCAAATTTATTATTATAAAGTCATTACCAATAATGAGTAATAATGTCTACTTTATTCTTTCTCTGTGTCAACTGATTATTGTTTGTTCTAATATAGCAGAAAATAAAATAAAGTAAAAATTCACCATCCTTACCAGAAAAGCCAAGGGACATGAAAGTCTTTTCTGAGCTTCACATCTCATGCTAACTGCTTGTGTCAGACACACGGACAAGGCTGGAACTGGCCCAAGGGAGCTACCAACCTGTTTTGGAGATGTTTACTTGGTTCAAGGTGTCTGCAAAAGGTTTCACCAAGTGGCCAGCGAACAGAGTGAAAAGGCCTTTCAACTTCTCAGCAATGCAGTTGGTCAGATTGTAAAATGTCAGCAGCCTGTCTTTCGGGGCATCTTCTGTCTTGGCCCAATCATACAGCTACAACCATGAGAGAACAGGGATGTCATCCACTTGGCCCTACCACTTACAGTAAGCAGGAGATACAGGAAGAAGGCCTCACCTTGAAGAAGAGAGGCCTGAATGTGACCTCAGAGAGCTTCACCACCATGGCCACTAGACAGCCAATGATCCAACTTTCTGTTTTCCCAACTTCCTCTAGATCATCCTGAAAATGAAGGAACTAATTAGTCAATGTGGACTAAATGCTTTGGCAAGGACAAATGCTGCAGAGCTGATGTTTATCTGCCTCTTGCACAGACAGGGAGATAACAGCTTTAGGGCATGGGGAGTAGGGACCAGCTCACCTCTGAGTGCTGTGCCCGGAAGTCCAGGGCACCCAGGAAAAAGGTGGTCAGTTCTGATTGGTGAGACAAGAGCTCTTCTTTCTTCATCACCCCAATGTGCTCTTGCAAGATGCTCATAAATGGGCCCATGTGATTCTACCAAGAATGCAGCAGAGAATACAAATTTTATTTGTCTTAGAGCTCAGTGCATCCTCACAGGAGGTGAATGATGCTATGCTCCCAGAAGAGAATATTCCACATTTTAGTACCACCTTTCCCCTCCAAAGTCCAACAGTCAACGTGACCTCACCTTCCAGTTCTTCTGGATCTGCTTGAAAGTCTTGCTAATGGATGGTAGTAGGACTCGAGGTGACAGTGTAGTAGCTAGGGTCTTTTTAAGAGATGTCAGGCGGATGTTAGCCTGTGAGGCAGGACCCATTTCGCTAGTGATTTTCTCTAGGTGAATCACCTGCAGGAACATGAAAAACAGTGTCTGAGGGCACTGCACTGTGCTGACAACCACACTCACAGAAAGGCTTGGTGATGGCAGGCAGGCAGCTCACATGACAGAGCATAGAATTTTAAAGCAGATAAAATCTGATTATCTGCAGATAAAATTAGGTAGATGCTTATCCTAACTGGAAGCCAGGGAAGAAGGTAAACAGCAAGCGCAGAAGCACAAAGGGCTCTCAGCCTGATGGTTTCCTCCAACTAAGGTTCCTCCTCGCTAAAAACCATTGAGGATGATTCCAGCAGCCTAGCTAGCTCCCTTGCAAGAGACAGCAACTTTGACCCCCAAGCTGTAGTCGGTGAATGTCAAGTCACTAGCACAATGACAGTCAAGACTCAGCTTTACAAATGGCAACTGATCACACATTAGAACAGTAATAACCCTGTCAACAAGTGGCTGACACTCACGGTATTTTCAATAAAAAATGCCACTTGCCTACTGTGGGCAGATAGGAAACCAAACACTCCACCTATAGTGGAGGAAGTCCATTATATGAAACATCTTACAGTTAAGAAAGCTTTCCCATCAAAACCGCAGCATACTGGTTTCCAAAAGTAACAGTAGGCAACTCTGTCTGCCATTCCCAAAGATCTGAGATAAATAAAAGCAATACATTCAATACATTCTGCTGAAAAACAGAGCCACCCTACTGAAAAAAAGAACCTTTCCTATTAGTTCCACGATGAAGCAGAAGGGACAATGAGAAAAAAAAAAAAAAAAAAAGATACATATTCAACAAGCAGAATTGTGCCTGTCAAACAGTAATGAATAAAGAGCCAGTAAAAAGAACTGAATGGGTAAAACTGTTTCCCTTGTCACCCTGCATAGTAAATCATAGTTGACCAAAGCCTACCTGGGTTAGCAGTCCTTCCAGGTAGGGGCTGATGAAGTGTGGGAGAGTCTCAACAACTTTGTGCAAGGCAGCCAGGGCGCTGAGCAGACAGACTTCGCTGTGGACCAACTCACTGGTGTTCTTCATGGCCGTCAGCAGCGATGGCATCAGGCTGGCAAGAAGGAACAAGTGCATTAGAGCAGCTTTACACCTCAGACACACACTGAAGAAGGGAGCTGGGACATGAAGAAAATCCCTCAGCCAGCTGTGCTTGCTACAACACTGTAACCCACAACATGCAGATATTGCTTACATACTTTACACTACTCAGTACAAGAAATCCTTGGTGCCAACAGTGCTGACACACTGGTAACTACTGAAGAACATTTTCAATTACGGAACATGTGCTAGGTGTCAAGACTGTGTACAAAGTATGGCAAGCCCTATAAAGAGAAACCCTGAGGGGTGGGTAGGGAACACCCCCGCATTATAGATGGCAGGGTTTTAAGATAAGTAACCTGCTACAGCTGCACAGCTGCACAGCTGGTTATGGTCAGAACCAACAGCAGAGTAAGGAGCATCATGCTTCCCTCTGTGGCAGCAAAAGGCTGCTCTGGTCATGCTTCTCAGCAGGGAATTACACCACAGCACCCTAAGCACACTGATGCCACAAAGGAAGAACATCACCAAGCAATGTGTCTGAAGGTCACAGCAATGGTGCACTTTCCACTGAGAAGAGATCAATTCTTTCACAAGTACTTTCATGTACTTTCTATTCAAGAAGCCACAAAGTCCACAAGGCATTTCCCCTTTTCTGCTGTAGTGGCTCCTGCTCCAAGGTACCTGGGAAGCTGAGGGATGGCCAGTGCTTCCAAAGTGGAGGTCACCTCTGCTATGCACAGCAGGGCGCTTCCCAGGACATTCTTCTCCTCCTTTTTCTCTGGTGCTATCAGCTGTACTGCAGCACTCAGAACCGGTATGAAAGGCTCTCGATTCCCTGCTCCAAAGTTCTTGCATAGGAGCTTTAGGGTATATAGGGCTGTCTGTCTGTTAATTGCTTGTTCATCTTCTTCCTCTTTTTTCTTATGCTGCACAATGGCCAGAAGGACTGGAACCAGTTTTAGAAAGCGGTGAACCTGAAAAGGCCAAAATGACCAATAATCAGAACCACAAGAAGGCCCAGCCTCCTTTCCTATCTTCACTGCTTGGGTCTGTTTGATCTGATCAAAATTCAGACTAAATCCCAAGCCATACAACCACATTTAAGTGACTGTTCCTCCCCAATACCCAATGTAGTGACGTTAGCTAGGGCCTTGATCATGTTAAACAAGTGTTCTACCATGGAGGTACATCCCTAGCCCTGCAGTCTGGACAGGGCCTGAACTTGATCTCTTGTCTTGGTGTCCTAAGTGCCACTATGCCTAGTTCCATCTATGTTCCTTACTGCTAAGCAAATGCACATGCTGTCTGAACTGCTTCTGAGCCACACGTATACAGCATCCCAGTGAGAAAACATCAAAATATGCTGCACTAACAGCTGCATGGGTCACAGCAAGCAGAAGTGCATTGACTGAATCCCACCCTCTGATCTTCCTTAACACATCTGTAGCATGAGAATGAACATGTCTCTTAGTATGCCAACCAATAGTAATATCCTTCTACTTTAAGTGGTGTACCTGAGAACGGTTGGGGAGTTAGATGCAGCTCTGCAATAAGCAGAGGGAGGGATATGGGTTTGCAAAAGGGTTCTTACTTACTGTTTTCTTCTTCCAGAATGTGTTCTGCTGCAGCTTGTTATTCAAAAGATCAAGAGCTTTCCTACGAACAGATGGCAGGGGGTTGCCCACCAGCCCTCTAACCACAGAGACAAATGTTTCTGTGGGCAGCAAGGCATTGACCTATAGGGCAGGGAACATTTAACACAAAAGAGGAGAAAGAGAAAGTCAATTCTGTAATACAGAGTTTTTATTATTCTGACAGAAAGTATACCTACATAGTCCAGGCTGGCATGACTCAGATTTGAGTGCTGGGACTATAGGCATATATCACAATATCCAACTCATACGCTTGTTTTTTTTGTAAGCTCTGTGGCACTAGTCATATTCATACATGCTTTCTTACATAATTCTTACAACAGCTCTCAGGAAGTTATTGCTAATCACACACAAAACTGAAAGCCCAACACTAAAAAGAAGTAAACTACTCCAGGCCATGCCCTAACTTCAAAGCCAATCATTTATCTAGTACATCTAACTGGCCTTTATATTATCCCAATTCAATGAAGCAGAATATTATATATACATGATCAATGCGTCATTAGATTTATTGAGGCACATGTTCTCATCATTGGCAGGGGAACACTTTTCAGACACGTTTGTTTCTAGACATTAAGAGGTTCCAACAAGAAAAATGATCTTTCTCATATCAAGAAAAGATATAGCTATAAGTGTATTGTTAAAGTGGACGTTTAAATTAAATAATTCTACAATGGCATAAAAACTAGCAACAAGCATGATAACCAAGGAGAAAAGTGAAAGACTACCTTATCCAGCATGTCGTAAGCTTTGCTGAGTAGGGCTCGCCAAAACTTCACAGTCAGTTTGTCTGCATTCTTTTCCATGGTCTGTGCTACTACATTAATGTAGCCCAGTACTGTTTCTAGCAACCTAAAACAGGGGCACACCCAGAAAAGGCAACTTAGTATTTCAGAATTACTGCAGAGGGATAGGAGAGGCATGATCATCACTAGGCTATCTAGAAGATAAGCAGTCTAGGGAATCTTCACTCTGGCTTGGAGCAAGGTATTTAGGGCAAAGAATATCTTCGGTGAGAATGAAAAAGCTTGTGCTAAGTGGCAGTAAATGTGGTCAGTGTGTCTGTTACATCCTTCCAGTTCCTCAGCAAGTCTGAATTATTCCCCCCAAAAAGTAAAAAAGGAACAAACATACCTCTGCTCAAAGCCATGTAGGATATTAGGACCACCACTTTCAACCACCTACGAAGAAAGAAGCTCATGAGAATAGTATGGATGCTGACGATGAAGTCATTTGATGTAGGTTAAAGAAACAGACTATTTTCACAAACCTTCCCCTGAAACTTCTCATGTTACAGGTTAATTAAGTTCAGATCACCCTCACTGGCTGCAGCCACTTAATTGGGTTTGCATATCTACAAAGCACAAGATCCAGAAAAACACAGCATCAAGCAATGCTTATGGAAGTCTGATCCTGTGAGCTCATCCAGTTACGGAAACAGTTGTGGTCCACCATGTAACTGCTTCCTGGTCCACCCTTCCTGTACCAGACCAAAGACAACCTGAATCTGCCATTAAGTTTCTAAACAGAGCTTGGGCAGTGCAGCACACACCTTAAAATCCTAGCACTCTGGAGGCTGGCCTGGTCTACAGCACAAATTCCAGAACATCCAGGGCTATACAGAGAAACCCTGTCTCAAAAACCAGCCAGCTAACCAACTAACCAACCCAACCTCCCAAAAAACCCAAACTAAACCATAAGTTTCTATACAGCACATACATCAGATTATTAAGACCAGTGTATGGAAACCTATCTAGTTCTAGTTCCTTCAGTCCAGTGATACATATTGTTCTGCTGTAGATACATTTAACCACTTCCCTCTAATGCTAGATAATTAATGTCCATTTTTTTCCTTGCATAGATTGAATACCACCCCTTACCTAAAATGCTTGAGATGAGACCTATTTCAACTTTTTTTTTTTAATTTTGGAAAATTTGCATACAAATGATAGTGATAGGACACATGTCTAAACATGAAATTACCTTATTGCCTGAACGTAATTTCATGCTATATTTCTCATGTGGTTCAGCTTTGATGGTCACCTGACTCATGAGGTCAGGTGTGCAATTTTCTACATACGGTGTCAAGTAAGTAGCTTCAATAGTTTTGAAGCATTTCTGCCAAGTTCAGATTAGGGATGTTCTGAGTAATAAAGCTTGAGAACATTTTTATAGTTCTCTTAAGCATCTGGGCAGGCTTTACTCACCTCTGACCCCACCGCAATCTGCCACATGCTTGCTTTCTGAAGTGGCTGTCTATGCACATACACACCACCCACCACTGCACGTCTTGTCTGTGGCCTTGCATCTCTTGGTATGAACAGCTTTGCCATTTCTGCATCTTTGGTGGGCAGCAAGGCAGCTTCTGTTTAGTCTACATTTCATGCTTTGCTCACTAGGGCACTTGAATTGTACGAAGTATTAACTAGCCATTGTGCTTCCTTTTCATCAAAACTATTCTTTGCCAGTGTTGTAACGGAAACATGTTTTTACCCACAAAATGCAATAATCTAAGCCTGTAGCTTTCTTTCTACTTTGCTTATGGTGGTATTTTGTTGAATCAAAGTTTGAAAGAAAAATTATTTCTCCCGTGATCACAATATTGTTCTCCTTGATTTTCTTTTAAAGGTTCTAGGTGCTGCTTTTCACATCAAAGTTTTTACTATACCTAAAGTTATTCGATGTTCATGGTATGAAAGCAGACTCACTTTTCCCCATAAATTGAAACAAACCATGCCAGCATTAGTAATTGAACAGCTTTCTTTGTGGATTTATAAACCTTCTGCTACTTTTCCTGTCTACCTCCAGGTAGGTGTGTTTCTCAGTTTGGTGGTCAATCTACCGACTCATCTGATTATTCTTTCTCTAACATTTTGCTTAACCCTCCCCACATCGAGATCATTTTTTAAAAAGTTAACTGGGAAAGTGCATTGAAGGTGGGTGCATGTGCTCTCGTGTGTGTTATAGTACACACACGTGTGGAGGACAGCTTACAGGAGTGGGTTCTCTACTTCTATTATGTGCGTTCCCAGATCAAACTCAGGTCATCAGGCATGGCAGGAAGCGTCTACCAGTTGATCCATCTAGCCAGCTCAACAGTGTGTCGTGTCTTTATATGCATGCACACTGTCTCTGTTTTTTAAGTATTCTTTTGTGCTCTATAAGATTCTGGAAATTAGTTGGATGGTGGCGGCACGCGCCTTTAATCCCAGCACTCAGGAGGCAGAGGTAAGCAGATCTCTGAGTTTGAAGCCAGCCTGGTCTACAGAGGAAGTTCTAGGACAGCCAGAGCTACACAGAAAAACTGTCTCAAAGATGGAAAAAAAAATCCTAGAAATTCTCTCAGAATATTCTTGTCAGCATTCATTAGGCTGAATTTTCAGTCCCTTATTTATGCTATATTGCTTACAAAGGAAGTTCTTTCCTACAATTTAAAAACAATAGTAACATTCTTTAGGGGTAAGATAGCTGGTTATCCCGTAGAGATAACCCCAACACATCATCTCTATCAGGAAGCTGCAGAGCTCAGGCATAGGCCTAAGAGACTGCTGATCCTTCTTTTTCCTGAGTCTCACGCTCCATTTCTCTTCCTGCACAGAAGGGATGACAGACAGCACCTTAGTTCCTGACTTTTGGAGAGGCACTAACACTTTATCCATGACCACATTATAAACCATAGTTCCCTAAAAGAGGTTCATCAGATGGTTGTGTTGTTTACCATGTCCCCTCAGAACAAGGTAGTTTATCCACTGGACTGACAAACACTTGGTTTATTAGTAGTTTGGGGCTGGCATGAATAATGCTATCCCCATTTGCCTGTAAATGTCTGGTGGAGTGCACCCTCATATGCTTCTGCTGAGCCATACTGCCTGAGAATGAAGTTCCCGGGTCCCACCTCTGGTGGATAGTGTCCAACAGGTCTGCATGGAGAAGTGTACTGCTTTTTCATTATCTTTCTAGGCATGTCTCATAGTTCACAAGACATTTACCAAGTTAAACACTGCTCTTTGGCAAAAGCAAGATCACATTTAGCATAAACACACTTAAAGAACTCATCACCTTTTTAAGGAAAAGATTGGAAGCCAGGAGCTGGGCCATGAAGGACACTGACAAATATTTAAAATGCCGAAGTTGTTTGCTTGTGTGAGTGTCCACCTTAAAAACTGGTAACATTTCTTCTTGTACTTCACTCTTACTAGATACTGTCTTGGGAGTAGCTTCTGAAAAACAGCAACAAAACAAATAATTTTATTCATCTTCAAGGACTAATTTGCCCACTGAGCTTTTGGTGTAGCATGGTGAGCAGAACGCTTTCTCAAAGGGAACTGTGCTTGGCTAGGACAGCAAGCTCTCCTGTGCTAGAGCAGGGAGCAATGGGAGCACATTCACCAACAGGCCTGAGGAGAGGGGGTCAGTCAAAGCAGGAAATGCAACACAATAGGAAAGTGGAGACAATCTAGACATCCTGGCTCTAGATGAGTTTCTGAGGGCTGAAGCCCACAGGCTACAGAAGGACACCTCCACCTGAAACACTGGTCTAAAAGCTGAAGATGTGTATCTCAGAGCTTCAAATCTCCTTTATAGCTAATAGAGTGTTAGAGGTACAGTGGTCAGGGGTCTCTGGTAGAGCACTGAAAACCCATCGTTCTTGGCCTTCTTTGGCTACACTAGGGTTCCAAGGACTGCCTCATCTTTTTGCTCCTCCTCAGCTCTCAGATCAGATGGAAACCAACACCTGACCTGTGCTTACCTTCTTTTTCCTCTGGCAGCTTTTCTAGATACTGGAGGATATGCATCAAGCTCTGGACCTGATGCTGGACACTGAATTCACAACAGACGGAAATCCAGAACTCAGTGTCTGCCTCTAAAATAGCATCCTGTTTGGAAAGAAAGGGGAGAGGTCATAAAACTGCCTAACAAGCATACAGTAAGCATACATTAAGGACACACCCAGAAGACATCCTTCAGCAGAATGTGTTTTTCCCTACAAGCTGTAACCAGATGAGAGAGTTGTGAATTCTTTCAGTAAAACAGCTATTCAAAGAACTGCACAGGAGTCCAGGCCACCATGCAGTAAGAAAACGTCACAGGATGGTTGAAGTATAAGAGGTGTTTGCCTTTTTCCAGGACCATCAATTTTGCATCTGTAAGCTCTGACTCTTCCAAATGACTGGCCAGGTCCTCCCTTCATATAGTGCCACCATAGGCAGTTTTCAGAGGCCCTGTTTCAACATCTCACTCTGATGGGCTTAAAACAGAACCACTAGTGAGGTTCCAGACCTGTTTCTTAGAAAAAGTCAAGGGGCCTTAGAAGATGCTTTGTTGCTATTTAAAGATGTTCTGGGTCTACACATTCTAAAAGCTTAAAGAAAACCAGAAACTAGGGGTTGGAGAGATAGCTCAGAGGTTAAGAGCATTGTCTGCTCTTAAAAAGATCCAGAGTTCAATTCCCAGCAACCACATGGTGGCTCACAACCATCTGTAATGAGATCTGGTGCCCTCTTCTGGCATGCAGGCATACATGCAGACAGAACACTATATGCATAATAAATAAATTTTTAAAAAAGAAAAGAAAATCAGAAACTATCTTGAAAAGGCTTTTGGACAAGCACTGTCAAATAGTGCACATTAAGCAGGCTAGTTCCATAATAAGCTAAACAGTACCCAAGCCCATGTGACACCACCCCATTCCTTCTTTACCATCCCACCAATATTCTGACCTTTTCTCCATAAGCAGCCACCAGCACTGTTTTAGTGACATACTGTTCAAAAAGCAGGACGAGGAGAATCCACAGGAATTTTTCTGCACCTAGTGTGTCAACAAGTTGAACAAGGATAGGCAAGCGCCTGTGCTCCGGCACGTGTGGAAGGGCATCCACAAATACACCAATGATTTTCACCACAATCTCTTCAACATTTCTAGTGACTTCTAGAGAGTCTCCAGTATCAGACTGCAAAAGATCCAGCAGGGAACTGAGTTAGCACAAACAACCTTCTTCAAAAGCAGCTTGCAGAGGGACTAGGCCTCTCAATGAAAGTTGAGTGAGTAAATATATTTATCCCCAGAACAGTAAAAAGCATGACGAATGACATTAAAAAGTGGGAGTAACAGAAAACCACCCTTCTTTGCATGAAGCTACTTTTCACTTTCCATATTTGTGTCCCACTGGTAGAGACAACATTCTGAGTCTTAGCTCTCAGACCATGCTTTAAAAACCTGTGTTAAATTGCAATCTAATAATTTGACATTGTAGCTGTAAAAGTTCTTTCCTATTTTTATTATATTCTTGATCTAAAAAGTTCATCATCAAATTATAAAACAGTCAATATAAATTTAACCATTATGATATCTATCATCATTCAGTGGAACCAGATTTAACATATTTGATGGCAGCACCAGAAAACATAGTTAATTTGTAAGGCCATTTGCTGGCTTTGCATTTGTAAAATTCAGGACACAGAAGAATCTGAGTGCTTCCAAACTGGCATTTACAAGAAAATTGTAAAAATTACAAAGAGTAACAATGATGGTGGCATCCAAACAGCTTACCTGAATAAGTGCTGGAATGACCATTTTTACCGTCTTGCTAATAACTTGAAAACTATAAGCATCATCTAAGCGCATGACATTGGCTCCCATAAATGTGAAGATAGACATGATATTGTGAAGAACTTTATCCTGAAATAAAGTACAAATTGTCATCATTTTTTATTTTAAATAATGAAGGTTTATTTTTTAAAAAATAATAAAAAACAGAACTATCTTTCCTCAAAAACAGGCAAATGGCTGCGGCTAGGGCTATAGCTCAAGAGCAGAGTGCCTGCTCAGTGTTAATGCCCTATACCACCAGAAATAAAAATACACAAAAATAGGCAGATCTTAAGTTTTCAAACATACAAATGGTCAAAGGACATAAGAATGAAGAGATATGCAGCCCCATCCACGACTGTGGTATCAAAATGACAAAACACACTTTGCATCTACTACAGTAGCTAGGATGCAAAGTAGCTAGGATACACTGGGATGGCTGTCACTTCTTCATGAGGTAGATGATAATCAAACTCATTTTTTTGTCTAGTCTGTTTAAGATCTTCTGGGGACTGCTGGCTAATCTTCCTGGGTAGTTCCTGTGTGTCAGATATTATATGAAGAACTGATCACACACCATCCAGCTGAAGCTTCACCAAATCCCAGTGAGAAAAGTTACTACCGTTTTTACATTACTAACCGAAGCTGCTACTTCCCCTTTTTTGGCAACAATGGGAACCAAACTCAGGGTCTTACATCTGCCAGACAAAAGATGTACCACTGAGCCCCAAACCTCTATAAAGTCAGTACACACCAGTGCATTCCCATGGAAGAAAAGCCCTAAAACAGCCACTAAAGTCTTACACGTTTCACTTACCGGAAATATCCCAGCAACAGTACCCAAGAGCAGAAGGGCGTGGTGGTGAGTCTGCGGCATCTCCGAGAGGCGGATACACTGCACTATCAATTCTACATTGAACTTCTCCTCATCTAGGACATCTACAGGGGAGGGAAAGGAAAAGGTCTAAGAGACTGATACACTCATGTGCAAAGCAGACAGTTTTTCTGCCCTACCCTTCTACCAAGCACATACCTTTAGGTATTCTGCCACCATCTGGGGAGAGCTTTTGGCAGATGTTGAGCAAACAACTCAGAATTAATTGCTTAGTGTATTCCATGTTCCCCTGCTCCGATGACAAAGGTTCTAAACATCTTCAGGAACCCCAGAACAGACACATTTTAGAATGTAAAAGTTTAATCCAGTCATATTAACAACTACTGTCCAGAATTTACTCAATAAGGAGTAAAGAAAATACTATCATTAAACAAACATGTAAGATTTCCAGCTCTAGTTTTTTTTTCTCATACAGTCAAGTACTATATCAGATTATTTCTCCTCTCTATGTACTTTCCACTAACCTACGTGCAACCATCTAACAATGTGGAAAACTACTTTACTTCTCAAATGACAGCACACTCTTTACTCAGTGGCAAACTCTACTGCTATGCTTTCTAGTAATTTGCAACTAAAATATAGCAGGTGCTATACAGCACCCTTAAAATACAAGTGATGGTGGCTTAGATATCACACTGCAAGTTAAGTAGGAAAGCAGGCAGAAAGATGAGGTCAGCTACTATAGAACAGAGGAGGTCAGCTACAGAAATTGGTAACGGGTAACTAAAACCATTCTTTGGTATTTCAACTATAGTACTTCAACTTCTTTTAATGGACAGACGGTGTAAACAAGAAGAGTATCCCAAAAGAGGAAGATAAATCTACACAGCAAATTTTTACCACCCGATTATTTCACAGATCAAAGCCAAGCCATTACCTTGACAGCAAGTTAAAGAGAGTTGGAATGAGAATCTGAGGGCCTTTGAGCTTCTTCTTGTGCTGCAGTAACTCCAGGATGAGGGTGACTCTCTGCCAGTAAGGGCCCTCAACTTCTTGGACAGATTCTACATCTTGTGATTTTCTGGTCAACAGAGGAGACAAAAAGTTGAAAATGCAAACACTATTATGCCTGTTTATGCAGAAGTGGTGGTTATCTAGAAATCACAATCATAGCAGTCAGAGCTGAAGGAACAAGAACAGGCCCCTTGATGTGTTCAGAGCTCTTACTTCTGTTGCATTTTTTGCCTTCTTGTTTGCTGAATTGTGCCCAAAGATTTAGCTTTATCTCGTGGCTCCAGTTCTATTCTGATTTGTTCAGCATCAACAGAAATCTGAAATATTGAAAGAATGGCTGGTGATAAAATTCACTGAAAAAAGATTACAGCAATAGCTGTAATTAAATTAACAACTTTAAAATAAGATCAAAATACTACTTCAATAAACAAAATTACACAGGTCAATGAAAGCATTTCACTTTTATGTCATGCCACTTGAGGCCTACCCAATCCCCAAATACAAACACTACTACTGACTTTGTATGCATTATTTAGTATGTTTTCAAATACTCAGTTGAATAGATTATTCTGGTACCTTGGAAATCTACTTATCTCAGTATGAATTTATTTCATCATATGATATTTACTTCCTGTCACTAAGTGCACAAAGATGTGCACAAGAGAGAATTTTGGTAATCACACTTGCCTTACAGTCAAGGTCAAGCTTATCTTTAACTGATATGGCATGCTTGAAAATATGTCTTCTTTGGTTTGTCTGGTTTTGGATTTTTGGAAATAGGGTCTCAATATGGAGCCCAGGTTGGCCTTGACTTGTGATCCTCCTGCCTCACCTTTCCAAGTGGTAGGATTTAGGTGCGCATCAACCTTTGACTTGCAAATATCTCATGTGCAGATACTAGTCTACTATTTACTGAGTAATTAGAGTAACATGTTCCATTTCACAACCTTTTAAACTTCTTATATAATGGTCTCTTTTGGGCTGGGTCTCAGTTTAGAAGAATTTATTATCATTATATTATATTTAAGGTCTGCTAAAATGCTATGTCTATGATACTAATTATCCCCATTTCTTTAAAAATAAAAATTAAAAGCAGAGGGTGTCCCATAAAAACGGTTCCTTTAAATGAAGGGCTAGAATGCAATTCTGGATCTGCAACTGTCATGTTCTCCTACTGTCTGATTTTGTTGCCTCAAGAAAAGCAGGAAGGAGGATGGTTACAACCAAAGCCAACACCAGACTTGCCAAGAGGTAAGAACCAAAGTAAGACAACCATATACTCAAATTCATTGAAAATACTTCATAAAATAAAAAAAAAAAAGAAAAAGAAAAAAGGCAAATAGCCTCACCCCACTTTCAGTTTGTTCTACTTCCTGCTCATGGATGGAAATGTGTGATCGCTCTGCTTTTGCTGTAGCTGCCTGCTGCCATGCCTCCCTCGCCATTATGGACTCTCCCTTTGGAACCATTTGTGCTGCTCTCAATCTTGTTCAAAGAGGCTTCCTATACAGTTGGCAGTGGTTACTGCAAGAGTCCTAATCATTCAAAATACTGAGAGTAAACGACTGTGAATGTTCAGCCGTAGACTCGACAGCTATACTGACCTGCGCCACACCAAACAAGGCTGAGGGAACACTATGGTAGTGGGCAGAAATAACCTGAGATGGGAAAGATGGAGAATGCTATGGAATGCTGTCCTCTCCATGTGAACTCACGGCAACTGTGGTCACCTGCACAGTGTCATGCTGGTGAAAAATTTCAGCATGAAGATCAGGCGGTGGTGGCACACGCCTTTAATCCCAGCACTCGGGAGGCAGAGGCAAGCAGATTATCTATGAGTTCAAGACCAGCCTGGTCTACAGTGCGAGTGCCAGGACAGCCAAGGCAACACAAAGAAACCCTGTCTCAAAAAAACCAAAATCATTAAAGAAAATTTTCAGCGAATGGGAAGGGGCTCCTGAGGCCCCATGCCTGGCTGAGGAGCTATGACAGCTGATGGCTTCTGAGAGAGGGGTGCCACTAGCAAGAAGCAGTGGATTGTTTCTTTTTTAAAAGAGGGCTTGAAGCTGGAAGGAACGTGTACTGGCAGGGGCAGCAGAGGAGTCATAAGAAGTAGGATGTGGATATGATTAATATGAATTATATAATTATGAAAAATTTCAACATTCAAAAACACACAAAAGCTGGGCGGTGGTGGCACACGCCTTTAATCCCAGCACTTGGGAGGCAGAGGCAGGTGGATCTCTGTGAGTTCGAGACCAGCCTGGTCTACAAGAGCTAGTTCCAGGACAGCCTCCAAAGCCACAGAGAAACCTTGTTTCGAAAAACCAAAACACACACACACACACACACACACAACACACACACAAAAAAAAAAAAAAAAAAAAAAAAAAAAAAAAAAAAGGAAAATGCTGACGACATATGATTTGGGTTTTATACCTCTTGAGCATATATTTTTCTATGAATCTTGTTAACAGTGAAATCCGATCCTAAAAGTTATATATTTTGTCAACTGGAAAAGACTAAACATTTACAAGTTACAAAGTTTGCAACTTACCCCTTTAAAAACACTGCCAACCGTCTGAACACAATGTGAGTTTTTGCAGTTCACCAGTAAGTCAAACAGCACACACAGAAGCTTCTGCTGCACCTTCCCATCTGATACAGCTGCAAAAAATGGCTTTGTAATCTAGGAACAGAAAAAAAAGTGCGATGCTTAAAAACTATTACTGTGTGTGTAATGCATGTATGTTGAGGTCAGAGAACTTTTGGGAATCAGTTCTCTTTTCACTATTGGTTCTGAGGATCAAACTCAAGTTGTCGGGTTTGGGTGGCAGGCAACTTTACCTGCAGAGCCTTCTTGTCAGATTTTAAATGTAATTAATTTTAATGACCTGCACGTGACTTTTATACAGTAGGTAAACTTTATCTTGTGCCTTTAAAAGCATGTTCAACCCATTAATAACTTACAACTCTCTACATGCATGATCAAGCTTGGGTTTCTGAAGGAAGTCACTGACCTTTTCAAGAGCAGTAATCTGTATGGTTGGCATTCCTGGGTGAAGATCCTTGGTTGTGTGCACAGCCTTTATAAACAGGTCTAGACTCTTTGAGTCTTTATGTAAAAGTGAAGCTGAATATTCATTGTATTTTCCCAGAGTGAGATGCAAAACAATGGCTTCATCTTTCAGGACAGCTGTGGGCTCCTTCTCCACCTTCTTTAGGAGTTGCTCCACCATAGGCAACAGCTGGGCAAGCACCATCTAAAGATGAGAATGTTATTAGTAGTAACTGAGGCTCATGTTTTGCTCAGGTCTGCTCTGACAGCTCACCTGACAGTTCCTTACATTCTTTACAGAAGCTGAAGACATTCTGAGAACAGAAATTACAAACTAAATTGTCAGTACAGCAATAGTTTAGCATTTGCTAAACTACTGCATTTCCTTCAACCACCATTTCCAATTTTGTATAACTAGTATTAATTCAAATGAGGTATGTAAAGGCTTTAATAATTAAACCATAAGCCAGCAAATCATGGCTTGTCTGACAAATCCAGTGGATGTCCTGTCCTTTTTAACTTGTTCACTGACAACAGCCATAATCTTCTGGTTATAAACCCTCTGTGGCTGCTCTCCTCAGAGTGGCAGATCTGAGCAACTTGCAAAGAAAGATGGACCACAGAGCCCAAGAGTTGTTTCTTATATCTGCAGCGTAGTGTCCATAGCCACTCCTTAAACAAAACCTTGGATACTCAAGCCCCTCATAAAACACAGCATAATGTGCATATATAATCTAGTACAGCTTTCTAAAACCTTTTAATTACCTCTATGTTAATTATAATAATCATGCTGTATTTGTAGGAAATAAAGACAAGAAAAAAAAGAAAAAAAAACCTGCCTGTTTCTTCCAGACATTAGCAATCTCAGCCTGGTTGAACCAGAAGACATGAACTTCATGATAGGAGTGTGGACCAAATTCACTATCTACTCCTTTGTAGAAGAAGTTTGTCAAATTGTAAATGACACCAGTGACAACTTAGGGCTGATAACTGAGAAAAAAATATAATCAACTAATTTTTATTACATTGTACCCATTTAAATTCTCTGAATCTGTGGTCATCAAGAGTGATGGGGAACATGGGCATTCAAGGCAGTGGAAAGAAGGGAGTTAAGACTCTCCTGGTCAGAGCTGACATTTCCTTCACATTACAGGCTTCCTTGAGGACATAACAGAGGCTGTGCTTTTCCCTCCAAAAAATACATGAACCCATGTATTTTATGAGGAAAAAAAAAATTCCGATTTTAGAGACTCCAAACATTCTTTTAGAGGATTTCTCCTTAAAACATGGATACAAGCTGAACACTCGGGAGGCAGAGGCAGGCGGATCTCTGTGAATTCGAGGCAACCTGGTCTAAATATTGAGTTCTAGGACAGGCCCCAAAGCTGCAGAGAAACCCTGTGTCGAAAAACAAAAACAAAACAAACAAAAAAACCATAGACACAACAAGGGAGAACTGGGATTGGAATATAAAAACTAAATTAGTTTAAAAAAAAAATGTTAAGAAAAAAAAAAAAAACATGGGCACAAATTAAAATATCTGAAATCAAGATTATGAGAGGTAACATACTTAATTTTAAAATGAATGGGCATTTATAATATGTGCTTTTTGCTTCCTGTATCCTTCTTTGCTCTATAATTCTTCTTTCCAAATTGTGAAGAACTTCCCCCTCATGAGTGTAAATCACTCATACCTCACTGTTCACATCTTGAAATACTTTCATCAAGTCCTTTGCAACATAAGATGGGCAGCCATAAATGCAGTGAAGAAGGCTTCTCAGAGTTTCAGACAACCTCTGGTGTGATTTCTGTTTCTCTTCTTTCTGTAGTTCATCAAATAATGTAGCTAAATCCTAGGATATCAGAAAGAAAGAAAACTGCATTAAAAAGGGGGAAAAGGAACTTTAAGGACTACTGTTCTAATTATGGAAGTCTTTTCCAAATGACATGATACTGCTTACATCTTTTAATTTCCCTTCAAATAAAGTCCCAACTGAAAAGAGTATCAGCATCCAACAGCTAGCTCACTGTGGAAGGCTGGACTTTAGTCTTTCATGCAAGGAAAGGACAGCAGAATTGAAACACATTAGGTGATCTTTTGAAAAATGGCAGAAAGACTGCAGTCGCTGACACAAATTTTTAAATTAGTGGATTAGTCCAAATTTCTACAAGGTACAGGAAGGGAGCAAGCTGTTCCTAGTCCACAGTCCCTCTGTCTCAACTGTCTTTAACAGTAGTCTACCTGAACCACATAGGTAGCGTCTGAAGTGATCTCCTCAGCCTTAGGAACCAGGTGTTCTATCACCAGCTGAAACTTTGAGGCTACTCCACTGAGAGCCTGGAGACACTGAACAGCAGCTCTGCGGACTTCTTTTACAGGGCTTCCCAGACTGAGGAGTAGAGATGGCACCACTAAACCAAAGAGGAAAGAAAACAGTGTACAGCTCAGTCACATAGCATACATCTGGCCTAGTTGCCATCACTGGCACTGCCCCCACCCTGGCCCCCACACACACGCACGCACGCACGCACGCACGGTTTGCGATCAGAATCCCTCCTTTGAAGACTGTTCACTGCCTACTTATTTCAGAAAAATGACCATGTTTTCTCAAAACATGCAAATGAGCCCAGTACACCTGTTCTTTGTCATCTCATCTCAAGGTGCATGTTCCCCTTCAGCACAGAGTTCTTTGTATTAAACCAATGTTGTATTTTTCATATAAATGCTATCTGGAAGATGTTTCCTGTTTGAAACCTTGTGCAAGATTCTTACAGAGTATCATTCACAGACTGTAAGGACCTGTGGTTGTGTTGTTCTACACACAAGCTTCCAATACTATGCTAGTTTTCAGGAACAAATCTGAAAACCTCTCATTTTATATCCTGCCCTATTTAACAGCACTAACAAGATGGCTTTAGGGTTACTATGCATCTCTTTGTGAGACCAACCACACTGGGTTTTTAAAAGATGTATTAGTCAGGCATTGGCCCACACTTGTAATCCAAACATCCTCATGGTGAAGGTAGAAAGACTGCTGTGAATTTCAAGGCCAACTTGCACTACCACATCAAGTACCAGGACAGCCAGGGGTATAAAGTGGAACCCTGTTTCAATAAACAAGCCTGTATTAGGATAAAAAGCTATCAACATCCCTTTCATGTAACATGAATAGAAATGAACAATATGTTTAGGCAGTGGCGGCCCTGGTCTTTAGTCCCAGCACTGGGGAGGCAGAGGCAGGGAGATCTCCATGAGTTCAAGGCCAGCCTGGTCTACAAAGTTACATAGAGAAACCCTGTCTTGAAAAACAAAAACAAAACAAACAAGAGAAATGATCAATGCGAATATTCCACTTCTAGAACGCAAGGAGGAGTTTGGCAAGCTTTCAGACTTGTCTGTAAATCTCTTACTGTAAGGGTTCAGGCATTATGTTGGCCTGCCCCTGGCAGAATGCACTCAGGCAGTACCCGGTCAGCCCAGGTGCAAAGGTCCCCTTTACAAGACAGACCTCCCTCACTGATGCTCTCTTTCCCTCTCTCTTTCCTGCCGTTCCCCTGGGGCAGACAGGACATTTCCTGTCTCCCTCTTCTCCTCTGTGATCTGTCTCTGTGTCTTTTCTCTTTCCTCCGGCGCCACCCCCCCACCCCCCACTTTCTAATAAAACTTCTCACTTGAGCTCTTGTCTGCCTGGCATGTTTGTGTCCGTGTTGTTGTTGTCGTTGTCCTCCCCACCCCCGATCTCTCTCACTTGCCATGGAATCCGTCAAGATTCCTCAGGCTTTATTCCTAACACTTACACTATGAAAGCTATAAATCTTTCTCAGTTGCACCATTAATTTACAAAATAAAGCCAGAAGCAAATAGCAAAAAATTAAAATTCATTCAAGAGGCAGCTTCAAGGCAAAAGAACAATTTCCCTGTATAGTGAAGCAGAACTTATAAAAAATTCCAATCTTAAGACATTCAAATTGCTATTATAAAAGGCACCATATCTAAATCAAGTCCTAGAACCCAAAATATGTTAAATCTATACAACTTAAGAAAACACCTTCTTGGAATGTCTTTGTAATGTATATGACAAAAGCAATTCTTCCAATTAATCTCATTTGCATTAAAAGCAGCATATTTCATTGATTTTTCTAGACTTGTTACTTATTTCTTTTTTTACGTGTATGGGTGTTTGGCATACATACTTTTGTATATGCAGCATGTGCATGCCTGGTGCCTGTAAGTCAGAAGAGGGTGTTGGATTCACTGGAATGGGAGTTACAGGCAGCTGTGAGTCACCATGTGGCTGAGAACTGAACCTGGGTTCTCTGCAAGAGCAGCAAGTGCTCTTAACAACTGAGCCATCTCTCCAGCCCTTACAGTACCTTTTACTTTTGAATGTTGTAACACTTTTGTAAGTATGTTAAAACAAGGCTGGCTGTGGTGGCTCTTGGGAGGCCCAGACAACAGGGGCACTATTGTAAGTATGAGACAAGCCTGAGCTACATAGTGAGTTCTAGGACAGCCTGAATGATAAGGATGGCCTGAAAGATCCCGTTTCGAACAAAGAACAAAGCAAAAAGATGCCAGCCAGTATTTCCTGGACTTCTCACACACAGAAATGTCTAGAAGCACAGCACACTCACATTGAGGACTGACGCTATCCTAAGAAGCCTCTACTGTCAGCTTCTAAATGGAACAAGTACATTTCTACAGTGTTCTGAGAAGTTCTGGAACAGTCTAGACAGCAGAAGTTCAGAAGTACTTATTATGCAGGGGAAGAGACAGATATAAGAGAACAAGAGCAGCAGGAAACCTGTTATGGTAACACCAGTGAACAAATTTAGTACTGTTGTTTGTAGTGTGATAGACATTATGTAGGGGCTACCCACTGCCTTTGATGTAAAGGATGGAAACGTGTACCAAGATGGAAAGTTATACTGATTATTTCTAAACAAATACTATATGCCTTCTTTGTGTAGACTAGGCTGCTCTGGAAGTTGCTCTATAGACCAGGCTGGCCTTGAACTCAGAGATCCATCTGCCTCTGCCTCTACCTCTGCCAGTGCTGGGATTAAAGGCATGTGCCATTACACCCAGCTTTTTTTTTTTTTTTTTTTTTTTGTAATTTTTTAATTACATTTTAAAATGAATAAATAAAAATACTTTCTGTATCTATATGTTATGGTGTGTGGTCACTACTGTGCTGAGTGTAGAGGACAACTTTCAGGGGTCAGTTCTCTCCTTCCACCATGTGGGCCCGGGATTAAACTCCAAGTCATTATAAGACTCGGTAGCAAGGGCCTTTACCATCAGCACCATCTCCCCCATAGAGCCAATTATTTTAAAAATTATGTTAACTCTATACAACTAAATATTAAGAGTATATGCTATACTTCCTAATATACTGTATGTCTCTAATGTACTAATTTAAAAATGAAATGTGATTTCCCATACCTGGAGATGTAGCGGATGCCAGCTTTTGTTTACACTGTGTATTCTGAGAAGAAAGCATCAGAGAACCTATATAAAGAGCCTGAGTCTGCAGCTCTGATTTCACAGTGCAGTTAAGTGGATTTGAAAGGCTAGAACCATAGGTCCACAAAACAGACAAGAACTTGAACAACTGAAGAACATCTTGTAGATGTACCTAATCAAAAGAAAGCAAAACAAATTGAAGTCTAATTCTTACCCAGATAAACTGCACCCCCCCAGATCTTTTCATTAATGTACAATAACATGACATGAGTGATTTAATGGCATGTGCCTTGTTGAATCACTTCTTCAATATTTTGAATTTTTACCAGTTAGAAGCCTTACACTTGCACTTGGAAACAATGAACAAAAAAAGACAGGGACACTAATTAAAAACCAAGGCAAGCTGGGCATTGGTGGTGCACACCTTTGATCCCAGCACTTGGGAGGCAGAGGCAGGCGGATCTCTGTGATTTTGAGAACACCCTGGTCTACAAGAGCTAGTTCCAAGACAACCTCCAAAAGCCACAGAGAAATCCTGCCTCAAAAAACCAAAAAGGCAAGAGAGGGTCCTGGGAAACTTTACTAAGAAAGCACTCTGAAGGCGTGAGCAATGCCATCAATGCTAAATGCCATGGAAAGAGTGAGTCAGACAAGGACAAGAACACACTGCTCTCAGTATGTAGGTAATAAAGCCCCAGATAAATTTCATGAGTGACTCTTCGTCTCCTGCATGTTATCGTTGAGTGCTTAGCCAGTTTTCTTCGCCTATAAATGGCATTTAAAATGCAAACAGACTGAGCTGCTATCATTTTTTTTTTAAAAAAAAGATTTATTTATCATGGGTAAAATATTCTGCCTGCATGTATGACTACAGGCCAGAAGAGGGCACCAGATCTCATTATAGATGACAGTGAACCATCATGTGGTTGCCGGGAATTAAACTCAGGATCTCTTGAAGAGCAACCAGTGCTCTTAACCTCAGATCCATTTCTCCAGGCTGCTGCTTTGATTCTTAAACACACTAGCCCATTAATAGAAATACTGCAATGTTACTCTCTACTCAATGTGCTGCCTGGAGGTGATTACTATACTGCTTTGGAGAGCATGTTTGCCAGCACACACTCTTCACTGCTACAAAATATACTTCCATTAGTATTAGAACTGTAGTAATAAAATAACCTATACTACCTACAGCAGAAATGCCTGTGAGCAGAGTGCCAAATACCTTCATTATAAGCTTCATTAGAACCCTGAAATGCATGGCATCAGAAACCTTGAGCAGCATTTCAAAGACACCGATGAGCAAGTGCAGGTAGTGTCTGCTGTCGTCATCTAGCTGCTCAGGATTCCACCATGTAGCACCTGCAGGAACATGGTGACAAAGAGAATCAATTGGTAAACCTACATGAGCATGCTGGGGGAGCTTTTCGTTTAAGTGAACTACTGAGTTAAGACCTCAGTGTTGCATCACATTTAAAGATTCATGACTGCGCCTTACCTGTAGGAAAAGATTTTGGAGCCTTCAGTGCAAAAATAAAACATTTCAGGGAAAATACAAGTAAAACAGCATCCTCCACAGCAACCCTCTGGGCAATGCGGAGCTGCTGTACATAATGTACCCACAGCTCCTCTGGCAGTCCTCTGTTCAGCATTAGTTCCAGGTGCCACTCTGCGGGGATTTCCTGTAACATTTATGGAAACAGAAACTAGTAATCCTGGAAGTAGTTCCAAACATGTGCTCTATGCATACACTTGGGCAGGTGTGCATATTCTAGCAGGAGAGTAGATTAACAATGGCATACAGACTGTTTGCAAGCATATGTGGATGGATATGCTGCTACAGCTGAAAAGGTGCTCAGTGCTCAGAAAGGACACTAATAGAACAATGTGAAAAACCCAACACCTGCACTGAACAGAACACAACTGCTCTACACTGCTAACACCAAGGACAAACACAGCTCCACTTACTGAACCTCACAAAAGACAGTCAGACATTATGAGGGGCTCACTTGGGCCACTTTTTAAAGGGTGAAGCAGCACACTAAGTTCACATAATTTTAGCTAGCAATGATTACCACTAGAATTTATAAAAATCCCAAGAGTATACATAAATATGATGAAAGTGTAATTCACTTAGCAAATGCTGTAATGGGCAGCCCTTTGAAGCTTAGAAGATAAATAAAAGAAAAATACTGCTGCAAACAGTAGATACTAAAACAATCTTGTTAACTCTAAATAGGGCACTAGGTACAAATGGAAACATGACCTTTAGTAACACTGTCAGAGACAATGGCAGGCCAGAGACAGCCAGACCTAGCAGAACACTCAACAATTTTAAATACACAGGGGACTGAAGAGATGGTTCAGTGGTTAAGAGAACTGACTGCTTTTCCAGAGGACCTGGGTTCCATTCCTAGCACCCACATGGCAGCTCACATCTGTCTGTATTGCCAAGATCTGACACCCTTTATACATATATGCAGGCAAACATCAATGCACATAAATTAGAAACAAATAAATATACGGAATATGCTTCCAATAAATAAAGTTTTGTTCAAGCACTAACTCTGGAAGTGAGTGTCATTACCAGAGTAGTTATGAGTGAAACTTGGATAATGACCTGACATAAAACCTTCCAACTGTGAAATCTTGTGATTTGAATAAGTTTGTTGCAAAAGCATGAGAGTACCTTGTCTAAACCCCCCTGCTATCACTGCTTCCCATTCCCCCAACTAGATCCAGACACCACAAGAGCTTAGCTTTGGTGCTTCAGCTCTGCCGGGATCAATAGGTCACGGTGAACTTCACTCAGTACTCAGCTTTGTGCAGACACCGGCTCCTTACCACAGCGGTGATGATGCTTTTGAGCTTCTCTATTTTTTTCTGCAACAAACTGAACACCCGTACAGCAAACGGAAAGCAGGTTTCTCTGAAGGATGAACAGCAAGAGATAAGCGCAGACACAATCACGTGAAATGTCACTTTCTGCTTCAGGTTGTAGGACTCCTTTTCCCCGGCATTTATTAACTCTTCCACCTTGGGAAATAAACATACTGGTTAGTCATGATCTTCCCAGGACAAACTTTTCTATCCATCCGGGCCTATCTATGTATCATGTATATAACATGAGACAACAAACAGCCTTTTAAAAAGCAGTAAATGCTGATTACTAAGTAATTATGCAAACACTTAGAAATTATAATGCACATAAATATACTTGACAAGTTAATGCATTCAAACCACATACTTAAAAATACAAACAGCAACAAAATCAATTAATCAGACACCTAATACCATTAAAAGGTTTACAAAAGTATTTTCTTTTAATTTCATTTTGCTATGTTAACAATGAAAAGACTTTAATATTTTAAATATAAATTAGGAAAAATGAAGATTAAAAAGAACAAAGTTTCTCACTAGTTCAAAAAATGATGTAAACAGTAAGGACTTAAACAATCTGTAGAATATGCTAAATTACTGGTTGTACGAGTTTTATAATCCTAGCACTGGGGAGACTGAGGCAAGATCAGGAATTCAAGGTTAGCCTGGGCTACATATTGAGTTCCAGGTCAGCTTGAACTCTAACTCTAGGCCACGCCCTCAAAGGAACACCCAAAACTACCTTTGTATTTGTTCAAAGTAAAACAGTTGTTTAAGAATGGAACAACAACAATGCCACACCTTTAAACCCAGCACTTGGGAGGCAGAGGCAGGCAGATCTCTGAGTTTGAGGCCAATCTGGTCTACAGAGTGAGTTCTAGGCCAGCCAAAGTTACACACAGAGAATCCCTGTCTCAAAACAACAAACGAACAAACAAAAAGAATGGGACAACAACAAAAGGACAAAAAAAAAGTCTGGTAGGGCAGAAATGGGTACCTAATGAGCATGAGAGGAGAGCACAGTGCAGAGGAAGACAGCACACCTACCAGCTTCAGCATTGAGGAGCGGTCTCCTGAACTTAAATTGAAGGCCAGTAACTGGACCATCTTCTGATTTCCTACACCAATTATTTCTCTTGACTTTCTGCTTTTAATAATATTTCCAAGAGCTATAAAAAATTTAAACACAGACAGCTCCACATCAGTGGCATTCATATAAAGAATTAGGTAAATTTAGATAAAATTCTTACTAGTTCTCTACAAAGGCTTGCTTTTTATTTTCCTTTTTAATCCAAGTCTGAATTTGTCTATGAGCCACTTAGTAAAAATAAAACATATCTTGCTGACATATAACAAATACAACTGCAAACAGCAAAGACAGTCAAATTTTAACTGATTTATCTTCTTTATAAAATAGATACCTGTTTTATCTAACAACTGGCTTTCTTACCTTCTTTCCAGCCTCTCAATAAAGGATGCAGAGAACAGATTCCTGATTTTGACAAATGTACAGCAATTTTCATATCAGGAGACTCTATGTCATCATTAGTAATGACCATAAAAGGCAACAACTGGACAGCCACCTGATTTGACAACTGATCATTTTTTCTTAGCACCTCTTCTTTACTCAGTATGTTTGCTGCTAGCTCAAGCACCCTGTACCTGGAAGACATGACAGCACATTTGTTTCAGAGACTTCAAGTCAACAGAATTCATTATTACACTGTTCTGGCTCAATTGGCAATAGCTTGCCTGGTCTCCTAACCAAAAATATTCCTCAGAGAGCACGAGGACACAACCTCAAATTCATGCTAAATAAAGGAGTTACCTAGCCAACAATTTTGTCCTATCAGATATCTTAAAAAACAAAAGCAAAAACCTTACCTGTAACAAAATATATTATATCAGATATCTCAGCCCCACTAGACAGTAGAGATTCAGATTCACTCATATAACCCTGAGCTGGAGAGATGGTTTAGCAGTTAAGAACACTGGTTGCTCTTCCAGAGGACCTGGCTTGTGCTCCCAGCACCCACACAGTAATTTAGCCAGTGGTAACAACACTTCTGGAAATTCTGACACCCTCTTCTGGCCCCGACAGGCACCAGCCATTTATGTGGTTCATAGAAATACAAGGAGGCAAAACGCCCCTACACATCACACCACATCACATAAATTAAATGAAAAGCATATCCTTTCTGGGAAAGGGAGAGACAGTTTTCATTAAGGGTGTGGCCCCTGCTAGATCAACCATAATCCACTGGATGGTCCCACACCCATGTGTATATGGGCAGCACATACTGTATTCGGAGGGTTATAAAGGAAGGAGGTAAAACTACAAAATTGGGAGGGAGGGAGGGAGCGAGGGAGGGAGGGAGGAGGTGAAGAGATAAAGGGTGGATCTAGAAGGAGTGGGGTGAATATGATCAAAATACACTGTACCCATGCATAACATTCTCAAATTATAAAAGCATCTCTCTCTCTCTCTCTCTCTCTCTCTCTCTCTCTCTCTCTCTCTCTCTCTCTCTCTCTCTATCCCTCCCTCCCTCCCTCCCTCTCCTATGTAATCAAATCTAAATCCTAAGATGTATCAGCAACTGACCTACAGGGCAGACAGAAAACTACACAAGACACCTTCTTATGTTCTCCTGATTGTTCATTTTTCTTGCAAAACAAAACAAAAAACAAAATGCTCATAGCTTATCATATGCTTAAGAATGTGTTTGCTACAAGTTTTTGAGCTGGTTTATTTTTTATTTGATTTAATTACAAATAGAATTAGAAAATTTTTCCTAACTTCTCAAAATTTAATATTGGTTTTTTGTTTTTTTTTTTCTCTTTTTTTTCTTTTTTAGAGACAAGGTCTCACTATGTACCTCTGGCTATCTTGGAACTTACTCTGAAGACCAGGTTGGCCTTGAACTCAAAAGAGCTCCACCTGCCTCTGCCTCCCGAGTGCTAGGATTAAAGGCATGTGCCACCACACCTGACTCTAATATTATATCTTACATTATATATTTTTGTATTTTATTTTTTAGAAGTTAAGGGCATACAAAATAGCATTCAAATACCAGATAATCAAACAGATATTTTATAGTTTATTCCACTAAGGTCTGTTCCACCAGGGCTGGTCAGTCGACTCACAGATCAAAGCTGCTACATAGGCCTCAACACCTGAGTTCAATTCCCAGACCCATGGGAAGGCAAAAACACAGAACCGACTCCACAAAATTGTCCTCTGACCTCCATGTGTATGCAGTGGCATGTACACACACACACACCAAATAAACTTTTTAAAAGCTCTGTTCTACAATCCCGAGCAAAGGGTCAATCACTAAGTTATTAAAGTCCTTCGGAAAAAAGGAAGAGAAGCAGTGTGAACTTAAGAGTTTCACTGATACACAGAGCATGAATACAGGAGAACAAGCACAAAACCACCCCTGAGCATGAACACAGGAGAACAAGCACATACCATCCCTTATTCTTTGAAAGTTCTGCCCTCTGGAAGAGATTCAGAAGATGTGAAATGGTCTCCTCCACATTGAAGTGTTGCTGGAAAATCTATAAAGGAAAACACAAGTATTTTCTTGCCAAATATGTGTTTCTAAAATGAAATTGAAAAAAATTATTTTTTTCAACTAATCATAAAGAATTTCTCCAAAGAATCCCAGTAGAACATCTTTTCTATGAGAATGTTTCTCTTGTACAATTTGTTTTACTTACAAGAACAATTTCTCAAAAGTGGCATTCATGACCCACTTATGTAGCTTAGGATCCCTAGCTGCTGACACAAAGCTCTTACAACAACACAAGAACTCACCAAGCATGTTTCTTTTTTGTAGTACTTCCTTACCCCAGCAAACTTTGCAGTCTGGCTACGTCTCTGAGACTCACCACCAGACTATGCTCAATGAACTCATTTCCAAACACATTCCTGCCTAGAGTCAAGCACCATGTGAGAAAACTAAGTATTTACAAACAAAATTTGCACACCCACAGAACACATTTACTTACCTCAAAAGCACTCAGAGCTGACAGAATGACATCTACATTATCATCACCCAATCGGGTTAGAATAGCTTCTTTAATGAAAGTCTCATCAATGCCCTCCTGAGCAAGAGAAAAGCAAATCAATGATTGCAACAAAGCTCACAAGCTTTTCCACTGGAAAAGACACCTAGAAACAGCAGTGTGGAGACCTGGCCCTGCTCTGAAAGCACAACAGATCAGAACCAGTCTCCTGAACACAACATGTACAAATCTAAGTGCCATCTTTTTAATTAAGGAGTTGACTTTGCTAAAACAGAGAGCCCAGAGAGAGATGACAGGCCAGTGAGATGATGGCTCTGTGGGTGAAGGCCCTTGCCACCAAACCTGACAATTTGAGTTCAATCTCCAATACTCACATGGTGGTCCTCTGACCCACAAATTTTTCTCTGACCACTGTGCAAACACTTGGTATACATGCACAGACACAAAATAAACAAATGAATAAATAATACAATTTTAAAAATTAACTATAACCCTTAAAATATAACAATATAAAACAAAACAAACAAATAAAATCCCCAAAACTCAACAAGGCAGATATTTTGAAAGAACTAAAAACAGTAAAATTTGACTTATCTGTAATGTTACAATGGAAATTCCAATTTCTTACTCTAGAATTAGGCTGGTCATTTTAAGGGGGAAGATGGAAAGTAAAGGTTATCTGACACAAACCTTTGCTGTTTTCATGACAGTCTTCAGGTGGTTAATGGCCAGAAGTCTCACAGGAGCCAGGGGATGATTCAAACTGAGCATCAAAGATGTGTCAGAGTCCTCTAAAAACTAAGTCCAACATGACAATTAAAATCATTTCATCTAATCTGCATAATACATAACCTAAAATGGAAACAGAAAACACCTTACACTGCCCAGTATACTGTGCAACAACCATCTAAACAAAGAAACAGAAAAGTCAGTTCATCTCTACAACACAGTATGAGTTACAACACATGAAAACATATTTTATACCTGGTGTGTTCTGTATACTTGTGTGGATGGATGAGTGGGTTCAGTTTAGTGAAATAGAATCATAATGTAACTCAGCACTTTTTATGATATATAATTCTAAGTGACACTACCGAGTTGTACCTCACTGAAGACAGTACAACCCAGAAAATCACAAAGAGATGCTGGAACTGGTGACAGCTTAGCTGACGCATAAAATCAAACTACAAAGGACGTCTATCTATCTCCTTGATTTGGAAATACAACACCACTAAAATAGCCCAATTTCAGGAGAAAAAAGTGCATTTATCTTTATAATATTCATTTTCAAGGCTAATTACAAGAACTGGCCAAGTTTCTTAGTATTTAGGCTTGAATCACCAGAAATGTCTTAAGCCTTATCATAGTCATGATTATGTGACCAAAGGCTCCTGCACTGGTAGATGCACACCTGGGGTGACAAGGCATGCTAGAAGCCTGTGAAGCCACCCATTGGTGACAACCAACATCATAGGAAATTCATTGGTGACAACCAACATCATAGGAAATTCCCAACATTCTCTGACTATTACATTTTTCTTCAGTTATGATTCCTGCCCAAGAGCCCTGTTTCTAGTAACTACATAAACTGTATAAATCCTCAGCTCTCTGATGTTATCCTCAGCTCTCTGATGTTTTTCAAACATGGAGGGAAGCAGGAAATTACTGCCTGGAGCTCTTCATATAGCCACAATACTACTTCCTGTCTTAGCTGTGCTGGGAAAGGACAACCTACCTGATATTTTCCTCCACTCGTAGAAAGAGAGATGAATTGGTGGAAAAGTTCCTGCTTTTTAAGGCCTGTAATTTCTTTCAGGTGTTCCTCTAATACAACATCTAATGTTCTGGGGTATCTAGGAAAGGAATTACAGTTCATTCAATATTCTAAAACTACATGTACAAAACACATACTATACGTAAAGGCAAATATTGATTAAGTCTGTCACTGAAGGGTCTAGAAATATGGGAATATAGAATTATAAACTTGGAGAAATAAGAACTGGCAGCTAGCAGCTTTGTTAACTTTTAGCAATGGCTTTTTGCCTTACAGCCAGCACCTCTGTCAGCAGCCAGGGGTTAACTTTTAATGATTAAACCCCCCTTCCCCTTACAGTCCACAACTGCTGTGGACCAAGGTTAATGTTTAATAGTTGTTCTTATGTGAGTGTCTCCCTTGTATTGTTTTGTGTCTTTCCCAGCTATAGAGAGAACAGCTATGTCAGAAAAGCTACAGGCTTCTGCAAACACCATTAAGCCAATGTAATGTGACTCTAAGCTTTACCTCAAGATTGCAAAATTTCTTTTGCCCCATGCCTTACTTACTTACTTACTATAAAAAGGGGGCCAAACCCACTCCCACTGTCAGTTTCAGAAGCCTGAACTCTGGTTGTGGTCCAAGCTAGCTGGTAATCTTTCTATGCCCAGAGGTGATTTTTGGAATAAAGTTTACTTCTGGTTTCATAGACTTCAGTGGTCTGTCTTCCATTATTTGCAAGTCCCCAGACTCAACAGTTACTATGAAGACAATAAAAAGTCTCTAGTTTAAAACAATTATACTGACCACAGACCCTTCACAACCCCTATTTCCTTTTGTCTTTCGATATATCTCATTCTAAATATACTGTTCCTTTCTGAAAAGGGAAAAGAAAAAGTATTTGCAATCCATCACAACTTGCAAGTTATCCTTTGCATAACAGATCAACTCTGAAGATGAACACCCACACACATACCCACACAACTTACTTGCTTTCTAAGAGTCTGATAAGTGGAAGGAACTGCTCATTAAGTAGAGCTACTTCACTAGCATGGGTTTCCTCCTGGGAACTGTATGAAATATACTCTTCAAAAAGAAGGCTGCAAAAGAAAGCAGAACACCAACAGATATGGGTTATCATTCATGGAATCCCTGCTGTGTATTAAGTTCCTTACAGATAATATCTCTAATTATCACACCTCCATAGGAAAGAAATTTTGTTGATTTTGCTGATGGAAAAAAAAAAATTAGGGCAGCCGGGCATTGGTGGCGCACGCCTTTAATCCCAGCACTCAGGAGGCAGAGGCAGGTGGATCTCTGTGAGTTCAAGGCCAGCCTGGTCTCAGAGCGAGTGCCAGGATAGGCTCCAAAGCTACACAGAGAAACCCTGTCTCAAAAAACCAAAATAAATAAATAAATAAATAAATAAATAAATAAAACTAGGGCATAAGAAAGCTTCCAAATTGCCTGAGGTCAAATGAGACAGCAACAAACAGAAATCAAGTGTAGTAACCCTTTCTATGCCAGAAAGAGTGGAGGAGGGCTATAAATTTTAAATGCCATTCTGATTCCAGCCTATAAACTAAGCCTCCATGCATACAAATGAGGCACACCTGCAGGCAGGCTTCTTTCTCACCTAACATACTGGCAAAACATACCCAAGAGGACTGGCTTCCAAAACTACTATTCTTACTGAAGTGGTGTAAAGCCAGATTCCAACCTATGTCAAACTACAACACCTAAACATTCTATTCATCACAACAAAGTGTCAGTCAAATAGGAAATGAAAAGGGGGAGACAGAAATGGCTTTCAGAGAAAAGGAGGAAATAATTTCCATTGCATACCTACTCTAAATATTAAGACTCTCAGCAAAACTTACTGAGTATCAGCTTTGATGTGCTATTTCAGGCACTTCAGCCCATTTATTAATAGAAAATTTTAAACACCTGTAATCTTTGTTATGGGCTACTACCTTCTCATTTTCTTCTATAAGCATTAAAGACAATCAAGAGAAATTTACTTTTGCACTTTTTGCTGTCAGTTGTTAGATTTCAAAACTCCAAAATTAGTGAAATGATAGGCAGTGCAAACAAAATACATTAAAAAGAGAACTAGAAAACTACTGATGTATCCTGAAATGAATACTTAAGTCATAAATATGCAAATCAGAAGCATGTTAACAGCAATCTTACCTAGCCAGTAAGTGATCTAAGTTGTTCGTCAGTGGTATTTTTCTAAGTATTGCTTCTAAGTGTCTCTTGTAGATCTGACCATCAGTCCCTTCAGTTTCTTCTCCTTAATATGTACACAGATGAAAGCTGAGTTAGGGATATTCTTTTTGGTATGCTTATGATTAAATTTACTTACAGCAGAAAACCTTTCTATTAGTAACTTGGTTGCACAAACCTTTTTATAACAGATTTAACATAATTTTAGAGATGTTTTTCTTAGTATTCAAACTTAACTTAGAGATGTTTTGTTAGTATTTTCTAAGCAGCCATAGAACCAAGTATTTACTTTCTTTTCTGTTTACTGAATCAAAGAGAAACAATGTAAATTATCATTTCCTTTCACAATTTGGATTTTTATGTATGAAATCTTGGCTTACTTTCTGGCAGCTGGATACTTACTGTGAATGAAACACTAGAGATCATTAAGTATCTAGATGGGAAGCAAAGGTTTACTTTACAGAGCCTATGCAAAGAGCAGAATCCTGAGAAATTTCTCAGAATGATGGCACTCCCTTCAGTGAACCTGCCCAACCCTAGAGATGTTTCATTAAATAGACACGTTACATAGAAACAACTGAATAGAAGAAATTTTAAATTGTTTAAAGTGTCTGTCCTATTTGAAGACAGTTGGAACTTAGAAAGCTTTTAGGTCCAAATGCAAATCACACACCCGCAATGTGCTGAACAATGGAGGCAACCAGATGAGGAAGCATGTAGCGCAGAAGAGGACTGACATCGTAGCTTTCGGAGATCCCGTGAAGCAGCTCTATAAGGTCTGGAACACTACACAAGTGAGGAAATGGTCTGTAAAGAAGCAAGCATGCATGATATCCATAAATTAGACAACTAGCAAGTATCTTACCAAAAATTATTCAAAACAACTTCACTAGCCTCCCACTATAAAACAAAACATACTTTTTTCCAAGGGCTTCTGGCTTCTGTCGCTGTAAGAGAATTATCAGGCAACCTAATCCATCCTTGACCTGAGAAGGAACCTTGGTCAATGTTCTGATGAGCTGAGATGCCAATGAGTTCACAAAGGTATCTTCCATCGTTACTTTCACAGAAATCTGACAGATTATCATGTAGGTGGCAGCTCTATAATCTGGTAAAGATGATTTCAACCCCTAAATATTTTTAAGATATAAGGAAAATGACAAAATATAGAATTATGCTTTTCTACTTAACATGTTACTTAAGTGAAACAAATTAGAAATGTCAATGTTTGCCCTGATTTACATCAAACATAGTAAATACACATATTGAAACATCACATGGTATACCACAGTCATGCACAATCCTTATGCTTCCATGTATAAGACACAAAACAAATTGTAAGCCAGTTGTCACAGAACTCAGGAGGCTTAGACAGGATGAACATGAGTTCAGAACCAGTGTGGTCCACACTGCAAAAGGCTCTCTCAAAGAACAAAAACAAACAACCTAAGGTTAGCAAGATGGCTCAATGGGTATAGGTACTTGGCACCATGTCTGACGATCTAAGTTCAATCCTCAAGGCACACATGATGGAAGAATAAAATAGGCTCACACAAGTTAAAAAAGGTCAATATAAGCTAATATACACTGACAGCCAATAAATCTTAAATGGAAAATCAAGGTGTTCATTTCCTTTCCTCTCCTATGTGGATACAGGGAAGAGACAAATCATAGGATGAGAAGGGACAAACTTCAGAAAAGCCTCCTAACTCAGACATCTACTACACATCCTAACAAGAGGCAATAATGTCTGACTGACCTGTAAGTTCACATCTTTGGAAGGGAGTAAAAACTATATTGTATTGAAGATAGTAACCTGGGTCATACGAAGAAAGCTAACGTTTATTAGATTCTCATTTAATAACCGAGGTCGTTTTTAACCTAAAGATTGAATCTTAACAACCATTCAAAATAAACCATCAATTTAAAAACATGAATTTCTCCATGAAATTTTCAAAAGCAAGCAATTTCCTTTATGTGTAAAATGATTGACTTGACTAACCTTTTGGATGTACGGAAATAGTTTGGCAACTACATTGTCCGATAGGTTCTCAGCAGCCACTAGAGCAGACACAATGGTGGAAGCATAGAAGGCCAAGAGCACTCTCAACTGAGCTGAGCTTCCCGGATACTCAGCAAACGCCTGAAATAGGGAACACAACACACATGTAGGCTCTTTTGAAGCACTCTTGGCTCTTTAAGTATCATATGCAACACTGGGTTAGGATGACAAGCTTACTGACTTTTTAGATAGTTTCTATTTAATAATCACCATAGCTGGAATTTGACAAGCAATAAACTAATGTATTTTTGTAGAAAATACCTTTTGGTGAAAAGACTGACTCTCCACCTGCTCACGCACCCCAAGAGCAGACATTTCAACATAGAAACTTCTTCCAAGTTCCACTGAATGTTTCCTTTCTCAGATCTAGCAATCATTTTATATGAGTTCACACACTCAACAACACTCTCATGGCTCACCTTCACAGATTTGGTCACCAGGCTGCAAATAAAATCCATAAATCCAAGGTCTTTGTAGCAATGTGTGACCAAAGTTCCTCTAGCTAAGGGCACTCCAGATTGCTGTTATTGACAAAAAGAACAAACTATTAGAAACAACTGCCAACCGCTACCCCAAGTATCTATCTAGTAACATGTATATATTGTGGCAAGTCATCTCTCCTTATTACTGGTGCTGATGAGATTAACACATAAACACTTAGAAACTCTAGAAACTCCAAACAGTGAAGGGAGAAGAACTCATAAATGTCACTTATGTATATATTTAATCTCAATTCTCTAGCTCTTAATCGTTCTACAGTAGGATTTGTTTTTTGAGTCAAGATGACATTATTCTGTCTCTGCCTCACAATATCCTAATAGCAGAAACAGACCCAGACCCTGGCCAACCTATACTGCTATTCTCACTAACTACTACTGCCCATGGCTTATGAATAAACATTAACAAAACAATTAAATGAAAACTGCAAGTAACTTTTAATGGGAGAGTGAGGCTTGGCTACTTGGAAAGTTTCTAGATGGTGAAGTCTGTGGAAGGCTTCAAAATGGTCTTGATTTTGTGAGCAGCATGAATGCTGGGAAAGGCAGCTTGAGCAGCAGCTTTAGCACAGGCTAGACTTTATGAACTCCAGTTAGCCTGACTAATTTTCATCCAGATTCTGAAATCTTTTTAATTCCCTCCCTCTAGTTCCTTCTGACTGCCAACTTCAGCTAGCACCTGTGTGTCACTAGCTCTTGGTGCAGGCCCAGGGTCTGCTGGTCTGCTTTCACCCTAAACAGCTGCCTCCCAGCCCCATCAGCACACTCACATGCAGTAAAGTTCCTGCCTGTGACAATCGCATACTTGCTTCTAGTCTCTGTTGCAGACAGATTTTACTACGCCCTTCTTCTTAGGTAACTATCCTTTCATTTCAAACACCATATTCAATTTTAACAATTTCCTGATGCTCTTCAAGTTAGCCTTATCCCCCCCCTTTTTTTCCTTTTGTTTTTTTGAGACAGGGTTTCTCTGTGTAACAGCCCTGGCCATCCTAGAACTCACTTTGTAGACCAGGCTGCCTCCTGAGGGCTGGGCTTAAAGGCGTGCACCACCACTGCCTGGCTCTTATCTTTTTAATTTAAGTATTTTAAGTATTTTAATTTAAGTATTTTAAGAGTTACATTTCCCCATCTTTTTAAAAATTTCTTTGGTACCAAAATTACAAATGCAAAGTGTACTGTATAGTACAAAGAGTAGGGTTCATATTGCAACTGTGCCCACTTTGGTTATAGGAACCCTAGTAAGTAGCTTCAATTTTCTGGGTCTGTCCTCACCTCTATAAAGAGTTCATAAGACTCCAAGACAGTATGATGTAAAATGCCTAGTCTAATGTCAGGTACCAAATAAATACTAGATCTCATTAATAAGAGTTTCAACAGGAAGCTAGGAAACAAATGGTATAGATAATATGGGACTATCCCCAGGATCACTAAGGGCTTTACTTTTCCCAAATTAAATTAAACTGAATTGAATTCCAAATTCCCCACTCTTTCCCTCTTGTTCCTTCTGATTGCTAGCTTTACTACCACCTGCCAGTAGCTCTTTCTGCAGGCAGATCTGTGACTCTGAGGTCAGCCTTGTCTACATAGTGATTTTCAGGCCGGGCAGGGCTACACAGAGAGAACTTTTCTCTAAATGATAAAGTTCAAAAATAGCTTGGGCTGTATAGTGAGACCCTACCACCAAATAAAGACTAGCCAAGCAACTAGGGAGGAAGGTGATGGATCTCTGTGAGTTGAGGACAGCCAGGGCTTCATAGTGAGATCCTGTCTCAAAAGAAAACAAAAGAGCAAAAACAAGACAAAAAAACCTTAATCATGATGTATAGGAATTATATATATGAATGAATGTGGCATTTAAAAATCTTACCTTAACAGGAGACAGCCAAAACCACTTGTGTTTTGGATTACTAATTTTGAGAAGCTGTATCACCCTCACAAATACCCGTGTCTCATGGTATGGTAGAACACAAGCAATGAGACTATCAGGATTGTAAAGATGGATGTGGAACCTAAGAAAAATATGAAACAATTAAGCCAACACAAAATACAAAATTCACAGGTACTTGTTTTTGTTCTTTCTTTTGACACAATCTCACTGTGTAGTCCTGCGTAGCATTCAACTAGCTATGTAGACCAGACCAGGATGGCCTTGCCTCACAGAGAAACTCAGAGATCCACCAGCCTGTGCTTTCCAAGAGTACATTAGCATGCCTGGCAGGCACATGTCTCTAAAAGGTCCAGATCCTGTCTCGATGAGGTACAAAGACCTAGGGATGAGTATCAATCACAACAAGATAAAGAGTACTTAGATGATAAACCCTCTATTTAGTATTCAAGTTTGATTCAACATAGTTCAATCAATTCTAAAGCAATAACATTTTGAATATTCAGTATCAAAATTTATACTATTAACTTTCAACTTCAATGAAACTGTGTAATCATCACCAAACCACAGAAAACTAACTGGCTAACAAGACAACTGGTGGAGCTTATCTGTGCTCCAGTCACCTTCTACAGCTTTCCTAACTACCATATTTTAATAATAATAACAATAATAATAATTTTGGTTGTTTTTTCAAGACAGGGTTTCTCTGTGTAGCCCTGGCTGTCCTGGAACTCATTTTATAGACCAGGCTGGCCTTGAACTCAAGAGCTCTACCCGCCTCTTCCTCCCAAGTGCTGGGACTAAACCACCACACCCCATGAAAACCAAAAGATTAATAAAATCACATTAATTTCTTCAGATAGAAAAAAAAATGACAGTCACTTACAATTTGTATATGAACTTGAAAAATCTGGTTGCCAGTCCATCTATGCTAAGAATATTAAGACGCATTTATTATTTGTCCCAAATCTATATAATGCAGCTTTCCTCTAGTGCTTTTCCTGATTCTTTCCACGTAGTGAGACCACTCCTATCTGTCTAAGCTGTTCTGTTCTTTTACATGTACTAAAAAAAAAAAAAAAAGTATATATGTATATATATATATATATATATATATATATATATATATAGTAATATAGTATATGTAGTGCCCACATAAGCCTGTGTACCACCTCATATACTTGCTCACAAAGGTCAGGGGGCACTGGATCCCATGGAACTAGAGTTACAGGTAGTTATGAGTGTTGTTTTACCTTTGGCACAGTGGCTGCACCTTAATCCATAGCTATTTCAGCCAGCAATTGCAACTCCAGAAGTTATCAGCCTGCTTCTCTAGCATGGAGCAACATAGCCACTTAGGGAGGGAATCCTGTTCCTGAAGGAACCTGCTCTGTCATTGCCTCTAAAAGTAGCTTTAACTAAATCTCTATCATTCAATTTATAAATAGGACTCAGGATTCAAAGGCAGGGTAAAAACCTGCTAGCTCTCCGAAAGAGCCGTTTTCACTTCACCAAACCAGAAAAACCTATGCCACTCCAAATCCCACTCTACTTCTTCTTATGTCTATCTCTCCCAGATGCCCTCTGAGGCTCTGATTACTTTCTGTCAACTAGTTGCTAGCTTTCGGCCTTCTGATCCAAGGTTAACGTTATTTAATTAATGCAAATGCAAACTTGAGGTTCACAGTGTGATTGTATATCCCAACATTAGTGGCCCCTGATATAAGTGCTGAGAACCCCACCTAACCCCTTTTTGAGAAGAGTAAGCAGATTTCACCACTCTGACATTTCTTTAGCTCCTACAAGTACTTTTAATAGTGCCAGACCTTGTCTTCTATTAATTTTATATGGGCTTTAATAGTAACAAGACACCACTTGCAAGGAATTTTCTCAACAAATCCTGGCATAGCCTACCTCTCTAAATCTTGTGTAAACTTTTACTAAGGCATATATTTAAAGACAGCCACCAAAGACAACCTAAAGATGTTTTGTTGTTGGTTTTTCGGTTTTTGTTTTGTTTGCTTTTTTTTTTTTTTTTTTTTTTTTTTTGATTTTTTTTTTTTTTTTGATTTTTTTGAGTCAGGGTTTCTCTGTGTAACAGCTCTAGCTGTCCTGGAACTTACTTTGTAGACCAGACAGGCCTCAAACTCACTGAGAGCGGACTGCTCTAGATTAAAGGCATGTTCTACCACCACTTGGCATCCTACAGATGTTTTTTTTTTTTTTTTTTACAACATTTAACAAAGTTTGCTGAATAAAAGTTACAAAAGTTTGGTTCCTAGTATCCACAGTGCTTAGTACAGGACCTACTATGTACATGCTTAATACACATCACTAATACTACATGATTTGGGTTGATATTTTAATGGACAGTCTTAACCTCTAGTGTAGTAAGAAAGAAATTTAATAGTTTTGCCCTTGTGAATGAATCTGCAATGGCAAAGAACACTGTTCCTTAGAACTAATGAAGTCCAGACTGGTCTGATAGCTCATACCTATAACCATAGTACTGAGGTAGGCGTAAGAGTTCAAAGCCTTAATTTCAAGACTTGGGAGGCAAAAGCAGGTAGATTCATGAATTTGAAATCAGCCTGATTTACATAGTTTTAGGCCAGTCAGGGCTACAAGGAAAGGCACATTCTGAAAAAAGAAAAGATAGAGAAAAAGCTAAAAATCAGTTCAAGCTGTATGAGACCCTATTCCCAAAACAAAACTAGACAAGAGTATAACACTAATAAATAAAAGACCCAGAAACTGATATTGGGGTTTAAGCGTCAAGCTGAATATCAGAAAAAAGCAAAGCAGCTGGACACTAGCTTCTTACCTCTACCTCAGGCTGAACATGCTAATCCTATCTGTCTATCTCTTAATCCTGGGTCAAACTTTAATACATCATGAATAATGTATCACTACACAAGAGTGATGACATATGCCTTTAATCCCAGCATTGGGGAGGAAAAGGGCTGATGTCTGTGAGTTTGAGATCAACCAAGAGATACACAGTGAGGCCCAGCAAACAACACAGCTTTAACAGGTATTCACAACTATTTAAGTTTGTAAAGGATTAACATGGTTAGCTACCTGTGAATCAACCATTCCAGACACTTCTGGGCTGGCTTAAGCAGGAAATAAGGAGACAGGTGAATGAGGAACAATGAAATGTTTTCATCCAGCTGTTTGTTCACTGCTTTGGTCTGAACGCTGCGCTCCAAGGTTTTTGCTAGCTGGCTGAACAATGGTGCTTCAAACTGTTCAAAGGCAGGGTCAATTCCAAGAAGCTCCTCCAGGCCAGTGCATCCTAGAAGAAGAGTCACTTATAACTTCCTTCTAAGCAAACTCAACAAACAGATCTTCTAGTTTTCCTTACTCTTTGTCCAAGAACTAATAATGCATAATGCACTCTCAAACGTTGGTTTTAGCTTTTATGTATAAGATAAATCTGATCTCACTCACTAGGAGAAAAGAAAGTACTTCATATCAAGATATTTTTAATACTTATTATAAATACACTCAATTTTGGAAGACTCCTCCCACACCTCATTCACTGTCTCAGTTCTCCTTATTTTTCTTCCTTTTTACATATTAGTTTCTTTGTGAAATTTTAGATATCACTACTTATAAATTCAAGCATCAAGCAAGATTGCCTTTTTTCCCCTTAACGAGACAAATCAAGTTAGACACTGTTCGGGAATCGAACAGGGCACAGAAAAAGCCCCTAATACCATTGCTCCCGGAGCTTTGCTAAATGAAAGGGAGCTCACCGATGGCAAAGGCGGTGTCTCTGTCGATGGTAGCCGCTTCCTTAGGGTCAAACAACAGAGAGGCAACTTCATGTCTAGTTAGGAGGCTGGGATCAGTTTGAGGGAGGGCGAGTCGCTGGAGTTGCTGGGCTAAGGACGTCATCTTGCAAAGGAGAGGATGTCTCAAAACACGGGCTAAGAACAAACATCGTGGAAAGTGTTTTGCGAAACTTCGAAGTGACTTTACTTGGCAGCACAGGCAACACCGCGCTCAGTACTCTAGAGGCCACAGAAACCCGCCGCCCAGCACTCCAGAACCCCCCCGAAGCTCAATCACCACGGTAACAGCATTAACTACACCGCGGCAGCGCATGCTTTACCCAGGCGGGGACCACGGCTGCAAAGCCCACCCTGGCTACCCGTCCCAAGCTACAGCCGCTCCCGGCCGGAACGTGCTCCTCCTCACCCTGAACTCGGAATATCCGCAGGATTCAACAACCAACAACTCTTCAGAGCAGCTCCCACATGGTGCCGGCGCGATCCCGGAACTCTAAAGCACTCCTCATAGGAACTTCCTGTTTCGCACTACGGCAAGAGAAGACGGACATATTTGTAGGAAACGCGATACGATAGCCCCGCCTCCCCGACACAAAGTCAACCTCGAGTGTGTAATCCCCCACCTACTTCCCCTTCCTCACTCCTGATCTTCGAAGCCCCGCCCTCGTCCTCGCGCCTCTCTGAAGCTCCGCCTTCCATCCTCTCCTCTTTCCAAGACCCCACCTTTATCCCACGCCCCTCGCAGTATTTTACTAAGCCACGCCCACAACCAGTATCCCCTTCCTGGCCTTCCCCAAAGGCCACGCTCACGAGCCCCGCCCTTTTCTGGGCCCCGCCCCTTGGGACTAGGGCTTGCCTCTCGTGATTCCTGCTGTCATGACTGGTGTTGCTGTGTGCCCTTAGGCTAAGGTCTGGGATTCAGTCTCTGAACCGCCTTTTGGAGTTTTTATGGGTATGTTGCAGGGATGGTTCATTCACGAGATGCTTATCCATCCAGCCAGGAGCTGAGGCGCAGAAAGCTGTTTTGTAGGAGTACAGATCTCTGCACCATACTTCCTACTCCGCTGTAGGAACCTCCTCAAATTCTTCACTTGACTGAGTTTGTCACATGCTACACGAGGCAGGGACAAACCTGGGATGAGGGGCAGACCCCAGTGCAGTCTGGTTGATTTGTAAGTACTGAACACTCACCACGATCAGCCAATGACAACTTTATCACTTTTGCCTGCATTCCTAGGGGTGGTATTTTTTTTATTCCTTTTTATTACTATTTGAAATAATGGTGGGAGAGGGAGGTTCGAGACAGGGTTTCTCTGTGTAACAGTCCTGACTGTCCTTTAACTAGCTCTGTAAACCAGGCTTGCGTCAAACTCACAGAGATAAACCTCATTCAAGAGATTTATTGGGAGGGAAGAATCTAGGAGAGTAGCTGCCTCTGCCAAGGTGGAAGAAGACAGCAGCAAACTGAACAGGAGCAGGGTTTATATAGGGCTTCTTAGGGACAACGTTTTTCCAGAGAGTCAGATTTCCAGGGTCAGATTTTTCAGTCCCAGAGCTCAGATTGGCTAGATCTCGTGCTAAGGGATTGGTTGGTTTTCTGCTCAAGGACTGGTTTGTTTTCCCTGCTCAGGAATTGGTTGGTTTTCTGCTTAGTTAGTTAGGGACAGATTTGGCTCTGTTTTCAGGGCCAAAATGTGTTTCTTTATCTGTGGTTTCAGGGTCAGGGTACATTTGTTTGGCTCTGGTTGCAAGGCCAAAGTGTGTTTCTTTTGGTTCTGCTCAGGGTGTGTTTCTTTAGCTGGCCTTTTTCTCCTACAGTTTGTATAGTGAGTTAGACCCCACTGGGGAAAACTAATTCTTCATTTGTGAGGGATTATCAATTCAATGGAAGATAGTTGGGAGGGGTCTTGTGTCCTTCCTCTCTCAGTATTGAGAGCCCATCTGGCCCAGACCTGTGCCTCCATTCCCTCTGGCTCTTACTATCTTTTCACCTCCTTTCTGCAGGGTTCCCTGAGGGAAGGGAATAGATAGAGACATTCCATTTAGTAGTGAGTCTTGGAGATCTCTCACTCTCTACTTATTGTCCACTATGGGTCTCTGTATTTGTTCGCTTCAAATGAAGGGGGAAATTTCTCTGACAATGGCCGAGCAAGAACACTGAACTGTGAATATAGTAGAATGTCTTTAGGAGTCATTTTATTGATCTGTCTATCTGTATCTATATATTTATGTGTGTATATATAATATCTATTACATATCTACACAATATTTATATAATGTAATTATATATATGTATA
Source organism: Cricetulus griseus (assembly GCF_003668045.3). NCBI lineage: Eukaryota > Metazoa > Chordata > Mammalia > Rodentia > Cricetidae > Cricetulus > Cricetulus griseus. The sequence goes on along the minus strand of NC_048596.1, from coordinate 236,405,719 downwards.
TGTATTAGAACAGTAGTAGTTGGTTTTTCCCTAGTTCCCTATCTAGTCCCAGGTCTTTGGTGGCCTGAGCAGTGTCAGGCATGGGATCCATGTCATGGAGTGCCCCCTAAATCCAACCAGACATTGGTTGGTTACTTCCACAAACTATGGCACTATTCCACCAGCACATCTTTGCAGGCAGGTCACCATTGTAGATTGAAGGGTTTGCAGTTGGGTTGATGTTTACATTTCTCCTTTGGTAATGTACAGAGTACCTTCCAGTACCATGAACATGAAGTAGTGGTGAAGGCTCTAGGTAGGCACCAGCTCTACTTGTCCAAGTTCAGTGAGTTGTGTAGATGTTGTCTTCAGCAATAGGGTTACTGTCAGTTTGTGGAGAGCAACCAATAGCCTTGGTAATAGCTTGGGTTGTTTGGGGGTTCCCATGGATCCCCTTTGGCCAATAACTTGATTAGATGTAACTTATTCCTGGAACTGGAGACTTCATTTGGTAATGAGAGATGTCCAGATGGGACTTCATCACTCCAGTTATTTGGTGATTACATTTAGATTACCTTCATATATGTATGTATTTTAGAAGCTGCTACTATATTAGGTTTCAGTATAGTCATTCAAATGGCCTTTAGTTTTAGCTGTCCCTCCCTCATCCAAGTCTTCCCTCTCTCTTCCGGCTTTATCCTCCTGTTTGAATCCTACCCCTCCCCCATCCATCCATAACTCTCTATTCTGTTTCCCCTTCATAGGATAACCCAACCTCCTTTCTAGCCCCTTACTCTATAACTAACCTCTATGGTTGTATGGATGGTAGCCTGTATACTGAAAATTTAACAGCTAACATTCACATATAAGTGAATATATACCATTTTTGTCTTTGAGGGTCTGGGTCACTTCACTCAGGATTATTTTTTTCTAGTTCCATACATTTACCTGAGAATTTCATGATTTCATTTTTTAACCACTGAATAATATTCCACTGTGTAAATATACTACATTTTCTTTATGCCATTTATCCATTGACAGACATCTAGTCTGTTTTCCATTTCTGGTTATTATGATAGAGCAGCAATGTTCATGGTTGTTGAGCAAGTGTCTCTATAGTAGGCTGTAGAGTCCTTTGGGCATATGCCCAAAAGTAGTATCTTGGGTAGGGTTTCTTTTTTATTGTTATTTTATTATTTTACAATATATTTCAAAAAACTGCCATTATAGTCACTTTGACTCCTCTGAGAGTCCTGGAATAAAGGAACACCTAGATACACACAAACATCAGTTCGAAATACCAACTGTCCTTACCATCACTACCAAAGAGCTATAATTTTTAAATAAATGTGTGACAATGCAAAATAAAATAAAAATGTGTTAAAATAGAAAGTATTGGTTAGGGTTTCTATTGCTGTGAAGAGTCACCATGACCACAGCAACTTTTATAAAGGAACCATTTAATTGGGGTTGACTTACAGCCCAGAGGTGTAGTCCATTATCATCATAGCAGGAAGTATGGCAGTGTGCATGCAGACATGGTGCCAGAGAAGTAACTGAGAGTTCCACATCTGGATCCACAGGGAGCCGAAAATGACAGTGACACACTGGGTGTAGCTTGAGCATCGGGGACCCCCAAAGCCTACCCTCAGAGACCACTTCCTCCACCAAGGCCACACCTACTCCACCAAGGCCACACTTCCTAATAGTTCCACTCCTATAAGCCTGTGGGAGCCATTTCTATTCAAACCACCACACGTGGTATAGTTGGATTTTGAGGTAGATCTATTCCCAGCTTTCTGGAGAACTGTCACACTGATTTCCATGGTGACTGTACAAGTTTGCACTCCCGCCAGCAATACATGAATGTCCCCCTTACTCCATATCCTTACCATCATGAACTGTAGTTGATCTGGGACTTTCTGACTGATGTGAGATGAAATCTCACAGTAGTTTAGATTTGCATTTCCCTGGTGGCTAAGGTTTTGAAGATGTCTTTAAGTGCTTCTCAGCCACTTATGTTTCCACTTAGGAGAATTCTCTCTTTAGATCTGTATTCCAGTTTTTGTTTTTGTTTTTGTTGGAGACGGAGTTTCTTCGTGTAGCTTTGGCTATCCTGGAACTCATTCTGTAGTCCATGTTGGCCTCGAACTCAGAGATCCACCTACCTCTGCCTCCCAATTGCTGGGATTACAGGTGTGCACCACCACCGCCCAGCTCTGTATTCCTTTTTTTTTTTTTTTTGAGTTGTTTTCTTGATGTTCAGAGTTTTCAGTTCTTTATGTATTTTAGATATTAGTGCTCTATCAGATGTGTAGTTGGTAAAAATCTTTTCGCATTCTGTATCTTCCCACTTTGATTGGCATACAGAAGCTTTTGAGCTTCATGAGGTCTCATTGTTTTTCTTAGTGCCTGTGCTATCGGTGTTGTGTTCAGAAAGTCTTTTCCAATGAGTTCAAGACTATTCCCTATCTTCTCTTCTATCAGATTCAGTGTATCTGGATTTATGTTGTGGTCTACAATCCATTAGGATTGAGTTTTGCACCAGGTGATAAAAATGTCTATTTGCATTCTTCTACATGCAGCTATCCAGTTTGACAAGCACCATTTGTTGAAGATGCTCTTTTTTCCCTCAGTGTGTATTTCTGGCTTCTTTACCAGAAATCAGATGTCCATAGGTGTGTGGATTTATATCTGGGTCATCAATTCGACTCCATAGATCAATGCATCTGTTTTTGTGCCAATACCATCCATACTATTTTTGTTTTGTTTTGCTTTCGGTTTTTTTCAATACAGGGTTTCTCTGTGGCTTTGGAGGCTATCCTGGAACTTGCTCTAGGCTGGCCTCGAACTCAGAGATCCGCCTGCCTCTGCCTCCCAAGTGCTGGGATTAAAGTCATGCGCCACCAATTCCCAGCCATCCATACTATTTTTTTTAAAGATTTTATTTATTTACTATGTATACAACATTCTGCTTCCATGTATATCTGCACACCAGAAGGCACCAGATCTCATAATGGATGGTTGTGAGCCACCATGTGGTTGCTGGGAATTGAACTCAGGACTCTGGAAGAGCAGTCAGTGCTCTTAACCTCTGAGCCATCTCTCCAGCCCCCCCCCCCATCCATACTCTTTTTATTACTATGGTTCTGTAGTACAATTTGAGGTTAGGGATGGTGAGACCTCCAGCAGTTTTTTTTCTTATTCTGGAGTATTTTAGCTGCCCAGGGTGTTTTGTTTTTCCACATGAAGCTGAAAATTGCCCTTTGAAGTTCTGTGAAGAATTGTGTTGGAATTTTAATGGAGATTGCATTGAATCTATAGATTGCTTTTGGTAGGATGGCCATTTTTTTTTATTTTGTTAATCCTACCAACCCATGAGCATGGGAGATCTTTCCATCTTCTGATATCTTCTTCAATTTCTTTACTTCAGTGTCTTAAAGTTTTTATTATACAAGTCTTTCACTTAATTGGTTAGAGTTACTCCAAGATATTTTATGTTTTTGAGATTATTGTGAAAGGTATTGTTTCCCTCATTTCTTTCTTAGTTCATTTGTCATTTGTATATAGGAAAGCTACTGATTATTGTGTATTAATTTTGTATCCTCCTTTGCTGAAAATATTTATTAGCTGTAGGAGTTTCCTGCTGGGATCTTTAAGGGTAATTTATGTATACTATCATATCATCTGCAAATAAAGATATTTTGACATCTTCCTTTCCTATTTGTGTTCCCTTGATCTCCTTCAATTGTCTTATTGCTCTAGCTAAGATTCCAAGTACTGTGTTGAATAGGCATGGAGAGAGTGGGCAACCTTGCCTTGTTCCTGATTTGAATTTCTCTCCATTTAAGTTGATATTGGCTATGGGCTTGCTGTAAACCTGCCTTTATTATATTGGATTTCATATATATAATATATATATATTATATATATATATATATATATATCCATCCTATATCCATCCCTGCATCTTTGGGATGAACCTATTTGATCATGGTGCTCTTGCATTAATTTGCATTCCTGATTCCCTGGCATGGCAAGCCAGTTTCCAGGGAGACATGCTTTGGATCAGACAAAGGGATAGGGTGAGGAAGGAAGGCTATAAGAGAAGATCTTCATAGTACCCTAGGAATCATAGTTTTCTTTTAAACCATACCTAGGTGAGCCTCCAGGTTTGATCCCCCTGCACCAGCCCCACCCCAATCTTCATGTAACTATGTCTACCTATAATCGTGATCAAAGGATTATTTATATTCAGAGTATCGTAAATTTGAATGTATATATAAAATTAAATCTATTTTTCACTTATTCACAATGTTACCTTTCTTCCTACTGGAGAGACAGCTCAAGGATTCAGAGCATTACTGCTTTTGCAGAGGACCTGAGTTCAGTATCCAGCACCCACCTTATGGGGCTTCTACCCACCAGCTCCAGTGCATCTAGCACCCTGCTCTGGCCTCCAAGACACCTGTACTCGTGTGTATTCACACAATTGAAATAAAAGATTTCAAGATCTCTTTCTTCTAAGAAGTCAAATACAGATGATAGTGACAAAAATTTCAATAAAATTGCCTAAGTGAACCTAAAGTTTTAGTCCTTGATAAATAATATCTTAGGAAACATATCACAATGATAAATTACAATTTTGTTATTTAATGTTGAGTCATTCTAATTGTGTAATGTTGCTAAATGTTTTTTAGCTGCCGCATTCCATTGCTGGGAATGCTACTCTAATGTTTGAGTACATCCACAACCATAAGTTGGAAATACATAGGGAGATTGGAAGCTGGGTATTTGAGACTTCTTGGAAATAATTTCTACTATTCCAGACTCTGTTACATTATGAAAGGAAGGGTGACTAGTTCCCCAGGCCCTCCTTCTCACTAAAAGATACTTATTAAGGCCCCTGCATCCCAAAACCATGTCCAGAAAAACAAAGCCTAGGAGCATCCAACCTGTCTTCATTTGTGAGGACAGGAAAATAGCTGCTTCCAAGAAAGTTAAACATATAGACATTTGTTTTTAAACTTTTATTTAAGCATATATGAGTGTGTGTGTGTGTGTGTGTGTGTGTGTGTGTGTGTGTGTGTGTGTGTATTGTTGTGGGGTATAACCAGAGAAGACTTCTTAGACATAGGCTTAAGGCAATAGAAAATCTTTATTAGCTACCTGGCTGCTACACTGGGATCCTGAATACCCAGTGTAGCACTGAGACTTTCTCAGGGTGAGCTTCTAACTACAAAAACCATGTTCTAGGTTGAGACACCTCAGTTAAGAAGAACAGTTAGCCAGAAGTGGAACTACAGAAGCTAAAAAGCAAGCTTAGTACATTAGAGAGTTTCTCAGAACTGTGGACTTTGGTGGATTAGACCTTTGATTTAGTTTTGGCAGGTGGTGCTGTCTACATGATGAGTTTTACAGCCTGAATGCCACTTCCATCAAGGAGTCAGTTGTGCTAAAGTCTGGTATGGGGCCCTGTTACATGTGTGCACATCTGGGGGGAAATATGCCAGTATTTGCAAGAGTTAAGGAGACAGAACTCAGGCTGTTAGGCTTGGCCTCAGACACATATTTATTTATTTGTTTATTTGTTTGTTTATTTCCTACCCAAGTTTATCTGTTACTGAAAAAGGAAATGAGATTAGCTGGGCCCAGTGACACATGCTGGTAATCAAAGAAGTGGAGGCTGAGGGATCAGGAGTTCAAGCTCATCCTTGGCTGCACAGCAGGTTTAAGGGCACCTTGGGTTGCATGAGACTGTTTTTGAGAAGAAAGGAAAGGAGATAGAAGGGAAGGGAGGGGAGGAAAAGAGAAGGGAAGAGGGGGGAGAGAAGGAAAAAGAAGGGGAGAGAAGAAAGGAGGACAGAGAAAGAGAAGGAGGAATATCATTAGCAAAGTAAACTCAAAATGTAAAGTCTACATTTTGGCTAAGTGCTAAATATATATATATAACTACAAGATTGAGAAGTTTTTATGTTACTATGAATTTGAGCACCTATATAGTCTTGTCACTGAAAATTGCTTTTTAGACTGTTTTGAAACAAGCTGCCAGAGAACTAGAAATTGAAAACAATACTTTAAAATGGAAAAAAAATAATATAATGGCTCATATTTAAAAATATAATAGTACTAGAAGCAATAGATAAACCCCAGCAGTATAAGTTTTAATAGCTCTGGTCAACAGGAACAGTTGACCTGAACAAGGGAGAGCACATCGACCCCAGATGCTGTCCAGGAGGCCTGTACAAGACTGATCCAGAACCCTGAACATGGATGTCAATAAGGAGTCCTCTGCACTCCAGGGAGCCTCTGGGGGTGGATTAGTATTTTTCCCTGGTGCAAGAAGGGACTTTGAGAGCCCATCCCACGTGAAGGGTTACACTCTGGCCCTGGACACATGGGGAAGGGCCCAGGACCAGCATAGGAAGACTTGGTGGACTTTGCAGAGCCCCAGTTGAGGGCCCTACCCTGCCTGGGGAGTGGTGGGTGGATGGGGTGGGGGGTAGACTGGGGGTGGGGGAGGAGGGTTGGGGGTGAGGGGAGGGAGAGGGAGAAGGGACTTGAAATAAGCTTGTTCCCTAACTAGAACTAATAAAATAATAATAATAAAACAATTTATTATTGTGGGACCTTCCTAATATCAATAAAATAAATTGAAAATGAAAGCACCATAGCAAATCCTTTCCCAACTTTCAGAATATTTTACTTAAACAAAAAGTTCAAGTCTTATGTAGCCCAGGCTGGCTTTGTATTCCTGATCCTTCTACCTCCATTCAAAAGCTCTGAGATTTTCCACAACATCCACATAATATTTTACTTTTAAGATAAATATTTTAAGTTTTGACTTTGTTGTTTGTTTTTTAAGAAAAAGATTTGGAAATACACAATGACAAGAAGCACCAGTTATACCTCTGGAGACCAGTAGATGGCACTAAAGCACCTTTCCCGGACCTCTGGGTGGTCAGTAGACTCCCCAGACACCTTATTGAATCCAATTGTAGAGAGGGAGGAGTGATGATCAAAGAAGTCAAGACCATGCTGGGAAACCCACAAAAACAGCTGACCTGAACAAGTGGGAGCTCACAGACTCCAGACTGACAGCTGGGGAGCATGCATAACACCGAACAAGGCCCCCTGAACTTGGGTGTCATTTGGGACTCTGGCAGTGGATCAGTATTTATCCCTAGTGCACGAATGGACTTTGGGAGCCAATTCCCTATGGAGGGATACTCTCTCAGCCTAGATACACAGGGGAACGCCTAGGTCCTGCCCCAAATGATGTGACAGACTTTGATGATCCCCCATGGGATGTCTCACCTTCCCTGGTGGATTGGGGTGGGATGGGAGATGGTTGGGGAGGGGGATTGGAGGAGAGGAGGGAGAGAGAACTGGGATTGGTATGTAAAATAAGATTGTTTTAAATTTAAATAAAAATTAATTAAAAAAGAAAGCAGCCTCTTTCAAATTAGAAATGTATGTACTGTTGTCTAAATATTGATTCATTAACCCTGCACATGTAAAATTCAATAAAACAGTGCTCAAATGCCATTTAGGGAGCTACAGAACTTAAAAACATTTAGCTGTTCTTAGTGAGAATCATTCAGTCATCTGCTTAATAAACCCATTAAATTATAGGTGTGGGTAGCCCTAATCCCTTTCTTCTCTTATCTCTGTCTCATTCTATGTTAACTTTTGTTGAATATGTGCCACAACAAATATTTATTATTGATTAATTGAGAAAGACCAGAACTAACATAGATTTTAGAACTGGCAGCTAAGGATAATAAATGGCTTATTATATATGTTCCATATCTTTAAAAAGTTAAATACAGGCTGGGCATGGCAACCCATACCTTTAATCTCAGCACTCAGGAGGCAGAAGCAGGCAGATCTCTGGGTTCAAGGCCAGCCTGGTCTATACAGTAAGTTCCAGGACAGCCAGGGATGTTACAGAGAGAAACCCTGTCTCTCAAAAGACAAAGAAACAACAACAACAAAAAAGCTGAATACAGGGGCTTGCTGTGCATACATGAGGATTTGAGTCTAAAATCCCAGGACCTGTGTGGAAAAAAAAAAGTGGGTATGGTCTTACATGCCTGTTACCACAGGACAGAGTCAGTGGAAACAGGGGGATCACTGGGACTTGCTGGCTGCCAGCCTAGCTCCAGATTCAATGAGAGACCCTGTCTAAAGAGAATAAGACAGAGTGACAGAGTGACAAAGGACACCTAGCATCTTCCTCTGGCCTTTAATTCCACCACTCAGGAGGCAGAGGCATGTGGATCTCTAGATTTGAGGCCAGCCTGGTCTCAGAGTGAGTTCCAGGACAGCCAGGACTACACAGAGAAACACTGTCTTGAAAAATCAGAAAAAGAAGAAAAGGAGAAAAGGAAAAGTAGAAGTAAAAAATAGAGAGAAATACTTACTAATTGTAATCATTTAATTAATTATAATATTTATTAATTCATAACCATTCAATATTTAATAATATTATTCAAAGTAGTATTACTTGTTCCTGACAAAGATATATTTTAACACATTACCAATACTATGGCAAGTCATTACTACCCTTTAGGAAGCAATTTAGGAACATGTGTCTGGAACTTGACATATGTGCATTCCAATTAATGCACTAATTCTATTTCTGGAAGTCTTTAATAAGCCAACATTCCAGAGCCAGGAACAGACCATTATCATCCTATTGTGTGGGATGTCAGATTTTTTTAAATTATAGTGGCAGCCAGGGCTCAATGGTTTGAGAGCACTGGTGGCCTTTTCCCAGAACCAGGGTTTGTTTCCCAGCATTCATGTGTCAGCTCACAACCTTCTGTAGCTCAGTCTCGGGGAACCCAACACCCTCGTCTGGCCTTTTGAGGTACCAGATATACAAGTGGTACACAGACATATATGTAGGCAAAAAGCTTATATACATAAAATGAAATAAAAATATAATATAATTATAAAATTTAGTTATATGTTGTTAAATATAAATACAGTTAATAGACATACATAATCTTTTGTTTGTTTGTTTGTTTGTTTTTGAGACTAGTCTCTCTATGTAGCCCTGGCTGTCCTGGAACTTACTATGTAGATCAGGCAGGCCTTGAACTCAGAGAGACCCACCTGCCTCTGCCTTCCCTAGTGCTGGGATTAAAGGTATGTGCCAACATGCAAATATTTATTTAGATATAGTCTTCAAAAACTTAGTTTGATAACTTTAAACTAAAGTAACCAAAGATATTTTTCTTATCCTTGCATATCAATAACTTTTTGTATAGTGTCATTTTTCGTCTTGAATCAACCTCTAAGGTTTTAAAGCTTAGTATGCATAGTTTTTTCCCATAAATAACTCTATGCAAATAACTTAGTAGAGACAATATACTAGGACTTCAATAGTGCATGATTTGGCTCACACTATTTCAAGAGCATTTCTTCAGATGGAGAACAATTGCACCCTCTAAAGAAGGCTTTAGTGCTGGGGGTCAGTTTTCTAGAGAAAAGGAGCCAGGGAATGAATACAGTCCTGTTAAAGACAGTGTGGGGGTGGGGAGCAGGAGGGCTGGGGGTGTAAACTACAGCAGCAGAATGCCTGCCTAGTATGTATGTGCAAAGCAATGGGGTTAGGGGTGTGTGTGTGGGGGGGGGGGGGGGGGGTGTAAAACACTGGGGAATTTTGCATTCAGTATCCCAAAGGAGCTTCCTGAAAAAAAAGTATTGTACAGGAAAAATTTTAAGTTTGTTTTGTTTTGTTTTTTTGGTTTGGTTTTTTTGAGACAGGGTTTCTCTAAACTTGCTCAGTAGAGCAGACTGGCCTCGAACTCACAGAGATCCTTCTGCCTCTGCCTTCCAAGTGCTGTGATTAAAGGTGTATGCCATCACTGCCCAAGTTTGGTTTTCTTTATTTATTTTGTATGTATGGGTGTTTTGCCTGTGTGTATATACATATATCATGTAAGGTACCTAGTGACCTCAGAGGCCAGAGGAGGGCATCAGATCCCTCTGTTAGGGATTGCAGTTGTGAGTTGCCATGGGGATGCTGGGATTTGAACCTGGGTCTTTTGGAAGACCAACCAGTGTTCTTAACTGCTGAGCCATCTTTCTAGTCCCCATTATTTAATTATGTGTACGAATGTGGTAGGTCTGTGCATGCTTACATGAGTGTGAGTTCTGGTGCCCAAAATCAGAGACAGCAGACCCTACACTCAGGGAGCTGGAGTTACAGACAAAGCAGCTCCATGTCAGTGCTGGGAATTGAACTCAACTCCTCTGCAAGAGCAATGCTTTCTTATATCTCATAACCTCTGAGCTATCTCTAGCCCTTGGGTGACTTTTTTTTTTGTATATGCCACTTAAACTGGATGGGGTGGCACGTGACTTTAATCCCAGCCCACAAGAGGCAGAGGCAGACATTTTTGTGAGTTCAAGGCTACATGATGAGATTCTGTCTCAAAAAAAAAAAAAAAAAAAGTTAAGTCAATACTGTTATTGTTTTGTTTAAAAAGAAGAAAAGAGAAATTGCTGATAAGACTATAAGTTTATTATGAAGGCAGAATGGGGAGACTAAGAAGAGGAACAGGGTAATGGCTGACCGCCATGGCCGGTCGCCATAGAGAGAGAGAGAGCGGGAAACAGACGGGAGAGCACACACAGAGAGAGACAGGGGAGAGAGGGGGAGAGAGAGAGAGACAGAGAGAGAGAGAAAGAGAGAGAGAGAGAGAGAGAGAGAGAGAGAGAGAGAGTAAAGGGGCAGAGAGCCTATCTTTTAAAGGGGTCCTCTGCACCTGCGTGCAGACTTCTTTCCCATGGAACCTTGGGCTGACCAGGGTATTGCCTGAGTGGATTCCACCAGGTAACGGGCAGGCCAGCATAATGCCTGAACCTTTCAAATACTTCTTTTTTAAAAGGAGAATTTAAAGATTTTACAGCTATGTCAAGATTTTTATGAGTACTAAAAAGATGCCAGAAGAGAGAACACAAAACAAAAACTGCTGGGAAGTCTAACACAAACCTCCATGAGTTACAGAGGTCGATCTCTACTGCATGTGCTTGGAGGAGAAGGCTTCCATGGTGTCAATCAACAGACCTGTAAGTCTAAATGGAAGAACAGAGGCTAATGCCAGCAGGGCCCATCAATCAAAATCATCTTCTCCTGGTCGGTTTTCCATCATGGTGTCATAATCTTTTCTTTTCCTTTAAGGCTAACTGGAAGTCTGATCTGCATCAGCACTGGGCCGATATATCAAGACCTTGGCTGGAAGAGATGGCTTCGTGGGAATACTCACTAACATTTATTACCAAGTCATTGACAAGGCTGTATTTTGCAAAGCCACATCTCTTGTATGAGATGCTGAGGCACATCTCTGCTTTATAATACACAGCAAGGAAGGAATAATTATTTTCTTTCTTTAAATTGATTTTTAGATTAACATACAAAGTTCATTTTCCTATTTTTTTCACACACATATATATCATCAATTCTTTGTTCTAATTTATTCCCTCTCCTACTGTCCTCCTCCAAGTCCCTTCCCCCAACCCAACCAGTTCCTTTCTTCAAACTCACTGTGCAGCTGACACTGGTCTTGAATTCCTGACCTTCCTTTCACTGTCTCCTAAGTATTGGCACTACAAGCGCAGGTCTGGGTATTTGCATTAGTTTATTTTTAACTCTTCCCACACCCTAGCCCATTGCTAGAATCCTTGGTTTGGTTTGGTTTTGGTTTTGGTTTTTCAAAGCAGGGTTTCTCTGTGTAACAGTCCTGGCTGTCCTGGAACTCACTCTGTAGACCAGGCTTGCCTCAAACTCACTGAGATCTGCCTGCCTCTGCTTCCTGAGTGCTGGAATTAAAGGCGTGCACCACCACTGCCCAGCTCCTTGAATCTTCTTTTGTCTGTATATCCAGTGTCTCAGAGCTCTTGCCTCATTGCCACACCCTTGGCCTAGGAGTGTGACTGCAGCCCACTCTTCCCATGGCTGTGTTGTGCTTTTCTTTCAGATATGGCATCCTGTCCTTTGTTTCTTTGTTTGGCTTAATGATGATTTTACTTCTTGTTGCTGTTTAGTGACAGTGTCGTTATTTTGTATCCTAGGCTGGCCTTAAACTCACTGTGTAGCCTAGACTGTCCTTGAACTCATGATCCTCCTGCATCAGACACCCAAGTACTAGGATCAGGCATGTACCACCACTACCACCAAAAAGGAAACCTTTATTGAGACATCATTTATGTATAAAAATTGCAACAAAAATATCCAAATCGATATTTTTCAGTATGCTGTTCTCAACAGCTCCTAAGTTATATCCATCTTCCTCATATATACATAAGGTGAACTTGGCCTCTGGGTATTACTAGACTGAATTAATGTAGCCTTACATCACACCGAATGTAGGGTCAATGACCCTTGGTGCATCTTTGACCTCTTTTGCATTTCTCCTGCCTTCATCCCTCAATGTGAGCCATTCTAAACACAAAATATACTTCCACTTCAAGACCTTTGCAGTTATTGTCCTCTTCTCTTAGCTCCATAAGTATTGTCCCTGTCCTGGTTAGTGTTGTCAACTTGACACAACCTATAATTATCTGGGAAGGGAGCCTCAATAGAAAAATTGCCGGTAGGCATGTTTCTAGGGGGATTCTCTTGATTGCTAATTGATAAAGGAGGGCCCAGACTACTATATGGGTGGCATCATTCCCTAGAGAAGTGGTTCTGAACTGTATGAGAAAGTTGGTTGAGTCTGCCTGCTACCCAGAAAGCAGAATTCTCTATAGCTCCTGCTGTACTTCTTCAGCTATGAAGTGAGTTCCTTGGTAGGAGATCATGCCATGTAGAACACCAAACAGGCTTGCCTTCAGGTTCCTACCTTTAGTTAACTCCTTGATATCACTCAGTGATAGACTGTGACCTGGCAGTGTAAACCAAATAAACCCCAACTGGCTTTTGGCCAGATGACTTTAGACTGCAGCAGAAAGGAAACTAGGCTGGCGTCTCTGTAGGTCTTTCTTTGAGTACCCCACCCGTTTTTTGGTGAGCCCTTACCTGAAGATTTCACGAAAAGCTCAAAGCCATCAGCACTATCATAGCACTTGTTCTCCTTTCCTTTAGCAGGTATAGCTCATTATGCCAAGTGTATTTTTCTGGCTTGTTTACCATCTGTCTTTCGATCTGAACTGTAAGTACCGTGCATGCAAAGATCAGTGTCTGCCTTTTCCTTGTGTTACTTTTACAGTGTCTGGAACACTGATTGACATATATCAGGTACTCAATAATTATTCTTTGAATTTCTTATCAATTTGACAAAAGCAGTTCATTTTTTCCATACAATCTCAGATCTCCTGCCCAGATTGACAAGATGATATTAAATTGCAGGGTGACTCACAATTCTGCTTTAATGTTTTACCCCTTTTTGGTTAGAAGTTCTTGATGCTGGATGAGTAAGACAGAAAGAGCTAGAACACACAGTAAGATCCATTGCCTAGTCAAAGATTCCAAAAGTTCATTTAGAAGTCAGTTGATTGGACCTCTTAAACTTACTTTCAGAACACTATTTGGCACAAGGGGGCAACTTCAGAGAAGCCTGAGAAGATTGCAAGGTGCCAGAACCTGAAACCAGATCTGCCCTCTTGGGAAAGGCTGGCTCTGGAACAGGTACATTGAATGCCAAGGGCATTTGGTACATTTGAGATGTTGTCCTGAAGACAGGGGCATCAGGGAACATTATAGAGGGCCCAAAGGAAGTGGCATAATTCTGTTGGGAAGTAGACATCAACAACCCACAATCTAAGAGTGATGATACTTAGAAGATATGTTTGTCCAAGACACCAAGAAAACATATACAGGGGTGCTGAGGATTAGCACAGTTGGTAGGGTGTTTGCTTAGCATGCATGAGACTCTGGGTTCAATCCCCATCCCTCTGTAAACCAGCATGGTAGTGCATGCCTAAAATCTAGCACTTGGGAGGTAAAGGCAAGAGGATTCGAAGTTCAAGAACATCTTTTTGGCTACATAGTGAGTTTAAGGCCAGCTTGTGATACATGAGACCCTATTTTTATAAACATACAAAACCCCCCAAAAAACAAAAGAGCAAGAACAAAAGTATATGAGGGTGAGCTACAGGATATGGAAAATCATTGTAATTCATATACCTAACAAATGACTCATGATGAGAATATTCAAGAAATTGTTCCAAATATTCATATGTGTATGTGTGAGTGTTTGTGTATGTACATATATGTATGTGTGCATGCAAGGGGATGCAGTAAAGAAACTACTGAAATGGCTGCTCCATTATTAGGGGGAAAGGCTTTATTGTGCGTAAGAGAGAGAAAATATCCAGAGGCTTCTGGAAATGTCCAGAGCAGAGAGAATAAACAAACAAACAAACAAACAGAAACAGACCAGACATGGCCAGTGCCAGGAAAGTGGAAAAATCATGCAGGTTATAAGGAGGATGAATAGCTAGGGGGAGGGAAGCTTGTGAGCTGGAGCAGGCCTAGGAGTTTATGGTAGAAGTGGGGGTGGGTGAGAGATGCCAGGATGCTAGCATGGATTAGAAATGTATAATACATACTTGTGAATAAGGACTATGGGAACCTGGAGGCTAGCATGGACTTTGATATGCTGATAGGCGCCACAGGTATATGAACCATCTATTTCTTCTGCCAGGGGCAAGGGAAATGACTCCTTTTTTCAGACAGAAAACAAGTTCCTAAGGAATGGTGGCATTTCTTATTTATTTATTTATTTATTTATTTATTTATCTTGTATACAGGGCATGCCAGAAGAGGGCACCAGATCACATTACAGATGGTTGTGAGCCACCATGTGGTTGCTGGGAATTGAACTCAGAACCTCTGGAAGAACAGTCAGTGCTCTTAACCCCTGAGTCATCTCTCCAGCCCGGTGGCTTTTCTTTAACCACAAGAAATCCTTGTATAGTCCATCTTGAGTACATTTCTAGATATTTGCATTTCCCGAGGCCTAGCCAAACACACATACATACACACACACACACACACACACACACACACACACACACACACACTCCAGTAGAAAAATGAGCAAGATACCTAAACAGTCATTAAAACAACAATAATGTTCTCCACATTAGGTGTAGCCCATCAATCAAAGCCACAGTGGGGTTTCACTATACCTGATGAGCATGGCTGATATAAGAGAGATTTTCAGGGTCTGGGATTGAAACTCTGTGATTTTCCAGCATGCATGAAGCCCCAGATTTCATCCCCAAGGGGAAAAAAAGAAAGAAGAGAAGAGATAGAGAGAGGCAGAAGAGAGAGAGACAAACAGACTAACATATAGGAGCTGGGCATGATGGCTCACACTTCTAATCATAACACTCAGGAGATAGAGGCAGGTAGATCTCTGAGTCTCAGGCCAGTCTGATCTACATAGAGAGTTCCAGGTCAGCCAGGATGAGATAGTGAGGCCCTATCTCAGAAAAAAAAACTAATACACTGCTGGTACAAATGCACATTGGTACAGATACTTTGTTAAATTATTGTTTCACAATTACTTAAGCTCTCAGGTGTGCTGTTCAGAGCAGAAATATGGATGTAGATGACCAGAAGGTATGCCTAAGAAGACCCACAAAAGCATCATTTATATCATCTTGACCCAGAGCCAAGCCAGATGTCCAGCAGAAGAATCGACACATGTTCTTGGAATGCCACACATTAGAATCCTGCTCAGCAGTGAACCAACACTCCATTGCTGTGCAGGTAATTTGGCTTCCAAGAGCACCCTGGTGAGTAACAGGCATCAGACACAGAAGAAAGCACATGACATAATTGTAAACATTCGATAAAGTCAAAGGTTGCTAGTGCCCTTAAAGAACTAACCTGTGCACCAGGGCTAGGAAGTTAATGGGCAGGGTGAGGGGTTTCTGGGATCCCTGTGATGGTCTCTTTCTGGATTTGGGTGATAAAATGTGCTCATTTTGTGAGGAAAAAAATCTTCAAGCTATGCATTTTATGTTTCTATATACAAGGTGCATACTAATAGAATGCTTTTTAAAATTTTATTTTAAAGAGAAAAAAGACAGAGCCAGCCTTAGGCAGCACTTAGTATGTAGCAAGACCCAGATGTGGTAATATATTATTTATGATTTATTAAAGCTTGCCCGAGGGTACACAAAGCAAAGCCAGCCACAAGCCATAGAGGTCAGGCAATGGTGATACACACCTTTAATCCCAGCAGTCATACTAGCTAGCCAGACAGTGTTGGCACACACCTTTAATCCCAGGACTCAGGAGACAGGCAGATGGATCTCTGTTAGTTCAAGGCCACCCTGGCCTACACAAGAGTGAAGAGTAACAGAGCTCACGCCTTTAATCCCAGCACTGGGGAGTTGGAGACAGGAGTGATACAGTGGGGCAGAGAAAAGAATATAAGGAGGAGGAGATAGGAACTGAGATCTTTTGCCTTTGAGGACCTTTGGAGACAGGATTGCCTTTTCAGCTTGGTAGAGGTAAGACCTACTGGCTTGGCTGCTTTGCTTCTCTGATCTTCAGCTTGAAGCTTGAACCCCAATATCTGGTTCTGGGTTTTTATTTTTCATGCTACACTCAGATGCCAGGCAAAAGACCCAGGAATGCAAAGTAGCCCCAGGCAAAGGTGAACAATGAGAGTTACACAGTACCACAGCCAGGAAGAATGAACATGGGAGGGTGGGAGGGTGAGGAAATGGGGAGGGATATGTAAATATGAGTAGTAATTAAAGAATTTAAATTAAAAAAAGAAAAAACATTCAAGGTTAAAAAAAAAAAGAATGAAGTTGCTCGAGCAGAGCTACACAGACTGCTTTAGCACAGACAACCAGCTCAAGTTGTAAAGCTGCCATCTACTGCTGCCCCTGCCTCCCAGTGGCACATCTGGATCTTGGTTACCATGGTTACAAAATAGAAATAATACAGAGCTCCCAAGATTTGTCTGATATGGAGAATGAGTTTGATAAGTATTAGCTATGGTAATGGTTACTTTACTTCAGGAGAGACAAGAGGTCAAGTTTAGGTTCCACAAACAACGTGGAAACCCACAAACACAGAACAGAAGTCAAGGGTAAAGCTGAAGACACATTGAGAGAGACTCAGACATGTTTCTGAATCCTGGGCCTATGATGCTCCAAGTTTGGAACGTAGACTCTGCAAGGATCAAGATGGGGAGAGGATGAGGAAAGAGAGGGAGTGGGACCTGGTAGGATATTTTGTCCATAAATATGACACATGATAGTTTCTTTTGTCCTGGCACACTTCTTCCATTGGGTGCAATGAAGTCTGTTTCAAATTAATTAATTTTATTATATATCTATTTGTGTGTGTGTGTGTGTGTGTGTGTGTGTGTGTGTGTGTGTGTGTGTGTGTTTTATCTCTGTGTATGTGTATGTATGTAGAAGAGGGTTTTAGATACCCTGGAACTGTAGTTAGGGGTGTTTATGAAGTACTCTCTTGATACTGGAATTCAAACTCTGGTCTTCTGCAAGGACAAAAAGTGATCTTAACCACTGAATCATCTCTGCAACTCCCCCTAGTCACTCCATTTTCCCTCTTGAGGCAGCACTGGCCCTGTATGGGAGCCCACTCCACATAGAGGGTTACTGTCTCAGCCTAGACACACGGGGAGGGTCTAGGCCGTGCTCCAAATGATGACAGACTTTAAAGATTCCCCCATGGAAGGTCTCACCCTCCCTGGGGAGCAGTAAGGGGATGGGATAGGGGGTTGATGGGGAGCAGGGGAGGAGGGGAGGGAGAGGGAACTGGGATTGACATGTAAAACAAGCTTTTAAATTAAAAAAAAAAAAAGAAATTGCTCTATATCAAAACAACAACAACAACAAAAAACAACCATGGTGTTCTTCCTTGCCATTTTTGCTTTGCTTCTTTGGAGCCCAGCTGGCAGCTGTAAGGAAGTGCAGGATCCCCTCCTGGAAAGAGAGACCACACATAGAAGCTACAGAAGATGAGAAGAGCCAAGACCCTCAGCATGTCAGTGGCCATCACAACCCAGACAAGTCCTGGATAACTATAGGGGAAATTTAGCCACGCCCTCTCGGGGGCTGGCACAGGTGACGCAGACCACGCACGCACACTAGGGCGTGGTCAGAGTGACGTAGCAAGACCTTAAATATGAGGGTCCCATGCAGGAGGCTACCTCTGTTCCAGGGTTCGCCTGGTGACTCGTCGTGTGAGTACTTTCCTATTAAAGCATCTGTTCGTCCCAAACTCGGTCTGATTCCTTTGAAGTCCGCATTATTTGCGCCCCACGTTAGCTAACATCTTATAGAGAATTGTCCATTCAACTCACAGAAGCATAAGAAACAATAAGTAGTTGCTGTGTTAGATTTGGAGTTGGCTTGACATGTTATGTAGGACGACTAATGTTGTCAACTTGACAGAATTGATCTAAAATCACCTGGAAGATGGACCTCTGGGTGTCCCTGATCATATTAACTGAGATGAAGGGATCTGCCCCCTCTGGGTGGCACCATTCCCTGGCTGAAAACCTGGATCGTACAGATGGAGAAAGAAGCTGAGCAGCGGCATGCATTCACTGCATGAGTCCTTCCCCTAAGTTGCCTCTGTCAGGTGTTTGGTCTTAGTGAAACAAAGAGTTACCAACACACTCTTCTTTTCCTTCAATGATGTTCTCATGGCAAACCATTTTGTCCTTTAGTAGCTAGAATCAGTTCTGCACTGTACTTTGGCTGTATATGATTTGCATTTAGCTTCCCTGCCTGGACCCAGTTAGACCTGGAGAGGAAGGGGCAAAGAGTCACAAATTGTTAATTCTTTTTTTTTTCAAATGATTAATTCTTAAAGGGCAGCTTTCTTTTCTTTATTATCCCTGGGGAATTCATTGTGAGACAAGACAGTATTGCCTGCTGACCTTATGCAAATACCTGAAAAAATATCATTCATGGCCAGGGTAGATGGCTCATTGGGTAAAGTTGTTTGATTTCAGGGACCCCATCCTGGGTCTCTTACAAGTTGTCTTCTGATCTCCACAAGTGGTACACATACCCACACTAAATAAATAAATAAATTTAAGTTTTAATTTTTTTTTAATGTATCAGTCATGGGCATGGGAGATGGCTCAGTGAAAACAGATGTTTGTTGCCAAGCTCGACAGCCTGAATTCAATCCCAGAACTGGACCCACATGGTGGAAGGAGAGAAATGACTACCGCAATTATCCTCTGACCTATGTACCATGGCCCCAGCACTCATGAGGCAGAGGCAAGCGGATCTCTGAGTTTGAGGTGAGCCTAGTCCACAGAGCAAGTTCCAGGACAGCCATAGCTTCTACTCAGAGAAACCCTGTCTTAAAAAACCAAATGAATGAATAAAAAAGAAGGTGCTAGAATCCTGCCTTGGTTTGCAGAATTCGGGGGGCGGGGGGGGGGAATGGTGCTAGTAGAATGCTATCATACATCTTCCGTAAGAACAGTTTCTATGGGTATCCCTTAATGAGTTCCCTCTTCTGCAAGATAAGCCTGCAAATATTCACGTATGTGTCTGCATGAAATGACTCTCCACATGCTGGTCCTCTCACTCGCTTATGAATTGTCTTTGGAAAAGTTCCAGGTCTGTTTTTGTATTATGTACTTGTCTGATCCTATTTCAGTGCCTTCATCATAGTAAGTATGACAATAGGCATATGTTGGCTGGTCGGCTGTGTGCAAATGTTCAAAATGAGTACATAGGCAGCTGTGCTGTGCTGGACAAACTTTGCCAAAACAAATTCACCCTCTAAATGCGTAAGCATTTTCTTCCAGAGCATATTTCCAACATCAAGTGTTGATACAAGCCTTACTTCACTTTCTCCGTGATGAGTAGGCTCGCCAGGAAGGACACCCAAGACAGAGAATCACACTAGCATCCTCAGCTCATGACATCATCAAATGCATTCAGCTCTGTTCTCTTCAGCTTATATAGCCCTGGCCACCAGCATCATCTGAGGTTACAGTGTCACTCAGGTGGCTCACGTCACCACTTTCCATTCCCTCCCACTGCTGGAGTCTCATTTTAGCCTCAGGGATCACGAGGCATGGAGTGGCCAGAATGTCACTTGTAGAGATAACATTACTGCTTGCCCCTACTGTCTAATGACCCTGCTCTAGCACCTAGTATCACGTGCTATGTGTGTGACTTAAGAGGAGGATGTAAGCAAAGGGCTTTGTTTGGGGTTCACGTAGCCAATAGAAAATGCAAACAAGGCAGTTTCTTGGTACTTAGTGACAAATTTGGCATCAGTCCCCATATGACTGTAGCCCACATCCCAGTTTCCGTGCAGCAAGTGACAATAGTACTTAAACACTCAATTTCCAAGCATTAGGAGTCCCTGTGGTCTGGAGTTCCCACTGTCTGCATGGTGGAAGCAGGCCTGGAAATCCCCACTTTCCCACCTAGGAACATCTCTTTAGGACCACCACTTCCATTTCATGACTTTTCAGTTTCAGCTGCATAAATGTCCCCTCAGAGGGAAATACAGAAATAGAATCAGAGAGACAAGAAGAGAAGGCAGGCGACAGAGAGCGTCTTCAGAGCCCCATGGACTGTTTGGAATTTCCTTTCTCAATAATCCACAGATCATCAAAAATAGGGTCTGTCTGCCTTCTGTGGCCCTGTAAAAGTTCTAGGTCTGGATCCCTCCTAACTCAGACATGCCACTGGTGTGGTGGGGAGGGCCCATGGGGCAGGGGTCGCTTGCAAGCACAGCTGCTCTTGAGCTGGGGAGCTTACCCTTGCCAGCCAGGAGCCGTTGCCAGGTTTCTGGAGTGTTAGAATAGTAAACAGTTGTTTCTCAGAAACAGAGATAGGGTGATCCACAGCCTCACATGCTAAATTTAAATTTCATTGCCCTCTTTCCTAACAACAGGGATCAGAGATTTTCCAGCAGCGGGGGGGGGGGTGGTGGAGAGAAATGTAGCTCTAGGGGTTTGGAGGAAGCAACCACTGGGAGATTTGGTACCTCCAGATCCCAAAGGACACTTTGCTCATGTGATCACAGTGTCTCTGATGTTTTGAGACGAGTCTAGAAGCTCTCAGGGAAAACTAGATTGTGAGGTGGCACAAATTCTTGGCCAATGGGGTCATTGCTGCCCCTGTGAACTTTCTCACAGTTAGCAGAAAGCAACTAGAGGGCTGAGAGTAGAGGTGAGTGATGTGGACATAATTAAATGCTGACAACAGTCCTGCCGAGAACTTCAGGGCTGACTGAGCCTTGAGGCTAGTGAAGACTTAGAGGGGAAACTTGGATGTCATCAACCATGTCATCAGAACAGAGATGGCTAAGCAGATGAAAGACAGTGGGGGTGCTGAGGACATGGCTCAGTATAGTGTCTGCCTTACAAGCACAAAGTCCTGAGTTCAATCTCTCCAACCCACATAAAGTTGGACATGTTACACATCTGTAACCCTAGCTGTGGAGAGGGTGGATCCCTGGAGCCATTGGCCAGCCATTCTAGCAAATTGGGGAGCTCCAGGTTCAGAGAGAAACCCTGTCTCAAAAAATAACATAGAGCCAGGTGGTGGTGGTGCATGCCTGAGGCAGAGACAGGTGCATCTCTTGAGTTTGAGGCCAGCCTGGTCTACAGAGTGAGTTCCACGACAGTCAGGACTGTTATAGAGAGAAACCCTGTCTCAGAAAAGCAAAACTAAACAAGCAAGCAAGCAAACAAACAAACAAAAACCCAAAACATAGAGAGCAATCAAGGAAGATAATGGATGTCAACCTTGGCCTCCATATGCACATGGATACACATCTGTGCGCTCAAACACATACGTATGTATGCACACAAACACTATACACACAAAAATAAAATGAAAAATAACAATTTTTTAAAAACATGGAGCTTGGAGCAAAACTTGAGAGCAGAAGTAGAAGCATCCTCCCACCACCCACATCTCAGCTCCATCCCTCCCTTAACCTGTGAGGTTGGGATAAAGACTTGAAGAGAAGGTAAAGCACAAAATGCAGACATTTGTTTGAGCCATGACCTTTGAACTCTTAAAGCAGAGAAGGAAAAATTCCTCACAGAGAAGGACAGAACTGCCAGGAAGAAATTTCTTAGTTATGAGACCAACATTTCATGTGGCTATTTAGTTACATAAATACAGAGTCAAACCCAAAAGTGGAAGTGGGAACATAGCAGGTACTCTTTTCTTTTTATTACATTTAATCGATCAATGGCTGGCTGGATGAAGGGTGTGTGTGTGTGTGTGTGTATGTGTGTGTGTGTGTTTGTGTGTGTGTGTGTGTGTGTGTGTGTGTGAGAGAGAGAGAGAGAGAGAGAGAGAGAAGAGAGGTGGGGGGAGACAGAGAGAGAAGGAGAAAGAACAGGATACATGGTGAGAGTGTGGCTATAAAAGGACAACTTGAGGGAGTCCACTTCTTCCACTATATGGATCCCAGGCCTGAACTATCTATCTATCTATCTATCTATCTATCTATCTATCTATCTATCATCTATCTATCTATCTATCTTTTCTGAGTGAATGTTTCATGTATTCAAGCTAGCCTTGACTATGTAGTCAAGGATGACCTTGTATTTCTAATCTTCTTGTTTCTACTTCTGAAGTATAGGGATTAAAGGTAGATGTCACCACACCATTTTGTACACTGCCGAAGATGGAACCCAGGGCCTCCTGTATGCTGGATAAACAATTGAGCTACAGCTACAGCCCTTCTGAACTATCTTGGTATAAATACTAGGATATATTTGCCTTTCCTCATATGTTACTTTACTTATCACTGTGACAAACAATTGACAAAAAAAAAAAAAAAAAAAAAAAAACGACAAGAGAAGAATGATTTTGTTCAGCCCCTGGTTTCCCCACAATGGTGGGGAAGGCACGGAGGAGTTCATGGCAGCTGGAGTATGAGGTGGAAGAACTTCACACCTTGGCAGATCAGATAGCTTAAAACTAGAACAGAACTAGAGGCCGGTATAATCTCAGAGGCTCAGTCTAGCGACATCTCCGAAAGGTTCCACAACTTTCCAAAACAGCGTCACCACTGGGGACCAAGTACTCAAACACAAGTCTGCTGGAGACATTTCAAGATGCAGCAGTAACAGCCACTCTTCTGTTCTTGTGAAGAAACCAGCTCCAGGTTTCTAGAATGTTTGAATAGTAAAGAGTTCACCCACACACAGGAAGTGTAGAGAGAGAACAGGAAGTAGGGTCAGCAATAAAATATCAGAACCGGATTTTCAGTGATGTGCTTCCTCCAGCAAGTTTCTACCCCCTCACAAACAGCACAACTGTCTGGGAACCCAATGTTCAAATACATGAGCTATGTGGAACTTTTTTCATTCAAACCACTACAACCTCCTGATGAATGCCTATCTTCAGATATCAATTGCCATTGGTGGCAAAGAATTAAGAAATTATATATTTAATCCTTGTAGCCCATTAAGTGTGACCTAGCAAAGCAATGTGTTTTTCAGGGTTTGTGGTTTTGTTTCAATTATTTTGAAAATAGTTGATATCACTTTATTCTAAGCCAAGCATGATCATTTTTGGAAAGAGCAGAGTTTGTAAGAATTCTCATTTTAGCTTAATATAAGCCATATTATTCTCCTCATGTACAGAACCTGGGGCTTTGACCTTGGCACCTGCCTCAACTTGAGCATCTATAGACAAACACTCCTACCCCTTGCTATTACATAAAACACTTTTGCTACCCAACACATGGGGGGTTGACACCCTATACTCAAACAATTCTCCAAGACCTTGTTCATAGCAGTTGGCTGCTAGTGATAGTTAATTTTGATGGTAAACTCAACAGAATCTAGACATACTTGGGAGACAAGTCTCTAAGAAAGGCCATGAAAAATTATCTAAGTGAGGTTAACCAGGTGGGAAGACCCCTCATAGCTGTGAGTGGCACCTTCCCATTGGCCTGGGTCTGGACTAAAGACAAAAAGAAGAAAGCAGGTGGAGCACCAGCATCCCTCTCTGTATGGTTCCTGGCTGTAGGAGCAATGTGACCAGCTGCCTCAGGCTCTGGCACCATGACTTCCTTACTGTGATGGTCTGCGTGAGTTAAAAATAAGCTCTTCTTTCTGAAGTTGCTTTTGTCAAGTGCTTTGTCACAGCAATAAGAAAAGCAAAGACTATATTGCCCCATAAGCCCATGCTGTTCAGATGCCAACCAAAGTTAGCACAGACCCGATGCTTAAGTGCTTAGTCCCACAAGCCTGTGGTTCTCTTCAGTTGTCAGCTGTAAGCTTGTGACACCTTCCTCTCCCCAGTTACTCCCATAGATTTCAGATGCTATCTGGTTGAATTCTTAGCTTTAAGATTGGTGAAAGTTACATTGATGTAGTGGTGCAAGCCTTTAATCCCAGTACTTGGGAAGCAGCAGATTCTGTGATTTCGAGAACAGCCTGGTCTACACAGTGAGTTCCAGGTCAGACAGAGCTACATAGTGAGACCCTGACTCAAAGCAAAAAAAAAAAAAAAAAAAAAAAAAAATGGTGGAAGTTAGTGTTCTGCTAAGTGGTACATTCCAAAGGTGTTTCTGCACAGTCATAAAAACATTAGTTTAGTGGCTGAGGCTGACAGTAAGTGACTACTAAGGGAACTAAAGTCAGCCAAGATAATTTTTGTTCTTCATGATAGTTAATTTTCATTGTGAACTTGACTGGGTTTGACGTCACCTAGGAGACACACCTCTTTGTATGTGTATGCGAAAGCATTTCCAGAGATATTTAACTGAGGAAGGAAGACCTATCTCGAACATGGGCAGCATTAGCCCATGAGCTGGAGTCCTGGACTGAATAAAAAGGGAAGAAAAGAGAAAACAAGCTATTTTATCTCTCTGCTTCCTGACTATGGGGCCACTCTGTGCTCCTGCTGCCATGTTAGTTCTTGGCTCATGGAGTCCTTCCATAGTCTTGCCAAGATGATCATGCAATATGTGTGTGTGTGTGTGTGTGTGTGTGTGTGTGTGTGTGTGTGTGTGGAGAGAGAGAGAAAGAGAGAGAGAGAGAGAGAGAGAGAGAGAGAGAGAGAGCACTTTCATGCATGTTGCCCACAGAGGCCAGAATAGGTAAGTTACAGATGGTTGTGAGTCACCATGTGGTTACTGGGAATTAAACCCAGGTCCTCTGGAAGAGTAACAAGTGGTCTTAACAGCTGAGCCATCTCTCCAGCTCCAACATGTGTTAATTCTTGGCAATGACCTGTAGCAGCTTTTAGAAAGGAGACAGAAGCTCCATGACAGATCTGCCTAAGATCCTCCAACTGTAGGTCCTTAGGGACTGCAGACTCTCTTTAGGACTACACAGCCCCAGGGCACACTATTTGCTTCAGGTCCTTAGGGACCACAGCCTATCTTTAGGGCTGCCCAGCCCCAAGGAACACTATTTACTTCAAGGACTTTACAGAAGGATGATGACAACTTTCTGGCTTGTGGCTGTGAAGCATCCCAGGGAAGGGGGTCTCCTACTCCAGTTACTGTCTCCTGTAGGCAAACTGTGGAACTGTGGAGAAAGAGGGTTCCATCACTTGTTACTTTTGTAGTGGTTTCTCCATGGTGGGTGAAAGCTAACATTTTTTTTCTCTCCAGTGTGCTGACACCCATCATTCTGGCAGTCTTGACTAGAACCAGGATCCCCCACACTAGCAGACTCACTAGCTCTCAGTGAGTGTGTCCTGGTGACCCTTGCCTATCATATTGGATTCTTCTTTGTTCCATCTAATGAATCTTACCAGTAATAGCTCATGCATTTCCTGTCCCTTATATCCTTTTGGTAAAACTTGTCTAGGTTGCCTGTTTCCATATGTGAAATGCCAACGACTGGGATGAAGAAATACAAATGCATTTGGGCTTCATATTTCCCTATGCTGTCGACACTCACAACCCCAGGGCTATATGAAACCAAGTGCTATTATCAGCTCTGACTGAAGGGAAAACAAACCAGAGAGGTGTGCCAGAGTAGGAAAACCCATCCTAAAAAAAGATATGGATGTCTTCAGATTGTTGGTAAGAGTCTCCAATCTTGACTACTCACGTCAGCATAGCTGTGCTGCGAGAGTCTTCCTTGGTGTGTTTCCAGGTTAAGCACTGAGGCTCTAACCTCTTAAGGACAGGATTGGAGCAGGGCAAGAGAGCAGCTGGGTGAAGAGTGTTTTATATTTAGTGAGTTAGGGGGCAAAGCCCTCCACCTTCAAGTGTAATACTGTTGCTTCCTTCTTGGGGGTATTCTGTTTTAAAATGCAGACATCTCTGCTAGAAATCCTGAGAAAAGCCTGCTCAGGCATTGTTGGCTGAGGACCTGAAGGAAGATGGGCCCAGGATTTAAGGTGGAGAGAGAGAGAGAGAGAGAGAGAGAGAGAGAGAGAGAGAGAGAGAGAGAGAAACTAGATCATACTCTGTCCTGTTTTCATCCAGGCCTTGGTCTAGTTGATTAGCAGATAGCTAAGACTCTGGTGACTAAAAAAAAAATTTCTAAGGAAGTGGGTTTCTTTGGGTGCAGAAGTAACTTGAAGGTTCTTAGTCATGTTTAAGGATCCTTTTGAAAATAACATTTTCTCATTTACCTTAAGGGTTGTTTTGCTGTTGTTTGTTTTGTTTTAACAGCTAAAGCTACCAATAGGACCAGCTACCTAATTGCCAGAACTCAGTGCAAAATAAAAATAAAGAATGTCTTACTTTAAGGATTTAATGACTAAGGGTTTTAAGGGTGAGATGGGGAAGGGTGCATTCAGGACAGGAAGGCAGGAAGGTATAGCCGGGGATATAAAGTGAGTTCCAGAGAAGCCTGGCCATAGAGTAAGGCCCTGGGTGTGGAAGGGAGACTTGAGGTTGTTGGTTATCAAAGCAGCGCATCCTGTGTCACTGGGACGGAGGGAAGGAGCTGTAGTCTTCCACCAGTTGCACACAAAGGATGCCTGGAACAGCAGTAAGTACCCAAAGCCATCCTCCTTTGATTAGTTTTCTCCCCAAATCTACTGGCTCCCAAGGCAGATTCCAAGACAGGAGTATGGACCATATTGGAAACTTGACACAAGTGCTCAATTTGGGGCTGGATGATGGTTCAGTTGGTAAAGTGTTTGCCATACAAACAGAAGGACCCAAGTTGGACTCTCCAGCCTCCACACATATAAAAGCCAGGTGTGGACATGGCCAGCAAGATGACTCGGTGGGGTATACTGTGCAAGCCTGATGGCCTAAGTTCAATGCCAGGAACCCACACAAAGGTGGAAGGAGAGAACCAACTTTACAAAGTTTCCTCTGACCTTTAAATGCCCACATCATACCCACAAACACTAATAAAAATAAATAAATAGCAAAACTGTAGACTGCTCCTGAAGAACAAGAGATTGACCTCTGGCCTCCACATGTGTGTGCACTGCCACGCATGTGTACCCACTCACATGTGTGGGCCCTTACACATATTCGGGCACACGCAGGAAGATCTCCACATATGATTTAACAAACTTGCTTCCTCTTTTCCAGGCGATTCTACCTTATGCTCAGGTTTGACAAACTTTGCCACAGACAACGACTAATGTGATGGACTTCAGAAGAGAATCGGGCTTTGGTATCATGTGGTCTAATCACATAAAGACAGACTTAGTTGTGAGGACACTAGAGCAAGGCTAAGCAGGAGGAGGGGTGGGGCTTGTATTCAGCTCTTCTTCCTGCTGAGGAGACAGTGCCAGATGTTTTGTTTTCATTGGTTAATCACTCACAGTCACCTTGCCTGTAAAGCCAGATCATATCCCAATTTTAAAAATGAGGAAATCCAAATGCCAGAAGTGTTCAATGAGTCGAAAAGTGGAGCTAGGATTTAAACCCAGGGCTCCTAAATCCCCTTTCCCTTCCCCTCACCCAGCCTTCAGGTAACATGAGCAGGCTAACAGGTGGACCAAGTTGTTCTCCTCCAGGGCCTGTAGCCTCAGATCCCAGCTCTAAAGCAGCCAGGCTGGTTATCCCAGGAAATATCCTGTTCAAAGTGTTTCATTTGGGGATGGGGAGGGGACACAGTAGGTTTAGTACTTGTCTTGCAAGTATGAGGACCCGAGTTCTACCCCCACAACCCACGTTCAAAATCTTGGTGGAACTGGAAGAATAACTCAGTGGGAAAGACACTTGTCACCAAGCCTGACCTCCTTGAGTTTGATCCCCAGAAAACACACACACACACACACACACACACACACACACACACACACACACAAGCAAATAAATAAGTAAATAAAATAAATAAATAAATAAATGGACAAAACAAAACAAAAAGCTACCTGAGCGTGGTGGTCTGTACTTATAATCCCAGAGCTGAGGAGGAAAGGATAGATGGCTCCCCAGGTCTCACCAGCCTGTCAGTCTAGCCTAATATGTGAACTCTAACAGTAAAACACTGTTTCAAAAAAGAAAAAGAAAGAAAGAGCCAGGTGTTGGTGGTGCACGTCTTTAATCCCAGCACTCGGGAGGCAGAGGCAGACGAATCTCTGTGAGTTCAAGACCAGCCTGGTCTACAAGAGCTAGTTCCAGGACAGGCTCCAAAGCTACACAGAGAAACCCTGTCTTGATAATCCCCCCCCAAAAGAAAGGAAGGAAGGAAGAGAGTGACCAATTTTGGTGGCACCACAGGGACTTAGGAACGTGTTACTTTGAAGAAGTATATTCATAAGACACACTGGACTCAACACCCCATAACTCACATCTTGGGATTGTCTATCTCAGTGATGGGAAGGCTTGAGGGTAGGTGCAGCCCAGAGAACTCTCTGCTCCACAGGACGCCTACTGCTCTGCAGCCCTGTGTCTGCTGCCTCTTGCATTCCTGTCATGAAGTCACTTTGAAGGCTTGGCCATGGCTTATCATTTTTTCCATTCTCAGGCCAAGGCTATTTGTAGGCCCTCCACCTGTCACCATATGTGTTAGTCTGAAAAAGGCTGAGGGCAGCTTCATTAATAGCATAAGACCAGCGCAAACTCTCTGGGAACACTGTGCTTTCTTTGAGGGCTGCATCCCAGGGACCCTGGATGAGTCTTCACAGCTTCTCAGCTGTGCTGGCTTCCTGGAGTCAGACACACACTGAGTGAGTGTGTGTATATATCTCAGGGCCTGAGCTCTTCCCATTTGTAAATGAGGAAAGTGTAATCACTTACTAATTGCATAATATGCTAATGACTGGAGAAGTCACCACCAGTAGCAGCCAACAATGCAGATGCTATAGTAGTTTGCTACCAAAGAAAGAGCTACAGGAAAGTAATGAAAAATCATGCCAGACTCAACATGAGATAAAAAGCCTGATTTCCAGAGAGTAACACAGAGTATAAAATGCTAAAAAGAAATTAATATGGGAAATCCTGCTGAATGTTAACAAAAATGAAATATAGCAAATATTTAAGAATAAAACATTAAACTGTAAAACTTCTAGAAGATACAGTAGGAGAAAATCTAGGTTATATTGGCTTTTTAGATAGATCATCACAATTGTAAACAACTGAAGAAAAAAATAAGTTGGGCTTCATTAAAATTTAAGCACCTTTGTTCTGTAAAAGGCACAGAGAAGCTAAGCCAGCAAATAGGAAAAATATTTGCAAAGTGTGAATCTCAAAAGTAGGTGGGGGCTGTGCTGATGGTTCAGCCTGTAAAGACACTTGCCAAGCCAGATGGACCTGATTCCCAGGACCCACACGATAGGAAGAGAGAATCTATTTACACAATTGACCTCTGGCCTCCACTTGGACTGGTGAGTCACTCAGTGAGTAAAGGCACTCACAGTCAAGCTTGACAACCTTACTTTGATCCCCAGAACCCATACAATGGAAGGAGAGAACCAATCCCCAGAAAATTTCCTCTGACATCTGCATGTGTTCTCTCTGCCTCTCTCTCTGTCTCCCCAACACACACACACAAAATGAATGAATGGATTATTTTTAGAAAAGGTCAGATAACATTAATCCTCACAAAATGCTTGCAGGATGCTGGAGCTTCAAGTAGCATTTTGGAAATCAAGAGATTTTCCAAGCCTGGATTTACATTTTCTGCAGGTCTAGCCCAGGGTGGTACCAAAAGCTGTCTGAAATCTCACCACCAGAAGGACCAGAGCCCGAACCAGCCTGGCTCTGATGTCAGTTCTCTTCTACCACCAAATCCTGCCTCTCCCCAACCCTGGTAATGGCTAGAGCTGAGGAGACACCTTAAGTACTCAACCTCAGGATCTTTATCTTCACAGTGACAGAGCTGGATGTGTCCGAAGATTCCGGATATAATCTAAAAGTTATAGCTCGGCTGTGTTTGCAATGTGAAACATCCTACACAGGCTCACTTGGCCCTTAGATTGTAGTGCTCTTTTGGGAGGCTGCTTGGTCCCAGTTACAGCAGGATCTTTCTCTTCTTCCTGGTCCCCTGCGAGGGGCTAGCAGCCTGGGGGTCCTGTGCCATACCTCCTGAGCCACTCCTGCCATGAGTGCAGCTACATCTTCCTTGCTTTGAAGCTATGAACTAAAATAAACCTTTTCCCTAAATTGTTTCTGTTAGCTGTTTTATCCCAAAGATAGGAAAAGTAGCAAATATTTTGCTTTCTAACACTGAAAGTTAGTGGATGGCAAAAATAGGCTGCTTGGCTCTTGGAGAACTTTGGACCTAAGGCAGTTAACCCAAGCACAAAGTGCAAAATATAATATTCAATGAGGTGACCCAAACTCAGAAAAAAGAGGACTGCATGTTCTCCCGCACATGTGGATCCTAGCCTATGCTGTATAAAACACTGTAGATGTGGATAAAGTACAATTTACAGAGGACTCTGCGGGAGGGTGATAGTAGGTGACGGGGAAGGGCAGGGTACAGGGAAAAGTACACATGGGTCTTGGGAAAAGACATTGGGTGAGCATTTTTCTAGTTTTGACTCTGTCGTTGCTTCCTCCCCCTCCCTCTCCCTATTCTGGGGATATGAACTCAACTTTCTGTGTATTGAAGTAGTTAGAACCATTTTAGAGTTTCCGAAAGAGCGCAACAAGTGTTATCCTTTGAAGCAGTGACTATGAGAGTTGGGTGTTCTTTTTAATTCCACCAGCTGTTAATGCAACAGGAATTAGACATGACTAGTCACTGGATATATTTGTCACTTTGACCCACTTAGAAACAGTGATTTAAAAAAAATCTGTTATTAGAGGGGGAGTTTTGTAACCTGCATTTTTCTTTTTTTCTTCTGTTTTAAGATATATTCTATCATCCTATTATAGCATTATTTAATACACAAATTATATTGCTATGCATAAAATGTATAATTTTATACTTAAAAATAAAGTTAGATTTCAAATGGGAATGTACCTGTCTGCTGCTAGAAGGGTCCTCAGATTCTATCAAACCTTTTAGTTCTGAGTGCTTGTCATATTTTCAGCTGAACTATCTTAAGGATTAAACAATAGGGGGACTTAGAACATGGCTTTCTGTCACTAGGACAACCACTACAAACCCGAATCATCTTATCTATCTGTTTATTATTGCCAGATCTCCCCAGAGGGACCTTTATTAGCCCTTCAGTGTTCTCCAGACTTCCTTTACTGCCCAGCTTCTTTCCATTTAAAATCTCAGGTTCTTAAGAAGAGACTCAGAAAGCAACACACAGTGTAACTGGTATTTGAAAGATGTGTTTGAGGATCTCTCTTGGAAAAAGGAAATAAAAGTTGCTAACAGTTTTATCATTTCCCAGAGAGCCAGCATATCTGTATACAAATGTAATAAGAATAATGAAAATCTATTACTCAATACCACAGTTAAAAAAAAAAGATAGACAAAAAGACTAAGGAGAGGGCTCAGGGAGTAGTACAGTGCTTGCCTGGCATGCAGGAAGCCTTGGGCTTGATCCCCAACACTTCTGAACTGGATGTGGTGACACAATGCCTGTAATACCAGCACTCAGCTGCACATGTATTTTGAAGCTAGTTTTGTATATCTAAGATCCTCTGTCAAGCAATGACAACAAACCAGAAACGGGGGCTGGAGAGATGGCTCAAGTAGTTAAGAGCACTTGCTGCTTTTGCAGAGGACCTGGGTTCGGTTCTCAGCACCCAACCATCTGTAACTCCAGTTTGAAGGAATCTAAAACCCCCTTCCTATCTGTGAGAACACTAGGCACATGTGTAGCATATATACATACATATACACATACATACATACATACATACATACATACATACATACATACATGCAGTCACTCACACAGAAAAGTAAAATTTCAGACCTCCTACTAAGAGAAACAGCTAGGGGCTGGAGAAATGGCTCAGCGGTTAAGAGCACTGGCTGTTCTTCCAGAGGTCCTGATTTCAATTCCCAGCAACTACATGTTGGCTCACAACCACCTTGAATGAGATCTGGTGCCCTCTGCTGGCATGTAGGCACAGGACTGTATACATAATAAATAAATAAAAATCTTTAAAAAAAAGAGAGAGAGAGAAACAGCTAGCCTTCAGTAGGTCCATATATTCTGTTTATACTTAGAGCAAGTAATGGCAGTTTCTAATATCCACCAGTGACAAGTGTGGCCTGTGCATGCAGTTTAGGTATGTGAGCATGCCTAAGCAGCCTGTACTCAATGATCAATCTCATCCACCAGGTCAGATACTCCCCGAATCAATCCTTCCTTCTAGCCCAATTGCTTTCCTGGTTAAAACTGGATTGGCCACAGCTTGGATGTGAAATATCCCCAGAGGTTCATGTTTGATCATATGGTCCTTGGATGGTGGTGCTTGTTTTGGGAGATTATAGAATCTTTAGTAGGTTAGGCCTACCAGGAGGAAGTGGATTTGTAGGCGGTGGACATTGAGGTTTATAGGCTCAGCTATGCTTCTGCTTTCTGCTTTCAGGTCTGCTAAGGTGTAGACAGGTAGCTTCATGTTCCTGCTGCTACAAACATGAGTCACACTGTCATGCCTTTCCTATGATGAAATTCTCTTTTAAATCATGAGTCCTAATAAGCCCCTTTCCCCTTAAGTTGTTTTTCTCAGGTTTTGTGTCCCTGATGAGAAAATACTCCCTCTGTGTGCTTGCACACTGAAAAGGAGCAGGCTTCTTAACATAGCGTGCAACAGTTGAAGATGTCTACAATCACCATTCTCTGACTCCCCCAACCCTTCTGCATACCTCTGTGTGAGCTCCTTCCCCCCTCATCATCTCAGGGAATTATGCATCCACCCACTGGACATGTCAGGAATTTAGAAGGAAGCCTAGAGACCTTTCTTTTTTTCCTACACCTGCATAGAATCAATCAAAACATCCATTTCTTCTGCCTTCCAAATGTCACTCAGGCCCACTTCCTTCCCTCTACCCTCTTCACCATCCTCCAACGATGTTTTGAATTATTCTAGTTACTACCCATGTTCTAGTCAAACTTACAAAATACAGGTATGTACCACTTAATGATAGTCCAGCCAACAATGGATCATATATCCTATGGTGGCCCAATGAGATCATAACAGAGCTAAAAAAATTAATATAGCCTAGTAATATAATAGCCATTGTAGGATCTTAGCCTAACACATTGTTATAGTGATATTGTTGTAAATACTGTTATAAATAATGTAACTGTGTTATCAATAATGTTAAGAGTAGAACATACAATTACATACTAAATATTACACTTGATAATAAGTGACAATGTTCCTGGTTTATGTATTTCTTACTCCATGAATTTTGTTTGCTATTTTAGAGTGTACTTTCACTTACAGAAAAAATGGTTCACTGTGAAACAGTACGCCATGTTGCATAGAAGCAGATTCATATGTATTATGTTCACTGGGTCTTTTGACTGCACAAAAAAAAAAGCCTGCTGAGCAATTGACCTTGGTCATCTGGGCTTCTGTAGAGTACCCTATGGCATCCACAGAAGTTACATGCAGATGCTTTTCTCAGAAACTCCCCTCTTAAACATCTTGTGAGGCTAGGTACAGGGCTTTGACCTCTTCCCTTGCTTCCTCTTTTTATGGCATTATGCTCAGTTCTTTACCTTCTGACTTCCTGCATTTCACCAACCTATATTTTTCACTTTATAAAAACCTAAACAAAATCCCATTATCTAACAGCTAAACAGACAAGCAAATTACCCACCATGTCTATCTCAGACATTGTTCAAATAAAGCAATTGGCACAAATGGATGGTGTGGTGGCTTCAATGAGAGGTAATTCCCATAGTCTCAGGAATTTGAAAACTTGGTAAGTTGGTGGTATCATTGGGAAAGGTTTAGGAGGTACAGTCCTGCTACAGAAAGTATGTCACTAAGAGCAGGCTATGAGATTAAAAGCCTCTCATGCCATTACTAGTTTGCTTTCAGCTTTGCATTTGCAATTCAAGATGTGAACTCTCTCCTCCTTTGCAGCTCAGGCACCGTAGCCACCATGAATGACACAGTAACGATCCGGACCGGGAAGTTCATGACTAACCTTCTGCTTCAGAGGAAACAGATAGTCATTGATGTCCTTCACCCTGGGAATACAACAGTACTAAAGACACACATTCAGGAAAAGCTAGCCAAAGTGTGCAAAACCACACCAGATGTCATCTTTGTGTTCAGATTCAGAACCCACTTTGGTGGCGTCAAAACAACTGGCTTCGGCATGATCTATGATTCTCTAGATTATGCAAAGAAGAACGAGCCCAAGCACAGACATGCAAGGCATGGCCTTTATGAGAAGAAAAAGACATCACGAAAACAACGAAAGGAACGCAAGAACAGAATGAAGAAGGTCAGGGGGACTGCAAAGGCCAATGTTGGTGCTGGCAAAAAGTGAGTGGAGATTGGATACAGCCAAAGGAGTAGATCTACGGTAACTTGATCTGCTGTGGTGTGCAGATTTCTGAGAGGACAAATAAACCAAATGTCCATGTGAAAAAAAAAAAAAAAAGATGTGAACTCAGCTTTGTTCCTGCTGCCATGCCTACTGCTTGCTGCCATAATGGACTCTTATCCCTCTGGAACCACATTCCTAAATAAGTTGCCTTGGTTGATAAGTTGCCTTGGTTGTGGTATTTATCATGGCAATAGGACAGTAATGAATACAGATCTTTTTGAATGGGTAATTTAATGGTGCATGCCATCTAGCCCCAAGCCTAGAGGAACAAGCTACTCTTCTAGCTACCTGGTCAGGGGGGATCTTGGGCAACTACAGCAAGGACAAAGACTCCTCTACAGATATTTAAGTTTGCCAAAATGGAAAACCAAGGGAACAGAGTCAGATAGAGATGAAGAGTCCAAAAGCTTTGGTGGAAGTAGTTGGAGAATACAAGAAATGTAGGAGCCCAGGACATGGAACTAGTACCTGGATGGACTGAGCAAATGGAGGAGACTTCTGCCTGGGAGTATCTGGCATAGGGCCTTGCTCATGTGCTAAGGTCATCTGCAGAAACAATGGCAACATCCTTTGTATAAAATCTCTTGGTTCAAATGGCTATCTAGGCATAGGAGACTCTGATGGCTAACCTTTGTTAAGTTGACACAATTTGGGAAGAGAGAAGCTCTGTAGGCAGGTCTGTGGGGCATTTTCTTGATTGCAAATTGATGCAGGAGGGCCCAGCCCACTGTGGGTGGTGCCATTCCTAGGCAGATAGGCCTGAGCTGTATAACATGAGCCAGGGAAGGAGTCACTAAGTAGCATTCCTCCGTAGTTCCTGGTCTGGCTTCCTTCAGTGATGGACTGTGATCAGAAGTGTACACCAAATAAACCCCTTTTTCCTGAGTTTCTTCTGGTTGTGAGCTTAACACAGCAACAGAAGAGCAAACAAGGATAGAGACTTCGGAACACACCTTTTGATCAGATGGACTTTGGAAACTCCCTATCTTGTGAAACTTCAGGAGAAACTGTAATTCCTTCTTTTCTCTTCTCTGTCACCACTGTTCTTATCCCTTTCTCTATCCACACAAAGGCCAATGGGCACAGAAAATGTCAACAGTACTGAAACAGTATTGCTTATAGAAAGAGTGACTTGCGTTTTAGCTGCTCTTCCCATCTTGGTGATAAAGTACCCGACAGAAGCAACTAAAGGGAGAAAGGATTTATTCTGCTCTGTGGGCTCTTGGAATAGCAGTCTATCTTGGTGGGGAAGGCATTGTGACAATAGCTTGGAATCTGGCTTGCTGGCAGCAGAGCCACAGGGCTGGAAGTGGGGATGTGCTATAGCCTTCAAGTGACTCACCTCCTCTAGTGAGACTCTACCGCCTAAGTTTTCTGCAAATGGCATCAGCTGGGGACCAATTGTTCAAGCACGTAAGCCCATGTGGCGCATTTCACAAACCCTAATGACCCATATGGGATGACATAGAATGATATCCAATACACAGTCATATCCCAAAAGAAAATTGCATAATAGTGACTATTATTTAACCACATTTAAGTTTTACAAAAATAATATTTATGCCTGAATATTTATAGAAAAATTCCAGAAGCAGTCATAAGTCTCTGTTAACATTGAATACTTGTAAGATGGGGCAAGTATTCCATCTATGTATACAATTATAGAAAAAAAAAACAAATTAAAGCATCTCCAAAGAGCAATTAAAATCAGGTCTGCACTCCACCCGCCTATGTTTTCTCACCTTTTAAAGGGGGGCTGTGAACCCAAAAGCAACTCAAGAAAATTATAAACATCAGCAACAGAAAAGAGAAGGTGGGTTGACATAGCAAAGGCTACGGAAATGTCAAGGATTTCCTGTTGTTTTAAGGTTGTTCTCAGCAGTAAGTAATAACAATTGGATTGGTTTTATCTTTTGTTACTTTACCCACGCTCTTTCTGGCTTTGGGAAAAGGACCCAGGTGTCTTAAGCGACTGCAAGTTCAATAGAAGCCTCTGTGGGTGGATGAAACATCAAATGCAAACTTGAACTACTCAGATAGATGCTGTGTTCAGTTCTTGATAAAGCATTGTTCTCGGAGCTGGCAGTGACACAGATGGAGGAAGAGATGTTGCCATTTAGTATAAATGCAACCTGTGTTAGAAACAGAAAAAAAAACAAAAAACAAAAAAAACAATAGTAAAGACTGTTTGAAATCAATGGCAAAAGCCCGGAATCTATCCACCCCATATCCACTCCCACTTACTCCCCATGGTTTGTTGATGAGTTTGGAATGTTTTCTTCCAAATACAGAAATACAGACTTTTTATAGTCGGATAAAATTTTATTACCTCTCCCTTCTTTCGTTACTCCCTCTTTTTCTCCCTCCTCCTCTTCTTTACTTCATTTTAGCTTCCCCCTTCTTTATCTTTCTTTTTTAAGACAAGGTCTCATTCTGTGGCTCAGGCTGGCCTAGAACTCACTATGCAGACTAGGTTGATCTTGAATAATGGCAGTCCTCCAGCACCAGCCTTCCAAGTGCTTCCTTTACAGACATGAGCTAATATGCCAGACTTGATGGATCTAATCAAGTGATTATATGAGTGATACATATGTTCATGTGTGACCATACACACAAAATAAGTTTTGTAATTGGCTTTTTATTTCTAAGTCATTGATGTCTAAGTTTAGAGATTTTCTATAGATTCCTTAATTGACCCCTTACACATGAACATTTGCTATATTTTTGGGGGGTTGGTTTAAGATTTCCTGGAGTTTTTGAGCCAAAGGAGACCATTGAAATTTGGAGAGGGTAGTAAAAGTATCCTTTACAAAAATTATATGGGAGGACCTGGCAGATAAAGGCCACTCACCCACCTGCCTCTGGGGTCACTTGCCTTGGGTGGGGAAGAAAATCTACAGCACCATTATGGTGAGTCAATATATGGTGGAGCATGGGAGAAAGAGAGAGAGGCAGGATGGTTCATGTTCTGTGGAGAGAGGCAGATCTGAAGAGCTTAGGGCTATAAGAAGCAGAATAATGTGGGAGGCCTTCTTGCCAAGCTAGGGCCATGGTGATGTCTGGGCAAGGGCTGCTGCCAAGGGCCATGTCTGGGTCTGTGGCCCTGCCACAACCACAGTCTGTGTTGATGTCTGTTGCCCATGTCACCACAGGAGCCCTTTGGAACCACGTGTTGAGCCATATGTTGAAGCGTGAGGACTGTGCTGAGCTGACCCCACCCTTCACTGGCCCAAGGAGAGCTGCTGGCCCCACCCCTCTCATAGGAGAGCTGGCCCCCACACTTGGGAAAGCTGGCCCCACCACTCACCACAGGTGTGGAAGAGTAGTCTCTGAGCCTCACCTGAGGTGGGGGGTGGTCTCAGCAGCCCAGACTGACCAACTTAGCTACCACTCAGGCACACATCCAGGGTACATCCCAACATCTACCCCATCTATGACCTGCTGGAGCATGTGAAGGGCCTGGTTCTGTGGAACCATAGCTGCAGGATCTCCATGACTTGGGGCAACAGCAAAATATCTGAGAGGAATTTTGGTGAGGGTCCAGTATTGATGGTGTACCAGAGGCCTTGAACCTGACCAACAACACACTACACAATGAACATTTGAAGTAAAGTCGTTTGGACAAAAGGGTCTACTGTGTGACACACCTCACCTCCCAGTGCCACTAAGATGAATGAAGAGGTGATGGCGAGGCAGGAAGGATGGAGCAAAGTGTTTTTTTGTTTGCTTGTTTGTCTTTGGGTCTTTTTTGTTTAATTAATACTCTTATTTGTATTTTTTAAAATTTATTTTTTAAGTTTTCCTTTGAGGGGGATGCTATAGGGTGAAGGGTAGATATGGAGGGACTTGGAAATGAGTGGGACTAGTGTGCATGGTGTGAAATTCCCGAAGAATCAATAAAAATTACGTTTAAAATTTAAAAAATTGTGTAGAACCACATTATAGAAAAATAAGCCCCCCCCCCAAAAAAAAACTCACTCAGCCAGGTACTGGTTTTGTACCTGCACACCTTTAATCCCAGTACTTAGGAGGCAGGGACAGGTGGATCTCTGTTTGAGAGCAAAAGAGCTCTGTGTCTACAGAGCAAGATCCGGGACAGTCAGTGCTGTTACAGAGAGAAACCCTGTCTTGAAAAATCAAAAAGAAAAGAAAAGAAAACCAAAACAAAACTGTATACACAGGAAATGTGTCTTGAAAAAAATAAGACAGTAATATGCCATGGCTCTTGACTGTGGATGTGGGGTTTATAATAATCTATTTCATGTTTGATCAGAGTGATTTGGGGCATGTCATGTCCAAAACTCCTCCCAGTGTCAGTTTACTGTCTTTATAAACTAGGAGCCATAGCTCCTTCCTCTGAGGTGGCAGCAGGTGTTAAATGAGGTAACCCATATATCCTTCTTACTCTAGTGTTCAACCCATAAGGAGCCACCATGTGAAAACTGGGAATTGAATTCAGGTCCTCTGCAAAGAGCAACAAGTGCTCTTAAGTTCTGAGCATATCCCTAACCCTACCTTAAAGGTTGTGTGTGTGTATGTATGTGTGTGCCTGCGTGCACGCAGAAATACATGCAAATGCCCACAGGAGCTGTTGGATTGCATGGACCTAGAGTTATAGTTATCTGATAGGGGTGCTGGGAACTGAACTCAGGTCCTAGAGATGAAAGGTAAGTGTTCTTAACCACTGAACCATCTCACCAGACCCAGTCAATCTGTTTTTTGTTTGTTTTAAGGAAGCACACAGTTCGAGGTACAGTCCTTCATGGAGGGCAGAGGGAGTCAAGACAGCAGGAGCTTGATGAAGCTGCTTACATTATTGTGTCACAGCTAGAAGAGAGAAATGTGTGTATATTGATAGCCTCCAACAACTCTTCAATTCCTCAATTTCCCTGCATCTGAAAGCTGTTACAACATGTCCTAAATATGTGCATCCTAAAGAAGAAAGAATAAGTCAGTGGCTCCTAAAGTTTCTCTTAGGAAAGAGAACTGCAAAGGGCAATGCAGAGAAAATCGAGAAAGGGGGCTGGGAGGACCCAGGAGAGACAAGAGTGGGGCTAGAGATAGTGGAAGAAGAGGCTGAAATTAAGATTTGTGCACACATTAAGGGGTATTTCAGAGGAGTAAGGAGACATTGCAATTCTTCAATCATGGAATTAAATTTTTAATTAAATTTTTATTTATTTCTTTTCTCTCTGTGTGTGCACACATATGTTGAGGTCAAAAGACAACCTGCAAAAGTTGGTTCTCCTTTTATCATGGGGATCCTGGGTATCAAACATAAGTCATCAGGCTTGGCACCAGATGCCTTTGCCTCAGAGCCATTTTGCCAACCCAATCATGGGATTTTTTTTCACCACCCTAGGAGTTGGCTTGGCAGTTGACCTAAATAAAAAAATGGCTTGGAGATGTTATTGTTTTTCTGTTGCTTTGGCTGATGAAGCACGAACCACAAAACTCAACAAACTCACATGGAGTTTATTGGGAAAGGGAGCGAAGGGAGGGGTAGGTGTTGGCCAACTGGGAACAGAGATGGAAGGGGGAAGGGAAGAGAAAAGAGGTGAAGAGACACAGAGACACAGAGAGAGGACAGGAGAGAAGAGGGAGAAAGGAAAAGTCCAGTCTTCCCCAGGGGAACAGCAGGAAAGAGAGGAGAGCAGGAAAGAGAAGAGAGCAGAAAGAGATGAGCAGACAAAAAGACAGTTAAGTGGGCCGGGTCTTTCTTTTAAAGGAGTCCTTTGCACCTGCGTGCAGACTCCATGGAACCCTGGGCTGACCAGGGTACTGCTTGAGTGCATTCTGCCAGGTGACGGGGGCAGGCCAGCAGAATGCCTGAATCCTTATAGGTATACCTATGGAAATGCAGATGTGACTTCCATTTCTCTGTCACAAGGCTCCTTAGCAGTGACTAACAACAGCCTTGGGGTCAAGTTCTAGGTTTATCAACTGTATCAGTTAGGATTCTCCATAGAAACAGAGTCAATAAAATATCAACCACTGTGAGAGAGGTCCATATGGCCAGAGACTGAATGGCTGCTTGCAGGATTATGGGCGGGGGAAGGCAGCAGCTCAACTGAAGGAACTCACCTAGAGAGACCAATGGTGCAGTCCTAGTCAGAGGCTAAGTTCTGGAAGCCCCTAGAGAGCCACTGATGTGAGTCCATGTTCCAAGGTTGGAGAACCTGGAGTCTGACACCCACATGTGACAATCTCAAAAAACAAAAAAGAAAAAGAAAACAAAGCAGCTCAAGGATCAAGTGTGCACATGCATAGACACCCCTAATCTTGTCCTTTTCCCTTCCATTCTGGTCCTAGACTATTGGATGATGCAGCCTCCCCACCCACTTTTGGGGCCGCATGCTAATCTGTTCACATAGCAGAAGTGGGCTTTCCAGATTGTCTAGGCATCTGGTCAAGTTGATAACCAAGATTAAATATCCCAACTACTAGTTGGGACAATGGTGGGTAAATCGCTTAATTTCTGTTTGATATCTCTCCTGTGTAACTGGAGGTGATTATCCTATTGCAAATAGAAGGCTATTGTGAAATTAAAATTAAATTAGTTAACATCCAAAACATTCCCAGGAGCACATGGCACAAAATTAGTGTTCAATATGTGTCAACTATACTTATTAGTTAAAAACAAACAAACAACACTGTGTCCTGAGACTGGAGGGATGGCCTGACAGTTCAGAGCACTTGCTGCTCTTCAAGAACTCCCTGAGTTCAGTCCCAGCACCCACTGTAGGTGGTTTGCAACTGCCTGTGACTCCAGCTCCAGGAGATCCAATGCCTTTGGCCCACACCTGGTTTGGGGTGGCAAGCTGGAGTCCAGGCTTTTGCTCTAAGAGCTCTGATTACAGATATCAAATGCTTTTGGAGTATGGAGGTGAGTGACATCGTTTGGAGTCATATTAGAGAAGGCTCTAGAAGCTTTAACCACGGACAGAATATTAAACATTGGAATTTGTAAGGCATACTGAAAGAACCACCATCTGTGAGTGCTGAGCCCATCCTAATTGTTAGGGTAACAGAGAAACAGAGAGTTTTTCAGCAGCTTTGTTGAGATATAATCAGTGCAAAATGAACTCTGCATAACTAAAATGTACGATCTGTTAAATTTTGACATACATATGCACCCGTGAAACCATCAGTATAACAAGATGATGAACACATCTGCCACTCCCAAACGTTTTCTTTAAAAACTTTTATTACATTTATTTATTTATTTATTTATTTGTGTGTGTGTGTGTGTGTGTGTGTGTGTGTGTGTGTGTGTGTGTGTGTGTGTGTGTGCGTGTGTGCCCACATGAAGAGGTAAGACACATTTTCAGGAGTTCTCTTCTTTCACTATTTTGGGCGAAGGGTCTCTCTTGTTTCTGCTGAGATGCATAGCTGAACTTCCAGCTGATTCTGTCTCCATCTCACTGTAGGACTGCTGGGACTACAGGTGGACACTACTGTATCTTGCTTCTCATGTGGTTATTTTTGGACTTGGACTTGGGCCATCAGGCTTGGGTGGCAAGTGCTCTTATGTGCTGAGCCATTTCATGACCCTGTTGTATCATTTTAAACTCCCACCACAGTGTGTGAGAATTTGCATTTGATTACTGCTGCCACTGAGTCCCTGTTAGAATGTTAGAGCGCTGTCTTTTCTAGGCCCGTATATTAGACCTATTGTTTCTCTACTGTTGCATTTCGAGGATTTCTTACATATTTGGTTTTTCCCACTCTTCATATAGCTCTGGCTGCTCCAGGCCTCATTTGGTAGATAGCTTGGCCTCAGATTTACAGCCAATCCCCCTGCCTCTGCCTCCTAAGTGCTGCATCACAAACGTGTGCCTGTGCCAGCTATATGTTGGATACAAGTCTTCTGTTGGAAATAAGATTTGCAAGATTTAAAATTCTCTTTGCACATTACTGGGTTCAGTTTGCTCACATCTCTTTGTAGATTTCTTCATGTCTGTTGATGAGGGTACTTGGTCTATGGACCTCTTTCTTGAGACTGTTCTTGGTTTAGGTGCAAAGGTGATGCTGGTCTCCAGAATGAGTTGGAAAGCTGTTGTCTGGAAGAAATTGTATAAGATTATAGGTTTTTTGTTTTGTTTTTATTTTAATTGTTTGGTGGGTTTTGCTGGCGAAGCATCTGAGCTAGAGATGCAATACAATTGATTTTTTGTGTATTGAGCTTGTTTGCATCTTATACCTCTGAGAAGTCAGCTTAGTTAGTTCCAGTAGATTCTTTGGAGAGTCCACCAGCTGTTCTACATAAAAGACCACAGTATCACAGTTTTATTGTTCCTTTCCACTGTAAATGACTGCTTTTTCTTCTGCCTGGTTGTCTAGAGCCTCCAGTGTAAGGTTGACTAGAAGCTGGCAACAGGTAGGCCTGTTAGTGTTAAGGGTTTGTTGTTGTTATTCTTGGTAAGAGTCTCTTTGTTGTGCTCAGAAAGTAGAAACTTTATTCCTAGTTTCCTAGGAGTTGTGTTTTTCTTTTGCTCATTTTTTCTATCTATAGAGATGGTCATATGCTTTTTCTTGATTATCCTGTATAGCAGATTAAATTTGTTGGTTTTTTTCAAGCCTACAGCACTGGTATGCCCAGGCTGTCTC
Organism: Cricetulus griseus; assembly: GCF_003668045.3. Lineage (NCBI taxonomy): Eukaryota > Metazoa > Chordata > Mammalia > Rodentia > Cricetidae > Cricetulus > Cricetulus griseus. The sequence continues at coordinate 236,362,310 of NC_048596.1, read as the reverse complement.
CCATCCAAATACTAACCAGGCCCAATCCTGCTTAGTTTCTGAGATCACACAAGATCAGAATGTTCAGGGTGGTATGGCTGTAGACATTTATTGATTTTTAAGATATTAAACTCATACTTTTATGAAACAAATCCATTTGATGATCATGGATCCAATTTACAAAAACTCTGTTAAAATTTTTTGCAACTGATTTTCCTGAAGAACCTTGGACATATATATGTACTATATACAATACTAAGTTATACAAGGGTATATATTTGCATTATATACAGTATTGAGCTATATAGGGACATGCATGTGCATTATATTCAGTGCTGGGTTATATAAGGGCATTTTCATGCAAGTATATATTGTACTTTGAGCTTATTCACCCCATAATTCCCTAGTCTCCCCTTTGCCTTGTTCCCCTCTCACTAGTCCCCATCATTCCCCTAGGCAGTTTCACTGCCTATATGTACACATGGTTTTATGGATTTATGTGCAATCTGGGATCCACAAAGTAGAGAAATCATGCAATGTGCCTTTCTGATGTTCAAATGTCTCTGTAACATGTTGACGTGGAGTTTTTCAAATGTACACCCAGAAGTGGGATAGTTGGGTCATATGGTAGATCTATTTTTCATTTTTCTGAGAAACCTCCATACTGATTTCCATCGTAGCTGAAGTTTTACATTTCCACCACCAACACATAAGTATTCTTCAGATCTGGAGTTTTCTTTTCTTATGCTTCATTGGATACCTTACAGAGCAACTCGGAAAACACTCCCTCTTCTTCAGTTTTCTGGTTGTATTCAGTCTGTAATACAAGTGGGTTCTTTTTAAATTAGTTTTTATGGTCCTGGGGACTGAACCTTGGGCTTGCTAGCAGAGTGTCCACTGGCCTCTACTCACCAGTCCCACCTCACCTTGATGAATCCCAATTGTATTTAAATACTAGAGATATTTTTAGCCGGGTGGTGGTGCTATACACCTTTAATCCCAACACCTGGGAGGCAGAGGATGGCAGATCTCTGTGAGTTCGAGGCCGGCCTGCTCTACAGAGCATGTTCCAAAACAGCCAGGGTTACACAGAGAAACATTTTCTTGAAAAACAAAAAAAGAAAGAAAAGCTATAGATTTTGTGTGTGTGTGTTTTGCTTGGGGATATGGTTAACCCCCTAGAAACCATTTTGTTCTTTACTATTTTTTTCTTTCTTTCAGGTTTTTCAGGCAGGCCAGTATGTTTAATCAAGAACCGATTTATTCCCACTTCTGAGTTCTCTGATGCTCTGTGATGTGAGATTTTCCACTCTGGGTAAGTAAAGCAGAAACTGTTACCATAGGCTTTTTGTGAACTCCAGTACTCATTCCTTCTGGCCCTTTCTGGGGATTTCTTGCCTTGGTCGCAGATATTTTCCTCCCATGTGGTCACTGATTGAACTCTAGGGAACTCTGTAAATCCCCAGAATTTCTGTCTCCCCAACTCCCTCTCTGTAATTGGTCTAAAAATTCCTAGTAACCTTCTATACTCCAATTGCCAGCCCTCCTCCTTTAGGGAAAGCACTGAGCTCTGCCTGTGTTCCCTTGAAAACTTTCCCCAGGCAGGAAGCTTAGGCCATCACTGCTTTTATTTATTATTTATTTCCTGATTTTTGGTGATTACTGTAGTTCCTTACCTTGAGCACCACCTCTGCTTCCCCTCATTTTTCATCCAGGTGTCAGCTTTTTCAAGTTTGGTGCTGTGTATTTCTCTTGATCTGGAATCTGAAGTCTCTGGTTAATTTTCAAAGGCAAGCACTGTAGTATCTTGAGAAGCCTGTTCAGAGAGTTGGTTTTAATCTAAAGCAATCTTTAAAATGTAAAAGTAGGGACTGGAGAGATATCTCAATTTGTAGAGCAGCACTTGGTTAGTGTATACAAAGCCCTAGATTTGATCCCCAGCCTCACATATACCAGATGTGGTGGTACATGTCGGTGATATCAGTATTCAAGAGTTCAACACCATTCTTGGCTACACAGCCAGTTCGAGACCAGTCTGTGCCACATGTGATGACATTACTGAAGAGAGCAACCAACAACAGGCAAAATCCAAGCTTGTCTCGGGTGAGAGTGGTTTTTAAAACACTAATGCAATGCATTTGCTGATTGCTTAAGTTTTTCTGCAAAAAGGTAGATGTCGGACTTCTAAAGAACTTGGCAATTCCAGGTAAACACACTTCCTCTTGCAACATGGCAGCAAATTTGTAGACTTCAGTCACTAACAATCCTGTAGCATCTGCTGGCAACGCTTACTAAATCAGGATGTAAACTTGACTAGAGGCACCTACCCTCTCAGATAGTCTGTATTACTGGGCAGACCTAAGCTGTATTCAGCTTCTATATAGCAGGTGGTTAATACATGATTGATGTGAAGTTTCAGCCTTCCTGTCCCATGGCTCTTGGCTTTGCTTCCTTGGGTGGCATAATTCATGGGGAACAGCTAAGCAGGACTTGTAGATGAGAGGGCACAAGTGCAGCACGGCAGGGAGAAATGGAAATGTAAGGAGAAACTTACACCAGTCGGTCATTGTCAGTTCTCTTAATTGATGGCTGGCAGGTGAGTGCTGGACACTTCCTGCTTTGGCTTGGTTCCTGACATTCTGATATAGTTGGTTCAAGTTTTTTGCTTTGAGTCCTGCAGATGAAGGTGGGAAGGCAAGAAACAGGGTATTCAGGAGCCTTTAAAGGAGGGAAGAAAGGATGGAAATGGGGGAGAGAGGACTGAGGGTTAGCAAAGGGAAAGATGAATAGAGAAAGGAGAAAGAAGAAAGGAACAGGGAGCTTTGGAGGAAGAGGAAGAGGGGGAACAGGGAGTGAAGGAGAGGCAGAAAGAACTAAATCAGAGGGAAAGAGAAGAAGGGAGAGACACGAACAGAGGGGGAGGAAAGGGAGGAGTGGGCAGAAGTAATGGAGGGGAGGGGATGGGAGAGAGAGATGTGTACAGAGAGACATACACAGAGAAGAGAGAGAGAGGAGGGAAGGGGAAGGGGGATGAAGAGGAGGAAGGAGGAGGGAGATTTTTCAGCTAACTCGTGTAGACACGGAAAACATGACTTTGCGGCGGGTCTCTGGAACCCGCGGGTGTGCTGCACGAGGTGGGACTAGGTCCACAGGTGTCATCTCCCCAGTTCTCTTTCCCCCGCCCCTCTCTCTCTCTCTCTCTCACTCCAGGTTGCTGTCCGAGGTGCCTCTAGGTCGTCTCTGGGAGCCAACAGGGAACAGGGGTGGGCGGAGTCAAGGCGGCGGGACCCGGAGCGGGGCTATCCTGCCAGCCAACCGCACGTGCTGGAAGCGGGGGAGTGGGCGGGGCCTATTGCACGTGACTCTCAGTGGGCTATTAATCCGCCGGGCGCTGCTTGCCGGCGTGCTGGTGCTTTGCCGGAGACTCTGCGCCCAGGCGTGCCGCCCCAGGAACTGCGCGAAGGTCACTACAGCCCGCCGCCTCTCCATCCATCATCCATCCATCCAACTACTCAGCCATCCATCTTCCGTCTGTCTGTCCATCCCTCTCGCAGCTCTCGCTTCCCAGCCGCCCAGCGCCATGAACCAGATAGAGCCCGGAGTGCAGTACAACTACGTCTACGACGAGGATGAGTACATGATCCAGGAGGAGGAGTGGGACCGAGACCTGCTCCTCGACCCGGCCTGGGAAAAACAGCAGAGGAAGGTCAGCAGGGTCCCCCACGCGTGTCTGTGTCCCAGTCCCATGGGGTGGGGGTGTCGCCGGCTGTGGCCACTAGAAGAGGCCCCCTGGTGGAGGTGCTGTGGTTCTCCCAGCCCCCCACCCCAACCCGCCCCATCAGAAAGGACAGCACATCCAGGGGCAGGCAGGACACCCGGTGTGTGTGTGTGTGTGTGTGTGTGTGTGTAAGTTAACATAAGTCAGAAAACAAATGATGTTCAAAAGCTTTTGTTAGACTAGAATCTGAGATTCTCAGGTCTGCTCTCATCTATGACCTTGGCCTAAAGTTGTTCTGTGACAGGCCCTGCTGTCATCATTTGTCCCAAGCCTGTCTCCCCACTAAGACACAAAATGAAAACCCACTCTTTCCAAAGTTCCATTGGTCTGGCCCAAAGAGTGGTTGTAGACTCATTTATTAAACATGTTGGGCTCCTTATAGAGGGATACTGTAGAACCCTAGACATTCACCCACAAAGTAATGATCATTTCACACTCTATTTATAGTTCATTGAGGTAAGCACACAGGGAAGAAGGAGGTAGCCAGCTTCTAAGAGCTTCCTCTCCATCCTGGTTAGTGCTCCCTGGGGCCTAATAGAACATTCTACTACTTCAGGGTTTCTTCTTGATCCTCTTGGCTAAAATAAATAGGGGACACTCACCAGGAGACTAAGTTCCACCTTGATCTGGCTAAGCACAGCGCATGGATAGTTAGGCAAGACAACAGAATAACCCAGCATTGTGACAAAAGTCAGTTTCCCAAGACAGTGCCTCATGCCTACTCTTCTTATTTTTTTTTCTGGGCATGAGGAAAGTGGATTTCCCTCCTATGAGCCTACTTTGAAGTAGATACTTAGTGTGACAATGTGCAAAGTGAGTGTTTAGTGTTGGAAATCTCTGTGCCATTTCTCCCAGTGGTGTGAGAAAGATGGGACAAGGCCTCATGCTTGGGTAATTATCAAATAACCAAGCACGACTTTAACATAAGTATTTCTCTTTTCTTGTCTATTTCTCTCTTAAATTCCCAGTAACAATTCTGTTCACACTATTGCTTTAAAGCACCGACGATGCTGCCTTTCCACCCCCACCTCATTTCCTGAGGTATCTGTCATCGCTCCCTTTCTTGGAAACAAGGGATTGAGACCCATACATCTAGAAATTGAGTCTAGTTAAAGAGCTCCTGAGAGGGAGGCTCATGGCCTTGAGGGTTATACTTGTGCCATCTGGATGTGTTGGTGTGTGATCATTTGGTAAGAAGTTGAAAAGTGGCTTTAATTCTAGCAATGAACATCTCATTTCCTTTTTTAATTTTCTCAGCAAGCTTGATTACATTTTTCATTGCTTAAAAAAGAACCCAGCTTCTATGTTTTTGTTTTGAAGATTGGTCATTTCTTATGAGGAACAATAAATGACACAGCTTAGTGATGGAACAAGGAGACTACCCATCATTTCTGAAAGCTGGAGTCTGATTCCATAAGTTTTTGTTGATTCTAGGAAAATGCAGTGCATTGCCATTTTCTGAGGCCATATACTTAATGCTTTTGACATATTTAATTTAAAAATGTATTTATGATATTTTTGTATGAGTGTTATTGTCCAAAATTTTGGTTTTAGTTTTAGGATTCCTGTGTGGCCTGTTATTACAATTGTAATATCACTTGAAATATGTTATTCAAAAGCTGAAATATTACCTGACCCACTTCAAAACAATTACAAAAAGTATAAAACAATCATCATATTCGCCCTTAAGATATATGGAGCTAAATGTGGTGTCACATGCCCATAATCCCAGCACACAAGGGATTGAGCCAGGAGGATTGCTGCAAGTTGGAGGCTAGCCTGGAATACACTGGAAAAAAAGGAAAAGAGAAAAAAAAAGATAGCTTAGGTGTTGGGAATGCTAGGGAAAGCAAAGCCCTGACTTGTTCAGAACACAGACCTGAACCGATGTGCACACAGACTTTTCCACTTTTGGTAGAGAACCTGCTGCAGTCAGTGAAACTCTGTGGGACCATGAGCTCAGTGCAGCCAGAGAAATGGCCTCTATATTTGTCCTATGAGCCACTGTTGGAACCAGGAGTGGACAAGATGCCATTGTTTCTATTGTGGGCCACCGTCTCTGCACTTGCCATTTCAGTGATATGCCGGGTATGTGATCTGTCAACAGATGCTGGTGGCTCTAGATGACGTTGGTGGCACACTAATGGATGTGGTGCCTAATTATACCCACAGTTCAGAGGCTTGGGACTGTGGTAATCCCTGTCCCTCCCCCCACCCCCCCTGTGGAATGCATTGCCGCAGAAGGCCTCAGGAACAGTAGAGTGCTTTTTTTAAAGGTCACTCAAGAGTTGTTGAATTTAAGATGTGTGTGCTGGCATACCCACCTTATCTGTGAGGGGGTATTGGGTCCATGAGGTAGATTCTACAAGGTCTATAAGGAAGATTGTGAAACTCAAGAAAAGGAAAACAGCTCCTGTAGTGTTAAGATGGAACACTTAAGATATAAAGAAGACTAGGAATGTAGCTCAATTGGTAGTTTTTGTCAAGCACCCAGTGGGTCCTAGGTCCAATCCCCCGTGCCACATAAACAAGCTGTGGTGGTGTCTGTCTATAACCCTAGCACATGGGAGGTAGAGAGAAGAGGATCAGAAGTTCAAGATCATCCTCAGCTACTTAGTGGATTTGAGGCCAACCTGGAATGTATGAGATTCTGTCTTTAAAAACAAAACAGGTGGTGGTGCACGCCTTTGATACCGGCACTTGGGAGGCAGAGGCAGGCAGATCTCAGCTAGTTTGAGATCAGCCTGATCTATAAGAGCTAGTTCCAGGACAGCCTTCAAAGCCACAGAGAACCCTGTCTCGAAAAACCAAACCAAACCAAATCAAACCAAAACAGGAAATAGGAGTGGCAGCAGAAAGTATCAGGTTATATCTGGAGTTAGAGAGAAACTGTCTTACAGGACAGTTTAGGGACTTTCATTTCCAGGTAAGTTAGGCTGCCTCCAGGGCTTGTCAAAACCTTTAACACTAATGTTCTCCCACACACGTGGGAGTCTAGAAACGAGCTTCCTCTGGATCAAGCAGTATGCTCAGCCTTAACCTCCAGGCAAGCCTAGGAGGATGGAAACCTGTCACAGCAGTAATCTTGAATGTGCACTGTCCCTGAAAATACAGGACTGCTCTCTAACCTCATGGGAGGTAAGAGCAAGTCTTTAAAGAGAAGACTTAACTGTATCTATACCTAAAGGGTTCTTCTGTCCTTAATCAGTATCTGATTCCATGATTACGACTTTTCTAACCTGCAGACATTCTAGTTTTGCTGCATTCTTTCCAGTTTAGATGGCCCCATTCTCCATGGAGCTGTCTCCTGTCAGCCTGGCCACCCCAGTAACATGTGGCCATGTTGGATCAGGCAGCCTGGAATGATAAGGTGTGTGGGAGCAGCTGGCTGCAGGGTGGGAATTAGACTGAGAGATCAGGCTCTTTTGGACTGCCCCTTCTGTGTTCTGTATGGGCTAAGGCATGAAGTCCAGGCCCTCAATATTTCGGATTGAACCTGTGGCTTCATACTTACTAGGCAAGTGCTCTACCACTAAGCCACACCCCCAGCTGTGACACGAACTCTTTCATGAGGTTGTTCTCAGGAGAAAAGGAACCAATTGGACAAATGAGCAAACTTGTGGAATTTCTCCAACTCATGAGACCCTGATGGTTCTCAGTCTGCTTGGTTCTTTCTGTTGAACTGCAGGTGAGTCCATGCATCTTTCAAGCCTCAGTTTGTTCATTTATGAAAAAAAGATAAAATTCTCTCATACATCATCAGATTGTGCCTGGGTCAGGTGTTTTGAAGGGGCCTTATATCCTGTGAAGTGGCCCATATGTATTAAGTACTACTGTCAGCCTTATAAGGCAATATGTGTTAATTCGACCAATTGGTCCAACAGTCATCAGCACTATCCTTGGACTTGGGAGGGAGAATGAGGTATAAGATTCAATCCTTGGTGATTGAGATGTACTGTTTTTGACAGTAGTAAAATATATACAGCATGAGCTGAGCATGTAACTTGGTGGTAGAACACTTGCTTAGTATGAACAAAGCTTTAGATTCCATACAGTACCACAGACACCCCACACACAAACACACACACACACACACACATGTACAGGCACACAAACCCAGAATAAAATATACATAATAAAAGTATACCACTTTATTTTAGCATTTATTTATTTAAAACATACCACTTTAGCTATTTATTTTTAAAAATGTTAGCATTTATTTGTATGTGTATAGGTGCATGAATGCCGTGGCTATGCATGCCATGGATGTTAGATGATATAGATTATGAGGATCCAAATCTGGTTATCAGGCTTGGAGACAAGCACTTTCACCCATTGAACCATCTTACTCACTGGCTCCCAACTTTAACTATTTTAAGGGCACACTTCAAAGATATTATGTACATTCACATGTACTATTAATTGTTCAATCGTTTCTATCATCCCATCCAGAAACTCTTCCCCTTTCTGTGCTTGCTTCCCATGCCTCCTTCTCTAGTGTTCTTTTAAAGATAAGATTTGCATGTGTGAAGGCCAGGTGGTGGAAGCAGAGGCAGGTGGATCTCTGTGAGTTCAAGGCCAACCTGATCTACAAAGCTCCACAGAGAAACCCTGTCTCGAAAAGCCAAAACAAACAAACAAACAAACAAAAAAACAACAACAAAAACCCCAAAGATTTGCATGTGTAAATATTTAGAGCATAAAAATTGTTTAATATCAAGTGTGGGATGCTCATCTAAAGCTTAAAACTTCTGGGAGGTGGAATAAGGAGAATCAATGTGGGTGGAGAATAATGAGAGAATTTACAAAAGGGTAGAAGTTGAGCTGGGCTTGAACTGAAATGATTGTTAGCTGAGTGGAGAGAAACAGCCTTCTTGAGTAGAGAAATTGTGTGAAACCCTGTTGCAAGGTTTGCGGGGAGATAGGAAAGGGTAATCGCTGGAATGTAACTGATTTCTACCCAGCCCTTTAGCACCAGCAAGACAGCTTCTCTCTGGTACTTTATGGGGAGCCCCTTCTTTTGCCCCTTCTTTGATCAGTGGGGGACAATTTCAGAGGCAAACATGCAGAGAGGTGAAGTAAACAAGGTACCTCACCAACCTTATGATCTGAGTCTAGCTCTATATTCTTTAGCTTACTGTGTGAGGAAGTGTGAAGTCAGACAACTTCACCAAAACTGAAGATGCCAAGACAAATATAGAGAAAAGGTTGGAGAGAAAGTGTGGTCAAGTGGATGACAGTAGGCCTTGTAGGCAGGCAGATGTGGACTTCATTCTCCAAGCAACAGAGCTTCTGAGGTCTGAGCTAGGAAGAGCCTTGCTTATGGATGTTTATTGTTTCAGGGTTGATTCAGGTTTGGAGGATCTGAGGTAGAAACCTGCTATGAGGCCACAGGGATAGAGTGATGACCGTTAGAAGAAACAGTAATGGATGTATTGTCCAGGAAGGCATCCACTAGAGAGAGATGAGGACCACATAACCACCTGAACCATGGTAGGCTATTGGACCAATCCAATTGAGCAGATGTGATCTTCCCACTGAGTGTCCCTGCACCTAAGACTAGAGACAGAGGTACTGACGATAGCCGTGTCTAATGAGTAGCATCTCTTTATCATCAAGAAGATTGTCTAGATGAGAAGCTACTTACAGACTGAATCATCATTCTACAGGGACATGAATGGCTGTGTCCAAAGTGGCTAGTCCCCGTGTCTAGGGAGGAGAGACTGGAGCTCTAGATAGCCTTACAGGGCTGGAGAAAGCTTTTGGGAGTGGTAAGTTAAGGAAGAGATGAGGACAGACTCTTATGTGAGATTTAGGAAGCCCACACATCCCACCCAAGGAAACACTTGTTACAGATACATGCTTAGTTTCCCTGAGAGGTTCTAAGATGCCCCCAAATCACTGTTTTTGTCTTTTGTCATTGGAAATAGGATGTGCCCTGTCCTTTCAGGCAGATTCACCAAGTAGGAAACGTGAGACCAAAATACGATTTTCTATGCATGTGGGAGGAGGAAGAGAAGTCTTAACTGGGAACCTTAATTAACGCAGTGTCAGAGAGCTGTCAAAAAGCCCCGCAGTTGGTTGCTGCAGCTAGGAGACACCCATGGAAAAGGCGCAGGCTGGAGTGGGCGGGGAGCCGTGCAGAGGAGTTGGTATGGAATTCGTTGGAGGACAGTCAGAACTCTGCCTCCGTTTCCCTGGGAACGGGACTAGTTCTTACAGAAGGAAGAGAAAGCAAATGATGGGGAGGTAAGCTTAAATGCTTCCCTCTGCCGATTTCAAAGGAAGGGGACTCTTAAGTGCAGGAATGTGGTCTCCTGTGTGTTCAGTGTGTGCACGTGCACTTGGGTGTATGCGTGGGGAGGGGGTATAGAGGTAGATATTAAGTGCTGTATTCTTTCATCAGACCCAAAGCTTCTGATTCAGCTAGATTGCCTGGCTTTCACCAGAGAATCTCCTGTCTCGGCCGCCCCAGCACTGGTTTTACAGATACATGTCTCTGCAACTGACTTTTTAATATATATGCTGGGGATCTGAACTCAGATCCTCATGTTTAAGCAGCAGGCTCTTTACTGACTGAGCCCTCTTGCCATCCCTATATGTGGTCCTTCCATAGAAGTCCCAGGAAAGTTTTAGAGTAGTTTTTTGTTGTGTTCTGCACAAACACACATCTGAGCACAGGCTCACCCAGGCATAAACACACACTTTCCCCCCAGTATTCTAAACTAGAAAGTGGCAGGAATGGGCCTGGTGGTGAGGAGATGATGAATGAACACAACGTGGATGTCGTTCTGTCATTCTCTTCCCACAATCGCTGATTACTGTATCAAGATACCATTGTCTCCTACATGTGTGGTCCATCAGTTCCTGGTTCCCATGGTGTCACCTCCTGAAGTCTTCTAGACCTTCCCCTTCTTCTTGTCCCATTTCTAAGTTCTCCATATTCCCTGCCCTAGCAACAGGTGGTGACTTTGTGTACACTTCTTTCCCTGTGCTCTGGCTTGTTACCAGCTTCCCCCATGGCTCTGGCAAGAATGATCTTGGAAAGCCATGAGTCTAGTCGAGGTGCCCATGACTGCTGCCACCACCACCACCACCTCCCTCTCCTTCCCTCTACCTCCTCGCTCTGTCCTCCTCCTCTTTCTTTTGACAGTATTGGGAACTGAACTCAAGGCCTTATGCATCCCAGGAAAGGCCTCCACCACAGCGCTATGGCCCCAGACCTCCCCACGGTTCTTAAAGCCTCCACCTCCCGCCACCTCCCGCCACCTCCCGCCACCGTTTGTTGCCCCTCATCGTGTTTCACCTGCTCCTTTATCTTGTATACATCCCTCCCTCTTCCCTCCTCCCTTCACTTCTAAGAGTCATCCTCCCCTCATCTCCCATCCTAGCATCCTCACTCTGGGAGGCCTTTCTGCAGGGATAGGAGTGTCTTGACACCTGTCTCCTGACCAGGGCTCCAAAGCATCTCCTCTGCAGACACAGTCCTCTTCCCGGGCTTGCAGAGAGTTTGCTCACATTTAGTGAATGAACAGATTATGAATCATCTTTCTGAAAATAGTGAATATAATTAGCTTTTTAATTAAAAATTTAATTTTAACAGAGTTTTAATAGTTTTTAGAAAGTTATATGTATGTAGGGGTGGCATATGTATACATGTACAATTTTTCTTTGATGCCAGAAGGCATCCGATCCCTTGGAGCTGAAGTTTCAGGTGGTTGTGAAATGTTTCCAGCCCTCCCTGCTCCTGCTTTGTTGTTTGTTTGTTTTTAGTTTTATAACTCTTTGAATTCCAATTAACCTTGTTCTGTAGTGCTTTTGAAACTATAAAACGGGGCTGGTAAAATGACTCAGTGGATAAAAGCACTTCCTGTACAAGCCTGATGACCGGAGTTTGATCACCAGAATCCACATAGGTGAAAAGAGAGAACTTCACTCTGTAAAGTTGTTCTCTGACCTCCACTTGTGACACACAGCACATATTCACAGATACATCACACACACACACACACACACACACACACACACACACACACACACACACACTGGGGGGGGGAGAAGGGAACTTGTTGGGATGAGAAATGGGATCAGCAAGAATGGGAATGGTAATGAAGAGGTGATAGATGGTGAGTATGATCGACATACATAAGGCTGGAGAGATGGCTCAGCCATTAAGAGCACTTGTTCTTGAAGAGGTCCCAGGTTTGAATCCCAGCACCCACATGGTGACTCACAGCTGTCTATACCTCCAATTCAAGGGATTCAACAGTTTTTTTCTGGTCTCTGTGGGCATTGCGTACACATGGTGCATAGAATGCATGCAGGCAAAGTACTTATATGCATGAAATTAAAAATATCTTTAAAGTATTTGTATGTGAATACGTCATCATGGAACCCATTATTGAATAATTGATATATGCTAATAAAAAGAATGAGAAATGTATTTTTCTATAAAAGAAAACGAAGAATAGTTCTAAGTGATGCCACATAATAAGTGAGACCCTGGAGCCACAGTGGCCCATGTGGCATTAGTGTATATCATGTTTTAGGTCATGAAGTTAACATGAGTGAGTCGTCATGATTCATTTTTGCGTTGAGGGAAAATAAATTTGTTCTTCATATCTGTACAAATTGGCTTTGAAAATAGATTATTTGCGGTGTCCAGTACAGTAGTATGTGTGTAGAATGGTGGAAGGTGACGAGCATGTAGCTTGGAACAGACTCTCAGTGATTGTTAAAGCACATGGTTCAGTGGAGGCAGGAGTGTGAAGTTGCTTTGGGCAAGTGGGAACAGCATGTGGAAAGAGGCAACGGTTGAGTTCTGGGCACATAATTGTAACTGAGACCACAGGGGTGTACAAGACACCTCATCTTTGAAAGTCACAAGTAATCTTCAGACTAGGGAGGTAGAGGAAGGAGGATGGACTCCAAAGTCACACTAAGCTCCTCACTGCATTCAAGGCCAGGCCAGGGTACTGGGAGATGCTGTCTGAGAACAGCAACAAAAGGAGTTTTTGAGGGACTTTGTAATAGTGAGGCAAGATGTGACTACAGTAATTGCTGGGGGAGGGGAGATCTTGTTTTTCTCACGAGACACTGCATATGTATTGGTGGCAGAGCTGATGATTTTGACTTCCCAAAACTGTGATTACTTGTTGCTCAACACCATGAAGCCACTTTCCCCATATTGTCAGACTCCGACTATATATTTAAAGTTCACTACCAGGACCACGAAATAGCCAGGCTGTGGAACTTAGCTGTGACCACTCTGCCTTGATCTCCAGTGGCTTTAATGTGCATTTCAGGGAGGGAAAGAATTGTTGGAGGTTTGGGGGAAATTAAACGGTGGCGTGTGGCTTGAGGAAAGATCAAGGCTAGAGTTCAGACAGAGGTGGAGAGAAGGGAGGGGGACAGGGAAGGCTGTAGAATGAACTAAGAATAGAGGACTCCAGAGGATGAGGTGACAACAATGAGTGTGGAAGCCATGCTTTTCTGCTTGAAAACATGCATGGATCACATAGCTTGGAACTATGTAAATTTGTCAGGCTGCCTTTGATTTTTCCTTCTGGAGAAATTGCACCTGGTACCCTGATAGAATTTCAGCAGTGATCCCAGATCTCCTTCCTGGAGCAGAAGCTTGAACTCTGCTACCATGGAATGGAATATCTCTTACTTCATGAGACAGTTTACACCTTCAAGGCAAACTAAAGCGGTGAGGGATTGTTTGAGGGTATGTGCTCAAGTCTGTGGCATAACCCTTCCTGCCCCAAGTATGGCCACTGGTAGGCTTTACTGAGGGTGACAGCATTAGAAATGTGTAAGGATCACTGAAGAAAATAGATTTTTGTTTCATCTTAACATACCAGGTGTAGAATTAAACGTCAACATTAATTTTTTTTTTTTTTTTTTTTTTTTTTTTTTTTTGGTTTTTCGAGATAGGGTTTCTCTGTGTAGCTTTGGAGCCTATCCTGGCACTCGCTCTGAGACCAGGCTGGCCTTGAACTCACAGAGATCCGCCTGCCTCTGCCTCCCGAGTGCTGGGATTAAAGGCGTGTGCCACCAACACCCTGCCACGTCAACATTAATTTATACACACACACATTTTTCCCCTTCTTTCTGAAGCAGTTTCAGTTTGTGGTAGTCTTGAACTCTTGCTCCTTCCTGCCATGTCTTCCAAGTGCTGGAATTACATACATGACTCACCACTTCAAACTCCCTATTTCATCATTTAAAAAATTAAGGAGATGAATTGTCCTTCCATAGGTATTTTATCTTAAGATTAAAAAACACAACTATTTTGCATATTGGATAATTTCAGTCATGAAAATGGTAAATGACACACAGAATTTTCTCAGCTCAGAGATTCACCTGTAGAGAATATTTTTGTTTGTTTGTTTGAAACACATTGAGTCAGCAAGATGGCTCAGGGTAAAGACACTCTCCACTAAGAGTGACAGCTTGAGTTTGATTCCCGGGACCTGCATGATAGGAGAGACCCAACTCCCGAAAGTTGTCCTCTGACTCCCACTTATATGCACACATACATACATATAAATAGGTAAATGTAATTTTAGAATTGTTTTTAAAAGGAAACATATACTTATGAGAGACTGGTGAATCGGAAAGACATAAGCTGTGGGTTTACATTTTACACACTGACTCTTCCGTTCTACTATTTCAGTTTTATGCAATTTGAGGTGGTTGATGATTCTTTTGAATATTTTGACCGTGTATGTTAGATTTTTGGAGAAGGACCTTTTCTTTTCTTTCAATATAACACTAATTCCCAAATTAAAAGCAAAACCCAAGCAGACAGTAAAAGTGATATTTTAATTCATGGATTGTCTTTTCTTTTCACCAGTGGGGTTTTAAAAGGTGTGTGTAGGAAGGGATTTTGGCACCTCATTCCTGGTACCCTAAACTCTTCACTGTATGAGGCAGAGGCACAACCGTTTGGAGAATTTATAGACATCATTTTAACCATATGTATATCATTGCTCGATTTCACAAAAATCGTGCAAGACTTGATGCAAATGTGTCATCTTTGGTTTTTACTCAGAGATGTTGAGTTGCCTGCTGGATGGCTACTGAAGATGGGAAAATGGTAGCTAGAAAATGCACATAGAATTTTGTCTGAGTGAAAAAGATGCATTTTATCTTACAATTGAAATTTTGTGAAAGAATAGAGTTGCCAGTTATTTTATTGCATATTTTTGGGCTGTAAGTGGAAAAATTATATTTCAGATCCAAGGTTCTTACCATTAAGGTAAGAACCTTAATGGTAGGTTAGGTTAAAAAAGGGTAGGTTAAAAAAAGGGGGGGCGGTTGCCTAAAGAGATGACTTAAGAGCACTGGCTGCTCTTATAAAACACCCAGGTTTGGTTCCTAGCACCCACATGGCAGGTTACACCCATCTGTAACTCCAGTTTCAGGGAACTTGAACCCCCTTTCTGGTCTCTGTGGGTACTAGGCATCAGACATGCATGCAAGATACCCATACAAATAAATAAAAGTGAAAAAAAATTCAACTAGTTCTGTTTTTGGTGCTGTCTGTTCAGATCTATAACCAACAACCCAGAACAAAAGTGTAGAATTTTATTTATCTGGGGCTATGCATGGAGCTCAACCACTGTACAAACCCACTGTGATAGCCCCTCTAATCCCAGCACTCAGCAGGTGAAGGCAGGAGAATCGAAAGTTCAAAGTCATCCTCAGCTACATAGAGAGTTCAAGGCCAGCCTGAGGTACATGACACCCAGTCAAAAAAGTCTAGAATTCAGTACATCTGGTTTTTCACTCATCTGAAACCTCATACCTCTGTGGGAATGCCTGTGCGTCTGTGAGTTTTTAATTTCAAACCTTACTAACTAGGAACACCTGATGAGAATGGAAATTCTTCATTTTAAGCTCTGGAGTACACTGTCACGCTAAAGCTGTTTTCAGGCAGAGTTCTAGTGGTTGCTTCGTCTAACAGAAATGCCACTGTAGGAGGAAGGGACCCCAGGAAAAGGCAACCTGCCTCTCTCACGGTTTCCAAGGACATCCCACACACAGCTCATGTGTGGGGTTAACTGCTTGTGTGTTTGACTTAGTTCCTGAACAAGCAGAAGCCAGGGGCCTAAGTATTTGAGCATGCGCATGCATCAGGTGAAACCATATGAAATTCAGGTCCAGCAAGATGGCTCAGGGGGTAAAGGTGCTTGCACTTGAGTTTAATCCTGGGAACCCAAATGGTGGAAGGAGAGGACTGACTCCCGAATGTTGTCCTGTGACTTCCATAGTTGAATTGTGGTATGTGTACAGCCATACCCATCCCCCCCACAACACAAAATAATATATGTAATAGAAAAAAATTAAAACATGAAATTCTTAATGCTGACTCTTCAAACTACATTGTGTGTGTGTGTGTGTTTGTGTGTGTGTTTGAGAGAGAGAAAGACAGAGAGAGAGAGAGAGAGAGAGAGAGAGAGAGAGAGAGAGAGACAGACAGACAGACAGACAGATTGAGGTAAGCACTCTGACAACTGAGCTATCTTCGGCCTTCACCCTACTTTTTGTGACAGCCTCTTGCTGTGCACCCAGGCTAGTTTTGAACTAAAACTTCTCCCATCTCAGTCTCTCAAGTGCCAAGGTTAAAGACTAGTAGTTCCTCCATGCCTGGCTTCTAACTCAGTGAGAGACTGCAACTATTGTCTGATGTCTTCAAGGGCCTTGAACAAGAACACAAAAGCCCCAAGTGGAGTTGCCTCCTTCAGGGAAGCAAAATATGGTGTGTTCAAAGCCGAGAGTTGAGGTTAGAGCTGTCCTCCCACAGATGTCTGTCTGTTTGTCTGCAGGAACACATTCCAAGGTCAGAGCTCCCTGGAGATTCAGCCTAAAGTGTTGGAAAATGATAGTGCAGGGAATCACATTATGTTTAAGTAAATTTTGCTTTTATTTATTTGACTTCTTGTTATGAGAATTTTCAAAACTGTGCAGAAACAGAAAATAAAATCCACCCTCCCTCTCATCATGGGGAAGAACCAAGTTTTACAAGTAGGGGCTGTTCAATTTTTAAAAGGAAAAGAGATAGTTGTAGTTACAAGCACTCTGTAGGAAAGCAACTGGACACTAGGTAATGGGCACTGGGGGCTTTCCCAGTATTTACTGTTCATTTTTGTTTTACTTTGTCTTTTTTCCAGTCTAGGAATTGAATCAAGAGCTTCACCCACTGAGCTACATCCCCAGCCCCCCTTTTACTTTATATTTTAACACAGGGTCTCAATAAATTGTCCAGGCTGGGCTGGAACTCACTCTGTACTTTAGGCTAGCCTTAAAGTGATGATTTTCCTGTCTCAGTTTCCCAAGTAGATGAGATGACAGGCATGTGTCACTAGATCCTGCTGCTTCTCCTGGTTTGGAAGTCCTCCCTCCTCCCCAAGGTCCTATTCTCCCTGCTGGGCTTCCTCTGTGCTCCATCTGTACCCCATAACCCAACACCCAAATTCTAATCTCTGATGCTCTTGATATATATATATGATTGGTTTTTCAAGACAAGGTTTCCTTGTTTAGCTTTGGAGCCTGTTCTAGAACTAGCTCTTGTTACAGAGATCCTCCTACCTCTGCCTCCTGAGTGCTGGGATTAAAGGTGTGCAACACCAACATCCTACTCTCTTGACATGATATTTTAATCATTAAAAAAAGAAAGGTTCCTGAGACCTACCTTTCTGGGATAACCAGTATTTTATTTTATTTTTAAAGATTATTATTTTTATATATAGATGTTTTGCATACATGCATGCCTGTGCACTATGTGGGTGCCTGGTACCCATGGAGGCCAAAATAGGGAGTTGGATCTCCTGGAACTGGAGTTACAGACCATTAGGAACTGCCATGTGGATGCTGGGAATTGAACCTGGGTTCTCTACAGGAGCATCCAGTGCTCTTGATGACTGAGCATCTCTCCTGCTGGAGGCCAGCTCAACTCTGTGTGTCTTTATTACCTTTTGTTTATGTTATGGGCAGTGTACCTAGTTTCATAAGCATTTATTCTCATACTAAATACAATTTGTTATTAGTCTGTTCCAGGCATTAAGGATGCTTACTTGTACATTTGAAGAGCTAAAAGTTAAATGTTAATTAAATACATGAACCAGGAAGCTGGAGAGAAGATTCGGTGGTTAAGGGCACATTGCTGTCCCTCTTGAGGATCTGAGTTCAATGCTGAATACCCATTTTTGGGTGGCTTTCAATTATCTTTAATTTCAGCTGCAGGGATCAGATGCCCTCTTCTGATATTCTTAGGCACACACACACACACACACACACACACACACACACACACACACACACACACACACACACACTCCAAATCTTTAAATATCTGAATCAATAGCAAAGTCAGATATCTTGCTTTGTTTTTCTAATAGTTTAAGACTTTTCTCAGAATTATAAGAATTTGTTTCTAAGTTTGGGTGCTTGAAAATTTAGGGATAAAGTGGAGATAAATATCTATGTTCTATGTTCTAAAATCATGCTGAAGGAGGCATTTCCCCTTAATTCCCTCACAAGAAACAGGTGTGTGTCACTGTTTGAGCCCTTTAAGGACTTGGTCAGGAAGCAGGAAAAAGCGTGTCAGAGATGCCTGGTGTGTGACAGTGGCCTCTATTGCTGGTGCTGGCATCTGGTAACTGGATCTGCAGGATTCCAAAGGATTTATCTTCCTTAGTACCAAAGCCAGGACAGGGTGTACCTTCGTCCTTTGGTAGCATGTGGTGTTGAAATATAGGGGTTTTCACATGAATACGGAAAAAAATCTTTAATTAGCACCTTAGTAAGAAATGAACTTTATCTGGCCTGGTGGTACATGTCTGTAGGATCAGGAGCTCGAGGTCATCCTCTGCTACATATTATCAAGTCCAAGGCCAGCCTGGGCTATGTAAGACTCTCAGAAAGATAAGAAAAAAAGAAAAGGTACACTTCAGAAAAATAAGTTTCCTGGATTCTCAGTAGTTTGGGCATATGGAAGATTAGTACCATAAAATGAATTAGTATAATTGCAGATAAACAGGGAAAAGAAAAAATTGTAAACCTACACTAACAAATTTCATATAATTTGGGGGTTAGAGTTAAAGCTCAGTTGGTAGAACATTTGCAGGTTGTACGTGAAGCCCTGGGTTCCATCTTCACACCTCATAAAACAAAACTTGGAGGTAAATGCCTGTAACCCTGCTCTGGGAGAATAAGTAAAAGGATCCGAGAGTGGTTCAAGGCCAGCCCCAGCTACACAGGGAATTTAAGGCCAGCCTGGGAGAGAAGAGACCCTCAAAATTTTTGTTTGTTCCAACTCTGTTTTATTTCCCATATGGTGCTGGCTTTGAACCAATCCAGAGCCTGATACATTCACGACAAGTGCTGTACCCTTGAGCTATATCCCAGCACTCCAAATTACTTAAATTAAAAAACAAAACAAAACAAAACAACTTTTTGCATTTGTTTTTGTATTTGTGTGCATGTGCACACCCATGTGCTGTGGAGGTCAAAGGGAAACTTACAGGGGTCTGTTCTCCTCACCATCTGAATTCCAAGGAACTCAGGTCATTAGGCCTGGGGTAAGTAAGCACCTTTACCTACTGAACCCAGTGACTTGCTGGCCCTCCAAATCACTTCTCTAAGCTTTCTTTCAAAGTAATTGCATAAGTGATGTGTGTTCATTGTGAAATACAAAGGTGAGGAAAAGTTAAAAGGCATACGTCAGAGAAAAGCTGAAAACATTCTGTGTTGGTGCCTCCTAAACAGCTGTGGCCGTGGTGTAGAAGCATGTGCTTCTCTGTTTTAAACCACAGCATGGAATTGTCTGAAATGGTAAAAATCAAAGATTTTATTCTGCACCTTTGTGAACATTTCTAAGACGCTTTCTTTAAAATTAAAAACCAGAACATTTGCTGTATATGGCTGTTTTGCCTACATGTAGGCCTGTGCACCAAGTGCACACCTGGGGCTTGTGAAGGGCAGAAGACAGCATCAAGGTGTCTGGAACTAGAGCAAATGTTGGGAGTGCTAGGAATTGAACCTTGGTCACCAGGAAGAGTAAGCAGTCAGTGCTCTTACTCTTTGAGCCATCTCTGCAGTCTTTAGGGAACCTTCCTAATGAAGAAATCCCAGCCTGGCTACCTGCTGTGTGCAGTCAGCAGGATGCTGGAAATGCCCAACTTTCCTGTGTTTTTGCCATATGGTAAGCACTCCCCCGCATATGTAAGGAAAGCTGTGCCTGTACCTAACGGAGGTCTGGGGCAGCAATGCAGACAGTATGGTGTATTCCAAAAGCTGCTTCCTCCCAAATGAAGGCTTTCATCCCTCTGTGTAGGCAGCCATTTATTTGGGTCCCCCAAAATAGTAGCAGTATGGTGAACTCAAATTAAAGACTATTTGCTGTCTGTGTGATACAAGCTGCTTCCCTAGTTGCTGGATGGGCTGGGGGAGGGGGTGGGCATCAGTGTGCTTTTCTTTAAGCTTTGAACTCACCCTCAGGAAGAGAATGAGCAAAGTATAATAAACTGAGCAACAGTTGGGCATACCCTGCCTAGGAGCTGCGTGTCATGCATGGTCCCCTGGCTCCCAGGGAACAAGTTATTTTGGGAAGTATAGCTCAGGATCGATCAGATGGAGCCTTAATGTGGCTGCTCACCAGTAAGTCCTTGGAGGAATTCTCCACCCATCTCATGCCAGAGTTGGGAGGCAGGTGTGACCCCACAGAACACCAGGCTAGTGGCTGAGTTGGGCTGTTGGCCTAGCAAAACATTAGAGCTTGCGTGATCAGGCTTCAGTAGCTTTCATGTGATCCCGAGTGTTTACTCCACCCCCTTCATCTTCTACAGACAAAATGGATTAGATTTTCGCTGTGAAGATGCTTGCTTAGTTTAACATATGTGTAACAAAGAATCATGTCGTTCTTGTCTTCAGTGTTGGATTTGACACTTAAAAGGAAGGGCTTCCCCAAGATCAGCTGTGACCCTTCTTTAGAAGAAAGGATGCATGGGACTGGGGTGTGGTTCCATACACTCCCAAAACTGAAAAAAAAAAAATAGCAGAAGAGGTCATATATATCAACTTTAAGCTTTTTTCTGTTTACTTATTCATTGTGTGTGTGTGTGCGCGCATACATGTGTACAAACTTGTAAGCAGGTGCACTTGTACCAAGGCATGCTTGTAAGAGGTCAGAGGAAAACTTTCAGCAGTCACTTCTTTCCTTCTATCATGTGGATCCTGGGTGTCAAACTCTGGTTGTCAGGATTGGTGGCCAGCCCTTTTGCCCGATAAGCTATGTCACCAGCCTCAGGGTTTTCTGTTTTTTATTAAAAATTTGCTTTAAAGCCAGGTGTGGTAGCACATGGGCAGCAGGATCTCTGTGAGTCCCAGGCCAGCAAGGGCTGCATAATGAGACCCTGTCTAAAAACCAAAAACAAACAGAATTTTGTTTTGAGAGGCTGGAGATGTGACTTAGCTGTTCAGATCATCAGATGCTCTTCTAGAAGACCCACGTTCGATTCCCAGCATCCGTATAGTAGCTCACAGCTACTTGTAACTCCCTCTTCTGATCTCCATGGGCATCAGGCACATACATGGTGCAAGACATACACACAGGCCAAACACCCATGCACATATAAATAAAAATAAATAAATGAAAGTTTTGAAAATTGTTTTGAGAATTTGAACAATGTTCCTTGAGTAAGTTTGCATTATCTGCTAGCCTTAGGATTCTTGAGTTTTAATGTGTTTCTTCTCGTTAGACAAAAGGTAAGGATGTCAAGTGGAGATGAATACTCACATCTGAAAAACAAGACTCGGGAGTGTGGGTATTAGTGGTAAAGAGCACGGTTGCTCTTGCAGAGAACTAAGTTGAGTTCCCAGCACCCACGTTGGCTGGCTCACACTACCCGCCATTCCAGTTCCACATGCATATACCCACACTCAGAAACAGACGCACAATCAAATAATAAAATAAATCTTTAACGGGGTGGTGGTGGTGCACGTCTTTAATCCCAGCACTTGGGAGGCAGAGGCAGGTGAATTTCTGGGTTTGAGGCCAGCTTGGTTCCAGGAAAGCCAGAGCTATTGCACAGAGAACCCCCGTCTTGAAAAACAAACAACAAACAAAACAAATGGTTACACTTTAGATTGGAGTGGTGTTTAGCCTGTCTGTACATCTTTAGAAGAATGACTCTATTGATTAATAAAACCATATAAGGGTGACTCCATGTTAAAGATGTTCATTGGCCTTAAGCTAGTGGCAGTTCCCTGCCTCAGCCTCTTAAAGTTCTTGTGAATCACTATACCCAGCTTAGATAGGTGAGTTTTACTGATGTCATGTGTATGACTGTAGACCACAGATGAGCTTACAGTGGGCTTAGGAATGCACTGGAGCCCAGCTCTCCCTGTGGAACTCCACGTTGGCAGCCATATCCCACCTCTATGTTCCATAGCTATAATTTCTTCCATGCTTTCTGGGCGTTATTTAATTTATTTACATTAGTGCATGTGTTGGAGGTGAGTGGGATGTGTGTGTGTGTGTGTGTGTGTGTGTGTGTGTGTGTGTGTGTGTGTGTGTGTAAGTCAGAGGACATCATCATAGGTCTTCCCTGTGGCTCTCCAGTGTAGTTTCTGAGGTGGAGTCTTACTGAACCTGAGCTCACCATTTTTATTTTGGCTGGCCAACAAGCCCCCAGAGGTGGGTGCCGGGGACACATGCGCAGGTCCTCACGCATGTATAGGAAGTACTTCAACTGCTGAACCATCTCCCTGCTCCCTTTTTCTGGATGTTTTGAGGAAGATCCCCACATATCACAGAGATCATTCCTCAAACCCCGGTTCATCCAGGCTAGATTCAGCTTCGTTGAAAAACCCAGAAATCGTTATTTCTCGCTACACAACTTCTTAGTACTTGTTTTTCTGAATTTTGAGCAGCCCGTGGGTTAGACAGAAGGCAGACTCGTGAGTATGGCAGTTGAAGCCTGAGGTTCCCAGTTCAGAATTTCTGAGTAAGGCTAGGTCTGGATAAGACTGCCTTTCTAAGTGCCGGAGG